>NC_136068.1:443027157-443668407 GCF_964261635.1 Lissotriton helveticus
CTCGGATCAATGTAAGTGCTGCAGGCAGTTGCATGCTGATTTCTTACACCTTGCCTGGCGCTGTGACCCGGTGTTCCAATATTGGGATGGGGAGCTCAACCGTATCTAAACCATGACGGCATCACACTCCCCTGTACACCCCTGGTTTGTCTGCTAAACTACCTCCCCCAATTGAAGGGCACTACAGGCAGGTTTGTAAGAGTTGCCCTATTGCTTGCAAAACGATTCACTCTGTTTACGTGGGACAGTGCATTGGTGCCAAAACTGGAGGGATGGATGAAAGACATGGTATATTGCAAAGACAATTTAGAACTTTATGCTGAAGAACTGCCTGTAACCTACAGACCGAATGATATTTGGGGGCCGCTTAAACAATTCCTCGCCATTCAGCTATCAGATGATGATGTTTAACGTGCACAATTGACCCTGTTACTACTATCAATGGTGTGTGATTGTAATCATGGTGCTATGTCTATATTGTTCATGTAATCTTGGTACTGTACACTCTGATCACTAAGGATGTATTTGATACTGTATTGTTGTATTTTTTGCTCGTCTTGATTAAACTGCCTGTGCTGGCAGTAGATATAAGTTGCATCACAATTCAATAAAAAGATTTTAATTTTTTTTTTTTAAAGGGTCCCAACTAATTTTACTGTCCAGCCAAAGGCCAAGATAACAGAATTCCTTTGTGTTTTCAATAAGATGCCATCAATCAGAAAGGACTTTATTTACCACTTTTAGGACCTATCACCATTGGGTAAGATTTCCCCTGATGGACCATATCCAACTGAGGCCTTCTTGCCAGCATGTAAATGTTTCAAAAATGACACAAGAGGAGTCTCCAAACCCAATCCCCCCGGGACAGCCTTAAGTTTCGATCTATCCACTGTATCAAAGGCTTCTCTGAGGTCTAGGAAAGCCAAATGAGCTGATTCTCTCTTGGCCACTGTGTATTTAGAGATCAACAGATGGAGATTCAGATTTTGCTTGATCGTCCTCTGCCCTGGCCCAAAGCCATATTGAATGTCTGATAAAATCTTTCCTCTCTCCGCCCAAACTGTAAGTCGCTTCAGTACTGTCCATCCAATGATCTTTACCTCGCCATCCAAAAAAGAAATAGCCCAATAGCTGGTTGGATCTGACCGATTACCCTTCCTGAAAACCGCCACTATAACTGACTTTTGCCAGGACAGGGTAAAATCCCTCTTACGGCCGCATTGCAGTGCTGAGCTATAACAGGAGCCCATAGCTCAATCCAGCTGTTAAAAAGATCCCCAGGGACCCCATCCGGGCCCGGCGCTTTGCCAGAAGCAAAATGCCTTAATAGCATCTGTGACGTCCTGAATCTCAAAATTAATATCATACCCTCTCGTAGGTTCCTTATGGTCATTTGGTGGTCACTCCTTATTAGCTGCATAAATGGCTTCAAAATGATTTAACCATGCATGTGCTGAAATGGACTGTACCATATCAGGGACTCCTAACTCAGTGAGTATTGACCGATTTAACACTTTCCAAAAAGCAGCGCAATTTCCCGAGTGACAAGCAGACAGTGACTGATCCGAGACTTCCTCTATAAGCTCCTTTTTCTGCACCCTACATGCCAATGTAAAGTGGGATCTGGCCAATCTAACAGCCTCTTGGCATCTCACCAGTTGGAGCAGAACTAACATCAGAGTAGTATGAGCCTTAGAGCATTTTCTATCAAACTATTTGTACCCCTCTTTAGCATCCCTTCTCCCTTTCTTTGTAAGGGCTAAGTTGACTTCCTTACAGATATTTAAAAAGGCTGCCAAAATAATGTAACCGGTGCTGTCCCACCAAAGGCAAGCTTCAACGTCCCTGCAGCATGACTGCAACAATTTCCTCAGAAAATCCTCAGAAATATTCTTTCCCTACGTTAGACCCTGGCTTTGTTTCTTCAGTACCAAGGGGTCCTTATAGACTATTGGGCTAGCCTTCTCCAATTTAAACAACGTAAATTATGCCTTAAAAGGATTATGGGCACTACTAATATTTTAAATAATTTTAAAATTGTTTAAGAAAGACATAAAACAGGACAAGACATATGTAAGATTTATGATAGAACTTAATTCCCTGTCCTTATAAGTAGGTTATATATCAGGGCAATGTGATGGTTGATTGGCCATGAAATTGAAAAGATTATATTCTGGCAGAAGAGTGTTAAAAATCTCTCATTGACGTGTATGTGTGAAATGAGACTGTTCCTTCTTATACAAGAGTCGCCCTCCACTAAATTGGGCCTAATATCACATCCTGCTTGACAGGTTTGCAGGTTTTACATATATTATTTGGGGGGCACTTCAAAAGAGGGACACAGAAAGCCAAACCACTATGGGTGTAGCCACTGTCTGGTTAATGAAAACTCATCTTTGATGTGGGAGGACATTGATATTACCATAATACACTCTTGTCTCCATGCACACCACTGGCCCTCAGAACACACGTTTAGTATGATCAAAGACTTTGAACATTTTAAAAACGTCCAAAGTGGATAGGGTTAGCCCCAGGAACCATGCACCATTGGTTAGGGCATCCCATGGGGTAATTCCCACCCAAATGCTGGTACCAGGCAAACATGTGGCATCTCCAGGCACCCATTTCATATCACTTCTGGACTTGGTGAAGATAAGAAATGGACTGAACCCGCTGTCATACTCAGGGGGGGGGAATTGTAAAGCATTGGACCTGCTCTCCGAGGTTAAAAAAGTGGACTAAAAGGGCCATAAGGTCGACCTCCTGTTCAATTCACATTGAAAAAACAAGCTCCAAGAGGCCTTTCCTGCAGCTGACCAGCTTATTAGTGGCACCTGGACCTGGACTGAGTTCTGCCTGCCACTCTATTAGTCACTAAGTGCCTCCCCTGAGGTTTTGACAGGTTTTAGAAGTGTACTCCTGTGATGGATTGGGACTTGAAGGACTAAAGTTAAAAAAGTTAAATCTCAGACCATGACAAACCTGGTTGGTCTTTTCGACCTGCACTTCATCACGATCAGTGCCAAATTGCACCTAGGTCCCGGGCTACCGCTACCACCAACTATCATTGGCACTTTGTGCTTCATGTTACTATTTCTATTTGAAACTTTATAAATTCATATCACAGGTTCCCTTTATTGAATTGTTATCATTTTGGTGTGACTTTGCCTATTACTTTTTCCACTGTTTTTTCAAATTGATTTGGGGAATGTTATTGGTTTACATTTCAACTTTATTACCATTTTAGTACTGCATAAATACTTAGCACAGTGTCTCTAAGTGAGGCCCATTATCTCTGTACCATAGCCACCAGGGGGTTGAGCTCAAGTTTAATTAGTGACTTTACTGGTTCACCCTGGCAAGGATTGTAATTACTACTTGAGGTGGATGCTTATACCCCTCAACTAATAACCCAGTTTCTTACAGCGGGTTTTAGTGTTTAGAGATGGGAAGTGGTAAAGGGAGGTAAGGTTTTTTTTTGGATTCAGGGACAAGAAGAGGTAACGATATGTAAGGTTTTTTTTAGGGTTCAAGGGTGGATAGAGGTAAAGACAGGTAAGGGTCAGGACTTGTAGTAGTAAAGGGGTGTTGGAGGTTTCTAATGGTTAGGGGCTGGTTGTTTTCAAAGGAGTTAAGGGTTTTTTAGGCTTCGGAATTGGGTGAGCAGATGTTAAGGGGTGGTAAGCAGCTCTTAGGGTTCAGGGGCAGGTGGTGGTTATGTCGGGGAAGGATTTTTTAATGGTCCTGGGGCAGGGAGAGGTATGCTAAAAGGTTTTTAGTGGTCGGGTTTGGGTAGAGGTAAGGTTTTTTTAGGATTCTGGGAATGTAGGAGTAAAGGGTGTTTACGGGCGGGTAAAGGTAAAAGTAGGTATTTTTCAGGGATGAAAGATGGGCATGGCTAAAAAAAGATAAGAGGGTTATAGGGTGCATGGGATAGAAGAGGTAAAGGGCGGTAAGGGGTTTTAGGGTTCAGAGGTGGGTAGGGTTAGAAGTAGGTAAGGAATATTTAGGGTTCTGGGACAGGTAGAGGTAAAGTGAGTTAAGGAAGTTTTAGTAATTAGGGATAGGTAGAGGTAAAGAGAGGTAAGTGGTTGTTAGGGACCAGAGGATGGCAAAGGTAAAGGAAAGTGAGGACTTTTTATGGTTTGTGGGTGGCTAAAGAAAAAAGGTGGTAAAAGGTTTTAGGGTTCAAGGACAGTTAGGAGTAGAGAGAGGTAAGAGGATGTTAAGGTCCAGAGGTGAGTAGAGGTAAAAGGAGCTATGAGGCGGAAAAAGGTAAAAGGCATGAGGGAGGTATGAGGCTGGAAAAGGTCAAAGGTATAGGGATTTTAGGCTTCAGAGGAGGAAAGAGGTAAAGGGTGCTAATGGGATTTTATGGTTCAGGCGTGATTAGAGGTAAAAGCAGGTAAAGGAACTTTAGGGTTCTGGGGAGGAACGAGGCAAAGGGAGTTAAGAGGGTGGGGCTGAGGGAGGATCCTTGGGGGACACCGCAGATAATTCTCTTGGGTTCAGAAATGAAGGGCAGTAGACGGATTTTATGTGTGCATCCTGTGAGGACAGAGGTGATCCATTTGAGGGTGTTTCCTTTGATGTTGATGTGATGTAGTCTGATAATGGGGGTGTGCTAGGAGATGGTGTCAAAGGCCACTGAGAGGTCAAGGAGGACCACAACTTCTATCTTGCCACAGTCGAACATGGATTTGATGTCAACGGTTGCAGCTCTCAAGGCTGTGTCGGTGCTGTGGTTGGAGCGGAAGCTGAACTGGGAGGCATTGAAAAGGTTGTTTCCTTCCAGGTGATCTGTGAGCTGGGGATTGATGGCTTTCTCCAGGACCTCAGCTGGGAAGGGGAGCAGCAAGATGGGGCAGTAATTCTTAAGGTTGCTGGTGTTGGCAGAGGGTTTCTTCAGGAGGGATTTAACCTCTGTATGTTTCCAGGCGTCAAGGAAGGTGGCAGTGGTGATGGATGTGCTGAGGATGCTGGTGAGTGCGCTGTTGATTTCCTTCTGTCCAGGGTTGAAGGCGTGGGGGGGCCAGGGCTTTGATGGTGCTTTGAAGTGAAAGGAGGTTGTGATTGCTGCAGTGATTGGTGTGGTGAATGGCGTCCAATCAAAGAGGTGGCTGAGGGAGTTGTCTGTGCATGTCAGGAGAAGGCAGAGGTCAGTTGGCGGCAGGTCAAAGTTGCTGTAGATGTCTGCTATTTTGTTGTGTAAGTGGTCCACAAGGGAGTCTCAAAGAGCTTGGGAGGGCGGATCGTGGTCTCAGTGGCAGATGAGCAGGAGATTTCTCTGACGATGCTCAAGTGTTCTCTTGTGTGATTTGCGCTTGCTTCGATGCAGATGGTTAAGCCGTCCTTGACTTCTTTGAGGCGGTGCTGGTATTTTCTGAGGGAAGATTTGAACATGGTGCTGTCTGAGAAGTTCCTACTGGAGCAACAACTTTGCTCCAGTCGCATTTGAAAGTCTGAATTTCAGGGGTGAGCCAGCTGGTATTTTTCTGGTTCTGCTGGCCATTCTCATGGGGGAGATGTTGTCGGCACAGTTGGATATCAATTTGGAGAAGTTTTGGATGGCTAGGTCCAGGTTGCTGGTGTCATATGGTCTGGTGGTGTTGAGGGCTATAGTCCATTGGGTCTTGGTGATTTTGTTCTATCTGTGGCTGGAAGTAGTTGGTGGGTCATGGTAGGCCTGCCGTGGTAAAGCAGATGATGCTGTGGTCTGTCCAGGTGGGTTCAGTGGCATGGCTGAATTTGATTCTGTCGCTGGCTGTAAAGATTGGGCTGAGGGTGTGTCCTACACAATGTGTGGGGCCAGTTACCAGTTGCGTCAGTACAATGTTGCTCATGCTTTCAAGGAGGTTAGCGGAGTTGGTGTCATTTAGTCGTCAAGGTGGAAGTTGAGGTCGCTGAGGAAGATGTCCTGTTCGGAATTGATTGACAGGTGTTTACAGAGCTATAGGGACACAAAAAGGTCCAACAACTTCAAAGTGCACTTTGATCCCGCCTTAAGCCAGTCCAGACCCGCAAAGTGGTGTCCACAAGTCCTTAATCCTTGTAAGAGGTGCTAAAGTTGCTCAACTAGCCAAAGACCTAAACTTGGGACTCTGAGAAGGTAGAGGAGACTGGGACCTACCTGCTCACTGATCAACCCAAGGTGCATCACCAATTGGTCTGACTTCGCACTTCTGCTACATTTTTCTCCGCAGCAGGTTTATCGGCCTCCCAATCCCTTCGGGACTCCCTAGTGGACCACTTACACAACAAAATAGCAGACATCTACAGCAACTTCGACCTGCAGCCAACTGACCTCGGCCTTCACCTGACATGCTCAGACAAGCTGATCCTGTATGGAGAGCAAGTAGTATCAAAAACACATAAAAGTTATGTGTTTTGTACATAGAATAAGGGGGTGTGGAGAGTCAAATAGAAGCTAGTTCATCGAAAACCAAAATGTGACAAGGAAGGATGGCAACTTGTAATTAGAAAGTATTAGCATAGTCTTTCCACTATTATACCTAATCACATATTTGTAAACATTACACAATATTTAGGCTATACATACATCTGCACTCATACAAGCAAGCAAGCTTGCATGCAAATACACTCTACTTGGTCCTCTCTCAATGATGTTTGTCAAGGTCAACCAGACTTCCAATATTCCAGTATTGCCAGCTGTACACATACACACAAGAACACATGCATATTTGCACACACAAACAGACACAACCTCTACAAGAACAGCTAGGTAGAGACAGGACTAATTTTCCTGATAAAAAGGTCGGGACCAACTGGATGTAAGAGAAGGGGCGGACATAGATTTCAGAAGGTAGGATACCATTAATATCATTATTATACCCTTGTCTTAAAAGTGATAAACTGTATTTCACGGTAAACTACCATCACCCCGCATCCGTGACCCTGCATGCTGTCACAATGCGGTCGTAACAACGACCGTGTTGTGACAACGCATACCATTACCCCACAAGTCGTTGTAACGACTTGCGGCGGGGCGAGAAGGTGTTGGATTTAAAATCCAACACCTTCCCTACAGTCCGCACAGACTGGAGTTGGAATAGTACATATTACTATTCCAACATCCAGCGCCCCCCCTCCGCAAGTCGCTGTAACGACTTGCGGGGTAATGGAATGCATTGTCACAACGCGGTCGTTGTTACAACCGCGTTGTGACAGCATGCGGGATAATGGTATGCGGAGTGAAGAGGCATATTCATATTTCACTTATAGTTATACCTTCGCATTTTTTTAGCTGTCATAATTTCATTAAATGGTCCTTATTCTATTAAACTTAGAAGGAAGGAAAGCTCAGTTATTGATACCATTGTTGAAACATTTGACTTACGCATAGAATGCTAAAATAAATGCATAAACTTGTTTCTGAGATTGCAAAGTTCGACATCCAGGGCACAGAGACTCAACAGAAACCACACTACGATCACACACTTTGCTAGTATCTCTCACTGTATCTCTTTTTCTCCAGGAACCGAGCTCTTGGCTAAAGCCCCATCTCCAAGGTTCGTAAAGACCCATTTGCCTGTCCAGCTGCTGCCCACAACTTTCTGGGAGAACAACTGCAAGGTACTTGGATTTATTGTGAGAAAGAGGAAAGAGGAAGAGGATAATGTTAGGATGCAAATTCCAGGGCTGAGCTGAATCTAAGGCCTGGTAAAAGTGGGAGTTGAAACGAGGATATGGCGCCTGCTCCTCTAAGACTGGGTGGAATAATTCAGTTTGGGTCAAGGGAGTGGGCCGGGAATACAAAGCCAGTTACCAGTAGGACTAATCAGTGCTTAATTTATTAAAGAATATGTTCTGGGACCAGAGTTTTGCTCAGTTGCCCAAGGTCGGCGCTATCATATATTGTGAGTGCCTAATAGCAAGGCTGTGTAGACTTGATTCAACTTCACGCCTCTTACATCCACCACGAGTTATTTATTAACCTTTATCACACTCTTTCAAATTAGTCTGTGTTTTCCAACTTTCCCTCCCTCCTTCTTTCTTCCTTTTGTGTTTTTCTTTCTCTTGCTCTGGGTGAAAGTTTGATGAAGACATATAAGAGCTGGTCCCAAAAATGTGTGCTGGTAGGCACCTCCTGCAACCAATGGATCAAATTATTCACTGGGCTGAATAAGGTCAAGTGACTGGTCCTAGCTTGGCTGTCTCCATGACTTGATTGGCTCAGGATTGGCACACAAGTACAGATCTCAGCTTTGGAATAGGTTTACTGAGGCGTTTACTTGTAGGAATTTATACAAACAGGAGCATAGATCCTCTTATTCTAAGGCTGAATATGCTTAAGTGATTGGCACAGAGGAAAAAAGCATGTCAACTCTAGAACTACAGTGTCTCATGAAATCATAGGGTAATTCTTTGCTGTGTGGCTATTTCACTTTGAGTCTTTCACTCATGTGTTGGCATCTTCTAGATTAAGTCTAAATGTTGTGATTTGTGAGTGTTCAACCCTTCCCTAGGAAGTATTTACCAAATAACGGGCATTAAACACAGCGTAATCAGGTATTTAATAAACGATCACAGATACACATTTTGTTTCCACTTCCTCCAGATCATCTATGTTGCCCGAAATGCCAAGGACGTGGCGGTCTCCTATTACTTCTTCTATCAGATGGCAAAGGTGCATCCAGACCCAGGCACATGGGCCGAGTTCTTAGAGAAATACATGGCTGGAGAAGGTAAGTCTGGAGCTTCTAGAGCTAACTGGCAGCGCATCCCATCCCCAGTCATAAGTGCCACCTCATGACTATAACATTATGCAACTCATGATCAGTGTATCAGGAAAAAAATGCCTTCAAGTGTCTCCTAAATCTCAATACTCTGGGACCTATCATAGCCTTGTCTCCTTAGGGCTGAGTTGACAAATGAAGTTTGACCAAGATTTTATGCAGTGTGATCCCAAACATTTCTGCAAGAATGTATTTCAGTCATTAATCTTTATTTCGGCTAATCATAACCATAAAAGATACATTTAAAATACAGTTTATACAATATCAATTAATCCAATAGATCAGGTACAGGGGGAAGGGGACGATAATTGAAACACAATTTTTTATGATCGAGTGCAAATATGCCATAAACAGTCAACACCTCAAAAAAATAATTACAAGTTAAAGGAAAAGCAATTAAAAACAAAGGTTGAGGTTCGTTACATTTTGGTACAGCGATATTGTACATCATACAGAAGGAATAGTAACTGTGCATTAATAATTACTGATTGGGGCAATATCCTTGTCCTATCGGGTCACCATATCTGAGCCAGGGAATAGGTTTTGGTGGTTATATGTGGGGATCTGCTGGTAGCTGATTGATACAGGGCCCCTCCTGTCCACCCAGTAGTTTTCCTCTACACTCCAACTTGTGGTTGGGAAACACGCATTTCTGGGGTAGAAGTAGCACAATTCCCGTGTTGCTATTGGCCCATCTCCTCTTTGTGGCTCCCAGCTATGGAGATATGGGACAACCTGGTTATCCCTAAAATTAACAATTGCCAGGTCTCCGGCTATGGTCTTGGGTCGGGAACCTATCCACCCTACCCTTCTCACATTTAAAATTCTTCCATCGATATTAAATGGAAGAGGTCTGTTCTTCGTTAACCAAAACTGTACTTTGTTTTTAAGGTCCTGTTGGCCTTCAATTTTTCCGATAGGGAGCTTAGGCACTCCCGAGAGGACACACACATAGGGTGCTGGCTCCGGTGGTAAGTTTATACATCTATTGCTGGCAGCTAACCCCTCACAACCCTTTTCTACTTTGTTTAGCCCTGCTCTAAGAGCAGAGCTAGGGGCCATAGTCGATTTTTTGGGTACCTCCTTACTTTTGAAAGCTAATGGTACGGGAATTAGTAGCTGGCTCTGAGCTATGTTGCTGTTTGCATTGGTATCAAGCTTATTGGAAGCAACTATGCTCTGGGATTGGATCTTTGGGTTGGTATTTTCCTCAATTTTCGAAAGCTTTTCCCCAATTCTCTCTATCCTCTCAATGAGCGGGGATAGTAAGGTCTTAACTAGTTCTTCTAGATGGACCAGCAAAATAGAAGGTAAGAGGGATACAGGGGTTTCCGGTGTTTGACGTACTTTGGGTGACTCTAGGATGGTGGTGTCAATGACCGGTGGGGGGCTTGAGTTTGTTTTTTGGAATTTCGCTGGTTTCCCCTTTTGGTCCATACCTTTGCGTTTTCTGCTCTGGGAAGAGACCTGGGGATGTACTGTCGCTTGAATGGTAGATTTATCTATTGGTGCGAATTCCTAGGCTTGGGACTTCCAAAACCCGTAGGGGATGTTGGGGAACCGGTTTGTTCAAATCCCTGCTCTATAGGTATATACCTAGTATTGCAAATTGCATTGAGTTCCCTAAATAGTAAGGAGTTAGGTGAGTCGGTAGGATTCGAAGGGGATCGTACACAGCATATGGTATCATTAGGAAGGCTGTGTTCTATTGTCTCAATGACCGATGTTACCCTTGTTATATACAAGTCCAGTGTCCCCTTGAGTGACCCTCCCTGAGAAAAAGATTGATTGGGGGGCCCTTTAGGGGTCATGGTGCAACTAGCTTGTGACCCAAAAAGCACACTCCTATGTATGGGACCGGTGGGTATCCTGACCATCAAGTGGGGCTACTTAAAAAGGGCAAAGAATATCGTTTTCAGCCTCTAAATAAATTGGCTCCGGATAAGTGTACCTTAGTTCAATACGTTAGCCCCAGAAGACCAGGATGGGTGTTCCGACCCGACCTCCTCTGGCCTCTGAGGGCCACAGAGGGCCCGCCTTTTGCCCGGGCTTAGCCCGGCACACGCCCATGCGCGTCCCGCGGGGCCGGAAGTGTGGCTTACTTAAGTCACCCCCGATAACAAGGGGGAGGGTCCGCTGGTCTCGTGGGCTCCCCTGCGGCTCCTCGGTCCTGCCGCCGCCAAATGCTGCGTCTTCCGCGAAGCGGGAGGCGCGAGGTCGCAGATAATGCCCCCGGTAACAAGGGGGAGGGTCCGCTGGTCTCGTGGGCTCCCCTGCAACTCCTGGGTCCTGCCGCCGCCAAACGCTGCGTCTCCCGCGAAGCGGGAGGCGCGAGGTCGCAGATAATGCCCCCGGTAACAAGGGGGAGGGTTCGCTAGTCTCGTGGGCTCCCCTGCGGCTCCTGGGTCCTGCTGCCGCCAAACGCTGTGTCTCCTGCGAAGCGGGAGGCGCGAGGTCGCAGATAATGCCCCAGGTAACAATGGGGAGGGTCCGCTGGTCTCGTGGGCTCCCCTGTGGCTCCTGGGTCCTGTCGCCGCCAAACGCTGCGTCTCCATGTCATCAGTGATGTCATGAGTGATGTCACTGACCATGTCATGAGTGATGTAATATGTGACGTCATCAGCAGTCCATTGCAGGCGCGCGAGTTATAGTTAGATGAACTAACTATAACAGGGGGAATTTCAAAGGTTTTGTATGAGTAAAATGACCAGCTAACTATAGCTGGTGTGAAACCTATGTTTTTTTCAGTGAATTTCAAAGTTTTTTAAAATGCTAATTCCTAACTATAACGTGTGTGAAACCTATGTTTTTTTCAGTGAATTTGCAAGGTTTTTTAAATGCTAATTCCTAACTATAACGTGGCTGAAACCTATGTTTTTTTCAGTGAATTTCAAAGGTTTTTTAAATGGTAATTCCTAACTATAACGTGGCTGAAACCTATGGTTTTTTCAGTGAATTTCAATGGTTTTGTAAATGATAATTTTTAAATGTATTAATTGTTATATTTTTTATACTAATTTACTAAAAATATTTTATTTTTTAAATTACAATACATATTTTTAATATAAATTGAAAAAAAATGTTTTTACACCTCTCTGCAATGCAGCCCCTGGCGCGTTTGCAGAGGGGGAACTAATTCCCCTTGCATACTAGGGGTCCCTGGGGGCCAACTAGCCCACCGGAATCCTCCAGTATGCGCCAGGGGGCTGCATTGCAGAGAGGTGTAATGAGGCTATGCCCCTTTTAACACCTCTCTGCAACGCAGCCCCCTGGCGTGTTTGCAGAGGGGGAACTAATTCCCCTTGCATACAGGGGGTCCCTGGGGGCCAACTAGCCCACCAGGAGCCTCCAGTATGCGCCAGGGGGCTGCGATGCTTTGCCCTGGGGGGTGGCGGTCCCCGGGGCAGTGTGGGGGGGGGGTTGGGGGCCCCCCGCACTTCTTTATCACTATGCCCCCGCGATTTGGTCCCCCCTGGGGTAATTTGAAAAAAAACATACCAGGTTTTTTAAAACAAAATTGGGGCCTTGGGGGGTCCTTGTGGGACCACCTGGGCAGGCCTAGGGGGTCAGGGTGTTTCTACCCTGCCCCCTTTTTGTGTTCAATAATCAAAAAAGGGGGGGAATGGACAGCTTGTGACTGCGTTACCAAGGTTCTCTATCTTTTAAAAAAAAAAACCTCATACACGCATTGAAGTCACTTCCGGGGGCAGAGTCAGCACAGGAAAGCCACATGCTAGTAGCGGAACATTATTCCGTCCCCCGCTGAAGTACGCGTTTTGGGCATAAGAGGCACAGTACACCTCGCCCAGATTAAAGTGGAACACCAGACCCACTGTAAGTTACTTCACAAATAGTGTAAGTACTGTATTCTTGTCCTGATGAATGCCCCATAGACTCGGCTGGGCATAATGGGGCAGAAACATGTCGACTGAAAGAATAATTAGATGTATAGCGAATTCTGTAGCATGATCATCATCTATACACGATAGATTTTAATATTCTTTCTCATCCACTTTCGAATTAAAACCCTTTTTTTTGGGGTGAGCGAAGATTTTTAACTCACGTATGAGCACTGTTTAACAATTATCCCTGGACACTACTAGGTTTTTCAGTGGTTGCCTCAGGCTTGAGGCATGCATACGACAAAAAAAGACCCATAATGATGCATTAACGCATAATTACAGGCGGAGAACCAAGATATACTGCCATCGATTTCAATGCGTGTATGAGGGTTTTTAAAAAAAAGATAGAGAACCTTGGTAACGCAGCTAGAAGCTGTCCATTCCCCCTCTTTTTTTGATTATTGAGTACAAACATGAGGAAGCTGAATGGACGATATGA
Organism: Lissotriton helveticus; assembly: GCF_964261635.1. Lineage (NCBI taxonomy): Eukaryota > Metazoa > Chordata > Amphibia > Caudata > Salamandridae > Lissotriton > Lissotriton helveticus. The sequence goes on from NC_136068.1 coordinate 443,040,255, forward strand.
TTTCCTCCTCCCTACCTGGTGATTTTGACCCTTTTTGTGTTCTACACGTTTGTTTTTCTGCTTTCTTGTGCCTCTGTCTACTGAGCACAAGATGGCTACCACACTTCCTGGTTTGGAGTGTTGACTGCCAATGAGCATGCAGCTTTCTCGGAAAGGTACGCGCACTGTACGCGTACCGTACGCGGATGTACGCGGACCCGTGCGCGCACGGTACGCGCACGCCGCGATTTACATTTACAAAAAAATATTTTTTTTTGGGGGGGCTTTGTGGGTCCTTGTGGGACCCCCTGAGCAGGGTGCTTCTACCTTGCCCCCTTTTTGAGTTCTACACATTTGGTTTTCTGCTTTCTTGTGCCTCAGTCTACCGAGGCACAAGATGGCTACCAACAATTTCTGTTTTGGAGTGTTGACAGACATTGGCAGCCAATCAGCATGCACCTCGCGCACGCGAAGGTCCGTGCATGTACGCGTACGTACGCGCACGTACGCGGACCCGTGCGCGTACGGTGCGCGCTTATAGATATATATATATATTTGATTTTCTCAGGAGCTACTGGAGGGATTTACACCATTTAAGCAAAAGGGCGATCTGCGAACCGAACTCTACCTCTCTGCCAAATTTGGTGTAATTCCATTCAGCCGTTCGGGCTGTAGCCGTGTCTAATCGTCCTATGGAAAATAACATTGGGAAAACACGTTTTGGGACCCCCCTTTTTTCTCAGCCCCCACTTGACGAATCACCCCAAAACTTTCAGGGAAGGAGACAGAGTTCAGCACGCGTACTGAAATCTGTTCAATTACGAGCGCGAGCTGCATGCTGATTGGCTGTGAACTGTCTGTCAACACTCGAAACCAGGAAGTGTTGGCGGCCATCTTGTGCCTCGCTAGAACCGAGTCACAAGAAAACAGTAAAACAAAGTTAAGAAATAAGGGAAGGGGGTAGGGTAGAGACATTCTGACCCTCTAGGCTTGCTCAGGGGGTTGTATATGGATGTTTAGGCTCTATTTTTTATTTTCTTATTTTTAAAGAAAAATCGTGGCGTACGCGTATGTAAATACGTACAATTACGAGCAGGAGCTGCATGCTGATTGGTTGTTAATGCAAGTGTTCGCAGCCATGTTGTTTGTTGGGAGAGCAGAGTCAGAAGAAAACAGTAAAACAAAGTTGAGAAATAACGAAACGGGGCAGGGTAGAAACATTCTGAGCCTACAGTCTTGGTCAAGGGGTGGTACATGGATCTTTAGGCTTAATTTTTATTTAAAAAAAATAAAAAATGGCGGGAGACTCGTGCAGTAGTTGTACGCGGTGGAAAAGTTGAAAAAAAAGTAGAAGTCCGTTTTATTTATTAGGTCCCAGGGGGGAAATTACGGGGGCAATTTTTCTGCATAATGGGGGCTTGTAAGGTGCCCCGAGCACTGGGGAACGGAACTCCTCTGGTTTTATTTAGAAGTATTTGGGGGGGTTACGGTCCTACTCCCCGCAGTCTCGGTGAGCGGCACCCCTCGGGTCTTTTAAAAAAACACAAATATGTTTTGAGGTCTCTCTCTCTCCCCGTACACGTCGCGGGGAACGCCACATTTCTGGGGCAGTGATATGTAAAATGACCTTCCAGCTCAAAATCGCGGCGTACGCGTATGGAAATACGTACAATTACGAGCAGGAGCTGCATGCTGATTGGTTGTTAATACTCCAAACCCGGAAGTGTTGGCAGCCATGTTGTTTGTCGGGAGAGCAGAGTCAGAAGAAAACAGTAAAACAAAGTTGAGAAATAAGGAAACGGGGCAGGGTAGAAACATTCTGAGCCTATAGTCTTGGTCAGGGGGTGGTACATGGATCTATAGGCTCAATTTTTATTTTTTTAAAATAAAAAATGGCGGGGTACTTGTGCAGTAGTTGTACTCAGTGGAAAAATTGAAAAGAAAGTAGAAGTCCGTTTTATTTATTAGGTCCTGGGGGGAAAATTACGGGGACCATTTTTCTGCATAATGGGGGCTTGTAAGGTGCCCCGAGCACTGGGGAACGGAACTCCTCTGGTTTTATTTTGAAGTATGCGAGGGGGGTTACAGTCGTACTCCCTGCAGTCTCGGTGAGCGGCACCCCTCGGGTATTTAAAAAAAAAAAAAATATGTTTAGAGGTCTCTCTCTCTCTCTCCCCGTACACGTCGCGGGGAACGCCACATTTCTGGGGCAGTGATATGTAAAATGACCTTCCAGCTCCGGGTACCTGCATTGTGTGGAGTTTTTTATTAATGTTGCGAGGGTGGGCTTGATGATACGTCCTTGTTAATTCCCATAGAAGCCTATGTTCTGGTGTTAACATGGGCTTCTATGGGAAATAACAAGGCTGTATTATGAAGGTCATTATCGTCATTTTATCGGCAGTTTCCTGCCAATAAAACGGTGATAATTTTAACACCGGTCCTTGATAATATGCACCTAAGTTTAGTGGTAAAAAAGAGCAATGGGCCATATGATCAACAAAAGGCGATACATTATCGTCGCTTTTATTGGCAGGAAACTGCCGATAAAGCGGCGATAATGGGCTTGATAATATGCCCTAGTGAATAACCATAGCAGCCCAGGTTAACATCAGAATTAGGGCTGCTATGGGAATTTACAAGGGCCTATGGTTTTTTATTAATGTTGGGAGGGTGGGCTTGATAATACGTTCTTGTTAATTGCCATAGAAGCCTATGTTCTGGTGTTAACATGGACTTCTATGGGAAATAACATGGCCGTATTATCATGGTCATTATCGCCGTTTTATCGGCAGTTTCTTGCAAATAAAACGGCGATAATTGTAACACCGGTCCTTGATAATATGCACCTAAGTTTACTGGTCAAAAAAAGAGCAATGTGCCATATTATCAACAAAAGGCGATACACTATCGTCGCTTTTATCGGCAGGAAACTGCCGATAAAGCGTCGATAATGGGCTTGATAATATGCCCTTATGAATAACCATAGGAGCCCAGGTTAACACCAGAACCTGGGGTGTTATGGGAAGTTACAAGGGCCTATTTTCAAGCCCATTATCGCCGCTTTATCAGCAGTTTCCTGTCGATAAAAGCGGCGATAATGTATTGCCTTTTGTTGATATGCTCCTTCATTTCTATCATAGTATGTAAAGGTTTCCTTTTTTGTTGGTGTAGCAGTTGTACTCTCTTTATATCAGTTAGTAAATCTGTTGCTTTCTCTTTCCGGTTCGTGTGTGTCATCCGCTGCTGTACTTTTGTACAGTATTAATAGTCATATTCTATGGGAAATAACAAGGCCGTATTATGAAGCTCATTATCGCCGCTTTATCGGCAGTTTCCTGAAAAGCTTTCCTTTTTTTTGGTGTAGCAGTTGTACTGTCTTTGCATGCTCAGCGTTGTTTCGAAGCTCACGTTTTCTTTTTCTTCAAGTTTAACAAGCAAACCTTTCTTTATATCAGTTAGTAAATCTGTCACTTTCTTTTCCCGGTTCAAGTCATTCGCTGCTGTACTTTTGTACAGTATTAATAGTCATATTTTTTATATATTTATTTGAAAGGTAGTGCCGAGGAGCCAAACGTTGATTCCGTACTTCGTCCACCGCCATTTCAGTAGAACTCAGTAGTTTTCAATCCTAGTCTTGACTATCTTACTATAGTATTTCCACATTATTTTTATTGTGGGCCGTCATACCCGTCCCCCACAAAATAAAAGAAGTATGTATTTTTTTTTAATTAATTTTTATTAAACAATAAATATAAACGAAACTCAATTATAACTATATTAGAACTGGAAAAATAACTTAAACAATGTTATAAACAAATTGTGAAATGGATTCCAAAAGGTGTCCGATTGTTAATCTGCAAAAGAAAAAGAAAATTAGAGTTTAGAATTATGTAGATGTGAGTAAATGAGCTGAAGCATTACGGGGCATATTATCAAGAACGGCGATAAAATTATCTCCGTTTCAGCGGCAGGAAACTGCAGCTAAAGCCGCGATAATGGGCTTGATAATATGCTGTTGTGAATTCCCATAGCAGTGCAGGTTGTGGTGTTAACCTGGGCTACTATGGGAATTTACAAGGGCATATTATCAAGCTCATTATCGCCGCTTTAGCGGAAGTTTCTTACCGCTGAAACGGCAATAGTTTTATCGCCGTTCTTGATACTATGCCCCTACAAGTTTTGGTAACTCTACGGTTTTACGTGTGCAGTGTGACTCGTACATTCCAGTTCTGTTATAGTGCTGCGTTCAAGTGGTGTCTATATGGAAGTGCCTAGTGCGTTACTGACGCCCGTTATGGTGACTTATTTCTAATGTATTCCTTTGAAGGCTTTGTAGATCTAGGCCTTTGTGCTTACCATTGTATAAACCTTGTGGGTAAACATTTTAGGCAGTTGGTGTCACAACTCATTCTGAACAATTCTTCTACACGTCTACACGTCGAAGACAGCAGTGTCTAAGTTTAAGAGAGAAAGAGAAATGATGTCACAGAGAGTGAGAGAGAGAAAGAGAGAGAAAACAACATTAAAACTGTGTCGCAGAGTCTGGAGTTGAGATGTTTTCCTTGCGTCACTTTATTCATGTTAAAAGTGACTCAAAAGTGGCGTAATAAGGTTGTGAATCTGTTTGTCAGACTGTTGTAACCTATCTGTTGTCATTGCTCGGAGGTAATTATAGATCAAACCCATTATAGCCACTTTAGCGGCAGTTTGCTGCCGATAAAGGGGCGATAATTCTGTCGCCAAGGCTTGATAATATGGCCCTCTCTCGTTTCACAAATAAAGCTAACACTACAGTTTTACGAGTGCAGTGTACCTGGTACATTTTACTTGTTATAGTGCCACGTTCAAGTGGTGTCTATATGGAAGTGCCTACTGCATTACTAATGCCCGTTATGCCGAATTATTTCGAATGCATTCCTATGAAGGATTTGTAGATATAGGCCTCTGTGCTTACCTTGTATAAACAGTGCGGACACAGGAGTTCACAACTTGAGTTCACCTCTGCTTCTATACGTCAAAGTATATTCAATAAGTTGCAGAGAATTCCATTGCTGTTGGTCGATAGGCCGTAGTTGCTTCTGAACGATGTTTGCTGAAGGAAACAAAAGGACATTTTGATTAGTCATCGTAAGCGGAGTTGCGTAACTACTATCAAAAGTGAATTTTAATGTGAGTTCTTAATATTCTGTAGTTAAGAGTGTTGCAGCTACAGCAAACAAAGGAAGATCAATAAGTTAATAGAGGCTTGGGACGGCCTCGTGACGCAGAAAAAAAAATACTATCATGGACGCACAATTAATAATAATAGAGGGCTAGGCACGTGGCGTAGTACAAAAATGCGACACAGAAATTCATGCTCGCACAATTTTTAAGATTAGAGGTGTATAGGATCTCGTGACTTATAAATAAATATTTCAATTATGTAAGTACAATATAAAACCATTGAGGGGTAGGAAAGCCATATGAAGGATAAAAAAAATAGTATTATGCATATACAATTTACAGTGGAGGCTGATGTTGTGATGTCTTCTCTTACCTTTGCTTCTGTTGTCTTTTGTCGTGTCTTGAAAGGCTGTGGTTTCGCTGAGTCTGGGGTGTTTTCGACAGTCTGTGTGTCATCGCAGCAGAGGCAGGCAAAAGAGAGCGTGCTCACGTCAGTGCCCGCATTATATGGGAACCGCGGGGGCTGACCAAACCAAGCCCAGGGCCGTCATTGGCAGCGTTTTCGCGGTCTGCAAGAATGATGGCCCTGGGGGACATCCCATTGGCTAATGTTTTGGTTTCCAGGCTAAATGATAACAAGCATGCTTGGTGGCGGCATGTGTGTAGTGTGGGCGGGCCTGCACTGCGCATGTGCAAGTGTGAGTGTGTGGATCAACAATTAACAACAGAGAGAGATGGGGGCGGTGTTATCATGTGTGCAGAGGCAGGCCCAGAATCGGATCTGCAATGAGTCAGCACTTCTAATCATTCTTCTTAGCGCGCCCTGAGCTCTCATTTGTCACTAAGAGGGTGATCGCACCATAGTTTGTACTGCTTATCATACTCAGCGTGTACCCACAGATACAGTGCGAATATGCTTTGACGTTACGCATCGCATTAAAGCTTCGGTGTGACGTCATGTACGGCGTTCTGTATGCGAAAGGGGGCAATGTTTCTACTTGGTTTAAAACATGTATGTATTTAATGTACATACAAAGGGCAGACATTTGGGATAACTATGAATTTTTTTAATACTTGTAATAATCATATATTACTTTTAAAAAGAATTAGACAAATCGCGGTAGAACATCATGCGTACTCGTATTGAAAGAGTTGCGCAAGCACATCATAGGCGTACGTAAAGCCATGTGACTTAAAAAGTAGAGATTTGATTGGTTCGTAACTTTTCCTATTGCGACTTTTGAAAGTTCCGTCCCATTATAATTATTCGACTTTGACTTTCTAAGAAGAAGTATTTGTTCTGAGAATCTTCTCAAATAGAAGGAAGATCACAGTAATACGAGCAATGGAGTCATATCCCAGCAGTTCTTCAGAGGGAGATTTAATTCCTGAAGAACCTCCAAAGAAGAGGAAAGAAGCTCTAATTTGGAATTTTTTCACTTTTCCAGAAGGTCAAAAAAAGGTTAATGCTCCAAAAGTAACTTGTAAAATTTGCGAAACAACTCTTTCAAGGGGTGATCCATGTAAAAAATACTCCTTTGGCACAGCAAATATGGTGCGACACGTGAAGAATTTGCACCCCAAGAACTTTGCTCGAGCTGCAAGACGGAGGTTGCTAGAGAACCCACCTGCTGCTACACCTAGCACATCAACTGCGTCAGCAGCATTTTCAGCAAGCAGTCCACACCCACATATTGATTCTGACTTTGCTAAAGTTAAAATTCTATGCATTTATTGCTATAAACTTTTGTGTTATGGGGAACAGTCTATAGACTTGATGAAACGCAGGATGCAGGATCATTGCTGTCCTCGACATTAGTTGTTCTTTTTTTCATTCTTTTGTTCCGCTTGGAATTTGTTGAGAAAACACAAAAAAATACAAAACAAAAAAAACAGTTCTCTTTAGAACTTCCTTCACTGGTCAAAGAAAGAACTATATTTCTATGTTAGTGTGTAAAAGTTTGTCAGAATGAATGTGTAGTTCATAAATGAATGAATGAATATGTTACTAGTGTATGGAGAATGTGAAAGTGCAGAAATATAAGGAACTGCTACAGCATAAATCTATAAGGTGTTTATCTATAGTATACTGTAGTATGCCCGAAGCACTTGAATGTATCATATGTACATAAATATGTTACAAGTCTATGTTTCAATTTGCGTTGCTGGTGAAAGTGCCTGGGTGAATTTGTATGTCTTAGGGGTGGATTTACAATCCCCTTGTGCCTCTTTTACACAGCCGTTGTGTCACTTTTGTGACACAGCGATGGTTCAAAAGATGTGCCATGGTGTGTGGTATTAACAATGTGACGCATCTGGAGGGTGTATAACATTGTAAAGCGCTGCGCCAGAAGAGGGTTTCTTGTGCAGAAGGGGGTGCAGCAAGGCCTCCTAAAAGTGACTGAGTGAAATTTATAACATTTTATTCAGTGACTTTTGAGCTTATGCTGCGTCAAAACCTTGCACATGCTTGAAGCAGGTGTAAGGATTGATACAGCATTGTGAGCATAGGGCCCCAAGAGAATTGCTGGAGCTGTGTTATACTTGCAACCGACGTCAAGCAATAATTCATCCAAAAATTACTTTGCAATTTAGTTTTGTTATTTTATAATAAGAATATGAAATGTAATCTAAAAAATAAAAATAATATAAATATTTATATTAAAAATATAAGAAATTAGTATAAAAAGAAAGCCATAATAATTAATACATTTATAAATTATCATTTACAAAACCTATGAAATTCACTGAAAAAACCATAGGTTTCACACACGTTATAGTTAGGAATTAGCATTTAAAAAATCTTGCAAATTCATTGAAAAAACTATAGGTTTCACATGTTATAGTTAGCTGAACATTTCTATCATACAAAACCTTTGAAATTCCTCCGTTATAGTTAGCTCAGCTAACTATAACTTGCGCGCCCGCAATGCACTGCTGATGACGTTACATATTACATCACTCATGACATGGTCAGTGACATCACTCATGACATCACTGATGACATCTCAAATGACATCCCTGATGACATCACTGATGACATCATCCAGTTATTGTGTGTCTTTCTGAAAAATGGCGATTCTTTTCATTATTGTGGACCTGAGGTGCCTGTCATTGGGGCGCCTGGAGGAGTTGGTAATTGCCGATTTTTGTGGGGCTTCTAATGCAGCAGACTTTGTTTTATTTCCTCACCCTGGGACCCACTTGGGATTTACTTTTTAAGCACAAAGCCATGTACAGCACCTATTGGAGGATGAGTAGGACTACACACCCCAGAATGCCATCGGGCATGGAAATATTCTATTTAGGCGGGGTTACCAGTGCGAGTCCACACAGCTGCCGGGACTTTGATGTTTCAGTCAGTGAACAAGGGCGCAACGCCCGAAACATGTTTGGCGATTCAGATGGTGAGATTTAATGCAATACGTCTGTTGCCCTCATTAAACGAAGGCTGTTGTTATCACCTTAGTGGCATTTCCTTGCATGGAGATTCTTTTCATGATGTGAAATTGCGGTGTTGCCACGCAGCGGAGATGCCCTGCCACGATCCTTTTGGACCTGAGGTGCATGTCATTGGGGCGCCTGGAGGAGTTGGTAATTGCTGATTTTTGTGGGGCTTTTAGTGCAGCAGACTTTGTTTTATTTCCTCACCCTGGGACCCACTTGGGATTTACTTTTTAAGCACAAAACCATGTACAGCACCTATTGGAGGATGAATAGGACTACACACCCCAGAATGCCATCGGGCATGGAAATATCCTGTTTGGGTGGGGTTACTAGTGCGAGTCCACACAGCGGCCGGGACTTTGATGTTTCAGCCAGTGAACAAGGGCGCAACGCCCGAAACATGTTTGGCGATTCAGATGGTGGGATTTAATGCAATACGTCTCTTGCCCACATTAAACGAAGGCTGTTGTTATCACCTTAGCGGCATTTCCTTGCATGGCGATTCTTTTCATGATGTGAAATTGTGGCGTAGCCACGCCGCGGAGATGCCCTGCCACGATCCTTGTGGACCTGAGGTGCCTGTCATTGGGGCGCCTGGATGAGTTGGTAATTGCCGATTTTTGTGGGGCTTCTAATGCAGCAGACTTTGTTTTATTTCCTCACCCTGGGACCCACTTGGGATTTACCTTTTAAGCACAAAGCCATGTACAGCACCTATTGGAGGATGAGTAGGACTACACACCCAATATCCTATTTGGGCGGGGTTACTAGTGCGAGTCCACACAGCTGCCAGGACTTTGATGTTTCAGTCAGTGAACAAGGGCGCAACGCCCGAAACATGTTTGGCGATTCAGATGTTGAGATTTAATGCAATACGTCTGTTTCCCACATTAAACAAAGGCTGTTGTTATCACCTTAGTGGCATTTCCTTGCATGGCGATTCTTTTCATGATGTGAAATAGCGGCGTAGCCACGCCGCGGAGATGCCCTGCCACGATCCTTGTGGACCTGAGGTGCCTGTCATTGGGGCGCCTGGAGGAGTTGGTAATTGCCGATTTTTGGGGGGCTTCTAATGCAGCAGACTTTGTTTTATTTCCTCACCCTGGGACCCGCTTGGGATTTACTTTTTAAGCACAAAGCCATGTACAGCACCTATTGGAGGATGAGTAGGACTACACACCCCAGAATGCCATCGGGCATGGAAATATCCTATTTGGGTGGGGTTACTAATGCGAGTCCACACAGCTGCCGGGACTTTGATGTTTCAGCCAGTGAACAAGAGCGCAATGCCGGTAACATGTTTGGCGTTTCAGATGGTAGGATTTAATGCAATACGTCTTTTGCCCACATTAAACGAAGGCTGTTGTTATCACCTCAGTGGCATTTCCTTGCATGGCGATTCTTTTCATGATGTGAAATTGCGGCGTAGCCACGCCGCGGAGATGCCCTGCCACGATCCTTGTGGACCTGAGGTGCCTGTCATTGGGGCCCCTGGAGGAGTTGGTAATTGCCGATTTTTGTGGGGCTTGTAATGCAGCAGACTTTGTTTTATTTCCTCACCCTGGGACCCACTTGGGATTTACTTTTTAAGCACAAAGCCAGGTACAGCAACTAGTGGAGGATGAGTAGGACTACATGCCCCAGAATGCTATCGGGCTGGAAATATCCTATTTGGGCGGGGTTACTAGTGCGAGTCCACACAGCTGCCTGGACTTTGATGTTTCAGCCAGTGAACACGGGCCAACGCCCGAAACATGTTTGGCGATTCAGATGGTGGGATTTAATGCAATACGTCTGTTGCCCACATTAAACGAAGGCTGTTGTTATCACATTAGTGGCATTTCCTTGCACGGCGATTCTTTTCATGATATTACCTACTGGCGGTCGCCAGTAGGTATATATAGTTAGGATTTTTTTCCTATGGGATTTTTGAAAATTCTATGTTGAATAACTTTGGCGTTTGAGGACGGAATTGGCTGAAATTTTCTGGAAAATGGAACATTTTGTTTCTGAGCAGCCCCTGAAAATGTGGGGGGGTTTCGTCTAGCGGGGGCCGAGAAAAAAGGGGGGTCCCAAAACGTGTTTTTTGGCAAAATTGTAGGGACTGGTAGCCCGATGTGCCTTTGCTATGTCTCAAGATATATGCTCCAGTGGTTTTTACGAAAATTAACTTTGAAAAATATATATTGGGCTACATTGGGCTATATATATGTTGGAGCCCAAATGTAGCCCAATGTAGCCCAATGAAGCCCAATGAAGCCCAATGTAGCCCAAAGATGGCCGCCAGAGACAAAAAAAAACAAATGTAGCCCAAATATCAGCCAGATGTAGCCCAACTATAGCCCAGTGACAGAATGGCCCAGAGTGTTTTAAAGAACAACTAGAACGCTAACAGTCTTACTTATGACAAAAGTATGACACACCTGAAGTCATCTTGATTGGAATAAAGTGGTAACACTTAATACATTTAATTTGAAAAGGAACAAAATAAGGGGTTTCATTTTGCCATAGAAATGTTATATATATATATATATATATATATATATATATATATAATATATATATATATATATATATATATATATATATATATATATATATATATATATATATATATATATTCACTGAAAAAACCATAGGTTATAGACCATATATAGTTAGGAATTAGCATTTAGAAAACCTTATTTTACTCACACAAAACCATTGAAATTCCATATATAGTTAGTTGCACTAACTATATATCGCGCACCCGCAATCCACTGCTGATGATGTCACATATTACATCATTCATGACATGGTCAGTGACATCACTGATAACAACATCCAGTGATTTTTTGTTTCTATAAAGTTTAAATATGTCTTACATATTGAAGAATGAGTGGATGTGTAAGTGTCTGGACGAAGGATTTAGTAGGTGCATGACTGACTGTATGAGTGAGTGATTAAATGTGTCTCACTGACTGCATGGGTTAGTGACTAAACTGTCTTAATTTGTGCATCATTATGTCTGTTGTTCTGTAAACTGCTGCATGTGTTGATCAGTAGCTATATGAGTAACTATATGGGTTATTGATTGATTGCCCAAGTATTTGTATGGGAGACTGAGTGTGTGTTTGGCTAGCTGGGAGGTGTGTGACTCTGTGCAGATCAATCTGTACTTGTATCAATGATTGTATAAGAAGGTAAGTATGTGTTAGTATATGTTTGAAAATGTAAGGTGCTCTATGTTTAACTGTATAGACAAGAAAATGGAAGTGTCATTGATTCTTTACAGGACTGACTAGGTGTGTGAGTAACTCCATGGATGAGTGGCAGACTGTGAGTGTCTGTATAGGTGTATGAGTGCATATGATAGTGTTGTAAAGATGAGTGATTGTATGTGTGAATGATTGTATGGGTGAATGAGTGAAGGTGTGTGTAGACGTAGCAATCAGTGAGTGCGTATGTAGTAACTAGTATTGGTGTGTCAATGGTTTCAAAAATTATACTCTCTTTTTAACACTGGGTGAAACAGAGGTTATTTTAAAAAGTGAGGAGATGCATTGTATTGTCACATGAATGATATCATCAGTGATGTGGTCATTGATGTCAAATGAGATGTCATCAGTGATGTCATCAGTGATGTCATTTGAGATGTCATCAGTGATGTCATCAGTGATGTCACTGACCATGTCATGAATGATGTAATATGTGACATCATCAGCAGTGGATTGCGGGTGCGCGATATATAGTTAGTGCAACTAACTATATATGGAATTTCAATGGTTTTGTGTGAGTAAAATAAGGTTTTCTAAATGCTAATTCCTAACTATATATGGTCTATAACCTATGGTTTTTTCAGTGAATTTTCAAGGTTTTGTAAATGCTAATTCCTAACTATATATGGTCTATAACCTATGGTTTTTTCTGTGAATTTCATTGGTTTTTTAACAGCTAATATCTGTAGCTGTAAAATGTATTCTTCTTTAAATCCAAAAATATATTTTATATGTTTATGAATAATTTTTTTTTTAAATATTTTTTTTTCTTCGTTCCCGCTTCGCGAATCGTGAAGCTTCCCGTTAGCTGACCTTGATGCCGCGAAATAGACCGCGAGCCGGTAAACGTTTCTTTACCGCAAGTGCCGTGTTAGAAAACAACATCGTGACGCCTCCCGTCCGCATGACGTTTCACGTTGTCGCGTGATACGTCATATGACGTGCTACGTTAGCGAACTGGTACGCGAAGCGAGTCGCAAAGCGCAGGTTTCTGGAAGCAAACCGGGAGGCCCTGCAAAGCGCTTAACGTAAACACAGCAAGTCATGTGACTTGGTAATAACACTTTTCATTGGTTCATTTCACTTTTGGTTTCCTAATGATGTAAGACTAGGTCATATAATCTAAAATGAACACTTTTGATTGGTTGAGAACTCTTGTTTTTCCCAAATGATGAAAATCCCTCCTTCTTTCCTCACTCTGACTTTCATCATTGTGAGAGAAAGACCCTTTGTGATCACTGAGCAATGGCTTCTTTAGTAGCTTCAGCTGGTGCTTCCCCACCACCTCCACCACATCCAAGGAAGAGTGGACCACCTGCTCAAGTTATAATTCAACAAGAAGAAGAAGAAGAGGAACAGGACGACGAGCACGAAGAGAGGCAGTTTTTGCCTGAGCAGCCCAGGACGTCTCACCGGAAAGAAAACTTCATTTGGCAATTTTTTTAAATTCCCAAAGGTCAGAAAAAAGTAAATGCAAGATACGTAACTTGCCTTATATGTCAAGATAGACTGTCCAGAGGAACCGAGAAAAAATACAGTTTCGGAAACTACACAATGCATCGCCATATGACTAGGTGGCATCCTAACAACTACAGTGCTGCACAGTTTCGGAACGACCTAGATAATCTCCCTATTATGGCCAGAAGATCTGTTGTACCGGAAGTAACGGGACCAGAGGGCAGGGAGATGGTGCCAAATATACAAATGAAATTTGGTGAAGTAAAACACACCTGCGTATTTTGCGATGGATTCATTTCCTACGGAGAAAAAAGCATCACTCTGATCAACAGAGCTATTGACTATCATATGCAAGTTTGTACGAAACGCCCAAAATAATAAATACTTCTTTTTTTGTTTTGTTGCTCCTGTTGAGCCCTTTACAATGAATCGTTTTCATTGCCCCCTCCAAGAAAAACCCCAAAAAATATAAAACTTCAGAAAGATTCCAAAAAAGTAAAAAAATGTTCCGAAAAATAATAAAAAAAATATAAAACAACAAAAACAATAAAAAAAAAGTTCTTTTCAGAACTACCTCCCCGTTATTAAAAAATTGGTACAATATTTGGAACTGTGCCAACCTCTATTTCTCTTAGTTCGCTTCCCAGTTTGCTCGCCGGTACGCGAACTAGAAGCGAACCAAAAACAGTAAGTATAAGGGAAGGAAACAGACACTTATGTTAAAAGAAAGACAGCTATGGGGAGTAAACTAGAGATACTATTATCCGTAATCCACTGTTGATGATGTCACATATTACATCATTCATGACATGCTCAGTGACATCATCAGCAGAGGATTGCGGGTTTTTTGGCAACGTGCCTTATCCACGGTTTAATAACGCTGCCTTTTGCTTTATATAAGTTTTCAAATTGTATGAAATATATACCAATAGGTCGTTATGAACCTTTAGGTAGTGCTTTTCTTCATGAGGTCTGGTCACTTCCATACACATACAGATGTTTCAAAGATGATCAAGAAGTTTATCTGAATGGAGAGGAATGCACTGAGACGCCAGATCATTCACTAATGTGTAGGCACATACAGTTACACGGTTCATGCAACAAACACCGACCAAATATGGCTTGCGTGTTGCAAGGCACGCCAGTTCCTGCTATCATCCCCACGTTCAAGTTGTTGGAAAATGGTAGTTATTTGATGCTCAATAATGAAGATTGTTCTGAGTTAATTGAAAAGGGTCTGCACCTCTGTACGGGTGTTCGCTATGTGAAGCACGAAAGTTTCACGGGCCGAACTCAAGGCCACCTCTCTCTGAGACAAAAGAGCTCTTATTCTTGCCATGCCGTTGAAATCTGTCCCAAGGTTGGTATTTGTGGCCAGATTGAAAACTCCCTATGTTCATGTGTGGGAGGAAATAGAACATTTCTGCAGCAAATAACCCGTTCACTTACTGTTACGATAAAAGGAATACTTTTAATTCAGATTTGCCTTTCAATTTCAGCAAGATGGTTCCGACTATCTTTAACGCATCCTCCACAAAGACCCTGACGCACTTTTTTAAAGTTGTTACCAGTGGTCTCGTGACTTCATTTGAGAAAATCTTTGGAGTCATCCCTGCTTCCTTTCATTCTATTTTCTCCACTCTGGTAAGAGGATTGGCATTTTTACTTGCATTACCAGCGGACGCTCTTGTGCTTTTTTACATTTTTAAATATGGATGTCCCTCCTATGCAACCTCCCACCCTGCAGCTGCTGACACTGTTCCGCAATCGCATGCTAGAATATTATGGCACAATGCCGTTGGCGATATTAAGCACGGCATATGGATTATCTTTTCGATTCTCCTACTTCACCTGTGTCCAGCCTGTATTTCACTGCCTGACCTGTGATTTCGATTGGGCCATTGATTTGTGTCTCTGCGGACCGGTTTCTCCTGACGTCGACTTTAATCAGCTGATGACTCCTATCATTACTCACGAGTTGGTTTGTCCTGGCGAAAGGATTATGGCTGTGGCATTGATGCATGGACTACTTGGTCCCTGGAATTTACTGGCGGCAGCACAGTCTTTCTTGGAACAGAGCTTTCTTGAAAACCCACCGAGCTGTCCTCTGATGGTGATAGAGGATCCGGTGCTGGGAGAGCACGTATGTTCTTTTCCGCTTTTAAATTGGATGGCTGAACTGTTTTCGGATGAAGACGGTGACTTCCTATTGGAGGCTGTTGCAGCTTATTTTGCATACACAGTTATGTCATAGACCTTTTTCATGTTTGATATGCTGAGTACTAGCATTTCATTGACAATTCATTGACTTATTTGTCAAGTTTTTATTATTTACCTTGCCTATTGGCTTAAGACTCGATAAAGTACTTGGCTGTTTTATTTTTCTTTAGCATTAAATTTTCCTAGTTTTTAATGCTTTACCTTGCGGACCGTCCACATATAAACTTGCAATCTGCTCTCATGAGATGGCACTTCTATTATCTTATTCAGTTCGTTTCCGGATCATGGGGAGGTGTCATCTAGGTCCTGGATATCTTTACACCGTGTTAAGTTAGCATGGGCTCATTACCGGTTTAAACGCCATTTTTCCTTTTTTGCAACTTCTGCACACGACACTTAGTTGTTGCTTTAGCTTTCCACCTAGTAGTTCATCGTGGTTTACATGAGAATAATATGTTATTGCTCTACTATCTGCTTTGCTTGTTAAACTATATCTGTACAGCGAGTGCTAAAGTTTCAAGAACAACACGATACAGAATTGTTATGAGGTCTGATCTCCACGACTTCATACTCATAACATAAGTGCAACTTCTGCCAATTCTGGGCATGAGGCGGGTTTTATATTGCTTTGCCGAACACACATACACAACAGTTGATGCGGTTCACATGAACAGAGAGCTGGTGTATGCTGATGTGATTCCTTCAAATCTAAGACACTAAAGTATGGGCACGCCCTAAACCAACACAAAGAGACCTTCTTAGCAAATAATATAATATGTGTATTAGGGAGGGTGAGATATAAGCAGCCGCGGGCCGTGGAGGGAGTTACGGTGAGGCAGGGAGGCGGGGAGGGGGAGAAGCAGGGTGGAGCCCTCTCTACCTTGCCCCTCCCCCTCCCCGCCTCCCTGCCCCACCGTAACTCCCTCCACGGCCCGCGGCTGCTTATAAGTGTTGCTAACTCTTATTCATTTACAGCATGTTAACATACTGTCACCATTCGCTTTTTATGTACTAGTAACTATGCTGGTAATTTTGCTACTGATAATATGTGTACTTGTATTCTCCACCCTGCTTCTCCCCCTCCCCGCCTCCCTGCCTCACCGTAACTCCCTCCACGGCCCGCGGCTGCTTATAAGTGTTGCTAACTCTTATTCATTTACAGCATGTTAACATACTATCACCATTCGCTTTTTATGTACTAGTAACTATGCTGGTAATTTTGCTACTGATAATATGTGTACTTCTATTATCTAAGATACTACGCCTGAGAAGACGGCATTAGTAAATAAACATTTCAAATACACATGTGTTCTTCTTAACTCCATGTTCTGGTTTCTAAGAAATATATAACGACCGACTGTTCATGAGTTCCACGTATCCTGAGGTACTATAAGTTCATATTCTGGATTGTCTAAACATTGAGAGTTTGTTATATCCAATGTGACACTGTACCTAGCTTGCTAAGGAGTTTTTGATTACTAACGTGAGTTTTGGGACACCCTAATTCGCCGAGGTTCCAATCCTCTGTCCACAGTTCTGTGTGAGAACAGAAACCCTGCGACAGGGGCACCCCCGACCCTTGCTGGAGCTTCATTACACTTGCGATACAACTCCAGCAATGCGCCACCTTTACGGCACAGATACATCACGCATCTGTGCTGTTTTTGCCCCATGATGCGCCGCATTGTAAATGCAGCACACCATAGGTGACGGAACAGCGGCACAGAATGACTAACACATCCCTGGTGATGCGCCAGTCATCATAAATGTATCCCTATGCTTCTTATCTTGTTAGAGATGAACCGCCATATGTATCATCAAAGTTTTTTGCATTTCCTAAATAGCGAACTTTAAGGAATAAATAGCGATTCTTTACCATTCCTAGTTTGCGATGAGCTATTTGCTAATTACAAATTACCCATTCATTTCCTTCATTTCCATAGGGCGGTTGGACTCACTTTTAGCTCGAACGGCTGAATGGATTTCCACGAAACTTGGCAAAATTGTAGGGACTGGTAGCCCGATGTGCCTTTGCTATGTCTCAAGATATATGCTCCAGTGGTTTTTACGAAAATTAACTTTGAAAAATATATATTGGGCTACATTGGCCTATATATATGTTGGAGCCCAAATGTAGCCCAATGTAGCCCAATGAAGCCCAATGTAGCCCAATGTAGCCCAAAGATGGCCGCCAGACACACAAAAAAACAAATGTAGCCCAAATATCAGCCAGATGTAGCCCAACTATAGCCCAGTGACAGAATGACCAATCAGCTTCGCAAACCTCCGTTACGCGAAGCGGAGCGCTGTTACAGATATATATCTTTTTTTGAACGTTAATTTCTCAAAATCCACTGGAGCACATATATTGAGACCTAGCAAAGGCACATCGGGCTACCAGTCCCTAATATTTTGCCAAGTTTCGTGCAAATCCATTCAGCCGTTCGAATATTATTATTATTATTTTTTTTTGCCCCGCGGGGCCCTTTTAAAACCTCCACATCAAACCTAGGGGGTCAGCGAGGATCTACTATGCTCCCTTATAGTTATTTCCCCCTTTGTTTTGACCTCCTCTTGTCTCTCGATCCTACCGAGAGACAAGATGGCGGCCGCTACGGACTTTTTGGAATGTTGACAGACGCCGGAGAACCAATCAGCTTCGCTTCACAAAGCTCCGTTGCGCGTAAAGTACGCGTCCTGGGACGCTGCCAGGTCCGCTGTTACAGATATATATCTTTTTTTAAACGTTAATTTCTCAAAATCCACTGGAGCACATATATTGAGACCTACAAAAGGCACATCGGGCTACCAGTCCCTACAATTTTGCCAAGTTTCGTGCAAATCCATTCAGCCGTTCGGGCTAAAAGTGAGGCCAACCGCCCTATGGAAAACTCAATGTTAAAAACACGTTTTGGGACCCCCCTTTTTTCTCGGCCCCCCCTTGACGAACCCCCCCCAAATTTTCAAGGGCTGCTCAGAAACAAAATGTGCCATTTTCCTGAAAATTTCAGCCAATTCCGTCCACAAACGCCAAAGTTATTAGACATAGAATTTTCAAAAATCCCATAGAGAAAAAATCCTAACTATATATACCTACTGGCGACCGCCAGTAGGTAATATATATATATTCACTGAAAAAACCATAGGTTATAGACCATATATAGTTAGGAATTAGCATTTACAAAACCTTGAAAATTCACTGAAAAAACCATAGGTTATAAACCATATATAGTTAGGAATTAGCATTTAAAAAACCTTACTTTACTCACACAAAACCATTGAAATTCCATATATAGTTAGTTGTACTAACTATATATCGCGCACCCGCAATCCACTGCTGATCATGTCACATATTACATCATTCATGACATGGTCAGTGACATCACTGATGACATCACTGATGACATCTCAAATGACATCACTGATGACATCACTGATGACATCTCAAATGACATCACTGATGACATCACTGATGACAACATCCAGTGACTGTATGTTTCTGTAAAGTTAAAATATGTCTTACATATTGAAGAATGAGTGGATGTAGAAGTGTCTGAACAAAGGATTTAGTAGGTGCATGACTGACTGTATGAGTGAGTGATTAAATGTGTCTCACTGAGTGCATGGGTTAGTGACTAAACTGTCTTAATTTGTGCATCATTATGTCTGTTGTTCTGTAAACTGCTGCATGTGTTGATCAGTAGCTATATGATTAACTATATGGGTTATTGATTGGTTGCCCAAGTATTTGTATGGGAGACTGAGAGTGTGTATGGGTGGCTGGGAGGTGTATGACTCTCTGCATAGATGTATGGGTTCAAAATTGCATGTGGAAACAGCTGTATGGGCGGTTGACTGTGTGCATGACTGTATTGGTGAGTGAATAGATATCTCAGTGCTACATGTCAAAGTAAGTACATATGTAAAATACAGTACATGTGAGAGTTGACATATATAAATAACTGTGCATAAGAGCCAGTGAATGTGTGAGTGGCTGTATGGATCATTGTGAACTTGTATCCAGGATTGTATAAGTGAGTAAATATGTTTTAGTATATGTTTGAATAAGTAAGGTGTGTTTAACTGTATAGTTAAGGAAATGGAGGTGTGATTGATTGTTTGCATGACTGACTGGGTGTGTGTGTAACTTCATGGATGAGTGACAATCTGTGAGTCTGTGTTTACACTGAGTGTATCTAAGGTTATATTAGAGTCTGAAGAGGTTCATCGTATTATCACATGAATGATGTCATCAGTGATGTGATCAGTAATGTCAAATGAGATGTCATCAGTGATGTCATCAGTGATGTCATTTGAGATGTCATCAGTGATGTCATCAGTGATGTCATTTGAGATGTCATCAGTGATGTCATCAGTGATGTCACTGACCATGTCATGAATGATGTAATATGTGACATGATCAGCAGTGGATTGCGGGTGCGCGATATATAGTTAGTACAACTAACTATATATGGAATTTCAATGGTTTTGTGTGAGTAAAGTAAGGTTTTTTAAATGCTAATTCCTAACTATATATGGTTTATAACCTATGGTTTTTTCAGTGAATATATATATGTGTGTGTATATATATATATATATATATATATATATATATATATATACACACACATTACCTACTGGTGGTCGCCAGTAGGTAGTTATAGTTAGGACCTAGTTTCCATAGTGTTTTTTTGTTTTCTCAATATCTTTGGCGCCTGTTGACAAATCTTCACGGAATTTTCAAAACTAGTGGCCCACTACGGTCAGCTCCTATCTTGAGAGTTTCGGGGTGATTTGACAAGCGGGGGCTGAGAAAAAAGGGGGTCCCAAAACATGTTTTCCCCATGTAATTTTCCATAGGAAACTTTAGACACAGCTACAGCCCGAACTGCTGAACGGAATCACACCAAATTTGGTAAAAAGGTAGGTCTTGTTTCAGAAGAGCCATTTGTGTTAAATGATGTAAATCTATTCTGTAGGTCCTGAGAAATTTGTAAAAGAAAACATTGCAATATCTAGGGACGAGGGTGAGTCTCGACCCCTCCCGAGCACAAGCTTCACAGTGATTGGCTGCCAACAGTCCAAACTAGGAAATGTTGGCAGCCATCTTGTGATTCGGTAGAAACGAGTCACAAGAAAACAGTAAAACAAAGTTGAAAAACAAGAAAAGGCGAAATTCACGCTGGAGTCACGAATCCCACCATCATTTTAAAAAAAAATGAAGTGCGGGCTCCAGCGCTTCATTTAATTGAGGCCCCGGGTGGGGCAGGTCCTCTGGGCATTGCCACAAAATATTAGCAGGGGCCCGCACGGGCTCCCGCAGCCCCGGGGACCGCTACCCCTGGGGCCTGTTTAATTTGTGTGGGGGCCTCCAAGGCCCTCCCAAGCCCCAGGTACCGCAGCCCCTGGGGCTTTTCTCAAATATTCGCGGGGGCACACAGCCCCCCCGCAACCCCGGGGACCATTATGGACTCCTGAGCCCCGGGGACCACCACCTCCCCGGGGCTGTGCATTAGTTGCGCGGCCCCCCTCCTGGAGCCCTTGATGGCCCTGGGGACTGCCACCCCTAGGGCCAGCTCCAGCAGTATCCCTGGGTGCCCACCCCCGGGATACTGCTGTTTGCTATGGCAGGGCGGGAGCCGTCACAGCAAACTCTGCTTTGGATTTTGGAAGCGAGTGCAGTTTTACTGCTCTCACTTCCAAAATCCAAAGCAGATTGCTTTTCCATACGGGGAGCTGCATGTCAGCAGGTCCCAGTGTGGAAAAGCAATGCAGGCTCCCGCAGGAGGCGGGGAGCCTGCGGGACCGTGGGGGCATAGGGGCTCCCCCCTTGGTCCCCAACGGATAGGGCCAACCACAGGGGATGGGGTCCCCGGGGCTAGAAGTGGCCCGGGAGGGGGGTCACTTGGCCCCCCCCAAAAATAAAATAAAGGCCGCCCGGGGAATGGGGTCACCGGGGCCAATAGAGGCCTCAGGAGGGGGGCACGTAGACCCTCTCCTTTTTTTAAAAGGGGTCAGGCCCTAGGGAATGGAGTTACCAGGGCCCAAAAAAAGGAAAAAGAAGGGGGGCCCACAGCCCCCCTTCTAAAAAAAAAAAAAAGACCGGCATCGTGTCGGAGGTCCCGCCCCCTTTTTGCAACACTCTGCAAACGCACTCTGTGGCACGTTTTAAGTTGGGGAATGAATTCCCCTTCAATACTGGGGGTCCCTGGGGGACAACTAGCCCACCATGTACCTCCAGTGTGCGCCATAGGGCTTCCTTGCAGAGAGGTGGTCCGAGGCCACGCCCATTTTTACACCTCTCTGCAACGCAGCTCTGGGGCACTTAGTGGAGGTACCGGGTGGGCTAGTTGGACCCCAGGTACCCTCAGGACTCAAGGGGATTTAATACCCAATTTATAATGCACCAGGGGATGCATTTTCACAGTGGTGCAGGGAGGGGGCGTGGCCTGATTTGACAAGTGTGCAAACGCTCCCCGTGGTGCGTTTTAAGTTAGAGGATTAAGTCCCTTTCAATCCTAAGGGTCATTGGGGGCCAAGTAGTTCACCAGGTAACTCTAGTATAGGCCAGGGAACTGCGTTGCAGAGAGGTGGTCCAAGACCACGCCCCCTTTTTATACCACTCTGCAACGCAGCTCTGTGGTGCTTACTGGAGGTAGCTGGTGGCCTAGTTGGCCCTCAGGGACCCTCAGGATTCAAGGAGACTCAATAACCCAACTTAAAATGTGCCACAGAGCGTGTTTGCACACTTGTCACATCAGGCCCCGCCCCCCTCCCTGCACCACAGTGCGAACGCGCCCTGTGGCACGTTTTAAGTTGGGGGATTAATTCCCCTTCAATCCTGAGGGTCCCTGGGGGCCAACTAGTCCACCAGTTACCTCTTGTAAATGCCATAGGGCTGTGTTGCAGAGAGGTGCTCCAAGCCACGCCCCTTTAAACACCACTCTGCAAACGCGGCTTCTGGTGCACTGCTGGTGGGGCGATGAGGTCCTCTTGTGTCCTGAGGACCTCAAGACACAAGTGGGCTTCATCCTGTGAGCAGCAGTGCGCTAGAAGCCGTGTTTGCAGTGTGGTGTAATAAGGAGCGTGGCCTCAGAACACCTCTCTGAAACGCAGGTCTGTGACGCTTACTGGATGTGCCTGGTGGGCTACTTGGCCTGGTGGGCTACTTCAGGATTCAAGGGGACTAAATAGGCATGTCATAGTTAGAAATTAGCATTTAAAAAACACTGAAAATCACTGAAAAAAACATAGATTTCAGGTACATTATAGTTAGAAATTAGCATTTAAAAAACCTTAGAAATTTACTGAAAAAAACAAAGGTTTCAGGGACGTTATAGTTAGCTGAACATTTCACTCTTACAAAACCATAGAAATGCCACCGTTATAGTTAGTTCAGCTAACTATAACTCGCGCACCCACAATGCACTACTCATGATGTCACATATTACATAATTCATGACATGGTCAGTGACATCACTGATAACATCACTGATGACATCTCAAATGACATCACTGATGACATCATCCAGTGATTGTGTGTGTCTGTAAAGTTTAAATATGTTTTATATGTATTCCAAGGTGTATTGACACTTACAGAATCCATTTCAGGCTTTTGAGCCTAACCTGCATACTTTCCTCTCACCCCCTATTTACTTCTGAGGACAGGGACTTGATTTCAAGTCAGACAGATACATATGCACATTCACCAGGGCCCGTATTACTGAAAGAGCACTTTTTCTGTTTGCGCCACGGCGCACCTTTAAGCAGGTGCGCCAGATCCAAACAGGGAAAGTGCACCATATTATGTAGGCAGCACACATTTGTGCTGCCCCAGTACAGCACATTAAAGAGAAATGCGGAGCAGCTGTTTAAAATGTGATCTGTGTTTCTCTGTGTAGGTGGCAACCCACTTGTACTTTCAAAATGATTAGAGATTCCCTTGCAGGTGGATGCAGTGAGGGACTGTACCCGCCTGCATGGGGGACATGTGGGGGGGGGTCCATGGGACACCCTTACATCTCTTGAGGTGGATGCCCTCAGGGGTTTCACTGGCAGTGTGCCACCCTTTTGTGAAGCACTTTCAGTACGCCTCCCAAAGGAATTTTTGCCTCTGCACCCAAGTCTATAATACAGTGTGGGTGCAGGGGCAAAGTGATGTCCTCATTGCATGGGGCATCACCCGCTTGCAAATTAGGGAACCTTTTACCTCGATATTGCTGGTGCTACATGTGCACCAGCGCTATCAGTCTTACAGAAGGGGCTGCAAAAGCATCTGCGACCGCTACTGTATTACCAAAGTACCCTGGGGCCATGCAGAGCATGCGCAAACCCATGTTGTGACCCTGGGACACTTTCTGTAATACAGCCCATGGTGGCTTGCATTTTCATTTCTAGATGATACAGCTTTTAGATTGTGGAAAAACTAGTGGTTATAGTCAACATATTATGTTGGATGTTATTTATCAAAAATATTGTTTGCTTGCCAAAGCAATATTTAAGCCTTTCTTATTCGTTTTGAGGAGAGGCAAAAAATAAACATCCTAGCCCCTCTCTGTGTGGATTAACCACATAGTTACAATTGTAATTTATTTTGAGCACCTAGTTTCAGAAATCTTTCGCTGTTTTGCAGCACTAAGGTCATAAAAACTGTAAGTAGATCCTAGAGTTATTTTCTATTTTACAATCTTACATGCATGTAATAATGGTGCTACAGCGTGTCTACTTCTTTGTATTACATGCATGCATTACATTGCAAGACTGGCAAGCTGGCATTGTCAATACTTGTTAAGCTAACACCTAGTTCCACACTCTCTCTCAGTTATAAGTGCTTTGAATAACACGTGATACTAAAGGATCTCATGAAGGTACATGCAAAGGACGGGGTATGATGGCCCCCTCCCCACCACCTTACAAGTTGTGAATTAAATGCTATTGGTGCCCTTTTTCAAGTGTCCCCTAAGTATACATAGTTTAGCACATATTTATTCATTTGCCTCTCTTTCTCCCAATCACTCCCTATATCTTTTTCCATAGAGCCTCCTCACCTGCTGATCTAGTCTCTAACTCTTTATTCATACACCAGCAGGTGATTATCCCTCCTCCATTATTATACTAATGTCTCCCTATATTATGCTTATCTCTTTAATTATATGATCATTGTTATGACTGCTACATCTAAAATGTGTTTCTCTCGCATCCACTCACTTACTACATGCTTCTGAGCGGACTCCAGATTACATAATTTGATGGTATGTACAAATGGTGCAACTTTGCTACTCCCTTGATGTGTAAAACTCTCTGATGTCCTCTGGGATTGAATTTAATAAGTTATAGAAACTATAAAGTAATCAAACATTGATAAAGTCAATTAGTCTGACCTCGGCAAGCTGGTGTGATTTTTAATTAAAAAAAAAAGTTTTATTGCAAGCATACAGCAAAAAGAAATAACATAAAAATTGCCACCTAAACTCGATGGAAAAACACTTACAATAATTTTAAGTTACGTGTCCAAAAATTAGCCACTGCATAGATTAGTACAGTAGCGAAACTACCGAAGAAGCAGTTGTAATTGAAAATGACTTTACCCCTAATTAGTTTGAATACACATCTCTGGAAAATATGATTCTTATTGAAAAAATATACTGGTGGGTTTGAATTACTGTAACCTAAAGACATAGTTTAAACATGCAAGAATAACCAAAGCATTTTAAAGAAAAAGTAAAGCATGGAAAGAAAAAAAGCATTAGGAAAGTAAAGTACTGGTCTAACAGGCCTGTCACTGAAGTGCATTTGTTTGGACGGATGTTCACATGGGTTTAAGCAACATGCGGTCATTCACAGTGCAAATAAACCAAGGCAGGAAGAGGGCTGGCCCACTGCCCCATGCTGTATGCTGTGGAGGGTGGAAGCAAAATGTGACTAATAGTATAACAGATCAATAAAAGGAGAGGTCTGACTCAAAGCCCTTCTATCTCTGCAGGCCATATCTAAAGTGTAAATGAAAACATATATCACTAATTTACAAACAAACACTGAAAAGAAATAGATGGGGGGGGGGGGGAATTGAATGTTTTTTTTTAAATGCCAGAGTGGGAGACTGATGTTGGATTATGGGGGCAGATTTATAATGATTTGACGCAGGGTGGCGCAATGCAGTAAGACAACTTCCTGCACTGCGTCATATGGAGAGGGCAGGACTGCGCCATATCTACTAAGATATGGTGCATTGCTGCTCTCCCTCTGCGCTGGCGCACGGAGTGCAACCTATAGCCAAGGCAGGCACCCTTGCACTACGGGCAAGGGTGTCTGTGTTATAAGCAGGATTGTTTATGTGCAGGAAGGGGCACAAAACCAATCCTCTGAGGATTTTTCCTTTTTTTATGTGTGCTGCAGAAGGTAGCACATGGAGAAAGAGGAAATGATGAGAAGAAAAAAAGATATTTTTCCTCGTTATGCCTCACCTGGGAAGACGTAGCATTTTTAAGCATTCCCAGGTTTATTAGTGTAAGTAAACCTGTATATGCAACAAAAACCATGGGTGATTGCTTGGAACACCCCAGCGCCACCCAGGGAATGTTTTCCTAGCATAGAGCAATGCAAGGCAGCGACTTGTGCTGTGTTACGTTACTCCAGATTTACTATGCCATGCAGAGAATCGCAACGGGATTCTACGCAGCACAGTACATCGAATTTAAGGACTTGCATCGCTTTGCCTGACGCAAGGCCAAAGCAAGACCCTCATAAATCTGGCTCCTGGTTTTTAAAGTGCTTATTTTATATCTTGGTCTAGTGCTGTCTTTGTTGAACACAACTCTTTTTTGTTTCCATTCGCTATCCACATAAGCAACCAATGTGATATGCTAATCATGAATTCAACTAGAAAGCACCTGCGAAGCTGGACAAGACCTCTAAGGTGAACTGTGAACATTATTACACAACCCTGCAATGCATTGCAGTCTGCAACAATCTCCTGGGCCCTTTTTGCTGATCATGGGTGTGACTCAACAGCAGCTTCTAAAGACCTACACCAATCTATAAAACTAAATTAAAGGAATTTTTCTCCTTCTTGCCTGTTGCCGCCGCACCGCCGCATCGTTGCTCCGCCCACCAGCTTATCGCTCAGCTGTTCAGCCAGGCTTCTGCTTCTGGAGCGAATTGACTCTCGCGTCCCACGTTTTGCTCTGCCATCTCATGATTTGATGCTTTGGCCCCCCGGTGCTCAATGACAGTGCAACTTTCTGTGTCAGGATTCCAACGGCCGGCGGAAAGGAGCTTCTCGGCACCCCCCTTTGTGCCTAGGCATTTTACAGCCGGTTTTCAGGATTTCAGGATTTTCACCAGACGTTTGGTGGGTGTAGTGGCCTTTCTGAATTGATGAGACCAGCAGTCTTCGTGGTCTTTGTAGCCACACATGTGAGGCCCTAAGACACTGACACCATGATATATCTAAAGGGATTGAAAAAGAACTTCGGTTATGCTCTGAGGTAGTGGTGGTGGTGTGGAGGTGGCAGTGGTAGTGGGGTTTATTCAAGAAGGAGGTAAGTTTCAGACTTTTGTCTGGTTTCTTTTTCTTTCTGTCATTTTCCCTTCAAGAAAATGAGTATGTCCTCTTGCCCATCTCCCCCTGTGCTTCGCAGTAAGAGACATCTTCTTGCTGCTCCAAAAGGTAAATCGCAGGGGAGAGCCACTAAAAAGGGGAAAATTGGAGGGAAGAAGGGGTCTGTTCAGCATGCTCAAAAAGTGTCATCAAGTGAGGACCCACGCTCACCCCTAGTAACCTCAATAAGGAACTTTGTCTTCAAACATTACCATAAGGGAACCCGACGGCCTTTAGAGGAGGGGGAAAAGACCCCCCACGGGCACCTCTGTGCCCCGGCCTCGGCAATAGATGTTTCACACTTAGCTCTGGATGAAGTGCAACCAGCAAATCTTTCAGTGTATTCATCTAGGAATGGAACTGCGGCCGCAAGAGGGGGTTCAAGATTGTCCCCTTCTCCTTGCTTGAACTTTTCGTTATCATCATTAGGTCCCGATGATTTCAGTCCATCCCAGTCGCCTTGTCGAGAAGATCAACAGGATCAAGGAAGCCTAACGTCACTATATAATGGTCCCATGATTGGGGAGCCAAACTCCACGCTTGGATCGCAGGGGATCACTCCAGCCCTCCTCCTCATCATCTCTGTTGGATGTAATGTTACTTATGCAGACTACCTTGCATTGGATTTTAGAAACTTTGGTATCAATAAAGACAAACCAAGTGGACAAATTAAACTCTTTGAGTTATATTCAACATGAATTGAAACCCTTAAAATCCTTTAAAGATAATCTGGGTGGCTCCATGAATACTCAATTACCTGCTGCAGTAATGGCTACAGAGCCATCGGGGTTGCATAGTGTTATTTCATGGAAAGGGGAATGCCAGTTAAATATGGAGAGATCGGTTTATATTTCTAAATATCCTATGCTTGTGAGGAAAAGGCAGCATGGTTTTATCCCTTCGAAATTTACCGTAAGGTCGTACCGTACAATAATGGGGGTTGGGCCCTGGAATGGATTGCTTGGGTGTTGTGCCCTACGTGTGTGCAAAAAGAAATACATGCATAAGAAAGGGAAATATAGTAGTGGTATCTGTTCCCAAGCCCAACATCCCAGATCCCAAGGAGGTAGCACTGCAAATGCGCTCCCATGTAAAAAGATACATAAAAGGGGAAAACATAGTGTAAAACCCCGCCCTAAAACTAGTACGGTTCTCTCTTCTATTTCCCCGGTAGTCCACTCTACCGTCTCTAATAAGGAACAAATAGCAGCCCGTAATAAGATGGTTGAGTCTCAGCCCTTGAATAAATTTCCCCTAGAACACCCCTCAGCTCATGAATCCTTTATTAGGTCGCAATTAGGAAGCTCAGAACTTTTGCTCGATATTACTCATCAAGAAAAAAAAGCAAAGAATCTTCAACCCCTGAAGCGCTCCAAATTCTTCAGCTATTCCAACAAATTCCCTCCCTCTCAGGGATAACCTAGTTGGACCTAGAGTCTGTGGGGTTTCAATTGGGCGATCAAGGTAGAGAAGTTTCCAGAGTTTCTTTCATCTCTCCTTGTATTGCGGACCTAGTACCTAAGGCTGATGAAGACCTAGCAAAAGTAGGTCTACAGGCCCTATGTCCCATAAAAAAGAACCCTCAATCATTAGTACCTCAGCCAGGTTAATTTCCACCCGCCATTTTAAATATGCGGGTTATCTGCACCTCAATGGGAATGATCCATACCATATATCCTGTCCCTATGGCCTGAAGCTACACAGCAAAGTAGCCATCCACCCACCGATTTGAGAGTGGTTATAGTAAATGATAGGCCATTCTCACAGTCCAGACAATTAGTATGGGCTCAAGGTAATATGTTCTCTCCCGTGCGGCACCTGCCAGAGGGAGGTGACTGGAATATTAGGCCCACCTCTAGAACGAGGAGTCTTCTCAAAATCAAAGAGTCCTAAGTTGGAATATCAATGGGTTTGAACGCTTGAGAAACAGCGGTGAACTGGAAGAAAGTTTGAAACTCTTCCATCTGGTATTCCTTCAGGAATCTTGGTTAAGAAAGGACCAGTCAGTCGAAGGCTTCATGGCCTTGAATAGTAAAGGTTATTCCCGGGGTACTGGAAGAGCATCTGCAGGTGTACTAACATTAATATCGATTAAGGTGATTAAGACACCATTAGAGGTCATAAATGTTTCAAGTGATCTGCAGCTATCTGTTGTGGAAATGGTTGTGGGTAAAAATGTCCCTAGTTACCTTTTGCTTATAAATGTCTATATCCATAAAGAAGACCATCGGCAAATGAATCGCTGTCTGAAATTATTTGAATCCCCTTTCCAGCATTTTGTGGCATAATACCCAGAAGTAGTGATAATAATGGCGGGGGATGTAAATGCTCGTCTATTCCCTGCACAGCTAGACCAGCACTTGGAGGAAGTGTTGGATTCCTACAACCTTCCCTTAGAACAGTTTCCCGCAGGTACCACCAAAAAAGAGGCCAAAGTGTTGAGTCAAAGGCTGGCAAGCCATGGTCTGATTTACTTAAATGGACATTTTAAAAAGGATTCACCAGCAACAGCAACATTCCGGCAGGGCCACTCTTTGGCCCTATTGATTATATATTTACATCCCTTTGGCATTTTGGCCTCTTTAAGAGTTTTGAGGTGGCAAAATATGAGGGCAGTGACCACTAGGTAACTACAGCAGTTCTTGATTTGTGTGATCCAGTATCCCCTGAAAGGGTTTTGCCTTTAGAGATGTCCTACCCGTGTAGGCTCACAACACATTTAGACACTATGCATCTTCAACAATTATCATCCCTTCAGCTAGAGGAGGTGATTCCTATCCACCCTATTTATGTTGATGATGTAATTGTGTGGTATAATAATATTGTGCAACGAGTTTTGGGCTGCATTTTAGTGAAAATAGGTTAAAAGGGTGGACAGACAAAATCCCGCCCGAAGGGCATCCCGGGCTGGTTCGATCAGGATTGCCAAAAGTTTAAACGACTGGTGAGACAGACAGCAAGCAGTGCTAGGCGTCATTTCGTTCCCTTAGCTACCCAAGAGCTGGTCAAAATTGAACGCCAATATAAATCCCTTGTGCAGATGAAAAAGGCAGCTTTTTTTTATAGGAAGTGGGAGGAGATGCAGGAGATTATATCATTAAATGATCAGCAAAAATTCTGGACAAAGGTCAAAGAGTTTAATGGTCAAAGCAGGGGTACTCTAGCCTGTATGATTCCGGAAGCCCAGTGAGCTACTTATCTGATGGAGTTATAAAGGGGACCTTTAGGTTCATATGGCCCTCAGCATATATACGGGCAAACTCTCCCAGCCAATTAGTTTTCAGTAAAGGAAGTTAACGGAGTTATTGAGAGAATAAAACTCTCTCGTGCCAGCGGCCCTGACAATGTTCCAGCGGTAATAATTGAAACAAATAGTGTCTGATGGGCTACAATTTACTCTACCTTGCTTAGCTGGGTCGCAGGGTCTGGCCTTTACCCCTTTACCTGGAAGGGGTCCATAGTGAAACCGATTTGAAAAAAAGGGAGCGGTACAGACCCAATGCATTATAGGCTTATAAGCCTCTTTGATATTTCTTTAAAATTATTCTCCAAGATTATCCTAGCCAAACTTGAAGAATGGGCCACCGAAACTAAGAGAATCCCACTAGAACAAGGGGGCTTTCGGGAGGGTCATTCCACCATAGACCACTGTTTTGCACCGCGGGCTATTACCCGAAAGGCTCTGGAGGAAAATCATAGATTATGCAGTTATTTTGTAGATTTCCGGACAGCTTTTGATTCTGTTGACAGGGATATTTTGTGGGGAAAACTTGCTGCTTGGAACCTACCACCATACCTTCTTGGGGCTCTTCAACCCTTGCACTCCGGCAATTGGGCTCAGGTGGATTCAGACAAGTCGGGACGGTTGTCCCAAAGAATCTCTATCGACAATGGCCTGCTCCAGGGGTGCGTTTTAGCACCCTTACTCTTTAGTCTATTTTTGGCCGACCTCCCAACAGTTATTTCTCAATCAAAATCTTTCTCGCCTAAAATTGGGGACCAGCCTATCACTTGTGTGCTTTATGCAGATGATTTGGTATTATTGGACTGCAGAGGAAACGTAATGCACTGGCCTCTTATAGTAAGCAGAACAAGCTCTGCATTAATCTGGAAAAGACTAAAATTTTATTTTCGGGCAAATAGTGCAGAGTTTTTCCTGGTACTTTGATTCACAGGTGGTGGAACAAGTGGATCAATATAAATACCTGGGTTTAACTTTTAGGAGAAATTTGAATTGGGACGCGCATTGGGATGCCATTAAACAGAAAGCCCTATTGCAGGCAAGCTGCCTATCGGTATTCAATGGTAGATTCGGGGGGCTATCCCATAATCTATTACTAAAGGCCTATAAAGGGAAAATTCCACTGTTAGGCCTGTATGCGGGAGAGGTATTCCCTCTTGATCCAACCTATGAATGGGATAGACTGGAACGGGTAGTGCTTAAAATAATTCTATCACTCCCCCAAGGTACCATGGTCCAGGCTATTAGGCGTGAGTGCAGTCTGGTCTCTTGGAACATGGCGGCCGCTACTCGGACTCTAAGATACTTTAACACTGTGTTGGAGGATGATGAGGTGGTTAAAGTCTCCAAATTGTGTTGGGAAGAGATCCAAAGTAGTGAAAGGATGTGGGCAAAGGCTGTAAGAACCAAAATAACTGCAATAAAGAACCTACATTTAAATAGTGGTACCATCACATCCTGGCTCACTTTTCCAGGCAAACGAGTACTGAGAGAATCTGCTGCTATGGCGTCAGAACAAATTGATTTATTATATTTAAAGAAGAAATCATCTATTAGCTTCTTGTTTGCTTCATTTGGCCAGGATTGTGTCTTCCCTTATTTATCACGGTTACCAGATCCAGGTTTGAGAAAAGAAATTTTAGGGGCTCGGATGGGATGTAATCCAGTCTATTCATCCCACCTACATAGGACTGGGGTGCAGAATAATAGTGGTCTTTGTCCCTGCCCTTTGAAAGTTAAAAGTACTCTTACGCATATTCTTATGGATTTCGTTTTTTATCTTGCAAATTGGATCACGTTTTTAAGACCTTTGTTTTTTAAATATGGCGCTCTTCATTGGAACAAAGCAGTGGAGGTATTGTCCGAGATGCGATATTTAGATGTGGCTTTTGGGATTGCTCGGTTTTTACAATCTGTTAAACAGAATTTTAAAAATGAAATGTAATGGGGTGGGGCAGTGAGGAGGGGGGTTCATTTAAAGGTTTTAATTGTTAAGTGTGCTTTTAGTCTAAATAAACTTATTTTTTGAACCTTGAATCTATAAAACTAGCTACTTACAGACTAGACAATTCTAAAAGTAAAACAAATAATGAATGTAATGCAGCATCTCGGCTTTGGGGGGTGAAATTGCAAACTTCTTCCTCTACAAACGTTAGCATTTTTTCTTCACAGCTTCTCAGCGAAGGTTGCAACATGTAACATATTCTGCAAGAGTAGGTTTTTCAACACGGAATCGCTTTTAGTGTGAGAATTGTTTCACAAAAAATAGTATTTGTGAAAAGATTCTCATACAGGCTATGTTTCACACACTTTACAAATATTTTCAACTTTTGCACTCCACAGTTTTAACCTTGGGCTAAACTTTGTTGGTGAAATGTAAATATTACAGAAACCTACTCCATATTCCTCTGGCCAAGATGGGGAAGGAAGATTGTTGCATTATAAGAGAATTAACTAGCACACTAGGGAAAAGAGCTAGTTTCTTATTCAGTTCATTGCCCTCCAAGCATTCAGAACAGGCTATTTTAACTGATAAGAAAACAGGTTCAGCCTATTTTTCTGGGTTTAGAATATCATTGTTGGTTGGGGAAACAGACCCTCGACAATTTCTGTCTTAAAATTGTAATGGTTGTTAATGGTAGTGTGTTTTTAGCGGGCATGGACAATGTTGTATGTATGTGTGTATTGTCATGACTATTTTTGTCTCAGTCAGCTATGGCTCTTGGTACGACCACGTGAAGGGCTGGTGGGAGAAGAGAAAAGACAAACGCATTCTTTACCTGTTCTTCGAAGATATAAAAGAGGTGAGAGCCTAAAAGCCCCCAACACCATATGAGAATATCCCCCTTGAAAAACAGCACCATTGTGTCTAACAGTGTACTACCCCCTCCACCCCCCCTTCCCCCCACCCCCACTATTCACCTAGCTGACATCTTTACCCATCTACCACAATTCTTTGCAGGACCCAAAGCGTGAAATCCAGAAGATCCTGCAATTCCTTGAGAAGAATTTGGAAGATGAGGTTTTAGACAAGATTGTCCACCACACCTCATTCAAGGAGATGAAGCAGAACTTTGCGGCCAACTATAGCACCATCCCAAGGAATATCATGGACCAAAAGGTGTCCCCATTCATGAGGAAGGGTGAGTCCCTAGAGTCAAGGTGGCCTCACAAAAAAAGAGCAGGCCTCCCTGGTTCCTCACTTTGCATTTATTAATTCATGCCCCCACTCTTGACAGCTGTTCATGCTTCATCAAAATATAATAAGTTGGTTGTATGTAGGAGAGTGTCAGCGAGGGCGGGGTAACTTTGATAAATCTAAGGATACATGACCTCAGATCCCCTCCAAACCTATATCCTTTTGTTGTACACTACTCACTCTGTTAACTGAGACTTCCCAAATCTGGCCTTTACATTGGAATTTCTCAATGCCTACACTGTCTCTCAGTGTTCTTTAATGGCTATTAAGGCCCCCTTGATGAGCCGGTCAGGGACAATGTCCTGGGGAGCTCACTGCAGGCCATTCGGAGAAGAGGTGAGATTCCCTGGCCCAAAACTACCTGACCCGGTAATCGCAGGGTTAGAGAGACACTTGTACAGAGTCTTGTGCAGTGCTGCAGGTGCTGCCGGGCCTGTTGTGCCCCGCTCCCTCCAGACCATTTGCTGCACTACAGGGGGAGTCTGCTCTCCTACCCTACACTAAAATACTAAATATAGCCACCATTACACCTCCTCCATAAAGGTGGTAAATAGGCCAAGATAAAATGTAAAGTATGCTGGCGTAATTCCTGTAATTATGCTTTACGCTTGTCACACGAAATTCCCGAAATTATGCCATTACGCCACGTTAAAAAATTATAACCTGGTCACACTAGCATTCTAATGTGAGTGTACAGTAATAACGCGAATGGCCACAACACAAGTGGATTTGCTCACGCCACTTGTGTTTTTCATGCTATTTTTGTATTGTGAAAGGACTCATCCTGTCAAAAATTGGCAAGCGGTCACATTTTACTGTAAAACATGCTATAAATGTACTCTAAAATATAGCACCAAATATTGGCTTTGCATTATAGTAATTACATATAATGTTATCTAATTTTCCTAAGTATTGCTTAATTATGCGAAAGCAAAGTATGCACATTTTTCACACTCCTGGTGGTAAATAGATGCAAAAATATTATTATTGCGTTATTTCACTCAGAAGGGGTGAAAACATCTGGCACTGGAATGGGTATTCCAATGTCAGCATGCTGTTCACTACTCCAGGGAAAATAACTTGTAGTCCATGGATTTAGGTGCGGTTATGCCATCTGTGATCATATGTTCTACCACCTCCATATCCCTGATCTAAATCCGGAGAACTCGTAATGAGGGCATAGGTGGTATTTTAGTGCTATTTGTAGCACATGAACCAACAAACAACATGTTTTTGAAATAAAGTCAGAAAAATGAACTCATCAAATATGTATTTGGTCTCCACAAACATACCCCCTCCATAGCTTCACTCATCAGACTGCTGTAGAGGAGGATATTTAGTCAACCTCCACCTATACGTCACCATGCCACCTCCTTTATCTTGGAAAAATGAACATCATCTTATCCTCTTGAAACTTCCAATATGTAATTCTAAATATTCTCTCCATTTGCGCAGGTATTGCTGGTGACTGGAAGAACCACTTCACAGTAGCCCAGAACGAAAGGTTTGAAGAAGACTATGAAAGAAACATGGCAGGCAGCTCATTGCAATTCAGGACAGAGCTGTGAAATTTCAAAACATTGCCCTCTATAGGT
Organism: Lissotriton helveticus; assembly: GCF_964261635.1. Classification (NCBI taxonomy): domain Eukaryota; kingdom Metazoa; phylum Chordata; class Amphibia; order Caudata; family Salamandridae; genus Lissotriton; species Lissotriton helveticus. The sequence goes on from NC_136068.1 coordinate 443,075,416, forward strand.
TTTGTTTCATAAGTAAATGTGCTTCCCCCTTATAGAACTTATTCAATTCTAGAAGACCATTAGTCTTCACAAAACCTCTTCCACAGAAAGGAGCTCCACTAACACCCTTCTCCCGAGATGCAACAACCACTTCTGGACCACTGGCTAGGCTGTAATGAGTCCAGACCAGCACTAGTAACCTGTGACCCTTGTGCAGTTGGGGGACTGCGACATTCTATACATTTGAATTTGGGGGTTGATTATGGGGGTTAATTATGAAGTTTGTATCCTTAGTTTCATTCATGGGGGCAGCACACAGTTATAGAAAACAGAATTGGGTATGAATGATTGGTGGTCTCAGTTGAAGCACTGATATGCACGACAAAAAGAAAGCATGTATTAAGAGAAAAACAAAATAAAATGATATGCTAGAGTCTAGTGCTTTGCTTCATCTTTTACAAATAAAACCATATGTTAAAAAACTTCAACTTTCGCATTAAAATAAAACCAAATTATTTTTGATGTTTGTGAACTAAATAAAATAATTCATCCTTTATATAGTTTGATGACCACTTGTTTCTATATTCTTCGTGTATGATTTGAAGGTTCAAATAATAAACTTTGCTTAGGCTGGAGTCCCCAGCTTCCAGTGGTGATTAAGTGGGGGGTCCACACAAGTAAAAAGGTAAAGAACTACTTAGTTTAGACCACCTTCTAGCTCACACTTCAGTCCCAACGTACCCTAGTCTCCTCCTTTTTGTGAAAAGCCCTATCCACCCCACCCTCTAATCCATGCCCTATCACTAGTGGGGAGAAAATTGCATTGTGTTCTTGAGAAATTCGATAACTTGCGAAAGGTAGAAAAAACTGCCAAATCCACAGGAGGCCAATGACTACCAGGGCAATAATGTTTTTCTCTTGCTTCTTTCGAATGTGTGTCTGTCCTGTATGTCCCTCACCTTGGGTGTGACCACTCTGATTTTCTACCCCATCTTGAGGATCTCACCTTCATTAAAGGCTCAGTGAGGACTTTATTGATGCCTGCTCATCATGAGTGGGTTAGCATTGCTGTCTCTGACCATGCTTCACACAAGGTAATTGGAATGTTCTTACTAAGGAATGCCCCTATTTCTTCAACGAGTGAATTGGTATGGAATCCTTGCCAATCTGGCTAATTAGTTCTCAAATTTGCATTTGGGAAACTTGCCACATGCATGGAGAGAAATTCTCACCCAGCCCCTTCAGTTAAGAACCCTTAATGAACTTTTCAGCTGTGATCCTGGAAGGAGAGGTTCCTCTGGAATAGAACTACAATAACTAGAGACCAGAAGATAGGTCTCTCATTTAGAAGTGTGTGAGAAGTTGGCCTGATGTATGATGTCCACAGTTCTGACCACAAGTATACAGACAGATTTTCGCTTTGCCCTTTTGCCCATTTCTTTGTTGTTTTGTCTTGATTGTTGTGGGTCACGGCTGTGCCCAATTGTTATCTTTTTTTGGTTCTTAAAATTCACTTTATCAACCAGAACATTTAAAATAAATTTTCTCGTCCGGCTGGACAAAAGACATACTACTTATCAGGTGTATGATTATTGTTTTTTGTATGTTATCTTGTCCACATGTAGGGACCACTGTTTTTTGCAAATTGATACTGCCCAAGGTCCCTATGGCATACCTTTCGGGTTCCCTTGTCTTTGTGAAAACATAGTTAGCGCAATCGCCGGATTGCAAGGGATTCAGGTAATTCCTAGCCCCTTCCTCGCAAGTGGGTCCACCTTGTCCACCCCTGTACTGTTCACTCGTTATTGTAAAGTTTCTCCTCCCCACATCTCCCCCCCGGATTTTCTTTAATAGGCATGTCTGATCCTCACCCTCCATTATATAACTTAGAATACATCAACAAAATTTTAGGAGGCCCCTCTCTCCTCTCTGACACAGCAGAAACACCATCTGGGTCCAGCACTTCCCTAGCAGATGACCTAGAGAAACTGAAGAAAAAGGAGGTATGGCTACTTTTAATGATCAGACTCCTAACTGACTACCTCAAATCCAACACAGTCCCATTAGTGCTACAAGTACGCAATGTACCAGGGGTTTTTACCAATAATCCAAAATACCTGAATGGTTTCAGCTACATAAGCACCACATGCTCCCGGCACTGGATGGTGCTCGGGATTGACATTGCTACTGAAGAGCTCCAAAAACTAAATACAGAAATAACAGAACTCGAGAAACAGATTAAGGACAATAATACCAGCTCAGAAACCAGTAAACTTCTTGAAAAAATCAATAAAACTATCGAAGATTTTCATAAAATTGAATTAAACAAAAAAACAAACAAAGTACGCAAAGATATCAAAAACTTTAACCAAGAGAGAACGTACCCCTATCTTGCCAAAGATTACTACACCACTCGCCCTTACAACTGCCCACAAAATCAAAGACCCTGGGGAAGATTCAACAGGAGGCAACAGTTTGTTGGCTTCACTGACAGCCACAACTGATTCTTCAGGACAGTCAGACCAAAGCGATAGCCCAGGCCCCTCTAACCGTACTTTTTTAGAGGGTGGTCGAGGTCAACCAAGGGGCAGAGGAAAGCAGCCCCCGACATGGCAAAAACCAGCGAACCCTCCAGGCGAACGTTTCACACGCAGACATCATTACCGCTGGTAACCACGGCAGATCATACTGCCAATGACAACATCACTGACTCAGAGACCGGTCTCTTACCCATTTTCAACCTCACTGAACACATTCTGTCCAGTAATGAAGTCTCACTATTGAGCAGAGGCCTGTCATTTGTTCCCACAGTACGCCCTAATTTTCAAGATGTACAGGTGGAACTGTTGCGGTTCTTTAGGAAAATTCGCCTTCACAGTTTTTTCCTTCTGAATCCCTCCCCTTCCAAACCTGGCAACACTCCCTTCAAACCACCGTCCAAATTCTCCCCCACCACTGGCATGATCCCGCCAGAGATTCCCACTTTTGAAAAACTAGTTCTTAAGGACCTTACTGACCTAGAAAACAAGAGGTCTTTTATACCTTATAACATCACGTTAGATGACAAAAGTGCCATTGCCTCCTTGAAAAACAACCAGTCATTGATAATAAAACCTGCTGACAAAGGCGGAGGCATTGTGATCCAAGATGTCAATCTGTATAAAAAGGAGATAATGCGTCAGTTGAGCAACCATGAGCATTATTGTAGACTCCCTCGTAATCCCACTGCTGAGATTCAGGACATGATTACTAAAGTTACTTCGGAGGCACTTGACCTAGGCTTCCTGTCTAAAAAGGAATTTGATTTCCTTAACATTAAATCTCCCCGCATCCCTGTGATCTACTGCCTCCCGAAAGTCCACAAGAACCCACAATCTCCACCAGGCCCCATAGTATCTGGGTGCGGCTCAATTCTTGAACCATTGTGCCACTATATAGATTTCTTTATCAAGCCATTTGTACCGGATACCACATGCTATATCAAAGACAGTATGGCTATGATTAACATGATCGAAGACTATCCATTTGATCCCACATCCAGCACCATGTGCACGCTGGATGTGGAATCACTATATACTAACATCCCCCAATATGAATCCCTTCGTGTGATTGAAGGGGTGTTAGAGACACGGACACGCCCACATAATGTCCCATCTAACTTTATCCTCCAGTTACTGGAAATTTGCCTGACAAAGAACTTTTTCCTTTTCGAAGGACAGTTTTATGGCCAGGTTAGGGGTACCTCTTTTTTTGCCCTAACCTGGCCATTCTGTACATGGACTACTTGGAGACCAACAACATTCTGAATGCGTCCAATCCTTTCCACAATAGCATCACAATGTGGAAACGCTACATTGACGACATTTTTTTACTATGGACTGAATCACTTGATAACCTCACATCTTTCCAACACTGGCTTAAAAACAATAGTGGAGGTCTCAAATATACCTTATCGACTAGTAAGGATTATATCCCATTCTTAGACCTAGAAATAAGACACACTGAAGGTCGGCTCACCCCCACCCTACACCGAAAACCCACTGAACGCAACATTCTCTTAGAGTACACTAGCCATCACCCGAGAGCCTTGCGTTATTCCCTGCCTTTCTCCCAGTTTCTACGCATTAGGCGCAACTGCTATTTCAAAGAGGATTATTTCACTGAAGCAAAAACCCTCAGCCGCAAACTCAGAAATAGAGGCTACCCTCGCAAGTTAGTGCGCCACTCTCTGAAAAGGGCCTGGTATTGCCCAAGGGAAACCCTTTTGGAACCAAAGGAGAAAAAAGATCAAAATAAACTCATATGTGTCACCACATTTTCCCCAGCTTCCAATGCAATCAGAAAGAGTGTGCTCAAACATTGGCCAGCTCTTAACGCAGGGCAATTGACAATAGAACGTCCAATGTTTGCTTTTAAACTGGCCAAGAACATTAAAGATCACTTAGTAAGAGCATCTCTGCCTACACAACCCCTAAAAACTACTATAAATGATGCATGGGGTCTCCCACCATTAACAGGCCATTCAAAATGTGGGAATTGCATTTATTGTGACTCTACCATTGAAGGAAAGTCTTTTGAATATGGCACTATTAAATTTGACCGCAGATACTTTTCCAACTGTAACTCTGCGAATTTGGTATATGCAATTCTCTGTCCCTGCATGCTTATCTATATAGGGCAGACAAGTCAAAAAGTAAAACTAAGAATCGGCCAACATCGAAGCAGGATCCGGTGTAACACAGCCAATGCACCACTTGTGGAACATTTCTATGAAAAAGGCCACAGCGAGGAAGAATTACTTTGGACAGTTGTTTCTATCATCAAACCACCTCCCAGAGGAGCGGACCTTTCCCAATTGCTCAATAAAGAGGAACTGCATTGGATTTTAAAAACTGACAGTATCAGAAAAGGCCTCAACCGCCTTGAAGACTGGACCTCCTTATTGTAATCTTTGTTATGTGTCATTATGTTAATGAAAACCGTTTTTAGAAAGTCACCTGTTGCCCTTAGTGCATGCTGCACTATTAGTCTCACACAATCACAATGATCTTTTCACCACTCCAAAATGGCCGCCTCACTGCTGCACATTCTCCACCAGATACCAAGTCACAGTAAGTCCCTCATCGGTTTCCACGGACCATGTGGCTTGAAAAGCCTGTTCCTTTGGCTGACCGGAAGATCGATCCCATCGGACTGCCATATTCGCCATAGTGCTCCGGCCATCACAAGTAAGTGACTCTCGCCCTTTGGTAATTAAGCAAGGAGCAATCTGATAAACTGCATCGCAGGTATCTAACTCTCCTACCCCGCTCCGTTTGTTTAGATTGAGCCATCACGCTCCTTTCCTGGCAAATCCATACAAACCTGATGAAAGCCCTGGACTTGATGTGAAAGGTAAATATGTCCTACCCCCTCACTCCGGCACTCCGCCTAAGACAGACGACCAGAATCACTAACCCCACACCTTTTTTTCCTCAGAAAGCACATCTATCAGCGTCTACTCATCAGTATTCCTGAACCTACGAGGAAACCAACATGTAGGTTACTCGGTTCTTTCTCCTGCCACCGCCCGCGATTATTGTCACATCCAGAGACCTACAAAAAACACAGTTGATGGACAGAATGTAGAACAATGTCATACATTCACCCCAGTACAAGGATCTGGGCCTAAATCCATCGTTTTTTTGCACTCCACACCACCCTGGGTTAGACACTGGCTATATGCAAATCAGCTCTGACCCTGTGCCTCATAGGAACAGTCCAGTCCGAACTACCAAGCCATGTCTTTCCCAGACCGGAATCAAGCATCCAAGGACCGGTTTCTGGCTATCAGCCTTCATCAGCCTGGATAGCTTGACTCCAGTGGTGTGGAGAGCCTGGGACTCACATCTGAGCATACCCAGCCCACTCGGGGTGAAAATTGCAAAAAACACAGTTGATGGACAGAATGTAGAACAATGTCATACATTCACCCCAGTACAAGGATCTGGGCCTAAATCCATCGTTTTTTTCACTCCACACCACCCTGGGTTAGACACTGGCTATATGCAAATCAGCTCTGACCCTGTTTCGGGTCTGGGAAAGACATGGCTTGGTAGTTCGGACTGGACTGTTCCCATGAGGCACAGGGTCAGAGCTGATTTGCATATAGCCGGTGTCTAACCCAGGGTGGTGTGGAGTACAAAAAAAACGATGGATTTAGGCCCAGATCCTTGTACTGGGGTGAATGTATGCCATTGTTCTACATTCTGTCCATAAACTGTGTTTTTTGCAATTTTCACCCCGAGTGGGCTGGGTATGCTCAGACGTGAGTCCCATGCTCTCCACACCACTGGAGTCAAGCTATCCAGGCTGAATGAAGGCTGATAGCCAGAAACCGGTCCTTGGATGCTTGATTCCGGTCTGGGAAAGACATGGCTTGGTAGTTCGGACTGGACTGTTCCCATGAGGCACAGGGTCAGAGCTGATTTGCATATAGCCAGTGTCTAACCCAGGGTGGTGTGGAGTGCAAAAAAACGATGGATTTAGGCCCAGATCCTTGTACTGGGGTGAATGTATGACATTGTTCTACATTCTGTCCATCAACTGTGTTTTTTGCAATTTTCACCCCGAGTGGGCTGGGTATGCTCAGACGTGAGTCCCAGGCTCTCCACACCACTGGAGTCAAGCTATCCAGGCTGAATGAAGGCTGATAGCCAGAAACCGGTCCTTGGATGCTTGATTCCGGTCTGGGAAAGACATGGCTTGGTAGTTCGGACTGGACTGTTCCCATGAGGCACAGGGTCAGAGCTGATTTGCATATAGCCAGTGTCTAACCCAGGGTGGTGTGGAGTGCAAAAAAACGATGGATTTAGGCCCAGATCCTTGTACTGGGGTGAATGTATGACATTGTTCTACATTCTGTCCATCAACTGTGTTTTTTGCAATTTTCACCCAGAGTGGGCTGGGTATGCTCAGACGTGAGTCCCCGGCTCTCCACACCACTGGAGTCAAGCTATGCAGGCTGAATGAAGGCTGATAGCCAGAAACCAGTCCTTGGATGCTTGATTCCGGTCTGGGAAAGACATGGCTTGGTAGTTCGAACTGGACTGTTCCCATGAGGCACAGGGTCAGAGCTGATTTGCATATAGCCAGTGTCTAACCCAGGGTGGTGTGGAGTGCAAAAAAAGATGGATTTAGGCCCAGATCCTTGTACTGGGGTGAATGTATGACATTGTTCTACATTCTGTCCATCAACTGTGTTTTTTGCAATTTTCACCCCGAGTGGGCTGGGTATGCTCAGACGTGAGTCCCAGGCTCTCCACACCACTGGAGTCAAGCTATCCCGGCTGAATGAAGGCTGATAGCCAGAAACCGGTCCTTGGATGCTTGATTCCGGTCTGGGAAAGACATGGCTTGGTAGTTCGGACTGGACTGTTCCCATGAGGCACAGGGTCAGAGCTGATTTGCATATAGCCAGTGTCTAACCCAGGGTGGTGTGGAGTGCAAAAAAACGATGGATTTAGGCCCAGATCCTTGTACTGGGGTGAATGTATGACATTGTTCTACATTCTGTCCATCAACTGTGTTTTTTGCAATTTTCACCCCGAGTGGGCTGGGTATGCTCAGACGTGAGTCCCAGGCTCTCCACACCTCTGGAGTCAAGCTATCCATGCTGAATGAAGGCTGATAGCCAGAAACCGGTCCTTGGATGCTTGATTCCGGTCTGGGAAAGACATGGCTTGGTAGTTCGGACTGGACTGTTCCCATGAGGCACAGGGTCAGAGCTGATTTGCATATAGCCAGTGTCTAACCCAGGGTGGTGTGGAGTGCAAAAAAACGATGGATTTAGGCCCAGATCCTTGTACTGGGGTGAATGTATGACATTGTTCTACATTCTGTCCATCAACTGTGTTTTTTTCAATTTTCACCCCAAGTGGGCTGGGTATGCTCAGACGTGAGTCCCAGGCTCTCCACACCACTGGAGTCATTTCATTTCATAAAGCTTTATTCGGAGCAGGAAACAAGTCCATAAAAGCACAATACACAAGAATACAATCATAAAAGCGGTGGCCATGCCAACACAAACTATACAAATCAATTAATAATGGTTAAAACTGCATGCTTTTCCTAGCATTAATTCATTTTAAAAGGTAAGTAGCTGTATAAAAACAGACATCAGGGTGTTGAAGATTAAAAAGCAGTCTCATGGAGTCTTTTACATTCCTAACTCCAAACTTCACAAACATTGGTTTCAGATAAGCGATCCGCAAATATTTATACAGTTGACAGAACAAAAGAAAGTGCTTAGTGCTTTGTAAACAGATGTTATCACATGGGCAGGGACCAATAGGAGGTAAACGCTGTTGGGGGAAGGCCACTAGGTTGTGGACTATCCCAGTTCTCAATCTAGTCAACACGAACCGATGGGCCTTCCAGGTCACCTGTGATAAATACGGTTGGAAGCCCGAAAATTCATTTAGATCATGGTATAAAATACAGGAGGAAAGATCAACATTCTCTTGGTGCCGTCTGTTAGCTTGGTGATTTAAAAAAGAGTTCTTGATTTCCTGTTTGGCTAAATCAGAGGCACCACAATTGTTAGTCAAAACATCCAAGCCAAAGTGCTCCTTAAAACAATCCACATTATACTTTAGCCAGGGAATCCTTCGATAATTATCCAGGGACAAACAGTCAGATATAATGGATCTCTACAAAGACGTCTCTTCCTTCATCCATATTGAACGCCAAAGCATAAGAGGTCTCAGGAGAACCAAATCGGAGAGATGGAAAATACCCAATTCATTGTGCACTAAGACATTGCAGACTGAGCTGGGTAGACACAAGAGTCTCTTTAAAAAAGTGTTCTCCTCTACCTGGAGCGGTCCCGCCCGGGCATAGCCCCAGACACCTGCTCCATACAGGGCCGTGGAGAGGCATCGAGACTGGAAAATTTTGAGCATGTCATAGATACGCCTGTCCCCCAACTTCGTAGCCAACGTAAATATGCCATTTGAACTCCTGGCCATCTTTGACCTTACATTGTTATGTTCGCTAGACCATTTGTTATGTTTATTGTTAGAGAATGTAACCCCTAGATAAGAAAATTTATCGACAATTTGAACCTTATTCCCCTCAATGAAATATGAAAAGGGCTTCTTTCCGTTCCTCCTTCCACATTCCATTACAACAGTTTTAGATTTATTGATTACTAGCTTTCTTCCTTTGATAAATATGCAAAAACCATCCATCAACCATTGGAGGCCTATGGGGGTGCGTGAGATTAGAACCGCGTCATCCGCGTATAATAAAACTGGGACGCGGTCGCCGTGTACTGTAGGGGCATCCACTGCCATAGATTTTAAAATAGAGTCTATCTCATTAATGAAGAGGGTAAAAAGCAGTGGAGCCAACACACATCCCTGTCTAATTCCACGCCCGATTTTAAACTTGGTGGTACATTCCCCTTGGATACCGTAACGTACACAGGCACGTAATTTGGTGTACAATCGTGCCAGAAAGAATACGATACCCTCAGGAGCCCCCATTTCAATAAGCTTGGCCCATAGGATGGCATGATCCACTAGATCAAAGGCACTACTTAAATCCGCGAAGCAGAGATAAATAGTGCCTGGTTTTGCTAGGGTATATTTATCGATAAGCAAGTCTAAGTTAAGACATTGCTCTATCGTGCCACGCCCTTTCCTGAAACCAAATTGACTGTCAGCCAGTATACCATTCTCCTCCACCCATTCTTCTAATCTTACCATAAGAACTCGGCTCATGACTTTTACGGAAGAATCCAACAAGGAAATCGGGCGATAGTTCTTAGCATCCCCACGGTTACCTTTTTTAAATATTGGAATTATAATCGATTCTTCCTATGTCGGAGGTACCTCATTACAAACCGCAGCATTAAAAATATCGGTTAAAAGTGGGCCCCAAACCTCGGGTACTAATTTATAGACATCGATTGGGACCCCGTCTGGACCCTGTGCTTTCCCCCCTTTACTAACCCTGATACTGTCTATAACCTCTGAGACGGAGATGTTAAGTGGCAGATGGGGCCAACTAGCCGTCATATTCTCCATAACACTGTCAGAGTCAAAGATTTTAGAGAAATGAGAAATTCACTCTTCCCTAAGTACAGTGGTAGTTAGTTCAGGGGTTTTATCATCTTTGAGAAAAGGGGAATTAATTGTTTTCCAAAACAGGGTACAATCGTTCAATTCAGCAGCCCGAGCCAGATTGTCCCACGCCTCCTGCTGGAGCTCCGTTTTCCTATGTTTTAAAATTTCCTTGTAACTACCTCTAAGACTTAGAACCAGGCTCTTATCTCTGGGTTTAGCTGCTAATGCCTTTTTTAATTCTTTAAGGGCTAGTGTACAGTCTTGGTTAAACCATCCCCGCAGGCGACCTTCCTTATGCTTAGCAGTAATGGTAAGTTTAGAATCAATGATAGAGTTAATATAAATAAAACGTTTAATAGAGTTGGCAGTGGCATCACCGTCATCTAAAATCCCTACTATATCTGTCAGACAACTTTTAATAATGGAACCGGAGGTAATCTCAGCCTTGTCCCCATTCCATCTAATTCTTATACCATTGGGGCGGTGGGGTTCGATGTTATAAATACTCCCTGTGTTAGGAGTCCTTTTGTTTTCCCACAACAGTGCCTCAACGGTCAAACAGTTATGGTCACTAAGCTGCATATCGACCACTTTAGGAGCCATTACCCTGGTTCTAGGCTTGAGGAAATACAGATATAATCAATCACCGAGGAAGCTCCACGGCCTGTGAAGGTTGGGGTATATTCCTCACAATCGTTTTTGTCATTAACCATGATATTCATATCATGTCCGTGGAGGAAGAGATTTAATGAATCCCCATAGTGATTGTGTTGGAAATGTAATGCACCCTCTCCTTGACAATTTTCCACCCCGCATATGTTTAGGTCAGAAAGTGGGCAAGTGATGGCATTGAAATCCCCTGCCATAAACATATCAAAAACAACATTAGAAGTAGTGATAATATCGTCAAGGGCACTAGATAATGCTTTTACCGCCTGATCCCTGGTTTTGTCGAAGATGTTGTTATAGAAATTTATTAAAAGGATATTCCTACCATCTGCATGATACAACCACAGGATCTGAGAATGCACCCCAACTTTTACATATTTTTTGACCAGCAGTGGGGTTTCAACAGATATCAAAACTAATAGACCCCCTTTCGCTCTCCCTGACAAAGATCCAATAGCGGGCAGCTGATATGAAACAAATCCATCATAGCCCTTAAAATCCAGGCACCAAGTTTCCTGGAAGCATATGATTTCAAATAAGGCTAAAAATTCTGTCCAGCCCAGACAATCCGCTTTAGACCTGATACCTGCAATGTTCCAACTTGCGATATGACAGCTACTGAAGCCTTCTCCATAGGGTGATCGCCCATTGCCATGCTGCACGGGTGCAGGCTTTGTAGTACCCTCTTGGTTGATAGTCTTAGATGTACTCTCCACACCTACTCCCATTTCAGCCATCATGACCCCAGACATACATTCTGCAGGTGTACATACTTCATTGATGACGATTATGCACCCCGGTAGGTGGGAATTATGTCCACCACAGCTTAAACCCAACTCCTCCTTGTTATCAATAATGTTCGGTTCAGTCTCCAGTCAATCAGTGAGGTCTAACCCACTCAAACACTGGAAACGATTGGAAGTATCCACCTGGAATCCACTTTGCTCACCATGTGGACCTGCACCCCTCCATTTTAGCTGACCTTCGTCCCTGTGAGGCTGGCCCATAGACTGTCTATAAAAATAGCCTAATGGGCGAAGGGAAATACCATTCTCATTACAGGGGCGGGAGGTGGCTCTAATTAAGGTGGCAGTTGCAAGGTGGGGGTTACTAAAGTTTATGATAATACAATCACCAGAAATGTTCTTAGGCGTAGTACCAATCCAGTTGGTTCTGGTGGTAACCAGAATCTGGTCTGCCAATGCAATTGGAAAGCCACATTCTCGATTGAGCCATGCCACGGTTTTGTGTTTAAGCGAATCTTGTGATTCGTTAGCATGGTAAAGCCCCTCATCCTTGACTGGCGGGACGTTGGTCAGTACCGCCACATACGGTGCACAGTCTGGTGGGAGATTCGGATATCGATTGCCATGTTTATTGGGCCTCCCCCTATCTGTGGTGGCAGACCGTTTACCTGAGATCCCGGTGGGGCGCAGAGTAGGGTGGGCGGGATTGGAACATATAGGTATCGCTACTGCTGCTTTAGCTGAACCATTGGTGATCGGCTGTGGGGGGTTGTTGATTTGGCCTTGAACCCTGACAGCTGAGTTAGAGGTGTTACTTTGCTGTAGAGATAGACAGGGGTCAGGCCGAACCGCAGCATCACCTACTAAACTAGTGTTAGGTTGCATAGGCATACTAGTTCCACCGCTCACCATAGGAGCCGGTGGGGAACTAATATTTTGGTTCAGACTAGATTGTACCAATCCCCCCAAGCGTGATAATTCCCTAGAAACCAGCTCGAGCTTTTCCAGTATGGGTAGTACAATTTTTTCAAATTTGGCATCGATGATACTAATCAGGGTGTCTAACTGGTCAGGGGCTAGCGTAAAGTTAGTGGGGCCTATATCATCCTGGGATCCTTGTACTGGGGTGAATGTATGACATTGTTATACATTCTGTCCATCAACTGTGTTTTTTGCAATTTTCACCCCGAGTGGGCTGGGTATGCTCAGACGTGATTCCCAGGCTCTCCACACCACTGGAGTCAAGCTATCCAGGCTGAATGAAGGCTGATAGCCAGAAACCGGTCCTTGGATGCTTGATTCCGGTCTGGGAAAGACATGGCTTGGTAGTTCGGACTGGATTGTTCCCATGAGGAACAGGATCAGAGCTGATTTGCATATAGCCAGTGTCTAACCCAGGGTGGTGTGGAGTGCAAAAAAAACGATGGATTTAGGCCCAGATCCTTGTACTGGGGTGAATGTATGACATTGTTCTACATTCTGTCCATCAACTGTGTTTTTTGCAACATCCAGAGACCTAGTCACATTATTTCTTCACGTCAGTCACGACCCAGCCATGCAATTGCCTTAGACTTATTTCCATTCGATCACCAGAACGACCGCTTAGCAAGCACACCAATATTGATTACATTATTTCTACCTCACATCCCATTGATCTCAATAGAGACCTTGAACTCGTGTTTATATCACTATCCCCTTCACTCGCCGATTACCCGCTCCGTCCATCCACACGCATGCCTGAACACCTCCTAGGTCACAATCTTCACCTCTTCACTCGCCGCAATTCTCAAGTCACTCGGTTTTTTTAAAAAACTGTCTCCAACATTCCTAAACTGATATATATTTCCAGTTTTTCCTTCCCCCTTGCCTCCCATTTCCTTCATGTAAAGTAATGCGATAATAGGCATTGTGTTAATAACTGTTGTACAAAACAATAATGTTGATAAGTCTTGTCCTGATGATGATGTCACAAATGTAAAAAGGCATCGAAACGTCGTTGACTAAAAAACCCCATATGCAATATGATAATGCTATATTATTTGATGCAATGGTATGGTTATGTTTAAGAGATTGAGTCTGTAGCACTGACCACAAGTATACAGACAGATTTTCGCTTTGCCCTTTTGGCCATTTCTTTGTTGTTGTGTCTTGATTGGTGTGGGTCACGGCTGTGCCCACTTGTTATCTTTTTTGGTTCTTAAAATTCACTTTATCAACCAGAACATTTAAAATAAATGTTCTTGTCCGGCTGGACAAAAGACATACTACTTATCAGGTGTATGATTATTGTTTTTTGTATGTTATCTTGTCCACATGTAGGGACCACTGTTTTTTGCAAAATGTTCACAGTTCTGTGGGCACCTTGTATCAGTCCAAACAATCCCTTATGGTGGTGGTTGTAAGTCAACCTTATAGACAAGCTATCCTAGGGGTAGCATGGACTAAGCAGACTTAAAGGCTTAACTCAAGAGGGCATGTGAAGCCAGCTGTTTTACCATATGCAATCCTGTAATATCAAATGAAAGGACACCACACAAGTTATATATTATACAAATATATGTATTTATTCTCAGAATAATCCCCACTACTCTTTATGAGCAATGAAGCACAAGCGTTTAAGCAAAAGCACAATATAACATGAAAGTTGCACAATTATGGATGAGGCCGGTGGCCACTCAAACCATATATCAAAAAAGTGGTACAACAATCGCTAATCGATCAGTGGTAAGGCCTAGGGCCTTGGGAATCGCTTGGACTACACTGGACTAACAGTAGCTAGAACGGAAGTAGCCCTCAGGATTCGGGTGCAGTGTCTAAAGCACACACATGCACCAATGCAAAGTCAATGGTGCGTAAAAGTTATTGAGTTACAGTTCTAAGAGTCTTCCTACTGGACTAGAAGGACAAAACTTTAGACTTAGACACTAGAGGTGTAAACCAGTACAGGAGCAACGGCGTTCAAGAGTTACCTCACCCACAGGAAGCGGGTGCACAGGTGCAAAGATGTGTCGGGTTTCGTCACGCAGTTCTATTGTGCCTGGAGATGAAGATGCTGCAGGCGTACAGAAGAGAAGTGTCCGGTGTGATCCAAGGGTGGATCGAAGATGTAGAGTACCTGAAAGCAGAGGGGACAGAGTCTGGGTCACTAGCCAGTGACCAGGAAGGAACCAGGAAGGAACCAGGCGATGTCGGGCCAATCAGGTGCTTGTCGTGAAGCTTGTCTCCGCTGCCACGTGGACTCTGGGGCACCGAGGATGTCCAGGAGTGGATCACGAGCTGTCCCACAAATGTTCTCACTGTCGGCGGTGTCGGCTTCTGGATCAGAGTTAACAAGCCTTGGCAGGTGCAACCCACGCAGGATTCAAAGATTGCTTCCTACTCGGACCAGCAAGGTCTGAGCGGGTGCTCCTTTTCAGGGAAGCGAAGCGAGGGCCAGTCTGGAGCAACCAGACTAGCAGAGCAAATTCAAAGGTTCGTCGGTACTGGAGCCACTAGCCATTGGACAATTGACCGGACCAATGCGCCAAGCAGAAAAATACAAAAGGGCCCCACGCAGCACTCGCTGAGTGTGGAAGGGTGAGCTTCGGAGCAACAGCTGCTCGGGGCTGGACCTTCTTAAACTCCAATGCACAGCTTCGAGGGATCCTTGGATGCTGCACGGTCAGCGCTTCGTAAGTTTTCTAAGATGGCCGGCCCCACGCTCCAGGTCGCCTCCACGGGTCTCAGCTCTGCATAGACTGTGGATCGGGCTGTTGGAAAGAAGGAACGCTGGCTCTTGTTGATCTCTGCCGCTCGAGTTCCGGCGGGAACTGCAACAAAGCAAACATCGATGTGCTGGATGGTGCCTGTTTGCACAGGGTGGTCACTCCTTGACCACAAGGGAGATTCTTCAGTCTTCCACGTCGAGTGGGATGTCGAAGGGTCCAGAGTTTTGTTTCATAAGTTCAGTCAGGATAATCTGATGTGCATCTGCACAGCTCCTACCTTTATTCCAAATCAAGGGGCTGGATTACCTGCTAGGTCCCTCCTATGCGTGGGACCCAGGAAGGGGGTGGTTACGCCCCTTTCCCTTTGTCCAGTTTCACGCCAGAGCTGGGGCTTGAGTGCCCCAGAACCGGTTTGACTGGATTTTGCCTGGGGACATATTGTGCGCCACAGGCAGTGTCTAGTTTCTTTCAACCCTCCCTGCTACAATCCACTATCTCCTGTCTGGGGTGGTGTGACACCTCCCTGTGACAGGAAACCCTTTGTCCAGGCCTCCCCTGCCAAGTTTCGGTCAGCAGCAGGAGGTCAGACATGTGTCTGTGGCAGCAGCATCCATTTTGTGATGCTGGGGCTCTGGTTAGGATTAAACGCGTTTTCAGTAAAGTAACATGTCTTCTCCCTCTAGAAGGGTGGAATGCTACCCCCGTCGCCAGAACTGGCGAGGGGGTAGTATTCCAAAGTGTATGACACCAAACACGACATGTTTTGATAAAGCCAAACCAAAGTTAGCAATAACCGCGAGGATTATAATGCACTTAAGAGTATATGGTATGGCAGTATCACTAGAACAGCTATAAGGAAATGGTTCCGAAAGCTGCAGACAGGCTCAGCTCATGCTAGAGCACCATCTCACATAAAACCAAGCACTCTGCCTCCAGGATTGTTAAGGCCTGCCATAGGAGTGACTTATAGGTATATATGTGTCCAGATATAGATTTAGATATAGGTATACTATATCTAAGCAAGGGGTGATTACACCACCTTGCCCCAGCTGAGTGATCAGCCAGTTGTTTCGATTTAAGTACCAGTCAGGGGTGGCAAAAGATATGCTGCAGCCCCTGGTAGGCCTTGGATGCACCTATGCCCTGGGCACCTATAGTGCACTGTACAGGGGCTGACAAGGTGTCCAGTACCAAATTGGTGATATAACCTAAAGTACATGTATGTGAATTTAGAGAGAGAACAGCAGGCTGTGGGTCTGATTAGCAGGCCCACAGCCACATTAAGTCGAAAACCAGTGAAGCAAAAAGCAAAAATTGGGGTGATCATAGGATAGCAGACCCTACTCTCCTACACAACCCCCCTCCCCCCCAATGCAGGGACATTAAACTTAACCTTGACCAGATAAGTCTTCATGTTCTAAGTGGAAATACCTGGAGAGACCATCTGCATTGCCATGGTCAGTCCCTGGTCTGTGCTCCACTGTAAAGTCCATCCCCTGTAGGGAAATGGACCACCTGAGCAGTTTGGAATTTTCACTCCATCAACCGTCTTCAGGTTATCCTGAATGATGCAGCACGCTTGATCTTCGGATTGCCGAGGAGGTCACACGCCTCCCCTCTGCTCTATAGGCTACACTGGCTGCCTATAGCGCAGAGAGTTGAATTTAAGAGTATGTGTATCTGTCACAAAGCTGTCCACGGACACGCGCCAGCCTATGTAAAAGAAAGGCTCAAGTTATACGAACCAAAGCGCGCCCTGCGATCGTCCGGATCTTTTCTGTTATCTTGTCCACGCTTCAAGTTAACAACTAAAGGAGGCAGATCCTTTTCAGTTCAGGCACCAACCATCTGGAATAAGTTACCGGAGGCGCTCCGCAGAGAACCTAACCTCCTTCACTTTAGGAAATCCCTGAAAACTTTACTCTTCAGGGATGTTTCTCCATCCCAATAATCGGCTATCAGATCAGACACCCCCGTACTTTTATTCCATCTTGTTGCTGTACTTGATCAGTAGCGCTTTGAGACCTGTCGGTGAGTTGGCGCGATACAAAACACAGTTACAATTACAATTACAATCTGATTAAGCCACACGAGGGGCTTATGGTCTGTCTGAATTAGGAAGTGAGTGCCAAACAAGTATGGTCTCAACTTCTTCAGGGCCCAAACCACAGCAAAGGCCTCCCTCTCAATGGCTGACCAACGTTTCTCTCTAGGGGTCAGCCTTCTGCTAATAAAAGCAATGGGCTGGTCTTGACCATCTACATTAAGTTGTGAAAGCACAGCTCCCCCCCCCCCCAACTCAGAAGCATCTGTTAGGACAATGAACACTTTGGAGTAGTCAGGACTCTTCAGGATAGGTGCAGAGCACATGGCCTTCTTCAGGTCATCAAATGCCTTTTGACAGCTAACTGTCCACTGAACCTTTTTGGGCATCTTCTTGGATGTCAAATCATTTAATGGAGTCACAATGGATCCATAATTCTTCACAAATTTCCAGTAATACCCAGTCAGGCCCAAGAAGGCTCTGACTTGTGTCTGGGTAGTTGGAGGAGTCCAGTCCTGTATGGCCTGGATTTTGCTCTCCAATGGTTGAACCTGACCCTCACCTACTAGGTGGCCCAGGTACACAACCTTACTCTGCCCTATCTGGCACTTGGTAGCCTTGATAGTCAGGCCTGCCTTTTGCAGGGCCTCCAGAACCTTCTTCAGGTGGATCAGGTGATCCTCCCAGGTGGAGCTGAAGACAGCAACATCATCTAGATATGCTGCACCAAAGTCATCCAACCCAGCAAGGACTTGATTCACCAATCTTTGGAATGTGGCAGGTGCATTCTTCAAACCAAAGGGCATCACCACAAACTGATAATGTCCACTGGGGGTAGAGAATGCTGTTTTGGCTTTAGACTCTTCAGCTAACCTGATTTGCCAATAGCCAGCTGTCAAATCAAATGTGCTCAGAAATTTGGCAGAAGCCAACTTATCAATGAGCTCATCTGCCCTTGGAATGGGATGAGCATCTGTCCTAGTGACAGCATCTAATTTCTCTCTTTCCATCTTTGATATGAGGTTTTGGCACAAGGACTACTGGGCTTGCCCAGGGGCTCTCTGATGGCTCAATCACTCCAAGTTCTAACATTTTCTGCACCTCAGCCTTTATACAATCCCTGACATGGTCAGGTTGCCTGTAGATTTTATTCTTCACAGGCAGACTGTCACCAGTGTCCACCTCATGGGTGCACCAGTTATTTTGACTGGGTGTGAAAGTAAACATGTGTCTATGGGCTTGCAAAACCTGTCTGCAGTCCATCATTTGCTGGTCAGTGAGGCTGCCTGCCAAGGCTACTCCATCCACTGAGCCATCATCAGGGTTTTAAGAAAGCAGGTCTGGGAGAGGTTCTCTCTCTTCCTCCTGTTCCCCATCTGTAGCCATGAGCAAGCCCATGTCTTCCCCGTCAACAAATGCTTTCAATCTGTTTACATGGAGCACCCTGTGGGGGCTCCTAGGGGTGCCAAGGTCCACCAAGTAGGTGACCTCTCCCTTTTTCTCCAGTATGGTGTAGGGTCCACACCATTTGTCTTGGAGAGCTGCTGGGGCCACTGGCTCCAACACCCACACCTTCTGCCCTGGCTGGTACTCAGTCAGAACAGCCTTTTGGTCATGCCAAGCTTTCTGTAATTCTTGGCTGGCCTCCAGGTTTTTGGATGCTCTCTCCATGTACTCAGCCATCCTGGAGCGGAGACCAAGTACATAGTCCACAATATCAAGTTTAGGCTTTTTGAGAGGTAACTCCCATCCTTCCTTCACCAGACACAATGGACCCCTCACAGGGTGGCCAAACAAAAGTTCAAAAGGGCTGTAGCCAACCCCCTTCTGTGGGATCTCTCTGTAAGCAAAGAGAAAGCAGGGTAAAAGGATGTCCCATCTTCGCCTAAGCTTTTCTGGTAACCCTTTTATCATTCCCTTTAGGGTCTTGTTGAATCTCTCCACAAGCCCATTGCACTGTGGGTGATAGGGTGTGGTGAACTTGTAGTTCACTCCACACTCCTTCCACATTGCCTTTAAGTATCCAGACATAAAGTTTGTACCTCTGTCTGAAAGTACCTCCTTTGGAAAGCCTACTCTGGAGAAAACTCCAAGTAGGGCCCTTGACACAACAGGAGCTATTGTGGTCCTCAGGGGAATTGCCTCTGGGTACCTGGTGGCATGATCCACTACCACCAGGATAAATCTGTGCCCAGATGCTGTTTGGGGATCCATTGGTCCAACAATGTCAATCCCAACTCTCTCAAAGGGCACCCCCACCACAGGTAGAGGTATAAGGGGGGCCTTTGTGGTGCCACCTGATTTGCCACTGGCTTGGCAGGTGACACAGGAGCGACAAAACTCCTTTTTTATCTTCTGACATGTGAAAGTGAGGGACAAGCCTGTCCCAAGTCTTGTTCTGTCCTAAGTCTCCGGCAAGGGAAATATCATGGGCCAAGGTTAGAAGGAAGCCCCTAAATTGCAGAGGTATAACCAACCTCCTGGTTGCATCAGGCTTGGGGGCTCTAGCCTCTGAATAAAGGTGCCCATCATCCAATACACTTTATGGGTACCTTGAGCATTCCCAGCAGCCACAGCAGCAGCTTGCTGTCTGAGGGGTTCAAGTGAAGGGCAAGTCAACTGAGCCTGCCCCAGGTCTGCCCTTGAAGGTTCCCCTGTCACCAGAAACTCAACCTGATCAGGTTCAAGCTCTTCCAGGACAGTCTCCTCTTGGATCACAGAATCACCCTCCTGTGAGGTCTGATCCTCAACCTAGGGCAAGTGGGAAGGCTCTGCCTTTCCCCTCTTGCTCCTTCTCTTGGGCTGTGGATGGTCTATTGTTTCAAGATCCACCACAGGTTCAGGTAGGCACTTCTTGGCCTGGGACCTGGTTACAGCAAGGACATGGGCTGAAATCCCTAGCATTTCTGCATGAGTCCTGTACTCCACTTCTGACCATAATGATTCCTCTAGATCATTGCCCAAAAGACAGTCTACTGGGAGGTCTGCACTCACAGCAACTTTCTTGAGGCCAGTTACCCCTCCCCAGGAGAATTTAACAACAGCCACACTATGTGTAGTAGTGGCATTGCTAGCATTGGTCACCAGGTAGTTCTCACCTAGTATGATTTGTCCAGGGTCCACAAAGTTTGGTGTCACCATATTGACACTGGCACAAGTGTCCCTGTAGGCCTGAGCCAGTTTCTCATTTATTAAAGGCGTCTGTCTATATTTGTCCAAAGTTTTGGGACTCATAGGAGTGGACACAGCTATGTCCACATCATATAGCAGAACTGCCTGAGTAGGGATTCTGACTAAGCCAGACTCCATCTCAGTACCCAGGGTTAACCCCACTATAGCCTTGGGTTGTGCACCACCACTGCTGACTGTACTAGGGGGCGCAGTTGCCTTAGGGGTTGCAGTGGTAGGGACTGGATTTTTCTTAGTGCATTCACTCCCCCAGTGGGAAGTGGACTTACAAGTATTGCACCAAGGTTTCTTTGGGCCATCATTCTTCTTTTTCTTGTTACAATTTTGGGAACCACCCTCCTTATTACTATTTTGGGGGCCTGAAGAAGACGTCTGGTCTTTTTCTTTCTTATCTCCACCCTTCTGGTCTGTTTTCTTCTGATCACCTCCTTGGTTCTGGGGTTTCTGCTTAACCCTTGTTCTGACCCATTTGTCTGCCTTCATTCCCAATTCTTGGGGAGAGGTCAGATCTGAGTCAATAAGGTGTTGATGCAATTGCTGGTTCTGACAGTTATTAAGGATCTGCTCTCTCATTATAAGATTGTACAATCCTGTATAGTCTGAGACTTTACTTCCCTGCAACCAACCCTCCAGAGCCTTAGTGGCACAATCAACAAAATCAGTCCAGTCCAGAGTCTGTGCTTTTTGAGTGTCTCTGAACAACAACCTGTACTGCTCAGTGGTTAGGCCAAACCCTTCAATAAGAGCACTCTTCAGGACAGAGTCGTTTTTAGCATCCTCAGGTCTAACAGTGAGGAGGTTATCTCTCCCTTTCTCAGAAAAGGAGAGCCACGAGATTGCTGCCCACTGATCTTGAGGGACTGCTGTACCATGCAGGCCCTCTCCAGAGCAGTTATCCATTTGTGGATATCATACCCATCTCTGTAGGGGGGCACAATCTTACTCAGGTTTCTATTGTGATAGGACCTGTCTTTATCCTTAGGGATAGTGCTGCCACCAGTGGGAATCTCCCCACTCAACTTCTGTTGTCTTGCAAAAGCAAGTCGAGCTTGGGCCAGGGCTACTTCCTCCCTCTCTATTTGGAGACTAACAGCTCTCATCCTGGCCTTATGCTCTTTTCTCTGGGGAGAAGTCATTCCCCTCTGAGATTCTCTTGAGGCACTAGAAATGTGAGAATCTCTTGAAAGAGATCTCTCCCTTCTATTGCCTGGGAGAACTCTGTTATGTACTCTGGGAAGGGACTGGCCCTCTCCATTTCCATGTAGGTCCAAGTTGGCCTGGCTAAGCCTCCCAACTGGTACCTGGCTAACCCCTTGATCCTGATCTGAATCATTATCATTTGAATCTGGGTTCACCTCCTCGTCTTCTACTTCTGGGGTGGTGTTCTCAGTATCTGGGGGTTCACTCCTTCTCCTGACCCTGAGGGAACTACTTTAGCTTTCATCATCCTTCTGCAGGATGGCTATCAGGATGGGAATGGTAGGGTTGTGACCCTTTCTCAGCCCCCTTGCAGTGCATAAGGCACCCAAGTCCTTGTGGCTGAATTTGTAATAGCTGAAGGTTGCCTGTGGAGGGTCAACCACCACAGGTAGAGAGCTTGGAGCTTCACCTGTGCCAGACATGACTCTAGTGAGGTGTAAGTGATGCACTTACCTACACTAAGTGTTTTCCTACCGTACCTTGCTAGTGAGTTGTAGTCAGGGTGTGCAAAGCCCTTTTATCTACAACTACTAAGTTCAGTAGAACTTAAATATGCTAAGCTTTGTTTATATGTACCTAAGGTACTGAATGTGATCTTTCAATTTGATAAAAAGATTGCAATGGTAAAACAACAGCAAGCTCAAATCCGCACCGCTGCACACCAATGTGAGAAGTTGGCCTGATGTATGATGTCCACAGTTCTGTGGGCACCTTGTATCAGTCCAAACAATCCCTTATGGTGGTGGTTGTAAGTCAACCTTATAGACAAGCTATCCTAGGGGTAGTATGGACTAAGCAGCCTTAAAGGCTTAACTCAAGAGGGCATGTGAAGCCAGCTGTTTTACCATATGCAATCCTGTAATATCAAATGAAAGGACACCACACAAGTTATATATTATAAAAATATATGTATTTATTCTCAGAATAATCGCTACTACTCTTTATGAGCAATGAAGCACAAGCGTTTAAACAAAAGCACAATATAACATGAAAGTTGCACAATTATGGATGAGGCCGGTAGCCCCTCAAACCATATATCAAAAAAGTGGTATAACAATCACTAATCGATCAGTGGTAAGGCCTAGGGCCTTGGGAATCGCTTGGAATACACTGGACTAACAGTAGTTAGGACGGGAGTAGCCCGCGGGATTCGGGTGCAGTGCAGAAAGCACACGCATGCACCAATGCAAAGTCAATGGTGCGTAAAAGTTATCGAGTTACAGTTTTAAGAGTCTTCCGACTGGACTAGAAGGACAAAACTTTAGACTTAGACACTAGAGGTGTAAACCACTACAGGAGCACCGGCGTTCAAGAGTTACCTCACCCACAGGAAGCGGGTAGACAGGTGCAAAGATGTGTCGGGTTTCGTCACGCAGTTCTATGGTGCCTGGAGATGAAGATGCTGCAGGCGTCCAGAAGAGAAGTGTCCGGTGTGATCCAAGGGTGGATCGAAGATGTAGAGTACCTGAAAGCAGAGGGGACAGAGTCTGGGTCACTAGCCAGTGACCAGGAAGGAACCAGGAAGCAACCAGGCGATGTCGGGTGCAATCAGGTGCTTGTCGTGAAGCTTGTCTCCGCTGCCACGTGGACTCTGGGGCACCGAGGATGTCCAGGAGTGGATCACGAGCTGTCCCACAAAGGCTCTCGCTGTCGGCGGTGTCGGCTTTTGGATCAGAGTTAACAAGCCTTGGCAAGTGCAACCCATGCAGGCTTCAAAGATCGCTTCCTACTCGGACCAGCAAGGTCTGAGCGGGTGCTCCTTTTCAGGGGAGCGAGGGCCAGTCGAGGGCCAGTCTGGAGCAACCAGACTAGCAGAGCAAATTTAAAGGTTCGTCGGTACTGGGGCCACTAGCCAATGGGAAAGTGACCGGACCAACGCGTCAAGCAGAAAAATGCAAAAGGGCCCCACGCAGCACTCAATGAGTGTGGAGGGGTAAGCTTTGGTGCAACAGTTGCTCGGGGTCCAGAGTTTCATTTCATAAGTTTCAGTTAGGATAATCTGATGTGCATCTGCACAGCTCCTACCTTTATTCCAAATCAAGGGGCTGGATTACCTGCTAGGTCCCTCCTATGGGTGGGACCCAGGAAGGGGGTGGTTACACCCCTTTCCCTTTGTCCAGTTTCACGCCAGAGCTGGGGCTGGAGTGCCCCAGAACCGGTTTGACTGGATTTTGCCTGGGGACACCTTGTGCGCCCCAGGCAGTGTCTAGTTTCTTTCAATCCTCCCTGCTACAATCCACTATCTCCTGTCTGGGGTGGTGTGACACCTCCCTGTGATAGGAAACCCTTTGTCCAGGCCTCCCCTGCCAAGTTTCGGTCAGCAGCAGGAGGTCAGACATGTGTCTGTGGCAGCAGCATCCATTTTGTGATGCTGGGGCTCTGGTTAGGATTAACCGCGTTTTCAGTAAAGTAACATGTCTTCTCCCTCTAGAAAGGTGGAATGCTACCCCCGTCGCCAGAACTGGCGAGGGGGTAGTATTCCAAAGTGTATGACACCAAACACGACATGTTTTGATAAAGCCAAACCAAAGTTAGCAATAACCGCGAGGATTGTAATGCACTTAAGAGTATATGGTATGGCAGTATCACTAGAACAGCTATAAGGAAATGGTTCAGAAAGCTGCAGACAGGCTCAGCTCATGCTAGAGCACCATCTCACATAAAACCAAGCACTCTGCCTCCAGGATTGTTAAGGCCTGCCATAGGAGTGACTTATAGGTATATATGTGTCCAGATATAGGTTTAGATATAGGTATACTATATCTAAGCAAGGGGTGATTACACCACCTTGCCCCAGCTGAGTGATCAGCCAGTTGTGTCGATTTAAGTACCAGCCAGGGGTGGCAAAAGATATGCTGCATCCCCTGGTAGGCCTTGGATGCACCTATGCCCTGGGCACCTATAGTGCACTGTACAGGGGCTGACAAGGTGTCCAGTACCAAATTGGTGATGTACCTAAAGTACATGTATGTGAATTTAGAGAGAGAACAGCAGGCTGTGGGTCTGATTAGCAGGCCCACAGCCACATTAAGTCGAAAACCAGTGAAGCAAAAAGCAAAACTTGGGGTGACCATAGGATAGCAGACCCCACTCTCCTACAAAGTGTCAATGTAGCCAGAAACAATAAGCAACAAATAAAGGGGTCTTAAATAAAATCCAGAATCTCAAGACATTTAAAGTGAGTTACTACAATCTGTTTTGATCATTGTTATTGCCCCTCTGTTCTCTACTTCTCATTTTTCCCCCTCAAGCTGCTGGCAGAGATCTAGCTGTTGAGATCTTGTAGGGTTTTAACCCAGGTGTAGGGACCCTCGTCTCTTGTTCTTATTTTCTGGAGTAGAATACAGGGGTCCCCGAGAGCGCCTTTATTACCAAGTTTAACTTAAGACTGTAATTTGCCAATTGATTTATTGGTAGTTTTTTACAATGCACTCTCATCACCTCTGGCTTTCACACCGTTTTTTAGGTCTCGCCTAGGGAGCACATGCGCTGCCACTTCGAGACATGCTGTATCTACTCCATAGGCTTAGAGCATGCCCCTCATATTTTATTCATTCCTTTTTGTGTCCTTTGAAAATCCTTGCTTTTCTCTGGTGAATCAGTTTTTTTTTGTCCCTCCTTTTTGTGTGTTGCCCCTCCCATAGAGCCTGGCTGTTTTACATGTAGCATTTCCCGACGGACCATTTATGTTCATTTCTGCGCACTATTTTTTTCTTTTTCCTCGGCTCATGTTTTAGGATTGTTGTGTTTTTTGGCTTTCTGAACAAAATATGCTCAGCGGACGGCATTTATAGAGTTGCAAACATGCAACTAACTTAGGTTAGGGGGGCCATTAGTAGATTGTTCTCCTGGCCTGCAGATCGCTTTTGTACATTAGCAGCATGGTTGATGCAATCTGGTCTAGGCTGAGAGGAGCCCTGGCATTTACCATGGCGCCATGTTGGAAGAAGAGATCACCATGTACGTTTGTAGTCCTAGTAGTCTCTTGGCCCTCCACATCATACCCAGGTAACATTTGAAATACTTCCAAGACTATTGGCTAGTTTGACCAAACATTATTTGTGTTAACCCGGTGCTACTGAAGAAGGGATGTATAATCATTTCATTCCTGATTTAATACTGACTTGATCTACATGAAAAAGACTGAATGAACGTCTGCTGCTGTTATATTAATAATTGTACAGAGGTTTAACATTTCAGACAGAAACTTTGGGCCACATGTACGACCCGTTCTTTCATGTGCAAACGGGTTTGCGAACCTGTTTGCCCATTCAAAAAACCCATTGTGCCATGTGGATAGCCTATTTAGCGAGTCACAATTTTTTTGTGACTTGCTAAATAGGTTTTGCGACTATCTATTTGGAAGGGGTGTTCCCATCCAAAGAGTGAGTCTCAAAACCATGTACAAATGTTTTGCGACCGCAGCTACTACCTACTTCAAGTAGGTGGAAATGCATTACCCCTTCCCATTTGCAAGTACATGCAAAATTATTTTTTAAAGGTAGGCATTGTTCCCAGGGACCACGGCCTGCCCTTAAAAAATGAAACAAAAACATTTCAAATGTTTTTTAAATGCATCCCGTTTTCCTTTAAGGAAAACAGGCTGCATTTAAAAAAAAAAGAAACTGCTTTATTTAAAAGCAGTCCCAGATATGGTGGTCCGCTGAGCCCAGCGATACAAAAGGGGATGATGGACGGAGCGTTTCAACAAATCAAACACTCACCCCCAGTCAACTGATCTGGGTTTAATCCATCACCATTCTTTAGTTCACTCAGCCACCCCAGTTCAGACATGGCTATATGCAAATCAGTCTGACCCTGTGCCTTGTGGGAACAGTCCAGCCCGAACTGCCAAGCCATGTCTTCCCTGGACCGGAAACAAGCATCCTGGGACCGGTTTCGGATTCATAATCCTCATCAGCCAGGCTATCTTGAATCCAGTGGCCAAGTGAACAAGGGACTCACGTCTGAGCATACCCTGCCACACTTAGGGCGAACAAAGCGATACAAAAGGGGATGATGGACGGAGCCCAGCAGGCCACCATCCCTGGTGCAAATAACAAGAGGCTCATTATTATTAATGAGCTTCGCAATGTGCGACCCTATTGGGAATCTCAAACAGTGCTAGACACACTGTTGTACATTTCATTTAGCTCCTCGCAATTTGCGACTCACAATATGTCGCAAATTGCGAGGCGCTGAATGAAATGGTCGTACATCTGGCCCTTTATTGCTAAAAATTCTAAGGATTCTCTGTTTAATTTGTTTTGAAAACCAAAGGTCGTACTGTTTTTATCGCGATTACAGGGCATTTAAGTGAGTGCCAGATCCTGTTTATGGTTCTGCTGGTCAGCGAATGTCTTACTGGACACTCTCTGCCCGATAGGACACCCCACTCCATAATTACCTACGGGCCATAAAAACTATAAACTAAGGCACTAGAGCTGCGTGTACAGTTTTTTAATTTACATTTGGTTTGCGTGTATTGTTGCCGCTAAATATGTTATTGCTCTCTCTCGCCAGTATGCTTCCCCCCACACCCTCCGTGATGCACTCATCCTTGTGTAAATCTCCCCCAGTGTGCTTTTCTGCCCATGTGCTTCTCTATCCAAATCCAGATTTCTTTTTCTTGCCCATGTGCCACTCTTTTTTCCTATGTTTCACGTAGCTCTCTGTCATCTCTTTCCCCCCATACTTCCACATTGTTTCCACTCAGTTGCGCAATTCCCTTTGCTGCTCCAAACCTCTCCCTTCGTAATACTTCCACCCCCCCAGCCTTCAATGTTACGTCTGCCACCTGGCCTTCCATGTTGCTTTTTCCTACTTGTACTCACTGTGTACGGTTTCTGCCCCTAACACAAGCGCTCGGGTTCCAATCGCCACATTCCTGTTTATTTTTGTTTGGTTTCTGCCCGTAACACGAGTGCTCTTTTCAGACACTCCATTCCTGTTTATCGTCACATTTGCTGTGACAGATGTCGCTCCGAGCTCCGTTCCTGTCTTTGAGCACTTCACCCATGCAATAGTGTGTGCTCTGTTTACTTTCTGTTGATGATTGCTTTACACACTTGGCAAAATGAAAAGTTTTTTATACGCTCCCACATGCACAAATGTTTTTTCTTTTTTTAGGTCTCGCCTAGAGTTGCAGCGCATACGCTGCTCGCTTTGCGAGGCATGCTGTATTTGGCCATTTTTTAGAAGTGGTGTGGAAGCCCTGCCCATATTTTTCATTGTCTGGCGTCATCGTCCATGATAAACGCTGGCTTTCTATTGATAGTGAGGCTTCATAGTCCCTACTTGTTACCACCCTGTCTCCTTTTGTGACCGCCCATTAGGACTGGATCTTTTACTTGCGGCGTTATACTGTCTCCTTAATTTACTCAGTAAGCACTATGTTTTTTTCATTCTGCTTTGGCAATGAGGACAGCTTGTTTTATAAAGCGCATAAGGCTGCCGCCCAACTTTATTATCGGGAGCGCTGCCAAAATGCTTTTCTTTTAAAATGTATATGCTTTTATAAAGTGCAGCACGCCAAGATTTGTATTCATTGTATCCCTAAGGAGTTAGGTCCTTATCAGTGATTGAGACTAGACCTTATACTTATCATAAACAACAAAAATGTCGCAACCACAATTATTTCAATTAAGCTTTAAGGGATGGAGAAACATGTATTCATTCCAAACCATGCAAATTCTTTTATTGCCATTTACTTTATATTTTATCAACAATTTTTAAGTTATAATAGCAACAAACAAACACTGTACATTCAATATTTAAACACTTTTTACAAAAATCACATGAAATTATGAATCAATAAAGACAACATCAAAACATGCTACAGAGAATACACAAAATTAAACCAAAACTACATGTATAGACAACAACAAATGAATATTTCTAAATGTGCGTGGAACTAATGCCAAATGAATGGCAAACAATACAAATCACTGGACTACTAGGTCCTAGTTGTTATTACAAATCAGAATTTGTTCCATCCAACACAAAAGCCGACGCGTTTTGAGGCCAGGACGAATGTCCCTGGTCTCTCATCAGGGCTTTAATTCTTTATATCTGCAGGATGTAAAGAAAAAAGCTGATTACTGGACTTGAACTAAGTGATTGCCTCTCCTGGTCTCTCAAAGAATAATTACCATATGTACATACCAGGTTTGGCTCATGTGGCGGGGGCGTCGCGTTCTTAAAGAATCTGGGACACCAAGGGCTTTATTTAGAAGAGGGGTACCTGATGGCAACAAAAGATAGCGCGTGTAACTATGGCGCCAAAACGTGGTTTGCTTTAACAAACTTAAACCAAGGGAACTAACCTTTGCTGTGCCGTCTCCCGGCCGAACTTTGAGTAGGTTGTAACCAATTGTGTTGGGACAAGCGACACAATTTCCACACTTGTGGTGGCCCTCAATGGGTTTGAGTTTCCACTGCGCCATCAAATCACTTCTTGGTTTCGGTAGAGCGATGTCTGCTCGAACCAGCTGTTGGCCAATGCTTCGGTTTTTCCTGTATGCAAAAATGGGCCTAGGGAAAGGACAGTCCAGTCCTTCCAAAAGGTGCCAATTTTTTAGTACAGCTTGTTGTTTATGATAAGATTTGTATTCATGGCGGCCTCACACTTATCTCCCACTTCGGTGTAGATGTTCAAAGACTGAAACGCAGTAGCACCGCACTTGCGTGCAAGGCAGGGAATTCATATGCTACATATTGTAGCCTACATCTGTAAGCATGTTCTGGAACTGCTCACGGAGTGATTTTCTTTGCATTTCACAATAAACCAGCATCCAGACTTAAAGCAAACCGACAAACGCGAATGAAATCTCTGCTTTTTTATACACTTGCGGACTTGGGTCTCATTGACTGGACTTCGCCCTGAAGCAAAGTCAGTGGCGGCGTTTGTGATGGAGAGCCTCCCCTCCTGTATTTTCTGCAATACGTGACCAGCGCCACTTGTCCATCTTGTCCTGAGCGCCGCTTTAACCACAGTTGTCAATACTGACTGTGCCGTTGTTCACTCAAATTGACTTGGGGTGCATCTCTCTTGTAGCTCTCTTGGGAAGTTTGCCCCGGGTGTCCTGGCTGAAGCAGGGCGACTGAATGGGAATAAAGAGTGTTGTGCTTGTTTAGGCAGAGGCGAATGTCATTCCCACTCTTTCATCTTCAGCAATTGCAGGTTGCTAGGCTTTTATAAATTGCACTCTGACATCTGCTTAAGATCAGTATGTGTGTGTGTGTGTGTGTGTGTGTGTGTGTGTGTGTGCGTGCGCGTGTTTGTGTGTGTGTGCGTGTGTGTTCACGTGGGGGTGGGGTTCACATAGACGTGTTTTCATGTCCTGAACTCAACTGGCTCCCATGGCTTCAGGCTTACACCTTATACATCCAGACAATCCTCCACTCAAAGTTGACCCTGCTCCAAAGCTCAGGCTCCCCTCCACTCAAAGTTGGTCCTGCTCCAAAGCTCAGGCTACCCTCCTCCCTTTCATTACTTCAACTTCAGAACCCTACTGCAGCCTACACATCCAAACGGGCATTGCTTGGTCAGTAAAATTGGAGAGCATGTGAGCCTGAGATTTCCTAACACTTACCATGGCATACCCAAATAAGGTCTACTTTCCTATGTTTAACTTGGGAGCTTGAGTGAGAAACCTGACGTGACCAAAGCACAAAATGAATTTTTAACATGACCGATCAATGCTGCCTAATATCTGCTGTGATCGCTACAAAAGTAAATAAATAAAAAATAAATATAGCAGGAGCACAACTTTTATTTTCTATTTAGTGACTTTTGTGGCAATGGCGGCACGCCAGCCTTTAGTTTTAAACATCTAAAGCCAAAGTGCGTTGATGTACTTTTATAGCAATCACGACACGCATCACTTTACTTTACACATATTAAGCTAAAAGCGCGGTGTGACATGATTGCTACAATAGTAAATAGATAGAAATATATACGTCGGCCGCAAACTTTCTTTCTATTTAGTAACTTGTATAGCAATTGCAACACACCACGCTTTAGCGTTTAACATCTAAAACTAAGGCCCGGCGTGCCGCGATTGCTACAAGAGTCAATACATTTAAAAACAAAGCCAGGCGGACGCCACATTTAATTCCCATTTACAAAGCCAATAGCTCTCCATTTAACTCATGCAAGACCTATTGCATTGCAAATGCTTATTTTTATTTTAACGTTCAACTATACCGTCAGATGTTCTGACACTAAGTGCGTTTTATTTGTGGGTTTCTATTTCTGTTTATTTATACGAGTACCAATTCTAGCATCCGCGTTCTGCACTTCTGACTTGTGTTCCATTTTGAGGGTGCTACTTACAGGAATGTTTCACCCAGCAAGTTTATAAGGTGCATTGTAAATTCCGAGGAGCATTGTTGGAATTCAGTGGTGTGCAACATCGGGACGTGGTGAGCAGCCCCTCACTGGGACAAGGCAGCATGGGCCCGCTCCCATTGGTTAACCGGCAAATGGGACTACTTTCACACCACCTTTTTCATTTGGTGAAAGGGCATCCCTATTTTCTTCTAACTTGCCAGCATCCACTTGAAAGCATACTAATATTGTTCCAGTGCATTGCTCCTATGTTTTCCCTTGCATCATTAGTGTGCTGACTGTGGTTACTCCGATTCTCTTTCACATCCGAGTACTGATGTTCCCCCCTCTGGGTCAACCTTCATCCTTGATCCAATAAACACTTTGCTACAATGTGGGAGACAAGAAGGTGAGTCTGACTTTCATGGTCATGCATATATAGGATAATGAGTGGGTTATATGAGATGGCATCATTTTGTTGTGACATTTCTGTAAAAGTATGTGAAATTATGTTAGGGAAGCCCTGGTGTAAAAAGGTACGGGCAGGACTTTGGTTCGAGAAGATAAGATCTATACACCGTGGGCAAAGATGTAGCCTCCTAAAAACATCTGATTCCTAAAACGGAAGGATGACCCAGTCCGTGGGGACCAAGGTGTTTACTGTATGAGCAACACTTCCAAACAAGCATTTGCAATGCAAATTGGTCTCACATTTGTGAGAGTTTGAGGTATTGGTGATGTACATGACAATATCAAAATGGAAACATGCAACCCCCAGTGACATTTGTGTTCATGAATTGTAAAGGGGCCTTGAACAATGTGGGATGCTTCTTTGGTTGCAAATGGTTCTAGGACTCTGCACATCTCTGCTTCTAATTGCACTTTGCAATGGGAAGCCCACAAACCACAGCCGATGTGCAGTACCTGCTAAGCTCCCTCCAGGCATTGGCAAAGCCAATAGGTCTCTGTAATGTGAGCTGTATTAGCTTTATCTATGTTACTGTGTTTCAGCATTGCATGGCTAGATGTTTAGTGTTCCCCAGGCAGATGCAGCACCCAAGCGCCTAGAGCTGATGCACCGTTACTCCTTAATTACGGGCATAAGCACTGAAGGTGGTACCACCCAAGGAGGCACTTTCCCTGTGAGTGGAGGTTGGGAAGACATGGAGGTGGACAATGGGTGGCGCTGCAAGGAAGAAAAAGTGCAGTACTGCTATAGAAAAGACAGTCCTGGTGCACGCTGCCATAAAGAAGAAATGACGCAGGAAGAGAACTGACATAGAGAAGAGTTGAAGGAATATCAGTTAGGAACTTGTTAGACAGATGTCCTTTTTCTTGTCTAAGCAATCAAAATATTATAAATATTCTTGCTTCACTCCATCTGAGATTACCATCAAGTGATCACAAAATCTAAGCATGGCTTGGAAAAGCAGTGTAAGGATTTTATGTATGGTGTTAGTCAAGACCTCTACAGCATGGGGCAATGTATTTGCCCACTTCAGTTGCAGCCGAGGCCTTTTTGATGTTACCAAACTTTTATGTATAATGTCCTTAGTATAAGGCTTTCAGGCACACTTCTTCATCCATTGGTCTGTCACGCACACTTTATCCATTCTCTACAGCATACAGCAATGGGAAACAGGGAGGGAGCACACTCCTGACCTCTCAGCCGGGTCGCCCCTTCGCATTCTGGTACATGCAATATACACGATTCAGGACAAAGTTCGTAAGTATTACACCAAGGTTGGTGCAAGCAGGTGCTTGGTAAAAGGTGTCTCTAGACAAGAGACATGGCTCGTGTTTCTGGATAGTATCCTTCATCAGTAGAGATCAGTTTGTGGTGGCTAAGAGGCTGCCAAACAATCCAGGCTTCGTTGCCTCTCGGGCGTGGAGGTGCTTCGCCTATAGCTCGTCAGCTACGGGGGCTCACGGGAGCCCTAAACAGGAAACAGGGAGGGAGCACACTCCTGATCTCTCAGCCGGGTCGCCCCTTTGCATTCTGGTACATGCAGTATACACGATTCAGGACAAAGTTCGTAAGTATTACACCAAGGTTGGTGCAAGCAGGTGCTTGGTAAAAGGTGTCTCTAGACACAAGACTTGGCTCGTGTTTCTGGATAGTATCCTTCATCAGTAGAGATCAGTTTGTGGTGGCTAAGAGGCTGCCAAACAATCCAGGCTTCGTTGCCTCTCGAACGCGGAGTTGCTTCGTCTATAGCTTGTCAGCTACTGTATAAGAAAGAAACTGATAAGAACACAATTTTACACTATAAAAGTGCCCACCCACAGAGCCTCAAGGAAAATCTCCCATATGGGCCATTATTGCGCATTAGGAGAAACTGTACTGAACTTTCTGACTATGAAAATCATGCGAATTCTTTTTGTAGTGAAATGATTAGGCGAGGTAATCCTAGGAAACTATTAAAGCACTCCAACAAAATGTGCAAGATTTACACCTAGGGAGAGCTTGCAACCCTTCACTAATTCTAAACTTATCACCAGAAGCCACTCCGTATACGGTTGTCTTGGCTAATGTCCCAGTTTTACCTCCTAATGTTTTTGAACACTGGTCAACGTTAAGGAACCAATCTCTTCCTTTCCTAACAACTAGGACAGGATTTAAAATCTCTCTGTTCTCTGATTTCGAAATGGCCAGAAGGATTAGCTGGGTTGGTACATCCTCCAAATCTTTAAATGGAGATTGTGTTGTTTTAACCTTTAGGGCCCCACATTTGGTACATGCCATCATTGAGAGGGGTTTTAACGGGCCTGTTAATGTTCATGACAATAATATCCTACCTTTAGGTTTCTTTTATCGCCCCTTGGAGCCTGTAATGTATCCAGACCCTCAGCGTCTAGACGAAAATTATCTGGGAGTTAGACAATCAAGATATCGTATACCGATATCAAACCACTTTGAGGTTTTGAGTGGCTTGGAAAATAACGACTGACTGAAGTTTGAGACGTATGTAAAGTTACCTAGTGAAACAGGTCAGCATAAAAACACACTCAATCAAGGGGATCTAGTGAGTGAGAGGGTGGAGGGGCCAAGGATCGTTGGGATTGAGTGTACAAATAATGAGCAGACTGTTCCTGAAGCCGCCTCTCAGATAGTGCAAAGTAATGGGTCTTCATTGGAAGGTGTTAATACTCCTGTTTCTGCCCCAACTTTTGTTGAATCCTCATTATGCCACATTGTCTCCAGGAACCTTGCCGGTGTTAAATAAAAAATTAATAATCCACTATGGTACTTTATTCAACATCAAGAGTTGCTTTGTTTCCAGGAAACTTAGACCATGGAAGTGGTCCATTTAAATGGGTATAGGACGTTTCATACCCCGGCTGTTGAGGGCGTGAGTGGGAGAGCAAAGGGGGGGCTGAGTGTATATCTTTCTAACAATTTGAATTTAAAACTGGTTACAGAGCCTGTCAAATATGTATATTACCAACTTCTTGTGCTTGATTTGGAATTTGTTTCTTCTATTGCCTTGGTCAATTTTTATAATAATATCCCTTTGGGCGCAATATGGAATGTTATTCATAATATGTCTAAAGCATTGTCCTGCCTTGTTAAAAGTAGGAGGAAAGATATGATGATTCTTTTGGCAGGTGATTTTAACTGCACATTATGTAGAAATGCGGAAGATAACCGATGCGGAGCATTGTGGAAAGAGGGTACGTGTCCCTCTCATTTCAGTCATACTCCCTTGGGTGAACAACTAAATGAATTACTTAATAGTTTTGATCTAGGTTTTGTAAACGAATTATGCGTACTGCCATCCCCCCTCCCTCCAACATTTCATGGCAAGGGTTGTCGCTCTACTATTGATTATGTTCTTGCTACTAGTAATCATGCTTATAGAATCCATTCTTTCAAAGTCTCTGATAACCCGCTTAGTGATCATTTTCCTCTTTGCCTGGCCATCATACTGCCAACGATGACTACTATAAGGATTAATAAAAGAGATAGAGTTCTAGAGAACTTATCTATTGGTAGTACCAATGGTTATTCCGTACGATGGGCCATGGTTGACCAATCGGAAATACTTAAACTAGTAACTGGTAAATGTATGTCAGAGTTTGTGATTTGTTTGAGTGAAGATACCGCCCCGTAACTCTTCTAGCCTCTTTTTTAACAATCACAAATACAATAAGGAATTCCCTTATTAGGCAACATAAAAATAACAGAGCTCAGGGAGAATGGTTTGACTCTAGATGCACCCAAGCTTACACACTCTTAAAGACAGAACTACATAAAAATCCAAGAAGTACTTCTGAGGTGAGAAGATTGAGGAATCTATATAAATTAGCGGTCAGAGACAGGAAGAACATGATAAAACAAGAGGCTTGGGAGGCTTTGCACGTAGCCTCCATAAATAACGATAGTGCAGGCTTCTGGAAGGCTATTACAACTCCCTTTCTAGTTGAGGAGACTGGTCCTAAAATCGAGATAGCTATCCAAGAAACGGATTGGATTAAGCATTTTGCTCAGGTTTATGAGGGAGATGAACCCTCACTTGCTCCCTGTCCCACTATTCGTCATTCTAAATCAAGGGACCTGGCCTTTACTTTGGAGGAAATTGAAAGGGCCCTTCAAGCTAGCCAGGGTGGTAAGGCTCCTGGCCCAGACGGTGTCCCCATAGATATATTTAAGACATGTGTCTCTCTGTGGGGGCCTCTTCTGGTCCAGGTGCTTAATGCAAGCTGTAATACTGGTTTCTTATCTACCTGGGTGGAGTTCATTATCGTGCCTATCTTCAAAAAGGGGGATAGACACGATCCGGCATGCCATAGACCGATCTCCTTGTTGGATTCTTTTACAAAGGTAGCTGGGCGGATAATCTTGGAACGTCCCCTGGATTGGGCTGATGAAAATTCCATTTTATCTAATCTACAATATGGATTCCGGGCCAGTCTAGGAACTGTGGAGCAGGCCTAAATCTCTTAATGCTGGTGCGGAAACACACGAGGGCTAAGAAAGGAAACTTGTTTTTAGCTTTTATGGACCTCTTGGCGCATTTGACTGCGTGGTCCACTCTAAATTATAGAGTTTGCTGGGAGATTTAGGGGTTGATGAAAATATTATTTATTTTCTCAAGCGTTTTTATAGTGACGCTTCAGCTCGGGTCCGCTACGGCCTGAAGGGTGAACGCACGGCCGCAATCCCGATTAGGAGTGGAGTCAGGCAGGGATGTGTCCTAGCTCCATTCCTTTTTAATTTGGTATATAAATGGGCTGGAGGCGTCCTTGCGCAGAGACAATTTAGATTCCCCGTATGATTCAGGCCGTCCAATTCCAGCTCTATTGTATGCAGACGATGCCGTGCTGAAGTCACATACTCAAGTGGGCCTACAACGCGTGGTGGATAGCTTTACCCTTTTCATGAAAGATCTTGGATTAAGGGTAAACTCCTCCAAAACATTCATTATTCGCTGTGTCAGGGTTTTTAAGGCTAATAGAGCTGTTTTTTATTGCAGGACAGAAGCTTGAGGCCACCAAACAGTTTTCATATTTAGTCATACTGTTTGCACAAAATGACTCCTGGGCCCAAGCTGTAGCAGCAAAGAAATTGGCGATATTACGCGCTACTTCTGCCCTCACCATTTTTGCCAAAAAATTGGGTAAAAGACCACCAGTTGAGTTAATTAAACTATATAAGACAACATGTGTATCTGTTGCTATCTATGGGAGTGGGGTATGGGGATTTGCCGACACTACACCAATCCAGGCACTCCTTTTTAAAATATATTTTAGCTGTCCCAAGCAGTACCTCAGGGTATATCTGCCATGCAGAATTAGGCCTTCCATTCATATCTGATCTAATTAAGCTTGAGCCTGTGGACAAAAGAGGAAACAAAGCTGAATAGGGATATCCTCTCAGATATTTTAAAATTGGAAGGAGCAATGAGATACGTGTATAAATTCTGTAAGGATCTTGGCAAACCAGAGTATTTTCTATATCCTCTTACTATCTCGGCAGTAACCAGAAAAGACCTGAGGAAAGAGGGCTTGACACTGCTGGATACCTTAAGAATGTCAACAGAGATTATAAAGCCAACTGTC
Source organism: Lissotriton helveticus (assembly GCF_964261635.1). Taxonomy (NCBI): domain Eukaryota; kingdom Metazoa; phylum Chordata; class Amphibia; order Caudata; family Salamandridae; genus Lissotriton; species Lissotriton helveticus. Next base: position 443,112,453 of record NC_136068.1, read on the forward strand.
CTGCAACATCAAACTTTATTAGCCACTTTTAATATTCAACCCTATTTGATTTTTGTTCCTGGCAATTATGATAGATTTTTACTGACTAGCTTCAGGCTGGGGAGCTTCCATAGATTAGTTAGTTTTCCAGTTATTAATCATTGGTCGCGAGATCTCCAGCCTTGTCCCTGTGATAATGTGTCTCCCCAAACCACCATTCATCCTATCTTATTTTGTAAATGTTATGCTACCGTTAGGCGTGGGATACTGGTGCCTTTTTTTAAACAGATGGGACTGCGTCAATGTCGCCCAGTCTTGTTATGTTTACAATATCTGGATAATGAAAGAGGCGTTCTAATAATTACAGCTTTCCTGAAAAAAGTGGTATATTGGAGGGAAAAGCATGGTTATTTAGCTGCACTTTTTGTATAGTGATGATGATTTGAGCTGAAACCAGTTAATAATGAAATACTGAATATGTTTTTTAATGTGTCATTTTATAATATGAAATGAAATTTTGATATTTTAATTGTATGCTTTTATGATTGCTATTCAACAATCGAATGAAGCTATTTTTTTTATTTGAATTTGCTACAGATTAAAGAAAAGAAAGAACTTGAAAGATTAGTGTGTGTCACTACATTTGGTCCTGAAACCAATAAATTCAGACAGATTATCCTTAAAAATTGGCATCTTCTTGAGAATCTTGAATATCTTTTTCAGAAACCAATATTTGCCATGAGAAAAATCCAAGCATTGGCCAACAGATCATTCGAGCTGATATCTCAGTGCTAAAACCTAAAAGTGATTTAATCTCACAATGGAATTTGAAACCAATACAGGGCCACCATAAGTGTGGAAATTGCGTGGCTTGCAATAGCACTATTGAGGGTACTGAATTTGATTATAATGGAGTCAAGGGGAAACATGCTAACTGTAGAACCAAAAATGTAGTTTATGCGGTATTGTGCCCTTGCAAAAAAATTTATATAGGAAAAACAAGCCAGCAGATAAACGTCAGGATCACGCAGCACAGATCCAGAATTAAAAGGAAGGTAATCACAGCTCCCATGGTGGACCATTTCATAAAAAAATCTCATGGTGGGAATGACTTTCAATGGACAATTTTGGAAGCATAAATGCCTCTAACAGATGTAAAGATTTAGACAATGTCTAATTGAATCAGGAAGCCTATCTAATAATGAAATGTAACAATATTAATACTGGATTGAACAGTATGAGCCAACTGAATAGGATATGATACTATATATCCCAGAATGCACTAGCCATGAGTTAGAAATGTACATTGTTGCTGTTGGATTCGCTTTACATGAATAAAACCACCTGTGAGACATAACGTCATAAACGAGAGTTCTCTAGGTGCTGTGGCCTTTGGTACTATAAAGACCGATGCCACAACATGCTACAGAACGCACTATTTTTTGGTTGGTAATCAGGCCAAACTACATTTCCCAAGGTCCGTTGCACAGAGGTTGAAAATCGGAAGTGATCTGAGGCTATATGCAAAGGCTCACAAATTCATTTCTGAATTGAACCTTGAACGCGTAATGGCGGACAGTACTTCACGGAATATGAGATAAACGGCCTGGAATGCACTGGCCGGTGAGTACTAGACACACCAAATGTTAGATGAGCAATAAACGATGTGCGACTGATAATTAAACACTCGTACATCTTTGCCTTTACGTGGATGTGCCATAGACATTTACTGCTGCAAGTGACAGGGCGACTTCGTTTGAGAAACTGAACCCGCGAGGTAATCAGTCTACACGTCATTCTCATCTGATACAATGTTGCTAATCCTGAATGCTTGTGAATAAATACGTGATGTGCAACTAAATCTGTGCACATTTCTGCTTTCAGACAAATGCAGTATAAAGAATCACACCATATTAACTGACTAGGCGGATTCGTTTGAGAAACTGAACCCGCAAGTAAACTCCAAGGCAATTTTTCGTCTTAAGATACCCACAAGGTAATTGTTTAAACACTGCTGGATCAATTAGATAAAAAGGGGCAGATTTATGATGACTGGCGCATCCCCAGGGATGCGCCAGTCATCCTGCACCGCTGCTCCGCCACCCATGGTGCGCCGCATTTATAATGCGGTGCACCATGGGGCAAAAACGGCACAGATGCGTGACGCATCTGTGCCGTAAAGGTGGCGCATTGCTGGAGCTGCGTCGCAAGCGCGACGCAGCTCCAGCAAGGCTCGAGGGTGCCCCATCTCCACAATGCTGCGTCAAGACCTACGCCTGCTTCAAGCAGGCGCAGGGTTTTGACGCAGCATTGTCCTGAAAGTGACTGAGTGAAATCTCATAGATTTCACTCAGCCACTTTTAGGAGGCGTTCCTGCGCAGGAACGCCCCCCCTGCGCCGGAATGCCTCCTTAAGCCGGAGGGCTTTACAACGTGACGCATCTCCTAGATGCGTCACGTTGTAAATAGGTCGCATTGTTTGCGCCGCCGTTGCATCAAATAAAGTGACGCACCGGCGGCGCAAGGCCTTCATAAATCTGCCCCAAAGTTGCAACGCTGGGCGTTAAAACGTCCCAATCCTTTTCCTACAGAAAAGACATGAAGCTCTGACTCAACCTAAAAATCAATCTAGCCGGAATGAGTAAACACCAAAGCAGGTATTTTTCCCTTGGCCGCTCTAGTGGTGCACATTGTGGTTTTGTAAAGAGAGAAACTAAATTAAACATTTGCTTTTTTTGCACAGGCATCATCGGGCATAAGAGGTTAAAAAATAAATCCATCGGACTAACAGCGACACTAGGAGTTAGTGTTTTCACACAATTCATGTACAACAGCCTTTACAAAAAGCGCATTAAATAAGAGTAGATGTGGAGATAGTGATTTTAATAATTTTTTGTTTGTCGTAAACAATTCATTACAGACAAGAATAATACAGCCCTGAAGAGAGTCCTGTGAACAATACATAAGTACTCCAAACACGTCGGTAGAGTCTCAAAAATAAGTAGAGACATTGTAATTCATTTCCACGTCACATTCAAGGAATTAATATTATTTTTTTTTAAATGTTTATTAGACATATGACAAGGTAACAGTTCAGTAAAAATATTTCAAATCACATACACAATATCCATGTCAAACGTCAACATTTTTTACAATTTTCACTCATCCCCTCCCACCCACACAAGGAGCGCTACAGGAAGATAAAAAAGAGAAAAAATAAGATTACATAATTAGAAATGAGAGAAAAAATAAAAAACAACAGAAGACCAACCATTTCATCTGATTGTCTTGAACCTTAATTCTCAAGAGTCATCCAATTGATTAAGGGTTCCCAAATCCGTTCTCCCTCCCTCCGAGCCCTAGATCCTCTTCTCTTGAAACCCAATACTTCCCACCTGCTCACATTAATAAATTTACCCAACCACTCATGAACTTGTGGGGGAGTAGGATCTAACCAGGCAGCAGCAATTGATAGCCGCAGAATGGCCATGGCAGTAAAAAATAATTTACGCTCTGGTTCAGTCATATTTTGCTCCACTACTCCCAGCACTATGGCCTGAGGTGTCAATGGTATCGTACATTTAAACATTTGTTCCAGATATTGCTCAATCTTGTTTAAAAGAGGCGTCTGGCAGGGGCAGGATGCGAACATATGGATACTATCAACCGCAAATTCCCCACACCGGGGACAGTTTACCCCATCCGTACCCACCCATTGTTGTATGCGATGTAACTGCTTCTCTGTTCTCTGTGCCTCTCGCTACTGCTGCCTGACATAACGTTAGAGCGGATTTAATTAATTAATTACCGCGCTTGTGTACTCCTCTACCTGCCGCTTGACACAACTCTAGAGCGTGTTTAAGTAATTAACCATTGCGCTGTGTACTCCACTAGCTGCCACTTGACTTAACGCTAGAGCGGATTTAATTTAATTAATTACCGCGCTTGTAGTCCTCTAGCTGCCGCTTGTCTCCACGCATCACCATTCCTTTGCCCCATCGAGTGCTCAGAAGTAATAGTGCCTGCCTGCCAGCTGCCGCGTATTATAGCGCTTTACCATTTAAAATCTTTACAGAGTGTTTGAAGCCACTGCTGACGATTTCCCTACTCTCACCTTATTTAGCATTCACTATTTACAGTGTTGTGCGCAGGGCAGGTAGAATACGCGCTGTTGTGACTCTGACCCCATTTAAACATCGCGCCATTTTGTTGTTGTTGTTGTTGTGCATCGGAGCCTTCCCCTACGACCTGATCCCGCCTCCCAGCTGATCCTCCCTCGCCCTTCCCCTCCCACCATCCATATATGACAGAAGCCTATGCACGCAGCGTTCACGCGCAGCGATCGCGCCCCAGTTGCGCCGAAGGTGCGCCAAAGGTAAGCCCGTCTACGCCCGTCCGCGCCAAGCCCGCGCCCAGCGCCAGACCCCCTGGCCCCTGTACCCCCCACCCCACCCGCATTACATACGACGCCTCTACCCTCTCAGCCCTAAACCCCGGGCGACTTCCCAACTGCGCCCAAGCCGCTCCTGGACACATCCACGGACCCTTCACTTGCAAATCCTGTAAGTATGACTGCACCAAGACCAGCCCCTCATCCACGAGCACCAAACAGAGCTCCAACACTAACCACCTTAAATGCATCCTGCTCAACACCCGCTCGGTCCACAGACACGCCATCGACCTTTGGAATCTACTAGACACCATCTCTCCGGACGTCGCCTTCCTAACAGAAACATGGATGAACGCCTCATCAGCCCCAGACATCACCATTGCCATCCCGGACGGCTACAAGATCATCCGTAAGGACCGCTCCGAACAAACAGGAGGAGGCATCGCTATCGTCCATAAGAATTCCATCCGCATCTCAACCAGCTCAGACGTCAACCTCGCTAGAGCCGAACACCTTCACTTCCAGATCCATACCGACCCCAAGACCACACTCAGAGGCACCCTCCTCTACAGGCCTCCAGGACCACGCGCACAATTCAGTGAAGACATCACTGACTTTATCACCCCACACGCCCTCCCCTCCGAGGACTACATTCTATTGGGAGACCTCAATTTTCACCTGGAAAAGAGCAACGACAGCAACACCACCACCCTTCTGGACAATCTCGCAAACCTCGGACTCAAACAACTTGTAAATACCCCCACTCACTACGCAGGCCACACACTCGATCCCATCTTCACATCCAGCAAACATATCTCCTTCAGTCACACCACAGTTCTCCATTGGACGGACCACTGCTGCGTTCACTTTTCCTACAAAAAGACCACAATCCATAACCATCCTCAACCTACTCTGCGAAGAAACTGGAACAAAATCACCACTGACCAGATCTCCTCATCGCTTCTTCAAAACCCCCCTGCCCACTCTTCGAACCCCAACCAAGCAGCCACTAACCTCACTCAATGGCTAACCAACAGCGCCGACAACCTAGCACCTCTGAAAAAACGTCAAATCAAACTAGGCAGCAAAAACGCTCCCTGGTTCAACGATGACCTTAAGAAATCCAAGAAACTCTGTCGCTCCCTTGAGAAGGCCTGGAAAAAAGACCCAAACACCAGCGCCAGGGACGCCTTCAAAAACGCCACCCGCATACACCACCAGCTGATCCGGACTGCCAAGAAAGCCGCATTCAAAAACCGACTAGACAACAACGCCCACAACAGCAAAGAACTATTCAACATTGTCAAAGAATTTACCAACCCCTCAGCCAACTCCAACGACATCACTCCCTCTCAAACGCTTTGCGACTCCCTAGCTTTGTTCTTCCACAACAAAATCGCAGACATCCACAACAGCTTCAACAACCAACCCGGAGACCAACCCACCCAACCTTCTGCCGCACCTTCACCCCCCTTGAACATCCTTAATGAATGGAACCCAATCTCCACTGAGGACACCATCCGCCTGATGAACTCCATCCACTCAGGATCCCCCACAGACCCTTGCCCTCACCACATCTTCAACAAAGCAGACTCCATCATTGCACCACACCTCCGAGACGTCATCAACTGCTCCCTAAACTCCGCCACCTTCCCTGAAAGCTGGAAACACGCCGAACTCAGTGCCCTTCTGAAAAAACCCACAGCAGACCCCACCGAACTCAAAAACTACCGCCCCATCTCGCTCCTTCCTTTCCCAGCCAAAGTCATCGAGAAAGCTGTCAACAACCAGCTCGCCGCCTTTCTCGAAACCAGCAAATCACTCGACTCTTCACAATCCGGATTCCGAGCAAAACACAGCACTGAGACAGCACTCATCGCAGCTACCGACGACATTCGAACTCTACTGGATAATGGAGACACAGTCGCCCTCATCCTCCTTGACCTCTCTGCAGCCTTTGACACAGTCTGCCATAGCACCCTGTTACAACGCCTCAGAAACATCGGAATCCAAGGAAAAGCACTGGAATGGATCACCTCGTTCCTCACCGGAAGAACTCAAAGAGTCCACCTTCCACCATTCAAGTCAGAGGCCTCTGAAGTCATCTGTGGCGTGCCACAAGGATCCTCACTCAGCCCCACCCTCTTCAACGTATACATGAGCCCCCTCGCGACCATCGCACGCCATCACAACCTCAACATCATCTCCTACGCTGATGACACTCAACTAATCCTCTCACTCACCAAAGACCCGAACACAGCCAAAACCAACCTACATGAAGGAGTGAAAGAAGTAGCCGAGTGGATGAAGCACAGCCGTCTGAAACTGAACTCAGACAAAACAGAAGTCCTTATCTTAGGTACCTCCCCCTCCGCCTGGGATGACTCCTGGTGGCCAGAGGCCCTTGGAAAAGCACCCATCCTGACGGACCACGCACGGAACCTGGGCATCATCCTGGACTCCTCACTCTCGATGAACAGACAAATCAATGCCGTATCATCATCTTGCTTCAACATTCTTCGCATGCTCAAAAAAACATTTCGCTGGCTTCCCACCGAAACTAGAAAAACAGTCACCCACGCACTGGTCACGAGTCGCCTGGACTACGGAAACACCCTTTACGCCGGTACCACCGCAAAACTTCAGAAAAAACTCCAACGCATCCAGAACGCATCTGCCAGACTCATACTAGACATCCCGCGTAAAGACCACATTTCTAGTCACCTGAAAAACCTCCACTGGCTCCCCATTAATAAGAGGATAACATTCCGCCTCCTAACCCATGCTCACAAAGCACTTTACGAACTTGGACCCGAATGTCTCAACACACGACTTTCCTTCTACACCCCCTCCCGCCAGCTACGCTCCTCCAACCAAGCCCTTGCTGCTGTACCTCGCGTCAACAAAACCACCATGGGAGGAAGATCCTTCTCCTACCTGGCAGCTAAAACCTGGAACTCACTTCCCACTCACCTTCGCCTCACTCAGAACCACCTAGCATTCAGAAAGCAACTTAAAACATGGATTTTCGACCAGTAATTCCCCACCCTTCTTCAAGCGCCTTGAGACCCTCTGGGTATGTAGCGCGCTATATAAATTATCTGACTTGACTTGACTTGATGTGGAGTTATATAGAAATTGCACCATGTCTTAAAACACTGCACCTGAAGATTTGCAGATATGGTAGCAGTTTGGCTATAACCTAAGGATTCTTCACATGCCTCCTTCTTCTCCATAAATTAAACGATAAATTGAAATATCCGAGCAGTCTAAGTCCTCAACATCTAATAATTCGGCAATATGTCTCACCGTTATTGCCCAATAATATATCTGAATATTTGGTTAGGACCAATCCCACCTCTCTCTGGGCAATGTCATGTATTTCATAGCCCACCTGGGATGTTTCCCAGCCCATAAAAACCAGGAAGTGATCTGCTCTAATTTTTTAAACCAGCTTTGGTCAAACAATAAAGGAATAGCTCTTAAATAATACAACATTTTGGGTAAGAATATAATTTTGACAACATTACATCTACCGATTAATGTTAATTGAAGAATATTAATCCGGTGGGCGTCAGCATCGATTTTATCTATCAGAGTGGTAAATTAATCGGTATTATCTCATCTGGATTGGCACATATTTCTATCCCCAGATATTTAGCATTATGCACCACCCGTGAATCTGCAAGTGCAATTTTATCATTACATATTATTTGCGTTTTGGCCTTGTTTAAATGATACCCTGAGATTTTGTCAAACTGTGACGCGATAATCTGAATTTCATATAAAGCTACCTGCGGGGAATATGTCAGAAAGGCCAGGTCATCAGCATATCCTAAAACTTTAGTATCCCCCCCTTTGGACCGTATTGGACGAATCAAACTATTAAAGTAAAGATTTTTTATTAAAGGATCAATATAAATTGCAAATAATAAAGGGGAACAGGGACATCCCTGCCTTGTAACTCTCAGAATATTGATTGTGCCCGTCTGAGTTCCCATAACCGAAATTTGAGCCATAGGGTGTTTGTACATACTCTGAATTACACAGACAAATCTTTCCCCCAACCCATAATGCTTCAGAGTAGCCCATAAAAAAGGCCAGGAGACCCTATCAAAAGCTTTTTCCGCATTCCAGCAGAATTAAAGCCATAGGGTCTCCCAAAACGTTAGTAAAGTCAAATAACGCAATTGTATGGCGTATGTGATCTATTGTTTCCCGCCCGGGTACAAGCCCATGTTGTTGAGGGGAGACAAGCTTTTTAATTACCCCCGAAAGCCGATTTGCCAAGATCTTTGCATATATTTTTATGTCACTATTAATCAGCGTAATTGGGCAATAAGACCCGGTATCAGATGGTGTCTTGCCCTTTTTTAGGAATGTAACGATTCTGGCTCTTCGCCACGATTCGGGAGGCACATCCCCATTCTGAATCTTACGGAACATCTCCAACATAACCGGTGTGAGCTGTGATCGAAAACACTTATAAAATTCCCCCGGCAAGAAATTGGGACCAACAGCCATACCAGGAGGGAGAGAATTTATAGCTAGCCAGATTTCCTCCATTCTGATATCTGCACCTAACAAATCACTCTCCTCTGAGGATAATGCATCAACCTCAATTTCGCTAAGATATTCTTGAATTTCCACCTGTACTGCCTCGTTATCCCTAATATCCTCATTGTAGAGTTTTTGGTAGAATTTTTGGAAAGCTAAAGCAATAGCACCTTCTTCAGAAACTAGACCTACATCCGGATCAAGGATATTTTTTATACGCATTACAGACTCTCTTTCTCTTGTTCTAGAGGCTAGCAAGTGTCCCGCTCTTTCACTATTCTCAAACATCTCGGACCTCCATACTACGAATTTACTTCCTGCCTTAGCCTGTGAAACTTCTATTATAGCTGATTTGGCTAAAATAATCTGTGTTGGAGCAGAATCACTATCCACAGTCCGAGATAAAGCCCAGGCTAAGTTTAACTCCGCCTTCTCTAGATCTCCGTATAGTTTCAATAGTTTTGCTTTCTCTTTTTTCTGGGATTCCCATCCATAGCAGGTAGTCTCGCCCCTTATCCCAGCTTTGAGTGTGTCCCAGACATTTTGTATACCAGTGCTGCCCATATTTTCTTCTAAAAATCTTGTAATCCATACCGCCGTGGTTTCTATATACAAGTTGTGTCTGAGCAGACCACGATTAAACGTCCACAAATCTGGTTTATCACCACTTGATTGTACATTAATCTCAATTAAAAGCGGGTTGTGATCCAACATCACTCTCGGATATCTAGTAATATTAGATTTGGAAGCAAGAGCTGAAGAAATAAGAAAATAATCTAATCTAGAACAAATTTTATGAGGTGCAGAGAAGTAAGTGAATCCTGGATACTTAGGTTTAAAAAATGCCCAAGCGTCAATCAAACAGTGAAGGTCCATCATATGCCGTAAAGCCCTATAAACCTTTGGTTTTCGACCCTCACATGCTATCCCCGGTTGATTCATCAATCCACAATCAATGTTTATATTGAGATCCCCACAGACTTTCAATGGAGCAGGCCACCCTACCAGTTCGAGATTCAGCCATTTATATATTTCTGGATCATCAAGTACTGGGCCCTATATTGAACATAAAGTCAGATCTTTATTCAAAAATGTACCATGTACAATGACCCACCGACCATAACAATCCGCTACTGATCGGACAATATTAACCCTTCCCCGTCTTGCCAGAATGGCAACTCCTTTAGTCTTTGCATCCAATTTAGTCCAGGATACTAACTGGAAACCCTCAAACTCCAAAGGTTTATGCCGACTGGCTTCAATAACATTCAAGGAATTTTTTATTTCAACTACGTTTTTCCCACTTGTTGTTAAACTGCTATGATCTAATGAGTGAATGTGATAGTGACTAAATGGAGATATTGAAGGAGGGTTTGAGATTTTTTTCATCCTCTTAGTTGATTACATGAGACGTACTGAAAGTAAACCACTTTGATACAATACTGTATTGTTGTTTTTGACAAATATTTGTTCACAATTATTTAATGTACGAGTACGATTTATCACTTTTGTAAATTGTTTTTTCAAAAAATGTTTATTTATATGAGTTGTGGTGTAGCCATGAAATGATGATGCTCTTTCTCATTCTATCAATGTATGAAACTTATAGACCAAGGTTATAGGAAAAAAGGTATAAATAAAATACCAGGATGAACAGAAGAAATGTGTTTATCTTTTAGCAAGAATAAGATTGCGTACTTTCCCAAGAAAAATGAGGTGTAGGCTATTCTCTTAGTGATTCGAATTGTTCGAAATAGGCACACGAGACCAAGCAACCCATGGGCATGCACCTGTCATAGTAGAACCTTCCTTGGAATTGAAAACCCAACAAATGATAATCATCTGGGTGGACTGGCAGCAGACGAAATGCGGACTCTATATCCTCCTTAGGTACCAATGCCCCTGGACCTAGCTGCCTTCAGAGCTCAAGGGCACCTTCAAGAAAAGCATACTTTACCGAAGTCAAGGCAGGGTTTATTTCGTAGCACGCACTGCATCGCATTTTGTGATGCAGGGCGCACAACAAAATTAGTTTTATTTATTTAATTGTTTACTTACCTCCAATTATCCATACTCCGGTGTTTAGTACACCCCACCCTGACCCACCCTTGCCCCACCTTTCTGCCCCACAGAACTCCCTCCACGGGCCGCGGCTGGTTAAGGGCAGGGGTAAACATAAGAAGGATTGGGGGCTGGGGCGTCACGTAAGGGAACAGGGGAGGGGTATAACCTTTAGCATGAGAATGCCTTTAAAATGCATAAATTTACAAAAAAAATCGTTGTAAATCTATGCGTGGTAAAGGAATATTTGTGGAAAAGGTTATGCAAACAAAAAGCATTCCGTTGTAGCGCATGCGTGGTAAAGGCATGCTTTGTAACGGAATGGGCTCTAACGACATACAACCCTCCTGATGTAGATACTTATTTAACCAATAATTCATAACCAATACGGAAACCAGGGAGGGGTTGTTAAAAACAGGGGACATGCCTCGTTCTTTTCTGTCCACTTTTTCCTTTGGACTTCTTAAAACATTTAAACTCTGGGTGCCCTGTCGTCCCATAAAAGGAGCAATTGTGTTTAAACTTGCAAGACCCTTGCGGTCTAGAGCATGCTTTCTTATTATATGCCCAACATGCCCCTCTTCACTCTCCCCTTCTGACGCCTGGCGAAAAAGCAGCTGGCCCCCGCCCTCTGGTTTCTTCAACATCAAACACTGCAACCATGCATTCACATCTGTTTGATCCCAAAACATCCCCGGGCTAGCTGCTTTCTTCAACCTGAATGACTTATCGTATTCTTTCCAGCAGGACCCCCCAAATTCCTGGTAAGCACCCACTATTTTGTTCATGTAGTAAACCATCTGAGGGCCCCACTCCGGGTATTTCTCTAAGAGGACTGATTGATAAATAGTAAAACCCCTAATCCAATTCATAAGTGTTTCCTCAACTTTTGGTTTCTTCAATTTATGGGAACAGTCTTTGGAGTCTTTGTTGTCCTTCTCAGGGGGCTTTACCACAATAAGACTGATAGGCATGTGTTGTACTCTGTGGTAGGAAGTAGACGCTGGTAGCAATGTAAGTTCTTAAGTATCTTTATTCCAGTTTGGTCAGCAGGATGGTAAATAGGTACAGCAGCAGGTAGACTGGTAAACTGCTAAGTATAAGATCACTATGCAGGGCATAACACATCCCCCTCCTTTTAAATGAAAAACGAAAGTGACATTGATATCAGAGAAACAGCAATGCAAATAGAGAAAACTGTACACAAGTATGTAAGCAAGAAATAATTCAAAACTCAGAGATGCATGAAAGTGATAAACCTCACAAAAGAATCAGAAGCAATAAACCAGAGAGAATGGAAATAAAGCAACACAGAGTACAGTATGACTCATCCTCCCAAAAGAAGATACAAATTAGGACAGTAGGAGGAGTATTGCAAAGGGTAAGCAAACCCCGTAGCACTAGTCCCAAACTATAAAACATTCTGTTGCCTAATGCACAGATTACTAATTTTGCACAAGTAGCAAAAATTACAAATGTAAAGAATGGTTCAAAACCAGGGATGTGCAATTAAGTGAACATCACGAGAGGTAAAGAACCATTCAAAGTAGAAAGAATGGATAACATGCAACAACTGAAAAATTGAGTACAGTAACTCATCCTCTCCCAAAAAACAAAATGAGAAAATGTCGTTGCGTAAGGCAAAAGGTAAACACCCCGCCACTGTATATGGGTCTAACCCCCATGTATGCACATCCTGTGTAGGAATGACCTTGTATAGCATAGATGGGACCCAACCAATGCACACTAACCCTGTGTAGGAGTTATGCACAACTTAATGGGAAAGGACTCATGACCTAATGTAATTTAAATTGGCAGAAACACAATAAACATACCCTGTGTAAGGGTAACCAAAACAAAGAACTGAAAGTGGGAATCATACCCATGAACCCACCCCTGTGTAGAGGCTGCTTGTAGTGCACTATGGAAAGGGGCTTGTACCCAAACCATGACCATCTCTAATGTAAGCGAGAACATACCCCGTATAAGGGTTCCACCCATTTCCATTAGATAGAATCTAAGTAAACTAACTTTGCATACATATTAAACTGACAGTAAACAGGCTTTGTAGACAAGAAAGGCATAAATAAGCATTGCAAAAGTGCACACCCACAGTAAAATGTACAGAAGCAGATATGTGAAAATTCAAAATTGCCACAAACATACTGCATAGTAAGGCAATTAAAAACAAAGCTTCCAGCATCAGACTTGCTAACTCCAAGTACAGAAACAAAAGAGTGGATGGTGTGGATAAAATTCACTTGGACGGAAAGCATAGGAAAATGTCAGTCAAATTCGATCTTGTCACTAGGTGGCAGCGTAACACTGGGCAATGAATGCAGAACAAAACATGAAACTGCGTGAAAGAAAGATCTCACTCCACAGTTTTGGGCATCCAAATGCAACACTTGAGCAAACACAGAAAAAGCTGTGTGCCACATCGAAGAAAAATGAGACCCTGTACATGACATTAAGACATCGTCGCTCCGAGAAACCTCACAATGTTGATCAGTCAGTTTCAGGAGTGTTCGCCTCGAGCACGCTATGAGTCATTGGTTGGCAAAACGTGTCAACTCCTTGCGGCCACGTTGAAACAATGTTGTAATTCCCTCGTAGTTGATTCACCACCCGGCAGTGCCTAAACAAACTCGGTGTAGTGACTGGTATCCAACGGTCCTTGCTAAAACTTTAAATAGAACAGAGATGAAGTGATGTGGTTGGCAAAGTAGAAGAAAGCCGAGCACACACAATAGAATAGTGTGAATGTGAAACCCAATAGGGCTGCACTCAAAACATGTCACGCCGGGTGGCTCATTGCATGCCTGTGAGGAAGAACGTCCTTTCAGAAGTGCACAACATCCTCACAACATCATAACAAGAGGAGCTTGGAATAGGCAATGCGTCTCCACAGTGCAGGTGAGATTCTGCACGCCCTGTCAAGAGCACGCGCCGCTTCTAATTTAAATTTGAAAGCGGCGGTTGACACCGCAAATATCAGGGACCTCATTTATGAGGCCGTGCGTGAATTTTGCGCTTCCGATGCGTCACTTTTTGTGACGCATCGGCGGCGTAAAACATGCCTCCTGATGCGCACTATTTACAAAGTGACGCATCTAAGCAGATGCGTCACTTTGTAAACCCCTTCGCTACATTATACCTGCGTCAGGTATAATGTATGCAGAGGGGGCGTTCACCCGCAAAAAGCCTCGTAATAGTGACGCAGTGAAATCTATGAGATTTCACTGCGTCACTTTTAGGATGCTGTTGCGTCAAAATCTTGCGCCTGCCTCACAGCAGGCGTAAGACTGACGCAAGCCCTTTCACATGGGTCTTTCCCCATGTGAAAGGAAGCATTGCTGGAGTTGCGTCACTTTTGTGACACACTCCAACAATGCGTCACTTTTGCGCCTACAGATACGTCAGAAATACTGACGTATCTGTAACTCCTTGAGACATGATGCGTCATATTATAAATATGACGCATCAATCATGTCGCAGGGAGAGCGCAGTGAAAAGTGACGCATCACTGTTTTCACGCAGCTATGCGTCACTTTTCATAAATGAGGCCCCAGGTCTCAAAGATTACCATTAATCAACGTAAAATAAAATGAAATGTCTCACCTGACATTACCGTGGAGCAATACTTTCAGATTCATTAGTCATTACATAGCATAATAGCGATATCTTGTAAGGGTTAAACGGGATATTAAAGAGAGAGAGCGCTCAAGACACCTAGGGTTGTTTGGCATATACATTTGTATTAATCATCAAAATGTAACATATACATTGGAATTGAAGGCCAAACAACGCATTAAACCACGGGGCCTCCAAGTCAGAAACGTGCCAGGAATTTTCCCTGAAGACCCCAAGTTTTAACTACCAATGTACAGAACCCGGCTAGGTTTACTGTGAGTAAATTGTACTCACCCTTCACACACGGTTGGCACACCTCACCCCTCACATGAGTAGAGCATTGTGACACTCAGGTACTTACGTTGTGTGGCCTTCTCTTTCCATTCTTGCCATTTTTAATTGGTCCCATTCTTACACCAGTTTTGCTCTCATTCTTTAGATGTCCCACACACCTTAGGTCCTGATGAGACCCAACAATTCAAGTGGGTCGAAACGCCATAGACGATTAATGGAAGGAAACCATTCATACAGCGCTTATGATTGTATACAGTTGCTGTAATATGCTGTTTGACCATATTTCACAAACGGTCGCTTTCCTGGAGAACATTTTTCTTGAAACCGTGTAAATATTTTCACCTCATGTCACTCAACTGTTGCTTTTGGTTCTTACAATACACTTGGGACACTCTGCACTACTAGAAGTTATTTGTGTACAATGTATATGTTACATTTTGATGATTAATACAAATTTGTATATCAAACAACCCTACGTGTCTTGAGCGCTCTCTCTCTTTAATATCCCCCTTAACCCTTACAAGAGATTGCTATTATGCTATGTAATGACTAATGAATCTGAAAGTATTGCTCCACTGGAACCGTTGTTTTTTGTATAAAGTACGCACCCTGGTTCCTCAGTGAGTAGGGTTCCCTTGTTTTTTCTTCTGACTCACCTGACTTTACCAGCAGTGCCAGTGAAATCACACCCTGTAGCTCATTGTTAAATGCGAGTCTTTGTGCCATAACCTCTGTACACCTCCATGTGAAGTTGATTTTTTGGATAAATCCACAGCTGACTCCAAGCTTAACGAGTATGTCTTTGTGCAAGACCATGTGTAGCGATCTCTGCTCATGTTGTGTATACAGGAAACACGTAAAATAGTACTTCAGGCACCTCCAAAGTAGCGCCTATATCTGAATGTAGACAGCTATCCATGTGAATCTTGACGTGTGCCGTGCCCATGTAGCATGTAGTCAAATACAAAGTCATTTCCAAAAAGTAGATTATCCTTGCAGGCGCAGGACTTGAGGGTGTACGCACAACCACACGGTACAGCACTCCGCTATTGGGACTGTCCGATGTACAGGACACTGGTGGGGCTGCGGAGAGTGCTGTGCCAATATCTTTTGTTGCTTGTAACATCTTGTGTTGCAATGGAACTTCTTGAGTCTCTTCATAAATAGCCTTTAGTGTGCTTATAGATGCGTAATTTCTATGCTGTATGGGCAAGTTAGGTCTGTGGCTTCTTCTCATCGTGTGGCCTTGTGAAGATGTCATCTTGTGGTTACTTTACTAACTGTAGAGGCAAGTAGGCATGTAGGAACGTCTCCAACTCTTGCTCGTTGCCAAAATATGTTATACTCTGTGGTAGGAAGTAGACACTGG
Source organism: Lissotriton helveticus (assembly GCF_964261635.1). Classification (NCBI taxonomy): domain Eukaryota; kingdom Metazoa; phylum Chordata; class Amphibia; order Caudata; family Salamandridae; genus Lissotriton; species Lissotriton helveticus. The sequence continues at coordinate 443,128,735 of NC_136068.1, forward strand.
TAGCAATGTAAGTTCTGAAGTACCTTTATTCCAGTTGTAGAGCAGGATTGTAAGTAGGTACATAAACTTGGTAGACTGGATAAACAGGTAGCAATGAAGTAGGTTAGCCCAGTAGTCAGCCCTTGGTCCTATGCCACAGCAGCTCCACCAGGAGTAGCCTGCCTGCTGCTCAGCCCACCTGTAACTGTCATACCTCACTCAGTCAGACATCCAACATTCCACGCATCACAGCATTACCAACATTCTACTCCAAACACACACAGTGGCTGAGCAGAAGGTGGACTGGTAAACTGCAAAGTATGCATGGCATAACAGCCTGTAATTCCCAGACAGACATCTGTCACCCTTTTTGAAGACTGGTATAATCTCCTCCCCCTCCACGAGTCTGAGGTGGGGGTGCCTTGTACGATAGCATTTGCTAATGGCATTATATACCTGCCCCACTTCTCCTTATCATGTAGAAAGACATCAGCAGGAATACTATCAATGCCCGGGGCTCTAGCCCCTTGATTGCATTAAGGGCAACCTGTACATCAGCAGGCTAAAAAAACTAGACCAGATGGATAACAAGGAGCAGCGACTAGGGGTTCTCTTTCCTCATCATCATTGATGCTATACTGATGGGCAAAATATTTTACCCAGTATTCTGGAGCATCAGGGTTTTCTGGGGGAGGGGGTATCCACCCCTACCCCATTTTACAAGAGACCACAAATGTTGGAGATTACTGCTTATACATGCGGATTTCAATTCCTCCCATCTACCTTTGTCCAACTCTCTTTTTTGCATTGGACTGCAGTGTTTTATCTGCCTTCCGAGCATTCTTTATCATACCCACATTTTTTGATCTAATGGCTTCCCCTAGAGATTTACAGGCTAGCTTACATTCTTTATTGTACCAAATATGTTGAGGTTTAGCATGAGAGCCTCTGCCACTATAGGATCTTTGAAAATAAGATCACATTTTACCAAATAAAGAGTTATGGATGGCAGTTTTCAAGATTAATGGCTGGGAGTTAGTACAGAGAGCCACCATCTCTGCTACCGCACATTCCACATCCTTACTGATGGGAGCCAATGTATCAGGTTTTTCCATTATATTAGACCATTTAAGCCTCAGTGTATCATTGCTAATGAGTAGATCTCTAGTTGTTTTTTGGTTTGGGGGGTGTGTTGATTCATCTGGTTGCATTAGGCAAAAAGTGGCGCAAAGTGGGTCATGATCACTCTCCACTCGTTCTTTGACAGCAATGTCCTTAAGGGCGTGCCATAGCTTTAGTCTCAATCAATCAATCAAAGCATTTATATAGCGCACTACTCACCCAGGGGGTCTCAAGGCGCTAGGGGGGGGGGTCCACTACTGCTCGAACAGCCGGGTCTTGAGCTGCTTCCTGAAGGCGAGGTGGTCCTGGGTCAGGCGGAGGTGGGTCGGGAGGGAGTTCCAGGTTTTGGCGGCGAGGTAGGAGAAGGACCTTCCCCCTGTGGTGGCTCTTCGGATGCGGGGGACGGTGGCGAGGGCGAGGCCGGTCGATCGAATCTGGCGTTTGGGAGCGTAGAAGTTGAGGCGGTTGTTGAGGTATCCCGGGCCTTCGTTGTGTAGGGCTTTGTGTACGTGGGTGAGGAGGCGGAAGGTGATTCTCTTGTTGACCGGGAGCCAGTGCAGGTCTTTCAGGTGTCTGGAGATGTGGTTGCGACGGGGGATGTCCAGGATGAGTCGTGCTGAGGCGTTCTGGATCCGCTGGAGTCTTTTCTGGAGTTTGGCGGTGGTTCCGGCGTAGAGGGCGTTGCCGTAGTCCAGACGGCTGGTGACGAGGGCCTGGGTGACTGTCTTCCTTGTCTCGGTGGGGATCCACCGGAAGATCTTACGTAGCATGCGCAGGATGTTGAAGCACGACGAGGAGACGGCGTTGACTTGTCCGGTCATGGAGAGGGAGGAGTCCAGGATGAAGCCCAGGTTGCGTGCGTGGTCTGTTGGTTTGGGTGCGTTGCCTAGGGCGGAGGGCCACCAGGAGTCGTCCCAGGCGAAGGGTGAAGATCCCAGGATGAGGACTTCCGTCTTGTCCGAGTTCAGTTTCAGGCGGCTGTTCTTCATCCATTCGGCTACCTCTTTCATCCCTTCGTGAAGGTTGGCTCTGGCGGTGGTGGGGTAGTTGGTGAGGGAGAGGATAAGCTGGGTGTCGTCGGCGTAGGAGATGATGTTGAGACAAGGAGATAATCGATTCACCTGGAATGGTGGCCATTATTATACGTACTAACCCCTTTCCTATTGGAGATGGTTCTGCCATTAGCCGCCCTAATGTCTCTTTCTAGGCAGAATGCTTTCAGTTGTATCCCGGCTTCTGTCCATCTTTTTGTAGGGGATAGCTCTAAGTTAGATATGCCCCATGGAGCATCTTCCTCAGTTGCCAGGTCGAAGTCGTCACAATCCAATGGCTCAAAGGTTACATTGAAATCTCCAGCTATTAAATTGAAGATTCACCTGCTTGGTTTTCCAAGAGCTTGTCTACGGATGCTATGATGTCAGATTACCTTCCACCTCTGACACCTCTTGCGTAAATGTTATAGATATCAATATTACCATGGGGGCTGTTCAACAGCCAAAAGACAATGATATCTGAACTCTCTGTCGGGAGCTACCGGATCTTAAGACCAATGTCCTGGTGAATCCAGATAGTTAGCCCCCCTGATGGACAACCCTTACTACCATCGATTGCCGGAGCATAGTAATTCAGATTTTCAGCCTCAGGAATCATTCCTGAATAATAAGATGGCAGCCGCAACTTTCTGTTCAGGTTGTGCCCAGCCATTCACAGCAATTGCGTTGGCGCGCACCTTTGCAATCTACCACGATATCACCATGAAATATCCACTACCATCGCAAAACAGCCACGAAATATCCGCAGTCAGAGATATCACTATGTTGTTCAGATTTAGTTTCACAAAATATACTGAGTGGATTTACACCAAATAACAAAAAGCATAATCTGCACAACAACAACTACCTTTCTGCTAAATGTGGTGTCATTCCCTCCAGTGGTTTGGCCTGTAGGTTAGACAACGCATTCCAATGTAATCTAACATTACAAGCGCACCCTCATTTTGCACCCCTATTTCTCGGTCCCCACTGCACGTATCACTCCCAAACTTTCCTTAACACACAGAACTACTTTGACACTTTTTGGGAGAAAGTTTCATGCAGATTGGTCAAACTACGCCAAAGTTATTGGCAAGTCAAAAAATGGAAACTAGGTCCTAACTATAACTATCTACTGGCGACCACCAGTAGGTAATACATATATTTTCAACTCATAAACTAACAATTTAACTGTCCCTTGCCTCTGGCATATTCAGGATCATACTTATAGGTTTGTTATCATTTCCATCTGTTTTTCACGTAGTGACTAGATGTTAGTGATTTATAGGTCAATACCCCCTGCAATTAAGCCCAGGTGGGCAATCATACCATGCATGTGTTTAAGTTGTGTTACTACCTAGAAATAATAAATAACATGGTGTCCTTGAGTAACACATTTAAACCAAACTTGTCACATCAGAGGTAACTTGCGGTAAGAAAATATTGAAAAAATTGCATCACATAAAGTAAATAAATCATGCACAATTAAGCCCAAGTGGGCACTGTATTATGCACATTAGCTTTTATAGAAGCACATTTCTGAACCTAGATTGTATCCACTGCATGGATACTGGAAAAATAAAAAAAATGAAAACATTAATACATCATACACCCATGATTGAAACTTTTAAAATCATCATTCACTAAGTGTAAAGCGGCTAAAATATATCTGGTTGAGAACCCTTTCCACATATATGACCACTCAATATATCCTGAATCAGAAAAATTTCTCAATTACAGTGTATAGCTCATCAGCAATCTTTATCCTATTCGGGGACTTTGAATCATGATCCAGATCATATGCCATTCCTTTCCCATCACAGCCATCAAAGCTTTGTCCTGCATACTGTAGGGAATAATCAGCCTTATTGACCACTAAATCTTATGTTCCTTCTTCTTGGTAAATAGGATAGTTTACCTGCTCTTTTCATTTACTACCTCCTGTGTACTGGTTAGATGTTCTGAGTTATAACCCCTTAGTGTGAATCTCTCTATCATTTGTTGCTGGCAGGCAAGTGTGTATTTCTTGGTACTACAATTGTGCCTAGCCCACAATATTCCACCACACAGAATGCTGGATATAAGATGAGGGGGTGAAAGCTGGAGGCGTTTAAGGCCATATTCCCAGTGGCTTTTTAAATAATTTTGTCTCCAGTCTATTATTCTTGCAAACAATATCAAGATCCAAAAAGTTCACTTTGTTTCTACTGATGTCACTTGTGAATTGCAGGCTTAAATCATTTATATTTATCTCATCCACACATTCACTATCACTTTTAATTGACCCCTCCATACAACAAAAAGATTGTTTATGAAACAAAGCCAGACAATCACATATGCATCCCATGCCTCTCTGTGGCAGATATGGAGCACCTGTTCTACCCACCTGCCCATGTGTAAACATGCGTAGCTGGGGGAGAAACAGCTGGCCATCGCTGTGCCACAAATTTGGTAAAAAAAATGGTTACCAAAAAAAAAGAATGTTGTACTTGAGGCACCATTTAATCATTGTAACCACCATCTGGGTATATTAATACAACTCTATAGGTCTGCGGCGTAAAAAGTGCTCAACAGCCCTTAAACGATCCTGATGATGGATACTTGTGGCGAACAACCTTTACAATGCGGTTGTTACACCGCTGTACATTTACATTGCGACTTGCGCTGGATGGCACTATACGCTAAGGAATAGTATGATTTATGATTCCAACACCTTCCCTACTGTTACATAGGCTGGAGTTGGAATTGCAAATCATACTATTCCTAAGTGCAGCGCCCTCCAGCGCAAGTTGTTGTAACGACTTGCATTGTAATAATTGCAATGTAACGTACCGCGGTGTAGCGACCGCAGTGTAACGTCACATATTCATACTCGTGTATGGAACTGTGACATCTGATGGTATTAAAACATAACTCTTATCCCATGGCATATCATAGATGATTTTCAAGAATTCCCCTGTGTCGCTAACATAGGATGGAAGTTTTTTTACATAGTCCTGTAGGAAGTGGTCTATATATTTCGGCATGTTTTAGAATAATCCACTGACTGCCAATATTATAAGCCTTCCCGGTGGTGTCTTGCAATCCTTTTGTACTTTTGGGATTAGGCACATTATTGGAGTCCTTCATTGATCTCTCTACATAAACATGTACTCCTCATGTTGAAGAGACCTCTATCCCTCCAACCTATTAGTACTGTTTTAAATTGTGTTTTAGTGTCCTTAAGCTGCATTTTACATAGTATTGTTAATTTCTTCTCTGCTTCTTGTTTATACATTTGGACCAGCCAAAGGACAATGTTTCCTCCTTTATCGGAGTTTAAATTACAATGTTCTCATGCTTTTGTAGCTTTTCGATCAATGTTTGATATCTTCTTTGTTGCCTATTAAGAGTTTGCCACTTTACATTAGCTACTTTATGAATCCTTTTTATGCCGTGTATCATAGCTTCACAAAAAACGTCAATCGCATTGTGCAGAGTTATAGGTATGAAATATGATGCTGGTTTAAAGGGAGATTCTGCATCTGCCCAATAATTCAAATGCTGCTCCTCAATGATTGTTAAATCTGAGACACCTTCGTATCTTCCCTGACATTCTTTCTCTAGCCATCATAATATGTGGGTTGCACCTATGTTTGATTTGTGCATGTTTAAACATCCAAATTCAATGTTACGTGCACACTGGGGACGTGCCTAGCCTAAACTGCACGTTTACGACTAACCAACATCTTGATGGGGCGACCTGTTTTTCCCAAACCAATGGCACAGCCAATACTGCCTTTGTTTAATTTTTTTTTTCATTGATCTCCATTTAACTAGTTCTTCTCCGTAGATCATCCAGTCATTCATTCATTTAAAAATTGGTTCAAATCCGCATGCAAGAAAGTGCATTTTCCAAAGATTCTCATTTTCAAATTGGGCCATCCAAACCTGTATTCAAGAATACGTACTAGTGCAAGTTCATCAAAGCAGTTTATTCAAACCCAATGCATTTCGGGCCAATGTGACCCTTCATCAGGGTACTGAAAATAACAATAAACCATACATTAATATACCATTCCTCCATGTATGTACAACATGGTATTTATGATATTGGTTGCACCTCTCTACTCTTTAACTACCACTCATGAAATTCACTAATAATATTTGCAACGTTTCCATGAGTATCCCCTTGGTACTTCTAGCAGTGCACGGTCCCTTTCATATTACTTGTTTATGTAAGACTCAATGTCATTAGGTCGCTAGTTCACGTATCATGACCACATTTACTTCATCTCGTTCTTTCCCATCCCACCTATGTAATCCTCCTTTCAAACTCTTCGATTTCTGCAGCCCAATTCAATCTCTCTCTCTCCTAATACCCTCCGTGCTTACACCCTGTTTCCCTTCCCTTCCCTTCACCAAACCAAACTCTGCACTCCCCTACATTACCCTTCATCTTTCCTCTGACCGCGATTTGCGACCTTGCAACCCGGCCTTTCTCTAGGGCAATACGTTGTCTCAGTAACTCGATGACCAATACCTCAAGTCCTTGCTCAGGTGTTACTTTTGGCTTTTTCATTGTGACTTGCTTCCTTTTTGAATTTGCATGAAACTTCAAAAACTTTAGTTTCCTACTAATTTTAAAACATTGATTCTACTCAACTCGATCTACACCACCCATGTGATTTTTGTAGCCTATAATGCACACTGGTTTGCGCACCTCAGCAACCTGACACCAAACAGTCACAGGTGAAGTACGGTTATCATGGATGGTAGTCAGCATATAGACATCTCACCAGTCAGAAAATGACAGAGCTAGAAGTTCATCACAACACAAGGCACTGCACTGTCCCTCCACACGTTTTTTACAATCCAGCTCTTTTAGGTAACCTTTACGGTTATAGCAGATTTTGTCACAAGCAATAGTGTCCATTTTTAACAATTGCCTGAACAGCAGCACACCAGTGTAAAAGTTATCTACATAAAAATTGTGACATTTGTTAAAAAGTCTTCTACCAAGCTCCCACACAATTTTCTCTGTAACTCCGAAAGTGGACGGAAAACCAGAATCAATACAGACCCTTAAATTATAGACATATCCAGTACTACTCTCAGACAGCATATACAGCTTAATTCCATAATGTGCTCTCTTGCTAGGAATGTACTGCTTAAAAAAAACAATCAACCTTTGAACAAGACCAAAGACTCATCCCCAGCTATTTCTTTCCCTGGCACAAAGATCTCTGAAAATCGATCTCCAAATCAATCTACAAAGTGATCAATGACAGGATGAACTGTAAAAAGATGGTCACAATCAGGGTGATCTCATACCAATGCTAAAGCATTATCAACAAAAGGCAACATCGAAGAAGAAGCAAATACCAATTACGACTCATGGTTGCAGGAAATATAGCTTTTGGATGATCACAAACTTTCTCTAATTTATGATTTGTTTGTGTCTAAACTTTCCCTGATCGATACAAACATTATTTCTAATACTAATTTCCTTCCTATACACTGCGACCTTATGAACAGATTGAGACTGTGTTTCAGCAAAGTACAGAAGATCAATCAATCAATCAATCAAACAGATTTATAAAGCGCGTTACTCACCTGCTAGGGTCTCAAGGCGCTGGGAGCGGAGGGGGTCTGTTACTGCTCGAAAAGCCAGGTCTTGAGTTGCTTCCTGAAGGAGAGATGGACCTGGGTCAGCCGTTGGTGCATGGGGAGGGAGTTCCATGTCTTGGCCGCCAGGTAGGAGAAGGATCTTCCTCCGGCGGTGGCTCTGCGGATGCGTGGGACGGTGGCGAGGGCGAGGCTGGTCGATCGCAGCTGGAGGGTAGGCGTGTAGAAAGTGATGCGGTTGTTGAGGTACTTGGGGCCCAGGTCGTGGAGAGCCTTGTGTGCGTGGGTGAGGAGTCTGAACGTGTTTCTTTTGCTGATGGGGAGCCAGTGCAGGTCTCTCAAGTGGGCGGAGATGTGGTTGTGGCGAGGGATGTCCAGGATGAGTCGTGCGGAGGCGTTCCTTATGCACTGGAGTCTTTTCTGTGGTTTGGCTGTGGTTTGGCTGTGGTTCCAGCGTAGAGGGTGTTCCCGTAGTCCAGTCGGCTGGTGACGAGGGCCTGTGTGACCGTCTTCCTGGTTTCGGTGGGGATCCATCGGAAGATCTTTAGGAGCATGTGCAGTGTGTTGAAACAGGATGACGAGACGGCGTTGACTAGTTTGGTCATCGGGAGGGAGGAGTCCAGGATGAAACCCAGGTTTCGTGCGTGGTCCGTCGGCTTGGGGGTGGTGCCCAGGGCAGGGGTCCACCAGGAGTCGTCCCAGGCGGAGGGGGATGAACCCAGGATGAGGACTTCCGTCTTGTCTGAGTTCAGTTTCAGGCGGCTGTTCTTCATCCACTCGGCGACGTCTTTCATTCCTTCGTGTAGGCTGGCTCTGGCGGTGGAGGGGTCGTTGGTGAGGGAGAGGATCAGCTGGGTGTCGCTGGCGTAGGAAATGATGTTCAGGTTGTGTTGGCATGCGATGGCTGCGAGGGAGCTCATGTAGACGTTGAAGAGGGTGGGGCTGAGCGAGGATCCTTGTGGTACGCCGCAGATGACTTTGGTGGCTGCAGATAGGAACGGGGTGAGGCGGACTCCTTGGGTTCCTCCGGCGAGGAACGAGATGATCCACTCCAGTGCCTTCTCTTGGATTCCGGTGTTGCTGAGGCGCTGTATCAGTGTGCGGTGGCATACTGTGTCGAACGCTGCAGAGAGGTCCAGGAGGATGAGGGCAGCTGTTTCCCCGTTGTCAAGCAGGGATCTGATGTCGTCAGTGGCTGTGATGAGGGCAGTCTCGGTGCTGTGGTTAGCTTGGAAACCGGACTGTGAGGGGTTGAGGGATCTGATAGTCTCGAGGAAGGCGGCGAGCTGTATGTTGACGGTCTTCTCTATGACTTTGGCAGGAAAAGGGAGGAGCCAGATGGGGCAGAAATTCTTGTCAGTGGGGTCTGAAGTACCGGGTTTTTAAGAACCCAGTGGTGCCAGGGGACACACCCAAAGACTTCGAGTTCTCCTGTCTCAGACTACAGAAACACAGAGTCTTCCTGGTGATGTCAAAGATCGAATTTATTGGCTGCAACCAGTAACAGGCATCCTAGAAGTACAACACGGTGTATATTCTCAGGAGACTGCTCGACTTTACAAAGCTAGTCATCCCTTATATATCAAATATTATGCTTCAGGCAAACATTCCTTATTTACAGTTGGCCATTCACATATTTTCACCACAAAGAAAAAGCAGAATCATGATGACAAGCCCATATTTCAGTTTGTCCAGCCCACAATCAATTACCCGGCAAGGCCCAACACTTTTCATCAGATATCGGACGGACCCCTAATAAAAACGGGCACCAGAGACAGGTGTGTGTAAGATTAGACATAGTTGTATGCAATAGAGAGTTTATGGCATATTGTGGCTTGATCCCTAATCTCGATCGGCTACTGGGAAAGAAACAGGCTGAGCAGGTTTGGCTTTAGGCAACGGAGTCAGCTTGCCCAGGTCACACAGGAGTCAGCAAAAGATGTACATGTCCCTAAGACTCGTTTTGGCCTTAGTCATCGGCCTATGTGAGGGCAACCACAAAATGGCTGCCGTACATAAAATGGAACTCGAGGGTTCGGAACGGAATCCCTGATTTCAGGGTGATCTCGCCACTCGAATACGACGAAAATGCTTGTATATAGTATACTCGTCATTCTCGGTCTGCTGATACCAAAATCGTCATGATACGACGATGTTTATGATACGGGTCCAGAATTTCAGTACCACAGGTCCGCTGTCAGTTTCTTCAGGAGGGCGCTGAGCTCGGCATGCTTCCAGCTCTCCGGGAAGGTGGCGGTGGTGAAGGAGGTGTTGATGACGTCCCGGAGTTGGGGTGCGATGATGGAGCCGGCTTTGTTGAAGACGTGGTGGGGGCAGGGGTCAAAAGGGGAGCCAGAGTGGATGGTGTTCATCGTGCGGGTGGTGTCTTTCGGTGTTGACCGGGGTCAAGTTGCAAAGGGTGGTGGTGGGGGGCGTTGGTTTGGTGGTTGGGTGCGTGGCCTGTGCGCCGAAGCTGTTGTGTATGTCGGCAATCTTGCGGTGGAAGAACGAGGTGAGTGTGTCGCAGAGGTCTTGCGAGGGTGTGATGTTTTTGTTTCCGGCGCTGGAGTTGGAGAGCTCTTTGACGATGCTGAAGAGTTCTTTGCTGTTGTGGGTGTTGTTGTCCAGTCGTTCTTTGAATGTTGTTCTTATGGTGGTGCGGATCAACTATTGGTGTATGCGGGTGGCGTTCTTTTAGAGCTGTCAGGTTTTCTGTAGTTTGGTCATGTCGCCAGGCTTTTTCGAGGGTGCGGCAGTTTTTCTTGGAGGTCTTGAGTTCGTTGGTGAACCACAAGGCTTTCTTGCTGCTGGGTCTGCTGGGTGGGTTCTTCAGAGGTGCGAGGTCGTCGCCGCAGTTGGTGAGCCACTGTGTGAAGTTGCAGACTGCTTCGTTGGGGTCCGTAGTGTTGGCGGGAGGGTTCTGGCTGAGGGAGGTGGTGAGCTGGTCGGCGGTAATCTTGCTCTAGCTCCTGCAGGGAACCTGTTGCGGGTGGTGGAGGGTCGTGGTTCTCCTGAAGTTGAAGTGGACGCAACTGTGATCTGTCCAGTGTAGTCCGGTGGAGTGGCTGAAGGAGATGTGCTTGCTGGAGGAGAAGACGGGGTCAAGCGTGTGGCCGGTGTAGTGGGTGGGGGTGATCACCAGTTGCTTGAGTCCGAGGTTGGCGAGGTTGGCCAGCAGGGTGGTGGTGTTGTTGTCGTTGTTGTTCTCCAGGTGAAAGTTGAGGTCCCTGAAGGGGATGTAGTCTGAGGAGGTGAGGGCGTGCGGGCTGATGAAGTCTGCGATGGCTTTGCTGAATTGTGTGCGTGGTCCCGGGGGTCTGTAGATGAGAGTGCCTCTGAGGATGGTCTTGGGGTCGGTGTGTATCTGGAAGTGAAGGTGCTCGGTGGCGGTGAGGGTGTCGTCAGAGTTGGTCGTGATTCGGATGCTGCTTCTGTGGACGATGGCGATACCTCCTCCAGTCTGGTTGACGCGGTCCCTCCGGGTGATTTTGTATCCGTCCGGGATGGCTATGGCGATGTCGGGCGCTGAGGAGGCGTTCATCCAGGTTTCCGTGAGGAAGGCGACGTCTGGTGATGTTGTGTCGAGCAGGTTCCAGAGTTCGACGGCGTGTCTGTGGACAGAGCGGGTGTTGAGCAGGATGCACTTCAGGTGGTTGTTGCTGGTGCCTGGCCTTTCGGGTGCGGTGCAGGTCCGGAGGCAGGTGAAATTGCAGGCTTGGCAGGTGAAGGGTCCGTGGGTGCCTTTCGGGGTGGCTCGATAGCAGGTGGGGTTCCGGCCGGGTTTGAGTGCGTTTAGGGTGGCCGCGTCGTAGGTCCGTCGTGTGGGCTGACAGCGTCGGGGGCCAAGGGTCGTGGCGCTGGGCACGGTATAGGAGCGGATGGGCGTAGACGGGCTTGCCTTTGGCACGCCTTCGGCACGCAATCGGCGCACCCGCTGCGCGTGGCCGCTGCGTGTACGCGCGGTCCCCGCCATATATGGCGAAGTGGGAGGGAGGAGCAGCTGGGAGGCGGGAGCGGGGTGGCGAATGGGGACCGGGGAGAAGGAAGGGGGGCGGGGCCGCAGAGGAGTGGCGGTGGTGAGCGTGGGGGGACAAGGGTGGGAAAAGGTGACACAGAGGGAGCGGTGGGAAAAATCAGCGGCGGTAAAAGCGGCAAAAAGCAGGCACAGGAAGCAGCGAGGGGCAGGCCTGAGGGCAGAAGCCCAGGCAGCAGGAGTGGCGACAAAAAGGGCAGCAGCAGAGACCAGGGCACACAGGGGCCGTGCGGTGAGTGGGGTGACCGGGTTAAGGGTCACAGCTCACTTTCGCGCGGTCCCCGCCATATATGGCAAAGTAGGAGGGAGGAGCAGCTGGGAGGCGGAGCGGGGTGGCGAATGGGGACCAGGGAGAAGGAAGGGGGCGGGGCCACAGAGGAGCGGCGGTGGTGAGCAGGGGGGACAAGGGCGGGAAAAGGTGACACGGAGGGAGCGGCGGGAAAAATCAGCGGCGGCAAAAGCGGCAAAAAGCAGGCACAGGAAGAGGCGAGGGGCAGGCCTGAGGGCAGAAGCCCAGGCAGCAGGAGTGGCGGCAAAAAGGGAAGCAGCGGAGAACAGGGCACACGGGGGCCGTGCGGTGAGTGGGGTGACCGGGTTAAGGGTCACAGCTCACTGCCGCGCGGTCCCCGCCATATATGGCCAAGTGGGAGGGAGGAGCAGCTGGGAGGCGGGAGCGGGGTGGCGAATGGGGACCGGAGAGAAGGAAGGGAGGCGGGGCCACAGAGGAGCGGCGGTGGTGAGCGGGGGGGACAAGGGAGGGAAAAGGTGACATGGAGGGAGCGGCAGGAAAAATCAGCAGCGGCAAAAGCGGCAAAAAGCAGGCACAGGAAGCGGCGAGGGGCAGGCCTGAGGGCGGAAGCCCAGGCAGCAGGAGTGGCAGCAAAAAGGGAAGCAGCGGAGACCAGGGCACACGGGGGCCGTGCGGTGAGTGGGGTGACCGGGTTAAGGGTCACAGCTCACTTTCGCGCGGTCCCTGCCATATATGGCCAAGTGGGAGGGAGGAGCAGCTGGGAGGCGGGAGCGGGGTGGCGAATGGGGACCGGGGAGAAGGAAGGGGGCGGGGCCGCAGAGGAGCGGCGGTGGTGAGCAGGGGGGACAAGGGCGGGAAAAGGTGACACGGAGGGAGCGGCGGGAAAAATCAGCGGCGGCAAAAGCAGCAAAAAGCAGGCACAGAAAGCGGCGAGTGGCAGGCCTGAGGGCGGAAGCCCAGGCAGCAGGAGTGGCGGCAAAAAGGGAAGCAGCGGAGACCAGGGCACACGGGGGCCGTGCGGTGAGTGGGGTGACCGGGTTAAGGGTCACAGCTCACTGCCGCGCGGTCCCCGCCATATATGGCCAAGTGGGAGGGAGGAGCAGCTGGGAGGCGGGAGCGGGGTGGCGAATGGGGACCGGAGAGAAGGAAGGGAGGCGGGGCCACAGAGGAGCGGCGGTGGTGAGCGGGGGGGACAAGGGAGGGAAAAGGTGACATGGAGGGAGCGGCAGGAAAAATCAGCAGCGGCAAAAGCGGCAAAAAGCAGGCACAGGAAGCGGCGAGGGGCAGGCCTGAGGGCGGAAGCCCAGGCAGCAGGAGTGGCAGCAAAAAGGGAAGCAGCGGAGACCAGGGCACACGGGGGCCGTGCGGTGAGTGGGGTGACCGGGTTAAGGGTCACAGCTCACTTTCGCGCGGTCCCTGCCATATATGGCCAAGTGGGAGGGAGGAGCAGCTGGGAGGCGGGAGCGGGGTGGCGAATGGGGACCGGGGAGAAGGAAGGGGGCGGGGCCGCAGAGGAGCGGCGGTGGTGAGCAGGGGGGACAAGGGCGGGAAAAGGTGACACGGAGGGAGCGGGGGGAAAAATCAGCGGCGGCAAAAGCAGCAAAAAGCAGGCACAGAAAGCGGCGAGTGGCAGGCCTGAGGGCGGAAGCCCAGGCAGCAGGAGTGGCGGCAAAAAGGGAAGCAGCGGAGACCAGGGCACACGGGGCCATGCGGTGAGTGGGGTGACCGGGTTAAGGGTCACAGCTCACTGCCGCGCGGTCCCCGCCATATATGGCCAAGTGGGAGGGAGGAGCAGCTGGGAGGCAGGAGCGGGGTGGCGAATGGGTACCGGGGAGAAGGAAGGGGGGCGTGGCCACAGAGGAGCGCCGGTGGTGAGCGGGGGGGCAAGAGCGGGAAAAGGTGACACGGAGGGAGCGGCGGGAAAAATCAGCGGCGGCAAAAGTGCAAAAAAGCAGGCACAGGAAGCGGCGAGGGGCAGGCCTGAGGGCGGAAGCCCAGGCAGCAGGAGTGGCGCAAAAAGGGCAGCAGCGGAGACCAGGGCACACGGGGGCCGTGCGGTGAGTGGAGTGACCGAGTTGAGGGAGAGAGGAGCATTTAGAAAGGCAATACCGTCCTGGTATGATAAGGATTGTCGAATTGGAGAGAATCTTTTGCAATTAAAAAGGGCTCAAGGCTTGAAATTATAAAGTACAATCACAAAAAGGAGCCAAGAGGGAACGGAAAGATATGCAAGGGATCGCCCTCCACTCTAAGCAATCAATCTACAATGAGATCCCTATACCTGGGACGATTAATACATTTAACTGACATGAGTACACATCACTCAGGTTGTATTTCATCAAACATACCAGAGTAGGCCCCCCGCTATATATCGCGGTGGGGTATGGATCCTCTAATGTCTTATTGTCCCCATAATCTACTGTTCCGAAAGTGTTACCAAGTTCTGAACTCAAACAGTATCCAGAACAATGTCCAAAAAATGCCTGCCTCCTTTTCTGGCAGTACATATATCCACACTCAACCACATGTGCACATAACTAAGAAAAAATGTGTGGTGGAATGGAAGGCACCTCACGGGCGAACAACCCTCGGGGATCTTGGCAGATGTTACCAACTCAATGCCCCTTTCTCATCATCGGTTGCCTTCCAATACCAAAAGAAAACAAACTTGTTACAACACATAAAATGAAATGCGTGTAAAAGGTGCTAAACAAAGAGTTTTCCAACATTAACTCATGAATGTGACCAGAAGAACAAAGTGACATAAAATCAGCAGACACACCCACTCAATTACTTTATTCTTCGTTTTAGTGTGCACTGGTGAATTAAAAAAGAAAGGTTGGTAGCTTAATGTCGCCTACCAGTACCTGATACCGACATGTTTCACTGCCCCAATAATTTCGGCAGATTCATCAGGGTATTCAACATTCGGTCACTGCACCAATTTTAGAACATCCTTTTTGGACACCCAGGCCATCATGGACATCTCATACCGGCTGACCAAATCACACTCTGATTCGTTTACAACGATTGAAATATCAATCGCACAACACGGAACCAGGACCATACATCATCCCAGGACAACACGGAACCAGGACCATACATCATCCCAGGATGATGTATGGTCCTGGTTCCGTGTTGTACGATTGATATTTCAATCGTTGTAAACGAATCAGAGTGTGATTTGGTCAGCCGGTATGAGATGTCCATGCTGGCCTGGGTGTCCAAAAAGGATGTTCTAAAATTGGTGCAGTGACCGAATGTTGAATACCCTGATGAATCTGCCGAAATTATTGGGGCAGTGAAACATGTCGGTATAAGGTACTGGTAGGCGACATTAAGCTACCAACCTTTCTTTTTTAATTCACCAGTGCACACTAAAACGAAGAATAAAGTAATTGAGTGGGTGTGTCTGCTGATTTTATGTCACTTTGTTCTTCTGGTCACATTCATGAGTTAATGTTGGAAAACTCTTTGTTTAGCACCTTTTACACGCATTTCATTTTATGTGTTGTAACAAGTTTGTTTTCTTTTGGTATTGGAAGGCAACCGATGATGAGAAAGGGGCATTGAGTTGGTAACATCTGCCAAGATCCCCGAGGGTTGTTCGCCCGTGAGGTGCCTTCCATTCCACCACACATTTTTTCTTAGTTATGTGCACATGTGGTTGAGTGTGGATATATGTACTGCCAGAAAAGGAGGCAGGCATTTTTTGGACATTGTTCTGGATACTGTTTGAGTTGAGAACTTGGTAACACTTTCGGAACAGTAGATTATGGGGACAATAAGACATTAGAGGATCCATAACCCACCGCGATATATAGCGGGGGGCCTACTCTGGTATGTTTGATGAAATACAACCTGAGTGATGTGTACTCATGTCAGTTAAATGTATTAATCGTCCCAGGTATAGGGATCTCATTGTAGATTGATTGAAATTATAAAGACCAGGCGAGTATACAAAATTCTTTTGATTAAAGCTAGAAGAGAATGGGAGGAAAAACAATGAGCAATGATTGCCGAGGCTTTAGAGAAGGGCACCAAAAATGCTTTTGGAAACTTCTAGCAGTAAACCTTTCCAATTCCCATCCCCTAGGTCTATCGATCAAGCCTGACATTCACTTCAGCAATTTATATGAATGCCCGCAACAAAAAAGCACCGTAGTGAACCCCCGCCTCTACGAGGCTCATGGCCCCTCAAATTCCAAATTTGACTAGACCTCCTCCCATTCCTTTTACTCACTCCACTCTTACCTTTACCTTTTTGGATACCCTTAAAGCAATAGAGCAAACAAAAAGGGGAAAGGCGGGGGAGGAGCTACGCCAGCAACCAAGATGGCCGCGTAAGCTCCAGGCTCCGTCGACCTCCGCCAGCAGCTCGTATATCCTGTTCTCAATCCTGAATTCGCACTGGTCTCCCGGGTTCGTGAAGTGTTCCTGCTTCTGAAGGTGTAATCCCGAGCTTTTTATCTTGTTGGATGTCAAAGATATGCCGTGTTCCCATTCTCGGCCTAACATCGTGTGGAAGCCGGGGCCTCGATTTCTGGCCTATCCGGGTTGGAGTTGATCAACAACGGCCCCTGGACCTGGACTGAGCCCGGTCCCCCGGAGTGCATCGTAAACTGCTTGTTTGATGCTGACTTTGTGAGCGGTCTACACAGTGGAGACAACAGCGTACCGCACCGGTTGCCGTGTTCGGGGGTCCTGCGCCCTTAGACCCTGCCCCTTCCCGGGGTTGACGGGCCGGGGCCCTCGCTGCCGGTGAAGGTGTCGATCTGGCACGACGAAGTGCGCCCATTACTGTCATCGGATTTGCGTGGCCTGTTACCCCGGAGAAGCCGGCCTCCGAGGTTCGAATCCTGCTCTGCCTCTTCGTGAGAGGAGATGGGGCGGACGGAAAGTACGCCATCGCTACAGGCCGTCATGGCCGCCATTGAGGCGCTCCATTCACAATCCACCGCTGTATTCCGGACACTGATCGTGCAAGTGGACAGTCTCTTGGGACCGGCACACAACTCTCCGTTTAGTCCTAATACATCTGTGGTACCAGCGGTGCAATGTACGCCAGAGATCGAGGTCCCTGGGCAGAACCTGGATTCAATGTGCTTTGTCAGCCCCCAATTCACACTCAGTGAGCCCGTGATTGTCGCTATCGTTCCCTGCTCGATCCTGCTGCCGCCTCGCACAGATATGGACAGTCTTCTGTGCTGTGACAAATTCCAAAGTGACTGTTGGGGAGATTTGCTATTTCTGGACACATTCCCTCACTCGTTTTGTGGCTATCGTGACTTTCTATCCTTTTGTCGATCCTGCAACACTGATGTGGACTTTAATGAACGTTTCGCCTATTCCTTTGTGATGGTGGTTCGAGTGAAAGAGACTCTCCCGAAATACCGTACTGGTCAGGGTTGAACTTGAGGGCTTGGACATGATAATATGGCTTGACTCAATGCCGGGATTGTCACATGTACTGTGCTGGGAGTTGGGTGGTGCTTTGTTATACTCCCCCGATTGGTTTGTATATTTTGCTAAATGTTGGTTCGATTATGTCTCAGGGTGGTCACTGCTGGCGGGGGGTACGGGAGACCGGGGGTGTGTTTGCTTTTACGACATTCCCTCCTCCATCTTTTCCCTTCCTTGGGGTTAGTTTAGTGGGCAACAGGCACGCTGCTAGTGGGTTAGGTTGTAGCCATCCGCAGGGGTGCAGGGTGGGGGGTTGAGGGGGGGTTTGTTATTTTTCCTTTTTTTTGTTCTATGACCTTTCTTTTTCCCTTTTCCCTTCTTCACAAGAGATGTGGCGTATTCTCCTGATTTTTATTCTCATATTTGGGTATCGAGTGTCTGGTCTTCATATCCTGTATTCTGAGTGGGCGGGACTCGCTGATGTTTGCTTAGGTTAACTGTCACGTATTGTTTCACCTCTGCCCTACGCGGCTATTGATGTCTTTCGGATGCCTATAATTGTTGTGTATTTTCCTAATTCATTTGCCCGTCCACCATTACGATATGTTCCTCCGAATGATGCCCGATATGTATATTTTTACTCTTGTGTTATAATTAATAAAAATATATATAAAAAAAAAAAAAAAGGGGAAAGGCTCCAGGGATGGATTGCATTACGGGAGACCTTTTCCTCTCTGAACCACTTATTTGGGCCCCATATTTGAATGTCCTCGCACATAGTATTTTAAAAGTGAATAGGATTCCTCCCTCATCTCAAGGAGCCGATATTATATCTATTTTTAAAATGGGGACAGATCCATTGCTTCAAACAACAGGTCTATAAGTCTCCTTGATAATTCCCAAAAGATTTTCAGTAGACAAGTTCTATGTAAACTTAATGAGTGAGTATTAGAGAATAGTATCATGGAAGAGTCTCAGGCAGTCTTTAGATTGAAGGTCAGTACATTGGACCAGGTCCTCCGCTTCAAGGTGATAATCTGGAAATGTATCACCTTGTTGCGTGACCACCTATTAGTTGTTTTATTGATTTAAGAGCTGCGTTTCAAATAGCCCCACAAGATACACTCTGGGAGGTATAAACTGTGTATGGCATTCCCCCAGATCTTTTAAGAATTCTTAGGCTCCTTCACACTAATACATACGCAAGGGTCAGATTGACCCCCTAGGGGGACATGACTGAAAAGATAGAGATCTCGAAGGGAGTCAGACAGGGGTGCCTCCTCGCGCCAACATTGTTTAGTCTATTTATTAATAGTGCAGTTAAGAGACTGATGGAAGGCAAACATGATGTCCTGAAAGTGGCAGGAATACCAACCCCTATACTGATGTTTGCTGATGACACCCTGCTGATCCCCCGAAACCCTATGGGTCTCCAATCAGAATGAAATGCTTTTGTTACCTTTTGCAGAGAAAGGGGCATAGAGCTAAATTTGTCTAAATCTAAAGTCATGTTGACCAACCCACACAAAGGCTATAGAAGTAGTGGGACTGTTGAGGGGTGTCCATTAGAGGCAGTCCACCACAACTATCTAGGGGTGAGGCTAAGTGACACCCAGGCATGGGGTCCCTAGTTGGCCAAAAGTAAAACTACCCTCCACCAGAAAGCCTTTGCTATAGTGAGGGGGTTTAGAGCAGCATCTAGTGGAGCTGTCTCTCCGGTTAGCTCTGTATATAACTCCTCAGCTGTAGCATCAGCAATATACAGAGCCGAAATATGGGGTTACACCGACACTGAGAGCCTTACAAAAATAGAAAATAGGTACATCAAAACACTTTTTAGGCTCCCCCGAAGCTCTCCCAATACACCGCATCATTTAGACTTGGCTCCCAATTCTATTAATCTAATAGTGGTCTTAAAACCCCATTTATTTTGGGTCAGTTTATGGTCCACTAATGAATTGGCAGCCTATAGAGAGTGTGTGAAAGATCTTATGACTCTTGATAGAATTTGAGAATACCATGGCTGAAATATATTAAAGATCTTTCGCATAGAATTGGAATGAGGGATTTATGGACCACTCCGGAAACAATAGTAAAAGGTGATGCCCAAAATATAAAAGTGTCTTACTGGGCGGTACTCCTATCCAAAACTAGGGAAACCCATCCGACCAATTCTGTCACTGGTACATTTTTAATCCACAAAAGTATGCCTAGGTTTGAACCCTATTCAAACAAAATGTTACCCCACCAATTAAAATGTCTGTATGTGCAATATAGGTGTGGGGTTTTGCCTTTGAGAGCACAGACATCCAAATGGGCCAATACTACATCACAAGTGGATTGTTGCCCAAAATGCCCGTGTATGGTGGAAACGGAGTCACATTTTGTTATTCTGTCCATGTTTACATGAGATTCTGTACATACATACCCTGTTTATTTTCCCCATTGTATTTCCCTAACAATTGCTATTTTGCACACTTTTCCTAGTCACGATTACTTGATTATCACAAGAATGATCAGGAGGCCCTTTTACCAAATTGAACAAATAGTTACAGTCTTAGGCATAGCCTTTTTATCTCACTATATTGTCTGATTCTCTTCTAAGTATTTAAAATGTATTTATTTATGAATTTAATGTGTTTTATGGGCAGTGCACGAAATAAGCATATATATTCACTGAAAAAAACATAGGTTTTACACCAGTTATAGTTAGCTGGAAGTTTTACTCGCATAAAACCATTGAAATTCCCACGTTATAGTTAGTTGGACTCACTATAACTTGCGCGTGCAATACACTGCTGATGACGTCACATATTACATCACTCATGACATGGTCAGTGACATCACTCATGACATCACTGATGACACCATCAGTGATGTCATGTGATGTGTGTATTTTTAAAAAATAATTATGTGTTATATATGTATATGTAAAAGTTGATGGAAGAATAAATGTTTAAATAAGTGTTTACATGGATGTTTTTTTTTAATTGATTGGTTAACTGGCTTATTAAGTGTATCTTAGTGAATACATATATTAGTGAGTAATATTTAAATATTTAAATATATGGATTAGTGTTTCACTTTGTGTATAAGTGGCTGCATGGGTTGGTGAGTAGCTACATATGTAGGTATATGGGTTATTAGATGTTTTTCCTAGTAACAGTATGAGTGTTTGTATGGTTTGGTGGGGTATTACTTAGCACATTGATGCATGAATGACTGACTCTCTGTTTGTATGTGTTTTGAAGACAGCATATGTGCAGGACTGTATGAGTGGATGAGTGTGTATATGTGTGTGTTAGTGAGTGAATGACTGTCTCACTAGTGTCTTTATCACTAACTACATATGTTATAATCTAGTATATGTGAATATTGATGTATATAAGTGAGTATATGTGAGAGTGAGGAATTGTAAGAGTTCCGGTTTAAATTAGTATGTGTTTCTATAAGTGATTGTTTAAGAGAGTAAATATGTGTAAGTTTCCTTAGAAGTAAAGTGGTAGTGTGTGTATAGCTGTATATGCAAATAAATGGATGTTCAATAGTTTATTTGCATGTGAGAGTATGTGTGTGAATAACTTTTGAATGACTGTCGGTGTGTAACAGGAATTATAGGTGTATCACTACATATGATGAGAGAGTATATGTATGAGTGACTATATAGAACTGTTGGTGAATGAGTGGATGTGTATATAGATGGTGGAATTATTGAATTGGTTGTTGTTACTGGTATGGGTATCTCCATTTTTTTGAAAATTAGTTTCTATTATTGAATATGTGTTTCAAGGGTTATATTACAGTGAAAGGAGTTCTGTCACTCTGTCACAAGGATGGTGTCCTCAGTGATGTCACTGACCATGTCATGAGTGATGTAATATGTGACGTCATCAGCAGTGCATTGTACGCGCAAGTTATAGTGAGTCCAACTAACTATAACGTGGGAATTTCAATGGTTTTATGCGAGTAAAACTTCCAGCTAACTATAACTGGTGTAAAACCTATGGTTTTTTCAGTGAATTTAATAGGTTTTTTATGCCAATTCCTAACTATAACTGGTGTGAAACCTATGGTTTTTTCAGTGAATTTCAATGGTTTTCTAATAGCAAATCTTTATAGGTATAAAAAATAATACATTTTAAAACGAATTTTATATTGTATAATTGTGTCAAATTTTTATTTTATTTTTTATTTTTAACCCCGGGGCGCTCGCGGGGCGCGTACCGGTGAACGCACAGGTAAGCACAATATCCCCGGCGCGCCCTGGGGCGCGTACTGGGGAGCGTCCCGTTAGAGCTATTCTCGCGAACGAATACAACATCGTGACGTATCGCGTAGACTCGTGATGCGTCATATGACGCACAGCGTAAGCGCACCCGGAAGCACGCGTGCGCATACGATCGTGGAGCGCCCTGGGGCGCGTACGGATGAGCGTCCCGTTAGCGCTATTCTCGCGAACGAAAACAACATCGTGACGTATCGCGTAGATACGTGATGTGTCATATGACGCACAGCGTAAGCGCACCCGTAAGCACGCGTGTGCATACGATCGCGCAATGACTCGACGCGCTTACGCCGCGTGCCCCGGGGCGCACCCCGGAGCGCGACTACGGGTGCGCCCCGGGGCGCGTAGCGTAAACGCGTCGGGTCATGTGACCTGAAAATAACACTTTCTATTGGTGCAGAACAGTTTTGGTTTCCAAATGAGTAAAGCCCGGGTCATATGACCTGAAAATAACACTTCTCATTGTTTCAGGACAGTTTTGTTTTTCCAAATGATGAAAGACCCCACCTTTTTTCCTTATTCTGACTTTGTCCTTTGACTGAGGAAGACCTGTTTCAGCAATAGAGAGAGAACTATTTTGTACTTTCAAATGGCTACTGTAGCTGCAACAGCTGGAGCATCTGCACCACCACCACCACCACCACCACCAAGAGGACCACCACAACAGAACATTGGTGGTGAGGAAGACGAGGAGGAGAAAGAGGAAGAGGAGGAGGGGAGAACATGGCTGCCTGAACAAAATACCCCATACAAGCCCAAGTCACACATTGTATGGGAGTTTTTTTCACTCCCAGAGGGCAAGAAAAAGGTGAATGCGGCCAAGGTAACTTGCCTAATCTGTGGCGAACAACTCTCAAGGGGCAACCCAAACAAAAAGTATTCCTTTGGTAATAATACCATGATTCGACATATGACCCGGAAGCATCCAAACAACTATTCTCGTGCAGAGCTCAGGGAACTGGCCAGTAACCTCCCCCAGTCTTCAAGGACCACCTCCAGAAGAACACAACCCACTCCATCGGAACCAGAAACAACAGAGACGATGCCTTGTATTCAGCCACAATTTGCTGATTTTAGAATCACATGTATTGAATGTGGCAAGCTCATCGCCTATGGTGAAAAGAGCGTAAAGCTCGTCGTCCTTGCTGGTGACAATCACATTTGTCCCAAAAAAAAGTAATTTTTTCCGTTTTTTGTTTTTTGCTCCAGTTGAGCCATTTTCAATTCCCTTTTTTTTTGTTTCTCCCCATAAAAAATACATAAAAAATATAAAACTGTTTTGAAAAGCCAAAAAAAGTACAAAATGTTCAAAAAAACATTAAAAAACTATAAAACAACAAAAAGAAGAAAAAAAAACAGTTCTTTTTAGAACTACCTTTCATTTATAAAAATAAACCTATATTTTTAATGAATCTCTGTAAATTTTTTTTTCTTAGGGTACGCGTACTGGGGCGCGCCCCCCCAAAAAATAGAAAAAAAATTTTTATGAAGGAGTTAGCATGAGGGAAGAACACAAAGAGAGTAATGTTAAGAGAAAGAGAGCTACATGATGAACACAGAGGGATTGTTTATTACATAGTAAAAAACAGAGAAGGTGTAATAGGGTGAAAATGAGAAAAGTAAAATGACTAAAGGAGCGAAAGAAGGGAAGAGAGAGGAAGAAGACTAAAGTAGAGATAGTGGGAGAATGTGAGTGGGTGTTGAAAGAAAAAGAAAGGACAGTAAAAAATTGAGAATGAAGGGTAGTGGCGTAACCAGGATAAATGAAGAACGGTGAGTGAGGGTAAGAAAAGACCAGTTAGTGTAAGTAAAGAGGGGTGAAAGAGGGTGAAAAATTGAATTAGGATAAGACATGGGGAGTGACAAACAGAAAGAACAAAGAGAGTAAAGAAAACAGTACCTGAATGGGTTTGAGTGAAACAGCAAAGAAAGATAAGTAATGCAGGGTGTGTGACTTATAGGGAGTCAGTGGGTGTAGGTCAGGGTGTGGGTGTGTAAGGTGTGTCTGTGGGTGTGGCTGTGTGGGGTGTTTTGGTGTGGGTGGAGGTGAGGGTATGTGAAGTATGTGTGAGGAGTGTATGGTGTGGGTTGTATATGTGTGCGATGTATGTGTGTGTATGGAATGTGTGTGTGTATGTGAAGAGTGTGTGTGGGGGGATTTTTTGTGTGTATGAGGTGTGTGTGTGGTGTGTGTGTGTGGGGTGTATGTTAGAGGTGTGTGTATGTGTTGAGAGGGGGATGAGGTGTGTGTGTCGGAGTAAGGTAAATAATTAAGAAAAACAAAATGAGTGAAGAAGCAAAGGAAGGGAACAGAAGGTAAGTGAAGTAAAGAATAGGGATTAAAAGAATTTGAATATGAGAGGGGAAATAGGGAAATTGGAGTAAACATGGAGAATAAGAATAAGTGAGGGAAGCAGAATAAAGACACAGGAGTGAGGTTGGTTGAGAAAATATTAGTAAGCTTAAAGCAAAGGGTGATGACAAACTACATTTTTTTAGTCATACTTACCATATAATAAATGTACCTTTAATTATTTTTTTACTACACTTTGTATCTGTGAAATATAGAAGAAAAAATAAGTTATAATTAGTAAAATGTGTATTTTAAATTAAAATATACAAATGAAGAGGTTAAAAATCATAACAGTGTATTTAGAAATAAAGTAAGAGTGAAGGACACAGAAAGGGAAATAAAGTAAAGTAGAATGATAAAAAGAGAAAAAAAGAAATAGAATGAGAGCAAATTACTAAGAGTAAGGCATATAGATTCAATGACACAGAGGAAGAGAAGAACAGAGAAATGAACTGAAGGTAAGAAAGATACTAAAACAATGTGAGTTAGCAAAACTAAATCAGGAAACAGTAGTAAGTAAAAAGATAATGACTGAGACAGAAAACAGTTTAATTAAGGATGCATTTAGAAGAATGAGGAATAGAAGATAACTGAGAGTAAGTGAAGAACAGTCATAGAGTGAAAGGATGAAGGGAGAGAGGATAATATACAACGATTGAGGGAAATGGAGTGAGGAAGTTAGTAGACAGACACACTAAGAGAAAAACTGAGTGAGGTGGAGTACAATGAGTGAGAAAAGGAAATGAGTAAGTGAGCAAAAAAAGGAAAGAGAGTAGAAGACGACTAAAACAGTGGTACTGAGAGAAAATAATTTAGTGATGAAAGTAAAGAGAAGGACATTGAAAGAAAGGAAATGAGGGATAGTAATGGAACCAGAGTAAAAGAAATGGGATGAAGAACGATGAGAGAGGAGCAGTGAAGTTGTTGTAAAAGAAATGATAGAAGGTAGATAAACACAAGTGAACATAACACAAGGAGAGTGAGGCAATGAGGACATAGAAGTAGTGAACGAAAAATAGAGAGAAGAGATCAAAAGTAAGGAGCAAACAAAGATAAGCGAGGGAGAGTGGGTGATTTATAGTGATAGAGTGCGATAATACTGCTGAGTGAGTAAACAGGAATTACTAAAAGAGCAAAGGAGAAAAATACGGAAAAGGGAAGTAAAGCAAAAAGACTGAAAGCTGAAAATTTATGCAAGGGAGATAGGGGATGCAGACAGTTGAAATGAGAATGAGGGGTTGTCAAAGAAATTCAGTAAAGGAACGGGGGTTACAGAGAGTGAGAGAAAGACATTATAAGTGAGTAAAAAGAGCTGAAAGAGGATGGAAAAAGGAAAGTGAGTGTCAGAGAATGGGAATACAATTTAATTTACACAATACAAAGTATAGAATAACTTGTACAACATGTTACATAGTTTATTTTTGCTGTTCTCAGAATATATTGAATTTCACTTAAAACAGTGAGTTTAAATTACTCATCATATGACAGCGGGAAAAAAAACACAATCTAAAAGATTGTGTTTTAAAAAAAAACTTAGATACTGACAAATGACAAATGTACACTAATCTTTGATTGACTTACTTTTCCTTGAGGCCAAATAGTATATCATGGAGGTCCTTTTCTCGTTGCAAAGTACTTTGCTGTTCACTAAAAAATCAATTCCATCGACTTTCTAGAAGAAAAGCTCCAAGAACATCTGAAATATTTTCATTATTTTCATATACTCCTTTTTTTCAGTCATGACTCTTTACTCATTCCTGTGCCTTTCCTTTTGGCCAAATAGTGTCAGATGTATGAGTATATTTTCAAATTAATTCAAAGAAACTCTGAAATGACCTTTTTTCCGACGTTCTGAAAGAAAGGCTCTACAACATTTTCACAATATTTAATTATTTGTAAAACCATCTCTGACTCACTCATGTTCATCATTTTGTATAATACTAATATCACTTACTATGAGATCCACTTACAGTACCTATATGACAAGTCAATTTTTTATATTACTTGGATCACTTTTACTCAGAATATATTTTTAAACAGCAAAATAACCTTTATTAACTGCTCCCGTCTTCATAGGCCAATTACCTTTACCTAAATTTTGGTTGTAAAAACACTAGGTATGAATTTTTTAAGCCAAAAGGCAAACGTTGTTTGAAAGTCAAATGAGTGTCGTTACATTGGGTCCAACCTTTACAACTTTTTAAATAGCATGTGTAATGCCCTGATGTTGTAGAAGGACCGTCATGAAAAATAATAGCTACAGTTGCAAACGTTCTTCCTGATATCGATAACTGAGAAGCCACGAAATTTTTAATAGAAGTTGTCAATTTAGTTCCATCAGGTCTACATCGTTGGAACATTAAAATGACACACTGACCATAATTTTGAAGAAATAATGTGGACAGCATTGTAGACTTACATTGGGTACACACCATATTGTGATCCGCTGCTTTAACTAGATTATTAAAAGGCACTGATTTGCAGTCTGGTAAAGTCAAATATATAAATCTTTCAGTGTCTATTCTAGTAGTACTTGATAAAGTACAGTTGTCACAGTCATGCTGCCATTGATAAGAAAAGCTAAAAATTATATCTACACCTTCATCTTCCAATACATCAAACATATACATTAAAAATTCCTGCCAATCCTGCTGCATATTCTGTGAAAATTGATTTTCACCAGAACATACGTCTAGAAGATTTCGAATTTCTGAAACACTTTCTATTTTTGCTCTATCACTGGTACATTTCTCAAACACGGAATTCAACAAACAGAATCTTTGATCCCGATTTTCAACAATCTGTTCTTGTATATTTTGAAGAAAAAAAACAACATTAACCACTACATTAGCATAGCAGTTGACACCAGAACTGTTTTCAAACTGAAATCCAACAACATCTTCAACGGAATCCTTTTTCCTTCTGCTTACAATTACAGTTTCACCTACTTTTTGTCTTTTTGCTACTACCTCACTGCAATTACTCTCATTTCTTCTTTTTCAGCCTACCACACGTTTTTCAATCAGAGGATATTGAGGCAAATGTGGAGCATACTCTCTTCTTAACCTATTGTATTCTTTAACACAATGTAGATCTGCACAAATCTTTGTTTCATCACACTCAATCAAGTACAATCCTGATAAAGTTCTGACTCGTGATAATGCCACATATGCCATACCCTCTTTAAACATAGAACTTCCAATGTTCACCAAAGCGCTATCTACACTTAAACCTTGAGATTTATGAATTGTCACTGCATATGCCAAACAAATAGGAAACTGTTTTCGGCGAACATATAAGTCTTTCACGAGCAAAAATCTAGCTGAACAACGAAAAATTTGTTCTATTTCATCAATGCCATCAAATTTAATTTTTAAAATTTCCATTCCATCTCTATTTTTGTAATTCATAAAACCAACAACATGACCCATTGCTCCATTTACCAGACCTCTTTCAACATTTAAATTCCTTCTCAAAATGATACGACAATTCAAACACACATTCAGAGTCTTTTCAAAACCAGCAGTTTTAGATATAGTCTTCTCTAATGAATCAAATTTTGATTTCAAATTTTCGGACAAAATAATTGTTGCTCCCATATGCTCTATTTTATCTGTACCTTCCAGTTTCACTATCTCTTCATTTTCTAACTTTAACATTGTTTTGTTGAACATGGAACATTCTTTCAGAGTTGGCATCAAACATATGCCAGATTTCTTCTCGTTAATTTTCTTAAAAATATTCTCTGGAAGAATGTTTTCATTAGGGTACAAATTTGAAATTAACCGTCCATGTAAAGCTTCTTTCCCTTGCTGACTTACTTTTCCGATTCTTACATCTTGTAAAATATTTTTATAATCTTCATCCTTTGCCTGACGCATATTTTGAAGCAGTTCTGCATATTTGAAGTTTAACCATATATTAACGTTTCCAATGCTTCCTAGGCACTTCCTGGTATCTTCATGCGTGAGCATTTTGAACACAGGTTGTCCTTTCACTGGAGTCAACTGCAGAAGATCTCCAAAAACAATAATATGTTTTCCTCCAAATAAGACATCATAGTCTGTTCTAAGAATTTCTTGCATTCTCAAATGCACAAAAGCAAGCATTATATTTGACACAATGCTTACTTCATCAATGATAAGAAGTTTCATTTTCTTCAGGACTCTCGAAACTTCGGAACACGCATCTTCAGATAGCTTGTGATATTGCAATTTGTTATCATGCTCCACTGGCAGCATCAGTAAACGATGTAAAGTAATCCCTTTAATGTTATGTGCTGCCAGCCCAGTTGGAGCAGTTACAACACAAGACATCAGTGATTCAGTCCTTTTCTGCAGATAAGTTGCAATTGCTTTAATCAGAAAACTTTTTCCAGTTCCCGCTTCTCCACTCACGTACAGTTGGACTGGTTTAAAAGATAAACATGAGCACTCTTTTTTCTCATGAGTGAATCCATGTTCAACCTGATCTGTGACTTCGTCATATATCTGTTTCTGCTCAAGGTTTAGTTGTTTCACCAAATCTTCTAAGTTAACTACATCATCTTGAGCTTGTTCCATAGCTATTTCCACCTCATCCATGACAGTGGCAGCTTCATTTTGAATAATTGGTCCTCCAAGTGGATCCTGACCCAATGAAGCAGTACTCTGACTGTCTTGAGAACTGTCTCTTGCAATCTCTGCAGCAATTGCGGCTTCTTGCTCTATTTCTTCGTTCAACATTTGCAGATAATTTGGAAAAACAGGACATTCTATGGTATCCTTGGTTGCATTAAAAGAATCTTCGTAACAGAGAAAATCTCCAAGTAGTTCCTCTTCTGTACGCCATGGCTTAAAGAGTTGCAATAGAGCTAAATTGTAAAATTCCCTTTTCTCTGGATTTTCGCAACTCAATTTTCGATGATTAATCAAATGGCCTTTTTTCTGTCTCACTAGACATCCTTCACACCCAATGATAGCATATATTCCATTGTTAATATCTTCTCTGATGGTTCGCTTATAAATATAGTTTTGTAGAACTTCATACAAACAACTGTTCTCAAGATGACTACTTCTATTTGGATAGTATGTATCCAACATGTTTGTCTTCAAAATATCTCTACTTTCTGGTTCTTTCTCCGCCAAATACTCTATTTCATGCACAGATTTCAAAACTCGATTTCGTGTTGCAGCAAGACCTAGACTCACCCAAATGATGGTTCTAGATTTGGCATAGAGACTTGCTGACGACAATCGATCAGAACATTCATATGATCCAATTTCTCGATGCTACAACATCTTCAGACTGTAACTGTATAATTTCTTGCTTAGACTCTTTTCATGTGAAATGTCCTCCCTTATTTCCTTCAGTTCTGTCTTTTCTTTTTTTGTGATGTAAGACGTCACATATCGAGCCACAGCAATAGAGTTGTCAGCAACGAATTGAATATCCATGTTAGCATTCCACATGGACAAAATCACTGGGTTGTAGTCGTTGATGTACTTGGACTCTTCGTTTCTTTTTAAATTGTATGTATTTTTTGGTGATTTCCTCGTCACAGTATGTCGCAGAGAAGACATCAAATTATTTACTCTTCCCTTAGAAATCACTGGTCGTGGAAAGCCGAAACGACATTTTGTGTAGAACTTGTCCTTATTTCTGAATTTTCGACGACAGTACTTTCCACAATGATGGGATTGAAAGCGTAAAACTTGTTGCCTTAAACTGTTTCCTTCGGTAGTTTTCGGAACAGCACATGTTGAATACTCTTCAATGAAGCTCATCACTGTCTCATCCGAATCTGTTCCAAATTTGGGTGCATCTTTAATCCACAACAACATATGTATGTGAGGAGCACCTCTCGCTTGATACTCCTTTCTCCAAAAGAAATCCAAAACCTCTCCAAGGGGAGGATTTTTTTTGTTGGTAATAAAAGACATCATAGCTTCAAATCTATGATTGAAATATCTGCATACATTCACTGGATCCAAAGAACACAGTTCTCCAGGTGTTTTGAATTATATATTTTGTATATTTGCATTTGCCTCTCGTAGAAATTGAAGTAAGTCGTCCCATGCATACTCGGCACAGCTAAGAGTGAGGAACCATGTAGGAGTTCCTAAGTTTCTTAGCATACATTTCAATTCCCCATGACGACGGTACCAATACTCGTTTGTACCACGCTGACATGCCATGAGATTGATTAGATGAGATTCTAAAATATTATCTTGCAGATTCACTTTCTCCATAAAGTCCCTCGCCGAAACATTTTGCAGATGTGCTCCACTTTTCAGTATATGGTTTACTGCATAAGAAAGCCCAGACAAGTCACTTTCATACAGTAGATGAAACAAATAGGGAATGCATTGACGAAACCTTGGATCTTCAGCATATAATCTTACAGTTCGATATTCAGATGCAGGAATTTGAAGTGGTCGATCGTTATATCGTCCACCTCGACCTGTTGGAAATAGCTGTGGAAAACAACGAGCTTCCAAACTTTCTTCCCATACACTAATGGGACTTCCTTTTGCTGCTTTCATTTGAAACAATTCAATTGCATTCCCCATTACTTCTTTGGAATGCAAAGGATGAACAGTATAATGTTCATATATTTCTTCACTTCTAGACACATCAACTTTTTCAATTTGGCCGCCTGAACAATCACTGTCTTCATCTGCAGCTGTGTCCTCTGCTGCAACACATACATCTTTGTAATACTCATTGTTTTTGACTAAATACAACGTTGCCTTTTTGACTTTCCTAACATCCACTAAATCTTGCCAGATTTTCTTACTCTTTGTCGGAACCCCATTAACTAGAATAACTAAAGGTTCCTCTTCTACTTTTTCTATACCAATTGTATCAATATTTTTTTTGAAATCTAGAGGCAAATAAACAACTCTTCCCTTTAATCCTCTCTGCAAATCTGTAGGAGGCAATTTCCCTATCTTAGGCTCCATGCGAACAATTGCCTGAAAAGGATGGACACATTGAATCAAAATAGACTCATATGTATTTAAATCCATCAATTCACGGGGAATGTCTACCAACTCCAGATGATTATGAACAGCTCTAGCAGGCATTCTGTTTTGATTTAATTTATCATAACAATATTTACAAATACGCTGATCAGAACTCAAATCAAAACAATTCTCCACCCACAAATAAGTTGCAAAATCCTACCACTCATAATTATTCATCTTTTCACTTTTTACGTATAAATCAACTAATCGAGTTTGATGCTTATAATGACTTTGTCGACAACACACACAAGTAAAATTCGGCCTTTCACTTGATTTCACCTTAAACCTGGTAATTTCCTGCTCAAACTTTTCTGTACTTGAAATCTGTACATTGTCTTCCACATTACCTTGAATTGCTGGGTCAATTTCTACACTGTCCTCTTTTTCACCAAAATAACAAATCTCAATTTCTTCACAAATCTTCTTCACATCTAATTCAGTTCCATGCAAAAGAGCACTGTTTAATTGTTTAAGCTTAAGTGCTGGACTTTTTGCATAATACAACATTCTCACTAATTTCCTCATTTTGGTATGATGCACTGCTAACATCCTAAAATGATGAAAAACACTCTGACAGACTTTTCTAGAAAGACAAGACAGTGAATGTCCTTGCAAACCTGTGTTTTCTCTCACTCTGCAAGAATCTAAGTCTTGCAACAACTTCACTTTCTGCTTTAAACTTTTCTTACTATATGTACGTAGGAAATTACAAAACAAATCAATTGATTCCTGTCGCACACTACAAATACGACTATACTTCCAAGTGTACACTGGACCCTTAGTACGTCTCCCTAAAACTTCATCAGTTAACATCTCTTCTGGTTCTCTAGGCACAAGTTTCTCATTCTCCTGGAAGTAACTCTCCTCATAAAAAAACTGGCTCACAACTTGAACTGTGCATCCATTCTCCTGAAAAAACTTTACAAAAATGAGTCCGATTAATTACTCTTTTCCATCTACTGTTTGATTTGAAAACATCAATTGTCTTGTTAAGTGTCCTAATTCTATTGATTATTAAAATAAATAATTTTTTCATAACTTCAAAAGCCTGATCAACAATCTTCTCTACACTTTTCTTTTTCTTATTGAAAGCAGCTCTCTATTTACCTTTCCTAATGTTTTTTAACACATTTAAAACCACCCTATTGCGAAACATTCGTTTACGAATGTCTCTAAACTGATTCTGCCTTCTATTCCGATACATATTATTCTCTCCTGCTCCAGTAGTAACATTTTCTGACGGTCTCTCCTTCCTTTTCAAAATTACTCTCTCCTTCTCTTTTTCTACATGCTGACCAACATTTTTTTTTGTTTTACATATATTCCGTAAGAAACACTTAGTTATCTTACCAGGAGCTTCTTTCCTGTTTTTTGAAGTCTTTGTTGTGGAGGACTGCTGTAATTGGGAAATTCAGAACAGTGTCAGATACACACACCAATATTTCTTAAGCAGAGCAAAAGATATGTTTTCCAGGCACTGCAACCATGAATGGCACAGAAAACCTCTAATTCTACACACATATTGCTCATGGTAACCAATCAAAACTCTTCCCTCTGTATTTTCAAACCAACACCCTTCCCCCCCAGCCCTTTCTACCTGTTACCATAGCAACTCCCGCCTCACTGAGCTCCCAGGGTTAAAAGTTTATTCTACAATGTTGCAAATCACCTCAGCAAGGATGTTTGACCTGAAAATACACCAGCTTATCTGGTGCAATGTTTCTTTAAATGACTGTTTTTTAACCCCTTCGACGCTCATGACGAGCTGGGCTCGTCATGAGGTAGCCTCCTGCTACGCTCATGACGAGCCCAGCTCGTCATGAATAATGGGTTTTTGTAAAGAAGAGCACAGGAGGGGAATTTCGCTAGCGCTCATGTGGTTAACCATTCAAATGACTTCTTTCACACAACAGAACCATGCACCCTAACTTTCAGTTTTCAACTATCTGAATCCACCAATCATTACTTGTGATTCAAGAGCACTGAAACTCCACAGGTTTTTTTGCAAACTCCTACTGTTCCAACTGCCATTTCATTCCTACACTTCATCTGACTGCACCCGAACCTCCTCTCACCATGTATTCTGTCTGGATTATTGGACATAGCTACATTCACTGGGCTCAAAGTTATGCAGCTAACAGAAATGTTCACAACCTTGATTTACCAAATGTGCACATAAAATGGATTGGCCAAAGAGGATTGAGATGTCATCAATTGATACCATTGGTGAAAACCTTTTACCATCTGCCACACCCTAACCTCATAATTTTGCACTGTGATGGAAATTACCTAGGCACTTTGACTGGGGTAGGTCTGGAGATGCTTTTAAAGGACACCTTTGGGCAATTGATGACACTTTTTCCACAAACTGCCATGGTATACTCCAATATATGCCAAAGACAGAAATGGAACTGGTCCAACTAATTTTGTCCACAA
Source organism: Lissotriton helveticus (assembly GCF_964261635.1). NCBI lineage: Eukaryota > Metazoa > Chordata > Amphibia > Caudata > Salamandridae > Lissotriton > Lissotriton helveticus. The sequence goes on from NC_136068.1 coordinate 443,162,241, forward strand.
TTTGAGAAAGCACGGAAACATGTGAATAAATCTGTTTCTGCTTACATGAGAGACTATGGAATGGGTTCAATATACAACAACAACTTGTGTTACAACATGCAAGATATCTACAGAGCAGATGGTGTGCACTTCTCAGATGAGGGGAATAGAATATTCCTCCTCAATTTAAGACTGCGCATTGGAACCTACTTATAGGTACCTAAATCAGCCACAGAACCCAAAAGCTCTTTTCAGGGCTACCCTACCTCTCATCACTCCAAAAGATTATCTTTTTCTAACTTTTTCACTATTTTTTACCAAAGTATGCTCCCCGGTACGCTTCCCGGTGCGGGTACCGGGCGCTTCCCCCGCGAAAATTTAAAAATGTATATTTTTTTGGCCTATATGGGCCTCCTAAGACCCCCTCAGAAAACCTAGGGGGTCAGGGGTTGCCAACCGTGCCCCCTTATACCCATTCCCAATGTTGTTTGTCCTCCATTTTCTGTCTCAAATCTACCGAAACACAAAATGGAGGACTCCCGTACCGCTGCCGGTACGCGTACCGGGGCGCGCACCGGGAAGCGCTCCCAAAAAATGTTAAAAGTTAATTCACATAAAAATCACTGGAGACACTTTCACCAAATATAGAATAGCTCATACTACATACCAGTCCTACCATTTTCATAAATTTGGTGGAATTCCATTGAGCCATTTAGCCTGTAGACCTCTCTAAATATCCTGAGGTAAATTACTTCACAAAAACACATCTGAAGTGTTAGAATTTACAGCCAATTAAAATGTTACTTTCATTTTCTACTATTATTTCCTGACATTTGATTGGTTATGTACATGAATATATATAAAGAAAGAGAGGGAAACACAGCCATTTTGACTACTACTTCCTGAAGTACATTTCAACAGCATTTTCACTGAGAACTTAAACTTCTTTTTGAAATGTAAGATGTTATTTTCAAAACTGAAGTATGTTGTGTACTTTAAGTTAATTTGGAAAACATTTTCTGATAGTTACATACTATCCCTCTGTAATAGTTATAGATTTAGATAGACTTCTCTGTTATAGTTATGGATGGAGTTAGGCTTCTCTTGTATAATTATGAATTTACTTTGGCTTCATGATATACACTTTTTTATATTTCTACTTCCAGCCTGATACCATACACTGCCCAAAGATAACTTCACTGCTAAAAAATCCAAACTACCTGTCTGAACTTAAACCCAACAGTGCCCCATCTCTACTGATATATTTATTTTTTATGCAAATTACAGCAAGAAAATGGAAGGAGAGCAGAATATTTCCTTCGGAATTGTTCTGGAGAGCAACAATGAACAAGTTATTGAACCCAATGATGACTTAGAATTCATGGATGAATCACGGGACTATGAATTAGTTCAATGTGTAGAATCAGTAAATTCGCTGATTCAAAATGAGGACATTTCCGACAATCTGTTATTAGAAGTTCTGTTAAATTTGGAAAAAGAATCAGAAAAATAAATATATATTTAATAATTCTAAAATAGTTTGCGACATTATTCATTTTTATATGTAATTCATAAACGAGTACCAAATTGATTATAATGTAAAGTCAGACTTATAGTATACTGTGCAACTTTTTTATGTTACATAGTAATTTTGCTCATAGATACTTCCTTTCTCCCACTATATTATCTCCAATGTGTATTTGACATCTCTTTTTCATCTCCTGCCTCCATGTTGTTTCTGCTTTCCTGACAGACTATGATATGGATTCCATATACCACAATAACTTCTGTAACAACATGCAAGATATCTACAGAGGAAACGGTGTACATTAAATTTAAGACTCAGCATTGGTACCTACATGTTGGTACTTAAAACACCCAAACAACACAACAACTCTATGCAGAGCTACCCTACCTCTAATCACTTCAGCATTGGTACCTACATGTTGGTACTTAAAACACCCAAACAACACAACAACTCTATGCAGAGCTACCCTACCTCTAATCACTTTCAATTATTATTTTCCTGTTTCACTGGGTTTTCCCCGTGGTACGCTCCCCGGTACGCTCCCCGGTGCGCGTACCGGGCGCTCCCCCCGCGAAAATCGAATTTAAAAAAAAAAAAAATGTTGTCCCGCGGGACCCTTTTATGACCCCCACATCAAACCTAGGGGGTCAGGGGGCGTCTACCCTGCACCCTTTTGGTCATTTCCCCCTTTGTCTTTTTGCCACCTCTTGTGTCTCGACCCTACCGAGACACAAGATGGCGGCCGCTGCGGACTGTTTCGAATGTTTACAGACACCCGAGAGCCAATCAGCTTTCCGTGCGCAAGTCGCGTGGCGCGCCCGGAGTGCTCCCCGGTGCGAGTACCGGGGCACAGCTATAGATATATACATTTTTTTGAACCTAAATTACTCAAAATCCTCTGGAGCACATATCTTGAGACATAGCAAAGGCACATCGGGCTACCAGTCCCTACAATTTTGCCAAGTTTGGTGAAAATCCATTCAGCCGTTCGAGCTAAAAGTGAGTTTGACCGCCCTATGGAAATTAACATGGGGAAAACACGTTTTGGGACCCCCTTTTATCTCTGCCCCCGATTGACGAATCCCCCCCAAACTTTCAGGGAAGGAGCGGAGAGCAGATTCCTCAACCAACGCCAAAGTTATTCCCAATAGAATGTTGCGATTTCCCAATGGAAATAAATCCTAACTATAACTACCTACTGGCGACCGCCAGTAGGTAATATATATATTACCTACTGGCGGTCGCCAGTAGGTATATATAGTTAGGATTTTTTCTCTATGGGTTTTTTGAAAATTCTATGTCTAATAACTTTGGCGTTTGTGGACGGAATCGGCTGAAATTTTCAGGAAAATGGCACATTTTGTTTCTGAGCAGCCCTTGAAAATTTGGGGGGGGTTCGTCCAGTGGGGGCCGAGAAAAAAGGGGGGTCCCAAAACGTGTTTTTAACATTGAGTTTTCCATAGGGCGGTTGGCCTCACTTTTAGCCCGAACGGCTGAATGGATTTGCACGAAACTTGGCAAAATTGTAGGGACTGGTAGCCCGATGTGCCTTTTGTAGGTCTCAATATATGTGCTCCAGTGGATTTTGAGAAATTAACGTTTAAAAAAAGATATATATCTGTAACAGCGGACCGGTTAGCGCTCTGGTTCGCGGACTTTTCGCGCAACGGAGCTTTGTGAAGCGAAGCTGATTGGTTCTCCGGCGTCTGTCAACATTCCAAACAGTCCGTAGCGGCCGCCATCTTGTCTCTCGGTAGGATCGAGAGACAAGAGGAGGTCAAAACAAAGGGGGAAATAACTATAAGGGGGCATAGTAGATCCTCGCTGACCCCCTAGGTTTGATGTGGAGGTTTTAAAAGGGCCCCGCGGGGCAAAAAAAAACCAAAATAATAATAATCGAACGGCTGAATGGATTTGCACGAAACTTGGCAAAATATTAGGGACTGGTAGCCCGATGTGCCTTTGCTAGGTCTCAATATATGTGCTCCAGTGGATTTTGAGAAATTAACGTTGAAAAAAAGATATATATCTGTAACAGCGCTCCGCTTCGCGTACTTTTCGCGTTACGGAGCTTTGCGAAGCTGATTGGTTCTCCGGCGTCTGTCAACATTCCAAACAGTCCGTAGCGGCCGCCATCTTGTCCCTCGGTAGGATTGAGACACAAGAGGAGGCCAAAGCGAAGGGGGAAATGACCATAAGGGGGCATAGTAGATCCTTCCTGACCTCTTAGGTTTGATGTACCATTTTGCCAAGTTTGGTGTAATTCCGTTCAGCCATTCAGGCTGTAGACGTATGTAAATGTCCTATGGAAAATTGCATGGGGAAAACACATTTGAAAGTGTTGAAATTTAGAACCAATTAAAATGTTACTTTGGTTTTGTATTTGTGTGTGATGAAAGTTAATTGGTTATGTATATATGTCAAATGAGAGGAAACCACAGCCATTTTGTGATACTACTGTCTGAGGTACATTTGTGAGGAATTTTTGGTGGTGAATTTCTGGTGTTTGATTTACACAGTACTAACACTTCTGCTACTTTTAAAAAGGTGAGTTGTTAATTTGTATGGGGAACTATGTTGTACACTTGAAGATAATTTGAAAAATGTTTTCTGTTATTTATTTGCAGTCCTTCTGTTATACTAAATACTTGATAAAGTTAGTTTTATATTACGTATTACTAAAGACGATAAATGAAAGTGATTATTTTTTTCTGCAATTTACAGCAAGCAATTTCAAAATAAAATGGCTCACAATGAAGAGACCGTGGCAATTTCTTTTGAATTGTCCAACACATTGATTGAAATTGAGAGCACCAATAATGAAATATTGTCACAAGGAGGACATGACTTGTATGATTCCATTAGATTGATTGAAATGGACAGCACCAAGAATGAAATATTGTCACAAGGAGATGACTTGAATGATTCCACTACATTGATTGAAATTGAGAGCACCAATAATGAAATATTGTCACAAGGAGGAGATGGCTTGTATGATTCCATTAGATTGATTGAAATGGACAGCACCAATAATGAAATATTGTCACAAGGAGGAGATGACTTGAATGATTCCACTACATTGATTGAAATTGAGAGCACCAATAATGAAATATTGTCACGAGGAGATGACTTGAATGATTCCACTACATTGATTGAAATTGACAGCACCAATAATGAAATATTGTCAGAAGGAGGAGATGACTTGAATGATTTTTTTGATCAATCTCTTGATGGCGAATTTATCGAGTGTTTGGAGACCATAGAGTTACAAGAATCATCATTGGAGACTTTTAATGAGGACATTGCTGATGAGGACATGTTACTAGTTCTTTCAAATTTAGAAAATTCTGAAGAATAAATTTATATTTAGAAATCAAAAATTGTTTGAGACATTATTCATTTTTATTTTTAATTTATGAGGTTGTAGCGAAGTGATTGTAGTATAAAATGAGACTTATAGTATAGAGTGCAACATTTTTATGTTACATGGTAAGTTTACTCATATTTACTTCCCTTCTGCCACTATATTATCTCCAATGTGTATTTGACATGTCTTCTTCATCTCCGGCCTCCTTTCTCTCACTGTGTGTCTCCGATGCATCTTATCGCTGCTATTTTGTGTAATTACAGAAGAGAGTAAAATAAAATAGTTCGGAACGTGAAAAGGGGGCAAAGTAGAGTACTCCTCACCCCCTAGGCCTTTTTAGGCGGTCCCAAAAGGATCAGTTTCTGCTTTCCTGAGAGATTATGGTATGAGTTCCATATACCACAATAACTTGCATTACAACATGCAAGATATCTATCTCCTATTACCAACTTTTGGAGATATTCGCGCTAAGCGCGAATATCTCCAAAAAGTAACACCTGCCCTGAGCAGTTCTTAGCCATGTTATCCAATGGGAGGTGGATAACATGGCTAAGAGTATTAGCTCGGTAATGCATGAATATCGCTGAGTTTTTAGCGATATTCATGCATTGCGGCCGTTTATTATCGCATTTGCGATAAACCTTGATAATAGTAAGGTTTATCTTCGATAATTTCTGACGATGCTTAGTGGTAAAAAATTGGTTGGTAAGCATCGTTAGCGATAAATATCGCTTAACTTTGGTAATATGCCCCAACGTCTGTTAACGTTCGATTCGAAGGAAATGAGGAAGTGTTGAAAAACATTGTCTGCGCCATCTTGCCTTTTTTGAAATGCCACACTTTTGTCGTGCACGGCAGCCATTTTAGATGTCTTGACCAGACCCACTCTCTGCACGCTGTCGATTCGTAGCATGGCTCCTCACCCTCGTAAGCATCTCCCCCAGGCACTGGTCACCACCGCTCTCTGTCTTATGCATGGGCAATAAACCTTCCCCCATCTGCGCTGCTCTTCCCTGAGAATCACACTCTGTGCCCGCCCGACACCTCCCTTTCGCCCTATTCACTACCGCACCCTCTGACACTCCTCTTCCTCTGTGTCCGATTGTCCAGGCTATCAGCTAGCCCTGCAGATGTAGTTTATGGCTCCAGCTGTAAAGATTCACCCCTCTTCAAAGGAGTTATAGTAGATCAAGGCCCACACCCGATGAGATCCGTCACACCACACGTGTTCCTACTATCTGAAAACCATCCTGTATTGTGATTGGTGAGGGGACCGAGCCTGAAGCGGAAGATTCTAGGAATGACTCTTTGTACATCAAAGTTTTTACAATTATGTGTCACATTAAAAATATATAGCACTCCAACAAAGTAGTAGGAATATAAAACTTTAATAACATATAAATATATACAACAAAATAAAAACAGTAAAAACATTTAAACAACGAAGAGACCGTGGCAATTTCTTTTGAATTCCTGATGAGGACATGTTACTAGTTCTTTCAAATTATGAAAATTCAGAAGATGTTGCCTGGGGGTGGGTCGTCAGTAGCAGTCTGTTGTGCGAATAGTTCCAAGGCAGCAGAACGCGCTGAAATCTAGATGGCACGAAAGTGATGTCTAGTAAGTTGCCGCCCAGCAAATAACGGCGTGGGGCGCCGCGGGGGTGAGTGAGTCCAGTAGGCACCACAGCTATTCTTACCGGCATTGCAGAATTACTGCTGGGGACAATGCCTGTGCTGTAGCAGGGTCACAGCAGAAACAAAAAGGATTCTGTTGAAGATGTTGTTGGTTTTCAATTTGAAAACAGTTCTGGTGTCAACTGCTATGCTAATGTAGTGGTTAATGTTTTGTTTTCTCTAGAAAATGTAAAAGAGGGGGAGGCAGTCCAAAGTTCCGTTAAAAGGGCAAAGGAAAGGATCGGTGGTTTGAACTATCAGTCAAAAAGGGGAGGGGGTGCAATAATTTTTCCTACCGGGTCACACTGTGCTTTCACCGGAAGTGAGGTCTGCAGGATTGTAGTAATTCAAAGTGAGGCTGGCGCCAGCATGGGAGCGCCGACGTCCCGCGGATACAGTTTCGTCACTCCACGGGCGATCATGGCAGTCATTCCCCATCGGGGGTCGGAGACTCCCGCGGCTCCTCTAGAATCTTCAAGGTCGTGGAGGACTACGGTGGTGGAGTCAACCAGTGACCGGGCCATTTCTTTATGTTGGGCCCGCTCTTGCCAGGTCGACCGCCATTTTGAGAGTTCGGCAGCTACCGGCGATCGCGGGGTCACATGAGCGGACGGGCTCCACCCTGCCGGGGGCGAGACGTTGCAGCATGGCCACAGTGGAAGAACCGTTATCTAGGTCGTTCCGAAACTGTGCAGCACTGTAGTTGTTAGGATGCCACCGCCTGGAGCGCTGAGGGTGCAGCTGGGAAGCCTCCACCTGGGGAGGCGGGAGAGGCCTGTTCGCACCGTCTCTCCCTCCCAGTGCACCCCACGGCGTCTCGCTTGAGATTTGTTATGGCCGGACCAGGCGATGAGGACGAGGGGGGGGTCGGAGGCATGTGCAAGACATCCCCCTCCAGTGTTTTCGCAGCCATTATAAAAGAAAGAAGTGTCCCGTCCGTCTTCGGGCCGGGCTTCCGGTGGATGTCGGCCGGACGCCCCTGGCTCTGGCCCCATGAACGGGTTTCTTGGTTTATCGGCTGCAGCCGGATACCGTCGGCCTCGGCCCCCCGACCGTTGGTGGTCGGACCGGAAGAGCATGTGGCGGGACTACCTGCAACTCTCAAGGGCCACCGCGGCCGGACTGGGAGAGAGAGGGGAGGGTCGAGGAGACATTCCCCCCCCCTGCAACTGTTCAGCGTTGTAAAGGCAATCCCCTGGCCGGGTCCCGCTGGTCTCGGCCTCTCCTCCGGCTACACCCTACGTTAGGATCTCCTGGCCGAGGCGTGGCAGCAGGACCTGCCTTATATGGGCTGCTCCCGGCTGGGCGTAGCCGGAACCCTGCCCCACCTTGGAAGTTTCCAGAGTGGGGGTGGATGTTCTACTGACTTGCATTTTCCCTAGTCTATCGATTTTTTTGGCGTGGCAGGCGGTGGGACAGCGAGGGGTGATTTGGTTTCTCTTACTGTTTTTCTGGTCTCTCACCACTGGCATATTTTAACGTTTTCTTGTTTCTAGGACATTAATAGGTTTTATCATTACGTTATGTTATCGTTTCTTTGTTCGTTGTTTAATAAAAGTTCATGTTCATCAGTGGCCTACTGATTTTCGTTTTCCTATTTTTTTCTTTCCAGGTTGTTTCATGGTAAAGTTTCTGTTAACAGGATACAGTGATCACTTCGTTATTATTGCATATGTCCTTTTCACTAGGGGTGCTCTCTGGTCGGGCCAGATGACGTATCTCTAGTAAATGGTCCGGGTGAAAAAGGTGCATCAATCAGTGGGGAGTAGATAGGCATGACAGATTACAACGGGGGAGAAAGGTCCGCATTACATACCCTTTCACTACTTGCAAAGATTTTCCTACGTTTATTTGCAAACAGGGAATACCTCCAAAAAGAACTAATTCCCAAACAGTCAATGTTCGGACAATCAATCAATCAATGAGGAATGAAATAGGTACGACGTGTTAAAGGCTTGCGTTACCTACCCTTCACTATCTGCAAAGGGAGATAGAATATTCCTATTCTTCCTCGTTTGCAGGTAGAGAAGATCGTTAAGAGAATTAACTTCGAACAATTCAATGCTCGATTGAAACAATCAACAAGGGGTACTGTGAACACAAATGAACGCCGCTTATATACATACGCATTGCTATTTTCAACAGGTTGTTCCTAATGTTTCTATTTTAGCGAGGTCAAAAGAGATCCCATTAGTGGCCTACTGATTTTGCTCGATTCCTTTTGTTTTTTTACACGATTTTTCGCTATCTGCAAAGAGTAAACAGAGTATTGCGACTCTGTGCTTGTTTGTAAATAGAGAATGAACCAAAGAGAACAATCAATCAAATGGAGAGAGAAGCAGGCACGACGGATTACAAAGGGGGAAAGGGCTGCGTTAACTACCCTTCACTATCTGCAAAGAGAGAGTACTCCTAATAGAAATGAGGGGTGGGGGGCAGCAATCAAAGCAGATCAGTGTGCATAAACACGAAAAAAAAAATTCTTACCACGTACTTGACATTCGACAGCTTATGATATTTGCTATTAAAAAACCATTGAAATTCACTGAAAAAACCATAGGTTATAGACCATATATAGTTAGGAATTAGCATTTACAAAACCTTGAAAATTCACTGAAAAAACCATAGGTTATAGACCATATATAGTTAGGAATTAGCATTTAAAAAACCTTATTTTACTCACACAAAACCATTGAAATTCCATATATAGTTAGTTGCACTAACTATATATTGCGCACCCGCAATCCACTGCTGATGATGTCACATATTACATCATTCATGACATGGTCAGTGACATCACTGATGACATCACTGATGACATCTCAAATGACATCACTGATGACATCACTGATGACATCTCATTTGACATCAATGACCACATCACTGATGATATCATTCATGTGACAATACAATGCATCTCCTCACATTTTAATATAACCTCTGTTTCACCCAGTGTTAAAAACAGAGTATAATTTTTGAAACCATTGACACACCAATACTAGTTACTACATACGTACTCACTGATTCCTACGTCTACACACACATTCACTCATTCACCCATACAATCATTCATACATACAATCACTCATGTTTACAACACAATCATATGCACTCATACACCTATACAGACACTCACACTCTGCCACTCATCCATGGAGTTACTCACACACCTAGTCAGTCCTGTAAAGAATCAATCACACTTCCATTTTCTACTCTATACAGTTAAACATAGAGCACCTTACGTTTTCAACCATATACTAACACATACTTACTCTCTTATACAATCATTGATACAAGTACACATTGATCTGTACAGAGTCACACACCTCCCAGCCAGCCACACACACACTCAGTCTCCCATGCAAATACTTGGGCAATCAATCAATAACCCATATAGTTACTCATATAGCTACTGATCAACACATGCAGCAGTTTACAGAACAACAGACATAATGATGCACAAATTAAGACAGTTTAGTCACTAACCCATGCACTCAGTGAGACACATTTAATCACTCACTCATACATTCAGTCATGCACCTACTAAATCCTTCGTCCAGACACTTATACATCCACTCATTCTTCAATATGTAAGACATATTTTAACTTTACAGAAACATAGTCACTGGATGTTGTCATCAGTGATGTCATCAGTGATGTCATTTGAGATGTCATCAGTGATGTCATCAGTGATGTCACTGACCATGTCATGAATGATGTAATATGTGACATCATCAGCAGTGGATTGCGGGTGCGCAATATATAGTTAGTGCAACTAACTATATATGGAATTTCAATGGTTTTGTGTGAGTAAAATAAGGTTTTTTAAATGCTAATTCCTAACTATATATGGTCTATAACCTATGGTTTTTTCAGTGAATATATATATATATATATATATATATATATATATATATATATATATATATATATATATATATATAACGTAACCTCTCTCCAAAAGAAAAGAACAGGGGCCACATGGGGGTTCAGTACAGGACACAGGTTTATTCACAGAAGTCCCAGCGGCGGCGGATGCATTTCGGCATGAATTGCCTTCCTCAGTGCCCCACGCTGTAAAGAGTACCTCCCTTTTACTCTTAGCCTGTGTAAAATACCTGCCCGCACCACAGTCTCCTCCCTCTGTAGCTGTCGACTGACCAATGGAAGTTCGTTTCAGGTAAGTTGGACTTCAATTCCCAGCAGGCACTGTGTCGACAATTGCTTGGAACGGTTCTCATGAGGGAGTGAGAAAAGATAGTTGGATCGGTGCTGGCTCCAGGTAAGATGGGAAGCCCAAGGTTCCTGTAGAATAACAGCGTCTGTCTTGGTCCCCGTGTATACTGCAGCTACCATTCGCCATGATAGAGACAGGGAGTGGGGGCAGTCAAATGCAGACTGGGCGCCCATCAGAGCATGAATATCTCTGCCCGCTCAAAGTCCTTCTCGTGGCTCCTGGTGGTCTTCGGGAATACTGATTCCTCAGTTTGATGGATGCTGCAAGCAGCAGGGTGCCTTTTTGTAATCCCAAGTCACTTCTTGCTGCAGGGCCTTCTGTGCTGTGCGTCAGGCAAGCACAGTAAATATGACGTAACCTCTCTCCAATATATATATATAACAAACGTATTCTGCAGCACGTAAGGACCATCGTTAATTCCGATAGTAACTATCCAGTGGTCAGATACTTTAAGTCCATACATGATAACAAGCTTAAAGACTTGGAGTATACTGTTCTAAGTTCAGTCCCCAACCCCGGACGGGGCGGGAATCGTGATAAATTACTTAGACAATAGGAAACCCATTTCATGTCACTGACCATGTCATGAATGATGTAATATGTGACATCATCAGCAGTGGATTGCGGGTGTGCGAAATATAGTTAGTACAACTAACTATATAGGAGCAATTTCAATGGTTTTGTATGAGTGAAATGTCCAGCTACCTATAACACCCCTAAAACTTATAGTGTTTTGAGTGAATTTTAAAGGTTTTTTAAATGCTAATTCCTAACTATATAAGGCCTGAAACCTATGGTTTTTCAGTGAATTTCAAAGGTTTTTTTAATGCTAATTCCTAACTATATAAGACCTGAAAACCCTCCAGGAATCTCCAGTATGCGCCAGGGGACTGCATTGCAGAGAGGTGTAATGAAGCCACGCCCCTTTTTACACCTCTCTGCAACGCAGCCCCCGTGCATGTTTGAAGAGGGGAACTAATTCCCCTTGCATACTGGGGGCCCCTGGGGGCCAACTAGCCCACCTTGAACCTCCAGTATGCGCCAGGTGGCTGCATTGCAGAGGTGTAATGAGGCTATGCCCCTTGTTACACCTCTCTGCAACGCAGCCCCCTGGCGTGTTTGCAGAGGAGGAACTAATTCCCCTTGCATGCTGGGGGTCCCTGGGGGCCAACTAGCCCACCAGGAGCCTCCAGTAAGCACCAGAGGGCTGCATTGCACAGAGGTGTAATGAGGCCACACCCTTTTTTACACCTCTCTGCAACGCAGCCCCCGTGCATGTTTGCAGAGAGGGAACTAATTCCCCTTGCATACTGGGGGTCCCTGGGGGCCAACTAGCCCACCTGGAACCTCCAGTATGCACCAGGGGGCTGCATTGCACAGAGGTGTAATGAGGCTATGCCTCTTTATACACCTCTCTGCAACGCAGGCCACAGTCGCGTTTGCAGAGGGGGGACTAATTCCCCTTGCATACTGGGGGTCCCTGGGTCATATCTGCCCAAACGCCGAAATTCCGAACGATTGAAAAGGACTTTTCTTTAGAAACATTTGGATTTGGATTATCATGTCCTATACCTTGGAATTTTTGAAAGACTGACTTTGAGGATGCTATAAATTACTCAAGTCTGCCCGAATTGTGTGGGTAAAATTGATACCTAGTCATTTTGAATAAGAATGTACTTACATCTCGTCTAACATTTGGAAGAAATATCTAGTTATATGACAACAGGATACCGACATAACTTGAAGGAAATAAGAACGCCCTGAAGAAGTTCTGTTGTACAGAACGAAACGTGTCAGCTGGCTGTGGTACATAAACTTAAGGAAAATAAAAGCATTTGAATATTGTAGTGATCTAGTCCGCCTCGCGCGCCCTGTGTCCGACGCGCGAGGCTTATGTCTCGTGCTGCCCGTTGGTGCGTAATGAGTGGTGACAGTTGGTGGCTTGGGGACACGGCCATTTTATATGTACCTGGACAGGGTTGTGACGTGCTGGCGGAAGCTGTTAATAAAGAATCGTCTTCTATCTTTGAAGTGTGCCTTCGAGTTATTACACTCGATTCTGGCGACGAGGCACTACAGTTCCCGCAACGGACCCGCGATAATAAAAGGTAGTAAAGAAAAAAAAGATTACCTTGGAAATGAGGCGTGGACTGTTTGGACTTCGATCCTGAAGAAGCAGACGAAGGCTGGCAGCGTTGTCCTGGCGATTGAAGAACATAGTACTTGGTCTGCTGGCGTGAGGAAGCTTGCAGGAGTGTGGCGCTGCGGCGGAGCAGTGTCGGTCTGCATTTCCTCATTACTCCTGCGAGGTGAAGTGCGACGCGCTGACAGAAACGTAAGTCTAGCGTGAAGCCGACCCTGCCTACCTCAAGAAACTTCCCAGATCAAGTAACATCGCTAGCTTCTTAAAGGGGAAGATACTCATTTTCCCAAGTTTATTTGTGCCGATGTATATTTCAATTACCGAAGACTCTAAACGTAGGTAATGCACAAGGAAGATATCGCCGGGGCACAAACCAATTAAATATTGGGCAGGATAGTTTAAGCACGTCACAATTGGTTATAAAAAATAAAATATATATATAACACTGTAGTGTTACACCTTAGGTCACGTAGAGTGGAGTACATATCGTCATAGACAAGCCCAGGAAAAAGGGTTCAAGGGAACAATTGATGGTTCCTTTCCTGTCTATGTGAAAATCACAGGTGTTTTAAGTGATAAATCAGAAGTGTGGAAAAAAAAAACTTCATGAGGCATTTGTTACATAATTTGTATTCACAAATAATATAAGTAATACTGGAGAATAATGATGCAGTCAATACATCCTCCACCTCCTTTCTTAGATACACCTGGTGAACCACCAGTACCTTGGAAAAAATGGTTTGACGCATTTGAAAATTATTTGGGGGCAATTGGAGCGCACAGATTCAGAGCAGAAAGGAAAAGATTCTTACTGCTTCACTCATTGGGGTTTGAAGGAAGAGAAACACTCAAACACTTACCTGATGTAGTTGATGAAGGTGGTGAAGAAACGGATGAATACCAAAACACTGTTAAAAAGTTGAAAATAAGGTATGACAAGCAACCCAGTGTCGTTGTATCAAGACATAAATTTTACAAAAGAGCGCGAAAAATAGAGGAAGATGTTGACACATACATTACCGCCTTGAGAAAAATGGTGGCAGAATGCGAATTTGAAAATTTCAGTGAACAATTGGTGCATGATCAATTCATAAGTAAATGTCTTGATAAATCAATAAGGCAAAAGTTGTTGTCCTTGGAAAATCCATCTTTGGATGAATCTATCCGCATAGCTAAGAGCATTGAAACGTCACAATCCTCAATCAAAGAGCTTGAAAGCAAAAATGCAGAAGTGGTAACACCCGTGCGCTTAAAAAATGTGGTGAAGAGAAAAGAATTTCAAAAGAACAATTTTTTCAAGAGGACAGACATCTGCTTCAGGTGCGGTTATCCTTCTCACGCAAAAAGCAGAAGACCATGTCCCCCGAGGAATGCTACGTTTCGTAAATGTGGAAAGGTTGGGCATTTTGACAAAGTATGCCAAACTCATAAATATAAGACAAACCAAGTTGCATGTGTAAAAGACTCAAGTGACAGTGACCGTGATGACACTCTCCGTGAACTAAAAGACATGGTTTTGGTGGTCAATGAAGGAAACATAAATATAGGTGATCCCGATGACTGTGTAGATCCCTACGCGATCATTGGTGTTGGAGAAAAGAATCTGAGACTGTTGGTAGATTCTGGAGCTAGGATCACAATGATCAATGAATCTTTATTCAGGGAAAAATGGGGGAATAGACCTCTGCAACCACCAGATCGAGAGCCTGTATCCTATGAAGGGAGGAGTATAGACCTTCTAGGGTATTTTGAAGACGTCCTGGTGTTCAAGAACAGACACATATATGGAAAAATATATGTGGCCGTCCATGGATTAGACATTTTAGGATGGTTCCATCAAGGTTTGTTCAGTATGATGCTATGCCCTGGAGCTAAAGAACAAATTTTGGTTATTCGCGACCAAACACATGTGGAAGAATTGCTCAATAAATACCCAAGAGTATTTTCTGGTGAACTGGGAAAGATCAAAGGATTCAAGCACAAAATAAAGATAAGGAGTGATGCTGTGCCTGTCAAACACAAAATAAGAAGTATACCCTTCAGCATTCGAAGTAATTTGGAAAAAGAACTTTTGTCTATGCAGAAAAGAGGAGTCATTGAACCAATTGAGTCGTCGGATTGGTCTTCCGCTTTAGTGGTAGCACGGAAGAAGAACAACGAACTCAGAATCTGCATTGACCTGCGCAGTCTAAACAAAGTGATTTGGGTGGATTCGCACCCCTTACCTAATATTTCTGAAATGTTGGGAGTAGTTACAGGGGCAAAGGTTTTCACCAAACTGGATTTGGCCTCTGCATATCACCAAATTGAACTTGACAAGGATTCACGCCACTTTACTGCGTTCAACTCTCCATCAGGATTGTATCAATTCTGTTGTATGCGTTTTGGCCTGGCTTCGGCGGCCTCTGTCTTTCAGAGAGTCATGGTTAATCTGCTCAAGGGAATCAAAAATGTGGCTATATTCCAAGATGACGTCCTGATATTTGCTAAAGATCAACAGGAACATGACCATATTTTGAACAAAATCTTGTCAATTTTTTAAGAGCATGGTGTCGTACTAAAAAGAGACAAGTGTGTATTCTCTAAAGACAGTGTAGAATTTCTTGGTCATACCATCTCTAGCGAAGGTGTCACACCAAAGCTGAGTCTGGTTCAAGCCATAGTCGATGCATCAGCACCCAAAGACAAAGCTGGAGTGAAATCACTTTTGGGTCTCACAGAATTTTATGCCCGTTTTATCCAAGACTATGCTACTAATATTCGCCCCATTTCAAGGTTGTTACAGGACAACAGTGAATTTGTGTGGGATGAAGAGTGCAAGTCAGCGTTCAAATGGATCAAAGAACCTCTGAGTACTGTCAATGCTTTGAAATCTTTTGTGCAGGATGTCCCGTGCACCTTGACGGTTGATGCTAGTAACTATGGGTTAGGGGCCGTCTTGACACAGGAGATTGGTCCCAATGAACACACGGTGGGATTTGCATCCAGAGTACTTAGAGAAGCGGAAAGGCATTACTCTGTTATTGAAAAGGAACTCCTAGCATGTTGGTGGGGCATTGAAAAATTTGAAAATTATCTGTGGGGGCATAAGGTTACACTTCAAATGGACCACAAACCGTTGGTGTCTATTCTTGGTAACACAAAAAGCCGTAATGCTACACCCCGTATTGCCCGCCTTGCATCTAAGTTACTACAATATAATTTTGATGTGGTTCACATTGCTGGTGGAAAAAATGTGAGGGCAGACGCACTGTCACGCTTGCCGGCCACCACTAGCCAGAATATGCAATGCAATGATGACTGTTGTTATGATGAAAAAGAAGACTGTATCCTAGCCAGTGTTGAATTGTTGAATGTATGTTCATTGGGACAAGAAGGATGGAGGGAGGCTCTAGAAAGTGATGAGGTCCTAAAAGAGGTTAAGAAGTATATTGCACAAGGGTGGCCTAGAGAAAGGAATGTGAGGGTGGAGTTACAACCCTACGTGAAGGTGGGAGATAAACTTTCTATTGAGGATGGCCTGGTTTTCAGGTTGGAGAAACTGGTGCCTCCTGAAAACATTAGATCCACTCTTCTAGTCAAAGCCCATGAGGGGCATCTTGGAGCCACACTCACTAAACGTAGAGTAAGAGAGTACTTTTGGTGGCCACAGATGGACAAAGACACCGATGCTATGGTGCAGGAATGCACAGTATGTTCTTCTAGTGACAAATGTCTTCGCACAGCCTGTTCTCCTCTCACGCCCATACCCCTTCCCGGTGCCCCGTGGGAAAAACTAGTTATTGATGTGCTAGGGCCCTTCCATAGTCTACCCCATCAATGTAAATTTGCCATAGTGATGATGGATTATTATACTAAGTGGCCAGAATCAAAGTTTGTGTCAAAAGTAGACTCAAAAGAGATTATCGACTTCATGAAAGAAATTTTCATGAGAGAAGGGTTCCCTCTTTCCATCATTTCTGACAATGGGGTGCAGTTTGTGTCTACTGAGGTGGAAGAGTTTCTTAAAGAATCAGCCATCACTCACTACAAAAGCTCCCTTTACCACCCGCAAACTAATGGCTTGGTGGAAAGACTCAATAGAGTAATTGGTGACTGTGTCAAGTGGGCTATAGAACACAACAAAGCTGTTCCCCTGAGTGTAAGGGCTATGTTATGGTTCTACAGGACCACCCCCCATTCTTCTACTGGAGTATCTCCTTTTGAACTGTTGAGAGGCAGAAAACCATGCACAGAATTTAGACCTGCATGGATGTCAAAGTGGTTCAAATCTAATTCTTCTCCCCAAGAAATGGATAAGAAAGTAAGAAAAATGAGTGAAAAAGTACAGTCCAAACAGAAAGAATACTTTGATGAGAGGAAACGGGTAAAAAACAGAGCATTTGTTGTGGGAGACTGTGTAAGAATAAAGAAACAAGGGTTTGTAAAAAAAGGCGAATCTAAGTTTAGTGAAACTGTAGTGATGGACAAAGTGTGTGGAAGTGCTGTTCGGGTTAACGGACAGCACTGGTGGAATGTTAACAAAGTGGTAAAAGTGAAAAATGTTAAGAACAATCCGCAGAGTTCTAATGATGCTAAAAGTGTTTCACTTGTTAATCCCCCTTGTGATCTCAGTGTTCAGCTTTCTTCTCCTCAACCCTTAATGGTGAGGAGGAGCTCTAGAGCGATCAGAGTTCCAGTTAGATACCGACGTTGATGCTGTCTTCTCCTTCTGTGCCCTCTTCCTGTTCTCTGCGTTTCCTCGCTTCTGTCTCTTCATTCTTTCCTCTTTGTTTTAGGGAAAGGAGATATGTAGTGATCTAGTCCGCCTCGCGCGCCCTGTGTCCGACGCGCGAGGCACATGTCTTGTGCTGCCCGTTGGTGCGTAATGAGTGGTGACAATTGGTGGCTTGGGGACACGGCCATTTTATATGTACCTGGCCAGGGTTGTGACGTGCTGGCGGGAGCTGTTAATAAAGAATCGTCTTCAATCTTTGAAGTGTGCCTTTGAGTTATTACAAATATACACCAAGATTCAGCGCTTCAATAAGGACTCTAAGTGATATGATTTGATTGGACCTATTGTGCAAGTGGTGCTGTGCCAAACTTTGGAATATTCCCCACTACTCTCTACTACTTACTCTCTACTACTCCACTACTCTCTAATACTCACTCTCTACTACTCATTCTCTACTACTCTACTACTCTCTACTACTGTCTCTCTACTACTCACTCCCTACTACTCACTATCTACTACTCTCTACCACTCACTCTCTACTACTCTCTACTCTCTACTACTCACTCTCTACTACTCTCTCTCTACTACTCACTCTTTACTACTCACTATCTACTACTCTCTATTACTCACTCTCTACTTCTCACTCTCTACTACTCTCTACTACTCACTCTCTACTACTCACTCTCTACTACTCTCTCTCTACTACTATCTACTACTCACTCTCTACTACTCACTCTCTACCTCTCTCTACCTACTACTCTCTACTACTCACTCTCTACTACTCTCTCTCTACTACTCTCTACTACTCACTCTACTACTCTCTACTATTCTCTCTCTCTGCTACTTACTCTACTACTCTCTACTACTCACTCTTTACTACTCTCTACTACTCACTCTCTACTGCTCTCTACTACTCACTCTACTACTTACTCTCTACTACTCTTTACTACTCACACTCTACTACTCACTCTCTACTACTCTCTACTACTCACTCTACTATTCACTCTACTACTCTCTACTACTCACTCTCTGCTACTCTCTCGACTGCTCTCTACTACTCTCTACTACTCACTCTCTACTCTATTACTCACTCTCTTCTCTCTACCTCTCTACCTCTCTCTACTTCTCTCTCTACTAGTCTCTACCTCTCTACCTCTACCTCTCTACCTCTACACCTCTACCTCTCTACCTCTCTACACGCACACATATACACATCTATATATGCATATATATATGCATATGCATTTATGTATGTGTATATATATATACATACATATATAAACATATATAATCTGCATATATATATAAATACAAATATAAATGCATGCATACATATACACATATGCATACAGATGCATGTTATTTACATGAAAGTTTTAAAAACACTAATAAAAGCAAAGCTAAAAAGCCACCTCATTACAAACAGAATGGCTTTAACTTAAACGAGGGCGAGATCTATTGCATTTTCAATGCTTGTTTACTTTGGTTCCATCAAGAAGGCTTTCAGATGTGTCACACATTTGCCATAAATTCTGAATGTTAGCACTCTAGTTGCTCATTAGATCACTGTAGTAAAGCTACTGCTCACCAGGGAAGTCTGCTGCTAATCATACATTCTGTGGCAAAATGAACCCCCTCATTTTGTTCCTTTTTAAATTAAATGTTTTCAGACTTACCACTTCATTCCAATCAAGATGGCTTCTGGTGTGCCATACTTTTGTCATAAGTAAGACTGTTAGCGCTCTAGTTGTTCTTTAGAACACTCTGGGACATTCTGTCATTGGGCTATACTTGGGCTATATCTGGGTGATATTTGGGCAACATTTGGGCTCTTTTGTCTTTGGTGGCCATCTTGGGAGACTGCATGTCAGAATTTTTTAATGAAAAAGAAGCGGATTTGGGAAGTCACTCAAAATGTGCCCTAATTTTTCTTTCTGCAGCACTAATCATACTTTCTATGGCAAAATATACCCCCTCATTTTGTTCCTTTTTAAATTAAATGTTTTAAGATTTACCACTTTATTCCAATCAAGATGGCTTCAGGTGTGCCATACCTTTGTAATAAGTAGGAGTGTTAGCGCTCTAGTTGTTCTTTAGAATACTCTAGGAGGCTGCAGTAGAAGACAAAGGAATCAACTGACAGCCTCTGTCCTTGATTGATGTACATGTTTTACTGAGAATGTCAGACTTCATTCTCACATGACTGAGAAAGATAATGTGAATTTACAGAAAATATGCTTTCAGTTTAGCTTATAGATCCCCTTCCAAACCACTGTGGGAAAAGCATGAGATAATAGTTTTCTTTCAAACATGATTCATGATATCCCAGCAGAAGGCTTTTTCATATGGTAAAATCACCTTAGAACACACCACAATTCCTAAAATGAGTATGGTACCATCAACAAATGATTTATAATGTAACTAAAGTCCTAAAACCCTCTATTAACTACAATGCTTTTTAATGAGGTGTTATCATGTATATTGGTCCCGAGATGGCTGCCAACACTTCTTGGATGAAGCGCTGACAGCCAATCAGATCTCACGATGAGATGTGTGGTTAGGCTCCACCCAGATATATATATGTTTTTGAAGTTAATTTTCATGAAAACCACTGGAGCAATTTTCACCAAATATAGCAAAGGCACTTCTGCGTACCAATCTCTACAATTTTGCCAGGTTTGGTGTAATTCCGTTCAGCGGTTCGGGCTGTAGCCTTGTCAGAACGTCCTATGGAAATTAACATGGGGAAAACACGTTTTGGGACCCCCCTTTTTTCTCAGCCCCCACTTCATGAATCCCCCCGAAACTTTCAGGGAAGGAGCGCAGCGGAGCTGGACAAATTTTTGGAAAATTACACGCAAATCCTTAACCGGCGCCAAAGTTATTCCCAATAGAATGTTGCAGATTTCCTATGGTAGCTATGTCCTAACTATATATACCTACTGGCTATCGCCAGTAGGTAATACATACATATATATATACATAGGGACTGGTAGCCCGATGTGCCTTTGCTATGTCTCAAGATATGTGCTCCAGAGGATTTTGAGTAATTTAGGTTAAAAAAATATATATATCTATAGCCGCGCCCCGGTACGCGCACCGGGGAGCGCTCTGGGCGCGCTACGCGACTTGCGCACGGAAAGCTGATTGGCTCTCGGGTGTCTGTAAACATTCCAAACAGTCCGGAGCGGCCGCCATCTTGTGTCTCGGTAGGATCGAGTACCTTCTGAGATAACCACTTTATATAATAATGCTTCTTCCACAGATTGGACACTTCAAGGGGAGGTCTCCTCCTCATTTCAAACGATTCTACAGCTTTTGAATGAGCAAAAACAAGAGGCTCAATCTCATTACCAACAGATGAGGGAAGATAGTAATAAGACCCAGTCCTCTCTACAGGAAATGTCATGCAAACTTGGTGCTATCTCTCAAGAGATGGTAGAGCTTCAGCAAAGAGTTGTGTTAACGGAGGAGAAATCAGTCTGTACTGAGATAGCTGTAAATAAACATGATTCTCAACTGCGCCAAATGCAAGCTAAGCTCAAAGATTTGGAAAATAGGCAGCGGCGACAGAATCTACGCTTATTTGGAATTGCGGAAGGAGCCGAGGGAGCTGATGCTAGGGCATTTACTGTACATCTGCTTCAAAAAGCATTTCCTGAACTATCTGATTGGGACTGGGACTCACAGATACAGCGTGCTCATCGACTTCCGTTCTTTCAAAAAAATAAGAACAGTAAATACCCTCGGCCAATCTTGATATATATTGGTAATTTTTTGTTACGTCAGGCTATTTCCCTAAAAGCAAGACCAAATACTCCTGTTACTATTGAATCCATTACTTTTTTTTGTAAGACCTGATTTGAGTAAATCTTCTATGGAACGACGATGGAAACTGAAGCAATATATAGATCCAATCAAGGAGTTAGGTGGCCAAGCTTACCTGCAAGAACCAGCTAAGCTGAAAGTGCTTGAAAATGGCCGAACATATTATTTTTTGGAAGAAAATGAAATAGAAAGAGCATTGGCTGAGTGGAAATTGGAAAAGAGAGCTATTACTGAATAACTCTTCCCTTCCCCCCTTTTTTTTTTTTTTTTTTTTTCTCCTTGTTGGCTGTGATGATTATGCAATAACAAAGATGTAGATGGGATTTTAGATCAAACAGGAATGTTTAATTTAAGGTTATGATTGATAGAATAGATAAAACAGAAAAGTGAAAACATACTTATTTAAACATGGCCTTCAATAAATTTCTATTAATATTTGAACGCCCAGACCTCGAGGCGGTTAACTCCGCACTAAAGCTGCCAATAGAACGGCGTCTTTTCACATGGGGGGGCCTGTAAGTAGGGGTGGGGTGGGTTGGGTTAGGACAATGCCTGGCAAGGGTAGGATGGGGGGTGATTTATTTTGGGGAAAAAACTGCATCACGGGGTTAAAAACTTATATTATTTGGAGTTACAACAAGATGGATATGGGAAAAAAATTAGGGGAATACTGTAAGAATAGGGATCTACATTTTTTGCAATGCATTTAATAAAATGTTTAGTATGGAATGTGGCAGGCCTAAATAATAGGAATAAACGAAATTTGGTGTATGAAGAACTTAGGATGTACAGCCCACAAATTGTGGTTATTACGGAAACACATATAGCCCACAAAGATAGAAAATTATTAAATCAACTTGGATATGACACTATGGTCTGCACGGAATTTAATGCTTCTATTCGGGGGGTGGCAATATTAAAACATAAACATTTTAAAGCGAAAAAAAAATAAGACATTAACTGATAGGGCTGGTAGATGGGCAATAGTACAGATAACATGGGAAGGTCACAAATTTACTATCTGTGGAGTGTATGCTTCAAATCAGGATGAACCATATGTCATTGATCGAGTGGATCTGGAATTGCTATCATGGGATGGGGAATTTATTGTACTTGGTGATTTTAATTGTATTATGAATTATAATTTAGATATAACTAAAAAATGTGTATTTCAAAGAATGAAGAAGACTAGGGCAGCAATTCTAGATCTAGCTAGAATTCACTTACTTAAAGATGCGTGGCGATACTTACACCCTCTGATACCGGGTTATACGTACTATTCTGCTCCAAATAAATTATGCTCACGGATAGACATGGTATGGACTACAGATTCTATCTTGGAAACTAGCAATATCATAATATGTCCAAGAGTCACTTCGGATCATAATCCTATTATTCTGACCTTCAAGACATCTACAGATCGACCATTACCCCGTTCTTTCTCTTTTCCTAGACAGCTATTCACAAACATTAATTTTATTAAGCAATTAAAGGATCAAATAAAGGAGTTTATAGATATAAATATCTGCTCAGCTTCACCCTCAATAGTGTGGGATACATGTAAGGCCAGTATACGTGGATTTACACAACAATATATATGGCGGCAAAATAAAGAACTTCGAGCCCGAAATGAGCAAATGATTACCGAAATACTAAATCTTGAACACCAACTCTCTGAAACTTTACTAGCTGGGGCAGAAAACTTAGAAGCTTTAAACTTGAAATTGATTGAACTAAAGGTAGCGATGAAGAATACTTTTATGGAAAAAAGTATTATCAAATTGAAAAAATATCAACTTAACCAATATGAAAATGGGGGGAAAATTGGTAAAGTTTTAGCTTATAAAGTAGCTGAAGACCGTGCTCAAAATGTTATTAAAGAAATTAAAGGGGATAATAATCAGATGTTCCAGGATTCAAAGCTAATACTACAACAATTTGCATCTTATTATCAAAAACTCTATACGCCAGAAGTTGTAGTTAAAGAAGACAACATCAAAAACTACATAACACTAAATAAAGTTAAGGCTCTGGAGGTGGAACAATCCGATCAACTGGGGTTTGATATTACAGCAATAGATATTAAAACAGCTATCAACTCGCTAGCAAATGGTAAAGCTGTGGGAGAGGATTGCATCCCATTAGAGCTATATAAAAACTGTATGGAAGAGTTAACTCCATTGCTTATCAGGGTTATACAAGCTATTGGTAATGGAGAACAGGCTCCAAAATCATGGAATCTTACCCAAATTATTTTTTTTTTAAAGAAGGGTAAACCATCTCAGGAGAGAGGTTCCTATCGGCCAATTTCGCTTATTAATAGTGATGCAAAAATGTATGCCAAAATATTAGCAACCCGACTTGCACCACTAATGTCTTACATGGTTTCCCCCCAACAACATGGGTTTATACCTAAAAGAGACACCACGGCACATATTAATATGGCCATTTCTGCATTTGACCTGGCAAGATCTGTACCCACCTCACTCGGTATGATCTTATTAGATGCAGAGAAAGCATTTGACCGAGTGGGGTGGGATTTTATATGGGCAGTGCTGCAAGCGTTTGGCATACAGGGTAAATTTCTGAAATGGATCCAATCATTATATGATTCGCCGCTGGGAAAAGTCTCCTATATGGGCAAATGCTCTTCCACCTTTATGATTGGGCGAGGGACGCGACAAGGGTGTCCTCTTTCACCCTTATTATTTGCTCTAGGTATGGAACCTTTCCTTATTGCACTTCAAAATCAAGCTCTTATTCAACCCTTTATAAATGGTTTAAATTCTTTGGATATAACTGTGTATGCGGATGATATTGCCGTCTTTTCCACCAATATCCCTGAAACTATGACAGGCATTTTGGTAGAAGCGGGGAAAAATGGCTTAGTTTCTGGCTATCGCTTAAACACCAGTAAGACTCAAATCATCCTGAATCATCAATTACCATCATCGATGACAGGGATATGTAAAGTAGCAACTTACCTAGGGTTAAAATTTCGTCAAATATAGATGAAATTGTAGCATTAAATTATGAACCACTATTAAAGGAAACTGCTATTTTATTTAAGAAATGGCATAAGCTCCCACTTAGTATTATAGGCCGAATAAA
This sequence comes from Lissotriton helveticus, assembly GCF_964261635.1. Classification (NCBI taxonomy): domain Eukaryota; kingdom Metazoa; phylum Chordata; class Amphibia; order Caudata; family Salamandridae; genus Lissotriton; species Lissotriton helveticus. The sequence goes on from NC_136068.1 coordinate 443,186,827, forward strand.
CTTGGTCAAAATGAAAATATTGCCTAAATATCTTTATCTTTTTTGTTCTATTCCCTTAAGGGTAAACAATTCTTATTTTTGTAGGCTTGAGGGCATTATTAGCAGCTTTATTTGGGGCTACAAGAAAGCTCGACGAGCTATATCTCTTCTTAAAGCTCCTTAGGATCAAGGTGGACTAAACCTTCCAGATATTAGATATTATTATTTGTCTTCTTTTTTGATTCGCTTTCGTAGCTTGCTGATCCCTGATAAATGTCTTTATTTTCATAAGTTTCTGTTAGGAGCAGATGCAATTATGTTTTTTATAGATTTAATGACCCCAATTAATTTAAACAAGTTAAATTTAAGACGGTGCGGGATACCACTTACATCTGGCGCTCCATACTTACTAAAAGCAAGATATCTCTATTTCATGATAAAACTCCTCTATGGTCTAATCCTGGCTTACCGGAAATATTTCAGGATATAATAGGCAGTGCATTTTCCAAATCTGGCATTAATTCTGTTGGAGACCTATATGATCATAGGGGATTTTTACCGTTTGAAAGATTGAAAGCTTGTTATAAATTGCAAGAAGGGGCAAGATTTAAATATTTTCAAATCAGGGATTATTTTCTGAGGGAGATAGAACTCAATTCTCTGACTGAATCTGAAGTATGGAACTGTATATATAGGGAAGAAGATAAGGCATTGATTAGTATAGGGTACAAAATATTCTCTGGTTATAGTATTAATGACGTACAAAAATTAGCTGAAAAATGGACTAATAAGCTTGCAATGGAAATAACATCAGATTTCATTACTTCCTCTCTAAATAGCCTTAATCTTGCTGTTCAATCCTCAAATCTTAAACTACAGTTGTTTAAAACTATATGTCAGTTGTATTATACACCGGATCGGATTCTTAAATGGGTACCGAATAACAATTTTAGCGATCGTACAAAATGTCCCAAATGTGATTTGAAAGGAGCTGATATCATTCATATGTTTTTTTTGTGCCCAAATCTTGTTGAATTTTGGAATGGAGTATCGAAAGTTATTTCCACTAAACTTGGTATTCCTATTATGTTATCGTTAAAAGATGTATTTATAGGAGCGTCAGGGGAAAATAGTGTATTATGTGATTTACTGAATATCTTAATTACTTGTGCTAGACTGACTATTGCTAGAGACTGGGTTCAGAAAAATTCACCAAAGGTTACTGAGTGGTGGAGTCTTGTTAAAGAAATACACAATATGGAATATGCTTTGGCTAATACTAGGGGTCTACAGGCTAAACGGAAAGTGGATAGAATATGGGGATTAATTATATCATAAAATTATTTCTGTGGCAATTTTTTATCATTTATGTTTATATCTTGTTGTATAATATGTTTGATGTACCCCTGTGATGCAAAATAATAAAAAGATTAAAAAAAAGGAAGTAGTAGTCAAAATGGCTGTGTTTCCCTCTCTTTATTTATATATATTCATGTACATAACCAATCAAATGTCATGAAATAATAGTAGAAAATGAAAGTAACATTTTAATTGGATGTAAATTCTAACACTTCAGATGTGTTTTTGTCAAGTAATTCACCTCAGGATATTTAGAGAGGGCTACAGGCCAAATGGCTCAATGGAACTCCACCAAATTTGGGAAAATGGTAGGGACTGGTATGTAGTATGGCCTATTCTATATTTGGTGAAAGTGTCTACAGTGGTTTTTATGTAAATTAACTTTTAAAAATTTTGGGAGCGCTTCCCGGTGCGCGCCCCGGTACGCGTACCGGCAGCGCTACGGGAGTCCTCCATTTTGTGTTTCGGTAGATTTGAGACAGAAAATGGAGGAGAAACAACGTTGGGAATGGGTATAAGGGGGCATGGTAGGCACTCCCTGACCCTCTAGGTTTTCTGAGGGGGTCTTAGGAGGCCCATATTGGCGGGAAAAAAAATTTGATTTTTCGCGGGGGGAGAGCCCGGTACGCGCACCGGGAAGCGTATCGGGGAGCGTACTTTGGTGAAAAATAGTGAAAAAAGTTAGAAAAAGATAATCATTTGGAGTGATCAGAGGTAGGGTAGCCCTGAAAAGAGCTTTTGGGTTCTGTGGCTGATTTAGGTACCTACAAGTAGGTGCCAATGCACAGTCTTAAATTCAGGAGGAATATTCTATTCCCCTCATCTGAGAAGTGCACACCATCTGCTCTGTAGATATCTTGCATGTTGTAACGCAAGTTGTTGTTGTATATTGCACCCATTCCATAGTCTCTCTTGTAAGCAGAAACAGATTTATTCACATGTTTCCGTGCTTTCTCAAATTGTGGACAAAATTGGTTGGACCAGTTCCATTTCTGTCTTTGGCATATATTGGAATATACCATGGCAGTTTGTGGAAAAATTGTCATCAATTGCCCAAAGGTGTCCTTTAAAAGCATCTCCAGACCTACCCCAGTCAAAGTGCCTAGGTCATTTCCACCACAGTGCAAAATTATGAGGGCAGGGTGTGGCAGATGGTAAAAGGTTTTCACCAATGGTATCAATTGATGACATCTCAATCCTCTTTGGCCAATCCATTTTATGTGCACATTTGGTAAATCAAGTTTGTGAAAATTTCTGGTAGCTGCATACCTTTGAGCCCAGTGAATGTAGCTATATCCAATAATCCAGACAGAGTACCTGGTGAGAGGAGGTTCTGGTGCAGTCAGATGAAGTGTAGGAATGAAATGGCAGTTGGAACAGTAGGAGTTTGCAAAAAAAAACTGTGGAGTTTCAGTGCACAAGCAATGATTGGTGGATTCAGATAGTTGAAAACTGAAAGTTAGGGTGCATGGTTCTGTTATGTGAAAGAAGTAATTTGAATGGTTAAGAAAAAGTCATTTAAAGAAAGATTGCAGTGGATAAGCTGGTGTATTGAGAGGTCAAACATGCTTGCTGATTTCATTTGCAACATTGTAGAATAAACTTTTAATCCTGGGAGCTCAGTGAGGAGGGAGTTGCTATGGTAACAGGTAGAAAGGGCTGAGGGGGGGAAGGGTGTTGATTTGAAAATAGAGAGGGAAGAGTTTTGATTGGTTACCATGAGGAATATGTGTGTAGAATTAGAGGTTTTCTGTGCCATTAATAGTTGCAGTGCCTGGAGAACATACCTTTTGCTCTGCTAAAGAAATATTGGTGTGTGTATCTGACACTGTTCTGAATCTCCTAAAGCATTTGTAAAGGTGAGTTATGATTCATTTAGATAGAGAGTTCAGATTAAGAAGCACATTGATTTTCTTTGCTGTTGGTTTGTGTGATGCTTTTTGAAAATGCATGGTTTCTATATTTGTAAAATAGAGGATTTGTATTTTGAGAAATAGTGATGTTTCAGTAGTGAAGTTGAATGGTTGTACATAGGACTTGCACTCTGTATCTAAAATGTTATTTTAAAAATCAATTTTAGGGTAAATCAATGGGTTTCAGTAGTGACAATGAATGCTTGTACATAGGACCTGTGTTCTGTTCCTAAAATGGTAATTGAAAAACGATTTTAGTGCAAATCAATGGGTTTCAGTAGTGAAAATGAATGCTTGTATATAGGATCGCTGTGTTTGTAAAATGTTAATTGAAAAACGATTTTAGTGCAAAACAATGGGTTTTAGTAATGAAAATGAATGCTTGTAAATAGGATCTGTGCTCTGTTCATGAAATAATAAATAAAAAACGATTTTAGGGCAAATTAATGGCTTTCAGTAGTGAAAATGAATGCTTGTACATAGGACCTGTGTTCTGTTCCTAAAATGGTAGTTGAAAAACGATTTTAATGCAAATCCATGGATTTAACATTTTTAAGAAGGAATAAATAGTGTGTGCATAATTATATAAAAATATTTGAAACTTTTACAAACATGTTATCTGTTTCACCTCAGATTGGGAAGCAGACTGAGTTTCTTTGTTGTTGGTTTGTTTCATTTTTTGGGTAATGCTTGGTAGGAATGTTTGCAAGAGATAGGAAATGTATTTTGTAAAATAGTGACTTTTCAGTACTGAAATGGAATGGTTGTACATAGGACCTGCACTGTGTTTCTAAAATGTTATTGAAAAATTGATTTTGGGGCAAATTAATAGCTTTTACATTTTTGAGAAAGAATAAAAAGTGTGTGCATGATTAAATAAAATAATTTGAAGCTTTCACAATCATGTCACCTGTGTTACCTCAGATTAGGAAGCACACTGAGAGCCTTATTTATGAAAACAGCGATGCGTCACTTTTAACTGTGCACTCCTTGTGACACCAATGATGCATTATATTTAATGTATGACGCATCATGTTTGTAGGACTTACAGATAAGTCAGTATTTCTGATGTATCTGTAAGCGCAAAAGTGACGAATTGCCGGAGTGTGTCACAAAAATGACGCAACTCCAGCAATGCATCCTTTCACATGGGGAAAGCCCCATGTGAAAGCGTTTGCCTCAGTCTTACGCCTGCTGTGAGGCAGGTGCAAGATTTTGACGTAACAGTGTCCTAAAAGTGACGCAGTGAAATCTCAAAGATTTCACTGCGTCACTATTACGAGGCTTTCTGCGGAGAAATGACCCCTCTGTGTACATTACACCTGACAGAGGTATAATGTGGCGCAGAGGTTTAAAAAATTACGCATCTACCTACATGTGTCACTTTTTAAATATGGCGCAACAAGGCACATGTTTTATGCTGCCAATGCGTCACAAAAAGTGACGCATCAGTAGCGCAAAACTGACGCATGGCTTTATAAATGAGGCTCATCTTTTTTTTGCACACTACTCCAGTTTAGTCCTGTCCACTGCACTCTTGGACACAAGCCTCACCTTTTGTGCTCCCCTGGACAGGCTTTATCACATCAGCACTCCTGCTTAGGCCGCATAATCTTTTTTTAGAATAACATTTGAAAAACAGAGAAAAAGTCATATGTATAAGCTTTTCATTACACTACTAAAATATTTTTGGGGCAAATTAATGAGTTTTACATTTTTGAGAAAGAATAAATAGTAGGACCTGCACTGTGTTTCTAAAATGTTATTGAAAAATCGATTTTGGGACAAATCAATGGCTTCTACATTTTTGAGAAAGAATAAATAGTGTGTGCATGATTACATAAAAAAATTGAACTTTTCACAATCATGTCACCTGTGTTACCTCAGATTAGGAAGCACACTGAGCTTCTTTGCTGTTGGTTTGTTATTTTTTTGGTAATGCTTGGTAGGATTGTTTGCAAGAGAGAGGAAATGTATTTTGTAAAATAGTGAGTTTTCAGTACTGAAATGGAATGCTTGTACTCCAGCAAGGCATCCTTTCACATGGGGAAAGCTGCATGTGAAAGTGTTTGCCTCAGTCTTATATCTGCTGTGAGGCAGGAGCAAGATTTTGACGTAACAGTGTCCTAAAAGTGACGCAGTGAAATCTCATAGATTTCACTGCGTCACTATTACGAGGCTTTTTGTGGAGAAATGACCCCTCTGTGTACATTACACCTGAAAGATGTAAAATGTGGCGCAGAGGTTTAAAAAGTGACGCATCTACCTACATGCGTCACTTTTTAAATATGGCGCAATAAGGCACATGTTTTATGCCGCCGATGCGTCACAAAAAGTGACGCATCAGTAGCGCAAAACTGACGCAGGGCTTTATAAATGAGGCTCATCTATTTTTTTGCACACTACACCAGTTTAGTCCTGTCCACTGCACTCTTGGACACAAGCCTCACCTTTTGTGCTCCCCTGGACAGGCTTAATCACATCTGCACTCCTGCTTAGGCCTCATAATCTTTTTTTAGAATCACATTTGAAAAACTGAGAAAAGGTCATATGTATAAGCTTTTCATTACACTACTAAAACATTTTTGGGGCAAATCAATGAGTTTTACATTTTTGAGAAAGAATAAATAGTGTGTGCATGATTACATAAAAAAATTGAACTTTTCACAATCATGTCACCTGTGTTACCTCAGATTAGGAAGCACAATGAGCTTCTTTGCTGTTGGTTTGTGTCATTATTTTGGTAATGCTTGGTAGGATTGTTTGCAAGAGAGAGGAAATGTATTTTGTAAAATGTGAGTTTTCAGTACTGAAATGGAATGCTTGTACTCCAGCAATGCATCCTTTCACATGGGGAAAGCTCCATGTGAAAGCGTTTGCCTCAGTCTTATGTGTGCTGTGAGGCAGGCGCAAGATTTTGACGTAACAGTGTCCTAAAAGTGACGCAGTGAAATCTCATAGATTTCACTGCGTCACTATTACGAGGCTTTCTGCGGAGAAATGACCCCTCTGTGTACATTACACCTGACAGAGGTATAATGTGGTGCAGAGGTTTAAAAAGTGACGCATATACCTACATGCGTCACTTTTTAAATATGGCGGAACAAGGCACATGTTTTATGCCACAAAAAGTGACGCATCAGCAGTGGAAAACTGATGCAGGGCTTTATAAATGAGGCTCATCTTTTTTTTTGCACACTACTCCAGTTTAGTCCTGTCCACTGCACTCTTGGACACAAGCCTCACCTTTTGTGCTCCCCTGGACAGGCTTCATCACATCTGCACTCCTGCTTAGGCCTCATAATCTTTTTTTAGAATAAAATTTGAAAAACAGAGAAAGGGTCATATGTATAAGCTTTTCATTACACTACTGAAACATTTTTGGGGCAAATTAATGTCTTTTACATTTTTGAGAAAGAATAAATAGTGTGTGCATGATTACATAAAGAAATTTGACCTTTTCACAATCATGTCACCTGTGTTACCTCAGATTAGGAAGTAGATTGTGCAGATGAGGTGAGGCATGTCCAGAGGGACAGAGGAGGTGAGGTCTGTGTTCAAGACTGTAGTGGGAGAGAGGCCTTTCCTGGGGAGTATAGGTGGTGAGGCCTGTGTTTAAGAGTGCAGTGGACTAGACTTTATGAAGCCTATCCCACACTGCACTCTTAAACACAGGTCTCACCTTCTTTGTACCCGTGGACAGACCTCTCTTCCACTACACTCTTCAATACAGACCTCACCTCTCCTGCACCCCTAGACAATCCTCACCTCATCTGCAACCCTGAATAGACTTCAACTTATCTGTATCCTTAGACAGGCTTCAGCTTATTTACACCCTTGGACATGCGTCACCTCATCTGCACCCAGTTACCATCATTTATACTCAATACATTGAGGCCTGTCCAGAGGACACAGATGAGGTAAGGCTTGTCCAAGGGTGAGAGGAGGTCAGTCCTCTCCACTGTACTCATGGACACTGAATGCTTGTACATAGGACCTGCAGTGTGTGTCTAAAATATTATTTAAAAAACGATTTTGGTGCAAATCAATGAGTTTTAGATTAGTGAGAAGGAATAAATAATGTCTGCGTGATTAAATTCATATATTTCATCCTTTCACAATAATGTCACCTGTGTTACTTCAGATTAGGAAGTAGATTGTGCAGATGAGGTGAGGCATGTCCAGAGGGACAGAGGAGGTGAGGGCTATGTTCAAGACTGTAGTGGGAGAGAGGCCTTTCCTGGGAGGCATAGGTGGTGAAGGCTGTGTGTAAGAGTGCAGTGGACTAGACTTCATGAAGCCTATCCCCTACTGCACTCTTAGCCACAGGTCTCATCTTCTTTGTACCTGTGGACAGAGCTGTCTTCCACTACACTCTTCAATACAGGCCTCACCTCTTCTGCACCCCTGGAGAATCCTCACCTGATCTGTAACCCTGAATAGACCGTTTGCTTTTTGTCATTGCTTTGTTGTTTGGTAATAGTGGTCTATAATGTGCTATTTTTTTCTTTAACACAGATTGAAATCAAGATTTCAAGAGTAAGGAAAGATGCCCTCAAGGCAAAGGAGAAGAAAACATGAAAACCGCAAAAAAACAAAAACAGCAACGGAATTACAGCACTCTTCCACAACAAATACTTCAAAAAACAGGAACAAAGCTCCTGGTAAGACAACTAAGTCTTTCTTACGGAACATATGTAGATCAAAAGAAAATGTTGGACAGCATGTAGAAATAGAGAATGAGAGAGTAAATTTGAAAAGGAAGGAGAGAACCTCAAAGAATCCTACAACTGGAGCAGGAGAGAATAATATGTATAGGAATAGAAGGCAGAATCAGTTTAGAGACATTCGTAAACGAATGTTTCACAATAGGGTGGTTTTAAATTTGTTAAAAAACATTAGGAAAGGTAGAGCTGCTTTTTATAGGAAAAAGAAAAGTGTAGAGAAGATTGTTGATCAGGCTTTTGAAGTTAAGAAAAAATTATTTATTTTAATAATCAATAGAATTAGGACACTTAACAAGACAATTGATGTTTTCAAATCAAACAGTAGATGGAAAAGAGTAATTAATCGGACTAATTTTTGTAAAGTTTTTTCAGGAGAATGGATGCACAGTTCAAGTTGTGAGCCATTTTTTAATGAGGAGAGTTACTTCCAGGAGAATGATTTAGTGCATGCAGTTGACACCAGTGGTTGAGCGTATGAAGTGAAAGACGGTTGTCCGATTGAAAAAGAGAAACTTGTACCTAGAGAACCAGAAGAGGTGTTAACTGATGAAGTTTTAGGGAGACGTACTAAGGGTCCAGTGTACACTTGGAAGTGTAGTCGTATTTGTAGTGTGCGACAGGAATCAATTGATTTGTTTTGTAATTTCTTACGTACATATAGTAAGAAAAGTCTAAAGCAGAAAGTGAAGTTGTTGCAAGACTTAGATCCTTGCAGAGTGAGAGAAAACACAGGTTTGCAAGGGCATTCACTGGCTTGTCTTTCTAGAAAAGTCTGTCAGAGTATTTTTCATCATTTTAGGATGTTAGCAGTGCATCATACCAAAATGAGGAAATTAGTGAGAATGTTGTATTATGCAAAAAGTCCAGCACTTAAGCTTAAACAATTAAACAGTGCTCTTTTGCATGGAACTGAATTAGATGTGAAGAAGATTTGTGAAGAAATTGAGATTTTTTATTTTGGTGAAAAAGAGGACAGTGTAGAAATTGACACAGCAATTCAAGGTAATGTGGAAGACAATGTACAGATTTCAAGTACAGAAAAGTTTGAGCAGGAAATTACCAGGTTTAAGGTGAAATCAAGTGAAAGGCCGAATTTTACTTGTGTGAGTTGTCGACGAACTCATTATAAACATCAAACTAGATTAGTTGATTTATACGTAAAAAGTAAAAAGATGAATAATTATGAGTGGAAGGATTTTGCAACTTATCTGTGGGTGGAGAATTGCTTTGATTTGAGTTCTGATCAGCGTATTTGTAAATATTGTTATGATAAATTAAATCAAAACATTATGCTGTTCATAATAATCTGGAGTTGGTAGACATTCCCCGTGAATTGATGGATTTAAATACATATGAGTCTATTTTGATTCAATGTGTCCATCCTTTTCAGGCAATTGTTCGCATTGAGCCTAAGATAGGGAAACTGCCTCCTACTGATTTGCAGAGAGGATTAAAGGGAAGATTTCTTTATTTGCCTCTAGATTAAAAAAAAAATATTGATGCAATTGGTATAGAAAAAGTAGAAGAGGAACCTTTAGTTATTCTACTTAATGGGGTTCCGACAAAGATTAAGAAAATCTGGCAAGATTTAGTGGATGTTAGGAAAGTCAAAAAGGCAACGTTGTATTTAGTCAAAAACAATGAGTATTACAAAGATGTATGTGTTGCAGCAGAGGAAACAGCTGCAGATGAAGACAGTGATTGTTCAGGCGGCCAAATTGAAAAAGTTGATGTGTCTAGAAGTGAAGAAATATATGAACATTATACTGTTCATCCTTTGCATTCCAAAGTAGTAATGGGGAATGCAATTGAATTGTTTCAAATGAAAGCAGCAAAAGGAAGTCCCATTAGTGTATGGGAAGAAAGTTTGGAAGCTCGTTGTTTTCCACAGCTATGTCCAACAGGTCGAGGTGGACGATATGACGATCGACCACTTCAAATTCCTGCATCTGAATATCGAACTGTAAGATTATATGCTGAAGATCCAAGGTTTCGTCAATGCATTCCCTATTTGTTTCATTTACTGTATGAAAGTGACTTGTCTGGGCTTTCTTATGCAGTACACCATATACTGAAAAGTGGAGCACATCTGCAAAATGTTTCGGCGAGGGACTTTATGGAGAAAGTGAATCTGCAAGATAATATTTTGGAATCTCATTTAATCAATCTCATGGCATGTCAGCGTGGTACAAACGAGTATTGGTACCGTCGTCATTTGGAATTGAAATGTATGCTAAGAAACTTAGGAACTCCTACATGGTTCCTCACTCTTAGCTGTGCCGAGTATGCATGGGACGACTTACTTCAATTTCTACGAGAGGCAAATGCAAATATACAAAATATAGAATTCAAAACACCTGGAGAACTGTGTTCTTTGGATCCAGTGAATGTATGCAGATATTTCAATCATAGATTTGAAGCTATGCTGTCTTTTATTACCAACAAAAAAAATCCTCCCCTTGGAGAGGTTTTGGATTTCTTTTGGAGAAAGGAGTATCAAGCGAGAGGTGCTCCTCACATACATATGTTGTTGTGGATTAAAGATGCACCCAAATTTGGAACAGATTCGGATGAGACAGTGATGAGCTTCATTGAAGAGTATTCAACATGTACTGTTCCGAAAACTACCGAAGAAAACAGTTTAAGGCAACAAGTTTTACGCTTTCAATCCCATCGTTGTGGAAAGTACTGTCGTCGAAAATTCAGATACAAGGACAAGTTCTACACAAAATGTTGTTTCAGCTTTCCACGACCAGTGATTTCTAAAGGAAGAGTAAATATTTGATGTCTTCTCTGCGACATACTGTGACGAGGAAATCACCAAAAAATACATACAATTTAAAAAGAAACGAAGAGTCCAAGTACATCAACGACTACAAACCAGTGATTTTGTCCATGTGGAATGCTAACATGGATATTCAATTCGTTGCTGACAACTCTATTGCTGTGGCTCGATATGTGACGTCTTACATCACAAAAAAAGAAAAGACAGAACTGAAGGAAATGTGGGAGGACATTTCACATGAAAAGAGTCTAAGCAAGAAATTATACAGTTACAGTCTGAAGATGTTGTCGCATCGAGAAATTGGAGCATATGAATGTTCTGATCGATTGTCATCAGCAAGTCTCTATGCCAAATCTAGAACCATCATTTGGGTGAGTCTAGGTCTTGCTGCAACACGAAATCGAGTTTCCAAATCTGTACAAGAAATAGAGTATTTGTCGGAGAAAGAACCAGAAAGTACAGATATTTTGAAGACAAACATGTTGGATACATACTATCCAAATAGAAGTAGTCATCTTGAGAACAGTTGTTTGTATGAAGTCCTGCAAAACTATATTTATAAGAGAACCATCAGAGAAGATATCAACAATGGAATATATGCTATCATTGGGTGTGAAGGATGTCTAGTGAGACAGAAAAAAGGCCATTTGATTAATCATCGAAAATTGAGTTGCGAAAATCCAGAGAAAAGGGAATTTTACTATTTAGCTCTTTTGCAACTCTTTAAGCCATGGCGTACCGAAGAGGAACTACTTGGAGATTTTCTCTGTTATGAAGATTCTTTTAATGCAACCAAGGATACCATAGAATGTCCTGTTTTTCCAAATTATCTGCAAATGTTGAACGAAGAAATAGAGCAAGAAGCCACAATTGCTGCAGAGATTGCTAGAGACAGTTCTCAAGACAGTCAGAGTTCTGCTTCATTAGTCAGGATCCACTTGGAGGACCAATTTTTCAAAATGAAGCTGCCACTGCCATGGATGAGGTGGAAAGAGCTATGGAACAAGCTCAAGATGATGTAGTTAACTTAGACGATTTAGTGAAACAACTAAACCTTGAGCAGAAACAGATATATGACGAAGTCACAGATCAGATTGAACATGGATTCACTCATGAGAAAAAAGAGTGCTCATGTACATCATTTAAACCAGTCCACTGTACGTAAGTGGAGAAGTGGGAACTGGAAAAAGTTTTCTGATTAAAACAATTGCAACTTATCTGCAGAAAAGGACTGAATCACCGCTATCTTGTGTTGTTACCGCTCCAACTGGGCTGGCAGCACATAACATTAAACGGATTACTTTACATCGTTTACTGATGCTGCCAGTGGAGCATGATAACAAATTGCAATATCACAAGCTATCTGGAGATGCGTGTTCCGAAGTTTCGAGAGTCCTGAAGAAAATGAAACTTCTTATCATTGATGAAGTAAGCATGGTGTCAAATATAATGCTTGCTTTTGTGCATTTGAGAATGCAAGAAATTCTTAGAACAGACTATGATGTCTTATTTGGAGGAAAACATATTATTGTTTTTGGAGATCTACTGCAGTTGACTCCAGTGAAAGGACAACCTGTGTTCAAAATGCTCACGCATGAAGATACCAGGAAGTGCCTAGGAAGCATTGGAAACGTTAATATATGGTTAAACTTCAAATATGCAGAACTGCTTCAAAATATGCGGCAGTCAAAGGATGAAGAATATAAAAATATTCTACAAGATGTAAGAATCGTAAAAGTAAGTCAGCAAGGGAAAGAAGCTTTACATGGACGATTAATTTCAAATTTGTACCCAAATGAAAACATTCTTCCAGAGAATATTTTTGAGAAAATTAACGAGAAGAAATCTGGCTTATGTTTGATGCCAACTCTGAAAGAATGTTCCATGTTCAACAACAAAATGTTAAAGTTAGAAAATGAAGAGATAGTGAAACTGGAAGCTATAGATAAAATGGAACATATGGGAGCAACAATTATTTTGTCTGAAAATTTGAAATCAAAATTGGATTCATTAGAGAAGACTATATCTAAAACTGCTGGTTTTGAAAAGACTCTGAATGCGTGTTTAAATTGTTGTATCATTTTGAGAAGGAATTTAAATGTTGAAAGAGGTCTGGCAAAATGGAGCAATGGGTCATGTTGTTGGTTTTGTGAATTACAAAAATAGAGATGGAATTGAAATTTAAAAAATTAAATTTGATGGCATTGATGAAATAGAACAAATTTGTCGTTGTTCAGCTAGATTTTTGCTTGTGAAAGACTTATATGTTCGCCGAAAACAGTTTCCTATTTGTTTGGCATATGCGGTGACAATTCATAAATCTCAAGGTTTAAGTGTAGATAGCGCTTTGGTGAACATTGGAAGTTCTGTGTTTAAAGAGGGTATGGTATATGTGGCATTATCACGAGTCAGAACTTTATCAGGATTGTACTTGATTGAGTGTGATGAAACAAAGATTTGTGCAGATCTAGATTGTGTTAAAGAATACAATAGGTTAAGAAGAGAGTATGCTCCACATTTGCCTCAATATCCTCTGTTTGAAAAACGTGTGGTAGGCCGAAAAAGAAGAAATGAGAATAATTGCAGTGAGGTAGTAGCAAAAAGACAAAAAGTAGATGAAACTGTAATTGTAAGGAGATAGAAAAAGGATTCTGTTGAAGATGTTGTTGGATTTCAGTTTGAAAACAGTTCTGGTGTCAACTGCTATGCTAATGTAGTGGTTAATGTTGTTTTTTTTCTTCAAAATATACAAGAACAGATTGTTGAAAATCGGGATCAAAGAATCTGTTGTTTGTTGAATTCCGTGTTTGAGAAATGTAGCAGTGATAGAGCAAAAATAGAAAGTGTTTCAGAAATTCGAAATCTTTTAGACATATGTTCTGGTCAAAATCAATTTTCACAGATTATTCAGCAGGATTGTCAGGAATTTTTAATGTATATGTTTGATGTATTGGAAGATGAAGGTGTAGATATAAAAAATCTTTTTAACCTTTCTTATCAATGGCAGCATGACTGCGACAACTGTACTTTATCAAGTACTACTAGAATAGACAGTGAAAGATTTTTATATTTGACTTTACCAGACTGCAAATCAGTGCCTTTTAATAATCTAGTTAAAGCAGCGGATCACAATATGGTGTGTACCCAATGTAAGTCTGCAATGCTGTCCACATTATTTCTACAAAATTATGGTCAGTATGTAATTTTAATGTTCCAACGATGTAGGCCTGATGGAACTAAATTGACAACTTCTATTAAAAATTTCGTGGCTTCTCAGTTATCAATATCAGTAAGAACCTTTGCAACTGTAGCTATTATTTTTCATGACGGTCCTTCTACAACATCAGGGCATTACACATGCTATTTAAAAAGTTGTAAAGGTTGGACCCACTGTAACGACACTCATTTGACTTTCAAACAACGTTTGCCTTTTGGCTTAAAAAATTCATACCTAGTGTTTTTACAACCACAATTTAAGTAAAGGTAATTGGCCTATGAAGACGGGAGCAGTTAATAAAGGTTATTTTGCTGTTTAAAAATATATTCTGAGTAAAAGTGATCCAGGTAATATAAAAAATTGACTTGTCATATAGGTACTGTAAGTGGATCTCAAAGTAAGTGATATTAGTATTATACAAAATGATGACCATGAGTGAGTCAGAGATGGTTTTACAAATACTTAAATATTGTGAAAATGTTGTATGAGCCTTTCTTTCAGAACGTCAGAAAAAAGGTAATTTCAGAGTTTCTTAGAATTAATTTGAAAATATACACATACATCTGACACTATTTGGCCAAAAGGAAAGATACAGGAATGAGTAAAGAGTCATGACTGAAAAAAGGAGTATATGAAAATAATGAAAATATTTCAGATGTTCTTGGAGCTTTTCTTCCAGAAAGTTGATGAAATTGATTTTTTAGTGAACAGCAGAGTACTTTCCAACGAGAAAAGGACCTTCATGATATACTATTTGGCCTCAAGGAAAAGTAAGTCAATCAAAGATTAGTGTACATTTGTCATTTGTCAGTATCTAAGGTTTTTTTTAAAACACAATCTTTTAGATTGTGGGTTTTTTTCCGCTGTCATATGATGAGTAATTTGAACTCACTGTTTTAAGTGAAATTCAATATATTCTGACAACAGCAAAAATAAACTATGTAACATGTTGTACAAGTTATTCTATACTTTGGATTGTCTAAATTAAATTGCATTCCCATTCTCTGACACTCACTTTCCTTTTTCTATCCTCTGTCATCTCTTTTTACTCACTTATAATGTCTTTTTCTCACTTTTTGTAACCCCCGTTCCTTTACTCCACTTCTTTCACAACCCCTCATTCTCATTTCAACTGTCTGCATCCCCTCTATCCCTTGCATAACTTTTCAGCTTTCAGTCTCTCTGCTTTAATTCCCTTTTCCGTATTTTCCTCCTTTGCTCTTTTAGTAATTCCTCTTTACTCACTCAGCAGTATTGTCGCACTCTATCACTATAAATCACCTACTCTCCCTCGCTTATCTTTGTTTGCTCTTTTCTTTTGACCTCTTCTCTCTATTTTTTGTTCACTACCTCTATGTCCTCAGTGCCTCACTCTCCTTGTGTTATGTTCACTTGTGTTTATCTACCTTTTATCATTTCTTTTATAACAACTTCACTGCTCCTCTCTCATCGTTCTTCATCCCATTTCTTTTAGTCTGGTTCCATTACTATCCCTCATTTCCTTTCTTTCAATGTCCTTCTCTTTACTTTCATCTCCAAGTTATTTTCTCTCAGTACCACTGTTTTAGTCGTCTTCTCCTCTGTTTTCTTTTTTGCTCCCTTACTCTTTTTCCTTTCCTCACTCATTGTACTCCACTTCACTCAGTTTTTCTCTTAGTGTGTCTGTCTACTAACTTCCTCACTCATTTTCCCTCAATCCTTCTATATTATCCTCTCTCCCTTCATCCCTTCACTCTGTGACTCTCCTTCACTTACTCACAGTTATCTTCCATTCCTCATTCTTCTAAATGCATCCTTAATTAGACTCCTTTCCCTCTCAGTCATTGTCTTTTTACTTACTCCTGTTTCCTGATTTAGTTTTGCTAACTCACATTCTTTTAGTATCTTTCTTACCTTCAGTTCATTTCTCTGTTCTTCTCTTCCTCTCTGTCAGTGAATCTATATGCCTTACGATTACTAATTTGCTCTCCTTATATTTCTTTTTCTCTCTTTTTGTCCTTCTACCTTACTTTATTTCCCTTTCTATGTGCTTCACTCTTACTTTATTTCTAAATACACTGTTATGATTTTTAACCTCTTCATTTGTATATTTTAATTTAAAATACACATTTTACTAATTATAACTTATTTTTTCTTCTCTCTTTCACAGATACAAAGTGTAGTAAAAAAATGTAATTAAAGTTACATTTATTATATGGTAAGTGTGACTAAAAAAATATAGTTTGTCATCACCCTTTGCTTTAAGCTCACTAATATTTTCTCAACCAACCTCACTCCTGTTTCTTTACTCTGCTTCCCTCACTTATTCTTATTCTCCATGTTTACTCCAATTTCCCTATTTCCCCTCTCATATTCAACTTCTTTCAGTCCTCATTCTTTAGTTCCCTTACCCTCTGTTCCCTTCCTTTGCTCCCTCACTCATTCTCTTTTTCTTAATTATTTACTTCACTCCTACACACACACCTCATCCCCCTCCCAACACATACACACACCTCTGACATACAGCCCACACACACCTCATACACACACACACTCCTCACACACACACACACATTCCATACACACACATACATCCCACACACATACCCCCCACACCCACACATCCCTCACACATATCTCACACACCCTCACCTCCACCCACACCGAAACACCCCACACACCCACAGACACACCTAACACACCCACACCCCGACCTACACTCACTGACTCCCTATAAGTCACACACACTGTATTACGTACCTTTCTTTGCTGTTTCACTCACACCCATTCAGGCATTGTTTCCTTTACTCTCTCGGTCCTTTCTCTTTGTCACTCCCCATGTCTTATCCTAATTCAATTTTTCCCCCTCTTTCACCCCTCTTTTCTTACACTCACTGCTCTTTTCTCACCCTCCCTCACCATTGTTCATTTATCCCGGTTCCGTCACTACCCTTCATTCCCCAGTTTTTTACTGTCCTTTCTTTTTCTTTCAACACCCACTCACATTCTCCCACTATTTCTACTTAAGTCTTCTTCCTCTCTCTTCCCTTCTTTCGCTCCCTTATTCATTTTACTTTTCTCACTTTCACCCCATTACACCTTCTCTGTTTTTTACTATGTAATAAACAATCCCTCTGTGTTTCTCCCTCTAGCTCTCTTTCTCTTAACATTACTCTCTTTGTGTTCTTCCCTCATGCTAACTCCTTCATTCATTTTTTTTTCATTTTTGGGGGTGCGCCCCGGTGCGCGTACCCTGAGGAAAAAAATTGACAGAGATTCTTTAACAATATAGGTTTATTTTTATAAATTAAAGGTAGTTCTAAAAAGTTTTTTTTCTTCTTTTTGTTGTTTTATATTTTTTTAAGGTTTTTTGAACATTTTGTACTTTTTTTGGCTTTTCTGAACAGTTTTATATTTTTTGTGTATTTTTTATGGGGAGAAACAAAAAAAAGGGAATTGAAAATGGCTCAACTGGAGCAAAAAACAAAAAACGGAAACAATTAGGGTTTTTTGGGGCAATTGTGGTTGTCACCAGCAAAGACGATGAGCTTTACACTCTTTTCACCATAGGAGATGAGCTTACCACAGTAAATACATGTTACTCTAAAATCTTCAAATCGTTGTTGAATGCAAGGCATCGTCTCCGTTGTTTCTGGTCCCGATGGAGTGGGTTGCTTTCTTTTGGAGGTGGTCCTTGAAGACTGGGGGAGGTTTCTGGCCAGTTCCCTCATCTCTGCACGAGAATAGTTGTTTGGATGCTTGCGGGTGATATGTCTAATCATGGTATTATTACCAAAGGAATATTTTTTGTTTGGGTTGCCCCTTGAGAGTTCTGAGCCACAAATTAGGCAAGTTACCTTGGCCGCATCGACTTTTTCTTGCCCTCTGGGATTGAAAAAAACTCCCATACAATGTGTGGCCTTGGCTGGGATGGGGTATTGTCTTCAGCCAGCCATCTTCTCCTCTCCTCCTCTTCCTCTTCCTCCTCCTCCTCTTCTTGACCACCAATGTACTGTTGTGGTGGTCCTCTTGGTGGTGGTGGTGGTGGTGGTGGTGCAGATGCTCCAGCTGCTGCTACTACTGTAGCCATTTTAAAGTACAAAATAATTCTCTGTGTTATTATTATTATTTGTTGTTGAAACAGGTCTTCCTCAGTCAAAGGACAAAGTCAGAATAAGGAAAAAAGGTGGAGTTTTTCATCATTTGGAAAACAGAACTGTTCTTGACCAATGAAAAGTGTTATTTTCAAGTCACATGATCCGGGCTTTCATCATTTTGAAACCAAAACTGATCTGCACCAATGAAAAGTGTTATTTTCAGATCACATGACCCGACGCGCTTACGCTACGCGCCCCGGGGTGCGTAGCGTAAGCGCTTCAGGACGTTGCACGATCGAATGCGCTCGCGTGCTTCCGGGTGCGCTTACGCAGTGCGTCATATGACGCATCACGCGGTTACGCGAAACGTCACGATGTTGTTTTCGTTCGTGAGATTAGCGCTAACAGGACGCTCCCCGGTACGCGCCCCGGGGCGCGCCGTAACATTGCGCTTACCCGTGCGTTCACCGGTACGCGCCCCGGGAGCGCCCCAGGGCAAAAAAAAAACAACATAATTATACAATATAAAATTTGTTATAAAATGTTTTACTTTTTATACCTATAGAGATTTGCTATTAAAAAACCATTGAAATTCACTGAAAAAACCATAGGTTTCACACCAGTTATATTTAGGAATTAGCATTTAAAAAACCTATTAAATTCACTGAAAAAAACATAGGTTTCACACCAGTTATAGTTAGCTTGAAATTTTACTCGCATAAAACCATTGAAATTCCCATGTTATAGTTAGTTGGACTCACTATAACTTGCGCGCCTGCAATGCACTGCTGATGACATCACATATTACATCACTCATGACATGGTCAGTGACATCACTCATGACATCACTGATGACACCATCCTTGTGACAGAGTGACAGACCTCCTTTCACTGTAATGTAACCCTTGAAGCACATATTCAATAATAGAAACTAAAATTTTCAAAAAGATGGAAATACCCATACCAGTAACAACAACCAATTCAATAATTCCACCATCTATAAACACATCCACGTATTCACCAACAGTTCTATATAGTCACTCATACATATACTCACTCATCATATGTGGTGATACACCTATACATCCTGATTAAGCATGGGCGTAAAATCCGCTCCGCTCGCGGATTTTTCGGATTTTCGGCAAATTCGCAATCCGCGAACGCTCGCGAATTTGTCGAAAATCCGTGAATCCGCTCGCGGCGGATTTTTTGCTTGGTTGCGGCGCGCGGCGTGGTGCACGGCGTTCACTTTCCGTCATTTAGCGTTTGCCGAGTTGTTTTTCTCGATCATATTTTGAGAGTGCTGCGCCATTTTGGATCTTGCTGCGTGTTCCCGCGGGAGTTTGGCTCCCGCGAATACGTAATCGCGGCTTGCCACCTTGCACAGCACATCTCGCGAGAGTTCGCAATTGCGAACACGTAGTTGCGGCGGAAAGGAACAATCTCGCACTTGCGAAGTAGAGATTTTGCAATTTCGCACAAGAAAATCACCAGCAAACAGGATAAACCTTCAGAAAATGATGATTTTTATCAGAATCACTCCTCAGGTTGACATTTGCATGGCCTTTCTTTTTGCAAGGAGTCCATTTTGGGGGGGGGGGAGGAAGGAAGTGCCCCACAGTCTCCAACTTCCTGTTCCTGTCCAGCAGGCTCCTCCCAGTGCTTTGTCCATCTCCTGGTCACTTTCATTTGGATCTGGAGCTGGAAGGATTACTTTTTGTGGGTGCTGCTGGATATTTGGATTTGAGGCCTTTTTGACTGTCTTTGGATCACTTTTGGATTAGAAATCAACTTTCACAAGTAAGTTTGTTTGGGGCATTACAGTTGCTGCAAGTACAATTTTGGAACTTTTTCAGAAAATTAAATAAATTATATTGTGGGTAGCCACAGTATCCAGTAGGACCAGGGTTGGTTATGGGTGCATGATACAACTGTTTTGTTGAATTTAAACACCATTGAGGCCATGGATGGGCTGGGATTGTGCTGATTTTTGTCGTTTTTTTGGGCCTGCTGGTGGGGCCCTTTGCCCAGGGGTGGTGAGTGTTGCATGGGCCTAGTCTTTCTGTGGGGTGTCTTCTTGAATTTAAACATAATTGAGGCCATGGATGGGCTGGGATTGTGCTTATTTTATTGTTTTTTGTCGTTTTTGGGGGGCTGCTGGTGTGGCCTTTTGCTTGCCCAGGGGTGGTGGTGGTGCATGGACTGAGTGTGCCTGTGGTGTGGTCTCACTCTCTTTGATGTAAACATCATGGATGGCATTGGATTGTGGTGATTTCTGGCTGTTTTTCTGTTTTGTGGGGGTGTACTGTTGATGTGGACTGGCCATGTGGGTGGTGGTGGTGGCCATCTTGAGTGCTGGCTGGTACAGGCAACATGTGCTTGGGGTGTAAGGGGGCCATTTTGAGGAGAGGCAGTGTCTGAGGCCTGCACTTATTTTGCCTACTTTTCATCCCTTATGCCCAGGGGTAGTGAGTGTTGCATGGGCCTAGTGTTTCTGAGGGGTATCTTCTTGAATTTAAACACCATTGAGGCCATGGATGGGCTGGGATTGTGCAGATTTTATTGTTTTTTGTCGTTTTTTTGGGCCTGCTGGTGTGGCCCTTTGCCCAGGGGTGGTGAGTGTTGCATGGGCCTAGTCTTTCTGTGGGGTGTCTTCTTGAATTTAAACATAATTGAGGCCATGGATGGGCTGGGATTGTGCTTATTTTATTGTTTTTTGTCGTTTTTGGGGGGCTGCTGGTGTGGCCTTTTGCTTGCCCAGGGGTGGTGGTGGTGCATGGACTGAGTGTGCCTGTGGTGTGGTCTCACTCTCTTTGATGTAAACATCATGGATGGCATTGGATTGTGGTGATTTCTGGCTGTTTTTCAGTTTTTTGGGGGTGTACTGTTGATGTGGACTGGCCATGTGGGTGGTGGTGGTGGCCATCTTGAGTGCTGGCTGGTACAGGCAACATGTGCTTGGGGTGTAAGGGGGCCATTTTGAGGAGAGGCAGTGTCTGAGGCCTGCACTTATTTTGCCTACTTTTCATCCATTATGCCCAGGGGTAGTGAGTGTTGCATGCTTGCATGTCCCTAGTCTTTCTGTGGGGTGTCTTCAATGTAAACATCATGGATGGCATGGGATTGTGCTCATTTTTCTGTGTTTTGTCGATTTTTTGGGGTGTATAACTGAACTGATGTTCCTCTGTCTTCCATTGCTTTTAGGTGCACAAGAAGACTCAAGAGAACCACCAGTGCCAGGAAGAAGTCCTGCAGCGGTGTGTGCAGCATAACGTCACGCGACGTCACGTCTGGACACAGAACCCTCTGCAACTCGTGCAACTGCTGCCTGCTGACCTGCTCTGAAGAAGATGGCCCCAAAAAAAGTAACCCGTAGCTCCTCTAGCAAGAAAGGTGCCAGTAAGGAGCAGAAGAAGCAAGTTACCAAGGACACTGGTGTGCCGCCCGCCCCTTTTTTTGGGAGTAAAAAAAAAGTATGCCTGCAGCAGCGGGCTCTGCTGGGGACCAAGCTGGCAGCAGCACCCCCGCTCCATTGGGCTCAGTGCCACCACCACCACCACGCCAACTTAAGTCCAAGCCCTTGAGTGCTGCAGAGGCAGCCAGTATAGTTCTTCAATCACCATCGACCAGTGATGTTGGCTCATCGCAAGAAAGCAGCAGCAATGTCCCTCAATCAACACAGGTTGTTGTAGCTCATCTGACGAGTGTTGAACAACCACAGCCGCAACAACAATCACATGTGCAAGTACAAGCCCAAGTACATGTGGAAGGAGAGGCAGCGCAAGGAGATGCGCAAGCAGAGGTGCATGGAGGGTCACAACAAGTGCCCACAATAGTTGTTCCTCCCGAAGTAGGGGCACATCAGGAAATCGACAATCAAGGCGAGGTATCATTTGAGGAAGCCACTCCTCCTGATGATCCTTCATTGTCTTCCACACCCCTAGCAAGGAAGAGATCAAGGGTGGTGTCTACATCCTCTTCAAGCACACCTCCTTCTGATGATACGGATCAAACTTGGGAACCAGCACCACAGCCGTCTGAGAGTGAGGCACACCATGATCCAACAAAGGTAGTTAAGCGTAAAAGGAAGCTCGTCCAAAGTCTCAGAGTTATGGAGTGTGATGAGTCTCAACAAGAAGTGGCGGATACTGCTGCTGATGAAGACTCTGCCAACGACGACCCAGTCATCATAAAGGTCACTGCAGCCCCAGCGGGCATGCAGCAAACAGACATTTTGACCCTAGCCCGAAGAGCTGCTGAGCGTGATGATGATGATGATGTTGTCGATGAGGAGGCAGTGGAAACACCACAATCATTGGAATTAAGTAGTACACCAACTCGTCCCGCTTCCATATTTCTTTCTGGCAAGAAGAGACCTCCGTCAACCTCGACCTTAATTAGTGGCGGTGAAAGTGCAAAACGTACAAAAGTTGGGCAATCCACATCCTCCACTTCATCTGCCATTAGCTTCATGACCACCACCACCAGTATCGCCGCCTCCTCCATGTCCCACAGACACTTCAAGTCCCCAGTTTGGGACTTCTTTACTGTTTGTCCAAAAAATCCAAAGTTTGCCATTTGTACCATTTGTAAGCAAGCAGTTAGTCGTGGTAAGCCAGGTACCAACTATGGTACCGGAGGCCAGAGAGGTCATCTTAGGAGACAGCACACTGTCAAATGGTTTGCGCACCTAGATGCGATCAAGAAAGGCCAAATTCAAGGAAACGTTGATGTTTCATCTGATGATGACGAGCAGGAAGAAGACGTGTCAAACACTTCCCTTACACCCAGTACCCCTGTCAGCAGCACACCCAATGTGAGGCACACTAAGAGTGTTGGAGCGAGTGAGACACCAACGCACAAAAGTTCACCAGCGAGCAAAATTGGGTCAACGAAGTCATTATCAGCCCGTAAATGCTTGGTCCAGGGCAACATTAGAACAATGCTTACTTCAGACGTGCCATATGAACGCAACCACCCACTGACGCGTCTGTATAACACTAAGCTGGCTAAAATGCTAGCTGTGGACCTTCTACCTTTTTCTTTTGTAGAAGCGGTAGGTTTTCTTGAATTAGTGGCAACGCTCTGCCCTAAATGGAAGGTTCCGAGCCGGTTCTATTTTGCCAGAGTTGCGGTTCCAGCACTACATGAAGATGTGCTGGAGGCGATTGGGGCAGCTTTGCAGAAGAGTGCTGTTCACACAATACATCTGACAACAGACATGTGGACCAGTGGCGCAGGCGCTGATTACATGTGCATCACTGCACACTGGGTCTCTTTTTCAGGTGTTATAGCAAAGCTAAACGCAGGTGTTGACCCGGACACAGTTTTCAAAGCTGCTCGGAAACATGCAACACTAGCCATGTTTGGCTTGGAGAAAAGTCACACAGCAGAAAACCTTTTGGAAGAGTTTAACAAAAAGGTGTTGAAAATGCTATCCCCCCTAAAACTCAAGATTGGTTATGTTTCCACGGATAATGGCGCCAATGTAGTTAAGGCCATGTTGAAGGGTGACCATGTTAGAGTGCCGTGTTTGGCGCACTGTATCAACCTGGTAGTTCAAAAATTCTTGATGGATAAACAGAGTACAGCGTTCGAGGTAATGGCCACCTGCCGCAAAATGTGCAACCATTTCAGCCATTCTTTTAAGGCCCGGAAGCATCTGCGGAGACTGCTATTTATACGTGGAATGCCAGTGAAAGCACTCATCCAGGAGGTGGCAACACGTTGGAACTCAACCTTCTACATGCTTGAGCGTCTGTATGAGCAGTATACGGTACTCGATCACTATTTCTTCACAGAGGGTACATCTCAGAAGGAGGACCTGCGGATGAGTGCGGCGCAATGGGACATAGTTAAAAGCCTGACAGACATGCTTCGTCCTTTTGAGTTCTTCACGCGTGCAGTCAGCCAGGAGGACCGTAATTTGGGAAAAGCTATCCCATTGTTGTGCATGCTGGAGCACCAACTGATGGCGGTGTCTTCTGAGTTTGAAAAAGATGAAAAAAAAAAGACCATTTTATTTTGTCTGAGAAATTATTAGAGCGCCTACGTGGTGATGAACGTCTTGAAAAGATCAAGTCAGATCAGCATTACATTTGTGCTACTATTCTGGATCCACGCTACAAAAAGGCGCTGGCAGGCGAAGCATTCTTTCCTTTTGCTGATGCAGATGTTCAAAAGTACAAACATTGGTTAGCCTGGTCAGCCAAGAGGTATGAAAAAGAATGGCAGGTTATTGAAGGAGAAGCCAGTACATCAGCATCAGCATCAGCAGGCCATCCCCAGTCACAAGAATCCACTTCTGCACCTGTGGCTGGGGCACAAGTGACCTCTCAGCCGTTAAAGACACCGGCAACTGGATCATCTGCACCACACACAACAAAAACAGTGGCTGTTGTAGAGGATTGGCTAAGTTTGCTTGGGTATGGTTCTCAAAAAAATGTCACAGCCACAGCAAAAAGTAAGCAAAGTGGAGGAACCGTTGATGACCTTGAGTCGATGGTGCAGGACTATCTGAATGACTCAACAGAGGTCTTTCTTAATGATGAGCCATTGCAGTATTGGCATGGCAAAAAACAATTGTGGCCACAGCTCTTCAACCTGGCTATAAACTATTTGTCTTGCCCACTCGCAAGTGTGTCTTCTGAACGTGTTTTCAGTGCTGCTGGTGGCATTGTAACTCCCAAACGGAGCCGCCTCTCGCCCAAAAATGTGGAGCGGCTGACAATGATCAAGATGAATCAGCACCTCATACCACCAGATTACAAAGTACGAGAAAGCACGCCGCATGAAGACGAGGAGGACGGCAACGTAGATGAGGGGATTTGTTCTCTGTTCGGTGGCACTGACCTCATCCAGCCTGAATTCGCAGAGTATGATGACGAAATCTTGTTCTTATTCCCTGACACCGAGCCCTGAAAATGAGACAATCAATCAAGAACTTTCTTTTTCGTCCTTTTCACTTTTATTCCTGTGTGCTTTGTGTCTCTCTTTCTTTGTTTTGCACAGTTAATTTAATTCAAACTTTAATCACCTAATCCCAAAACAAGACCATCATCAGAACTGTCTTCACTTGTTTGCTTATTGATTTGAAGGTGCTGCAGTCTACATTCCTCAGGTTCACAAGTTCTGAAGAACATGCTCCTCTATCCTCCTCCTCCAGACTGTGATTTCCCTCCAAGCAGAGTGCTGGATTACGCCCAATGAAGAAAGACTCAGCACTTGTGGGGGTGTTGTACTTCTTTGCGGGTGAGTTGACGGATTTGGGCCCATTGCTGTGAAGCTCTAATAATGGACAAAAGTGTTTTGGACCAAATATGAGGTGGAAATTTCTTGCCGTTTTTGCTGACTTGCTTGCCTTTGAGGTGCTCTTTGGCGGGGTTCCGGGTGTTTGTGGGTAATTTTTGGTGTCTGTCGAAGCACTGCTGCGAGCCTGCAACAGTCTAATCTTGATTGCATTTGCTTTTCAGGAAATCCGTGGTGGAAAACAGGAGTTATGATGATTGATGATGATGACCTAGCTGAACAGCGCCGCATTTGGACCGAAGGCCGAGAGATATTGTAAGTATGAGATTTAGCTTTTTCGCTGTTTGGGGGTGTTGTCGGGTGTTTTTTTGCGGGTGGGTTGGCGGGTCTTGCCTGGGGCATTCCTGGGAAGGTCTAATACCGGATAGAAGTGTTTTGGACAAAATCCATAAGGAACAGCCTTTTTTTTTGCTATTTCTTCTGACATCTTGCTCAATGTAGCGTTTTGGGGGGCTTCCTGCTGTTCGTGGGTGGGTTGCGGCCGGGGTCTCTGTCGAAGCACTGCTGCGACAGTCTAATCTTGATTGCATTTGCTTTTCAGGAAATCCGTGGTGGAAAACAGGAGTTATGATGATTGATGATGATGATGACCTAGCTGCACAGCGCCGCGTTTGGACCGAAGGCCGGGAGACATTGTAAGTATGAGATTTAGCTTTTTCGCTGTTTGGGGGTGTTGTCGGGTGTTTTTTTGCGGGTGGGTTGGCGGGTCTTGCCTGGGGCATTCCTGGGAAGGTCTAATACCGGATAGAAGTGTTTTGGACAAAATCCATAAGGAACAGCCTTTTTTTTTGCTATTTCTTCTGACATCTTGCTCAATGTAGCGTTTTGGGGGGCTTCCTGCTGTTCGTGGGTGGGTTGCGGCCGGGGTCTCTGTCGAAGCACTGCTGCGACAGTCTAATCTTGATTGCATTTGCTTTTCAGGAAATCCGTGGTGGAAAACAGGAGTTATGATGATTGATGATGATGATGACCTAGCTGCACAGCGCCGCGTTTGGACCGAAGGCCGAGAGACATTGTAAGTATGAGATTTAGCTTTTTCGCTGTTTGGGGGTGTTGTCGGGTGTTTTTTTGCGGGTGGGTTGGCGGGTCTTGCCTGGGGCATTCCTGGGAAGGTCTAATACCGGCTAGAAGTTTGTTGGACAAAATCCATAAGGAAACACCAGTTTTGGCACTTTTTGTAAGTTAGGGTTCGTTAGGGTTAGCCCTAGCAGCAGGATTGCATGTGTTTTGGGGGGTTCTATTGCAACGCAGTTCTGTTGTTGTAGAGCACTGTTGGAGCGATGCTGGCTATGGATACTTTTGCTTGCTTGCAAGTGGTTTGAATACAATCCACGGTCTGTATTTGGGCCTACTGTTACTTTCAAAGTACGTTTTGTAACCATTTTTCTGCTAGGCATCGTTTTTGGAGATCTGATTGGGGTTCTTCTACATTTTTGCGACTGGCTTTAGTAAGGGTCTTGGTGGGAGCATTGCTGGGAAGGTCAAATTTTGTTCTAAAACACAGTTTACAGTACACCTACCTTGAGGGGAAAGATCCGCTATAATATTTTGGCCATACTTATTGATCCTTAAAAAGGTGACTCAGACAGAGAACGCAATTTCAAAAATATTGTACTGTCTATTAGGGAAATCAAAGTGTCACTTTTTGAACCACACAGCGTACATACCTTTTATTTATTTATCAGTGGTATTGTAATAGCACTTCCTGTTTTCCGTTCAATAATTACAGGCCGGGTTTCAGTCAACATCCGCCAGGCAGGCAGTGGACAGGGTGTCTTCTGTCAGTGGTCACCAGCCACATTGATGGACGAAGCGTCAGCTGGAATGGAGGAGTGCCGCCAATAAGAGGAATTGTTTGCTGCATGCAACTTACTTACCAAATTCAACAGGACAACTCCAACAACATACGCAATACAGATACAGTATCCATTGTTGTCTTTTATTCTATGAGTGTGACTGCATGTGCTTACCTTTAGTTTGTAACCAAAGATTGTCTGTATCTTCAATTATTGTTTGTCCATGCTCTGCTTTTTTTTTCTTCTCTCAACAAAACCTACCCAAAAAGAAACCCCCATTCCCATCCATTTTACAAATCCTAACCCTCTTCCCCCGGGCTGTGTTGTTTTGCTTGATGTCTGACTAAAATGACACCAATAATTCCACACACTTGCTGGGGAGGATAAGGTCATAGCAACAGGCTGGTGAAGGAATACGAGGATATCTTCTAGACTTACTCAGCTTCAGTACTATATCTTCTAGTAGTAGTAGCCAATGTCAAATAAATTCAACGCAAGTACTAGTTATACTTGCAAGCAAATACTTTACCATTTGTTAGGCTACATTATGGCACTGTTCTAGTGTACTGTCACCTGCTATTTTCTCGATCGTACCGTAACCGTTGTAATGCTACAGTAAGGAGGACAAACAAGGTTTCGTTTTCTTTTTTTCCATAGGCATGCAACTGCCACTGTGTCACACCACTAGTACCACCGCAATGAGGAAATGTCACCCGCCCAGGATTGACAACGTTAATCCCAATTTCACCTGGAGCCAGCCCTGGGCCTAGCACTAATTTCTAACACAAATTACAGGTAAGATAAGCGTTTGGTGGGAGGTAGTATAATGGAGTATTATTTCGGAGTAGACAAGAGATTGACGGTTGTACTACTAAAGTCCTACGACTGTTCAGGAAAACAAAGTTACTGTTACACCCCCGCCCCCCACCCACCAGACTGAAAAGCAGTAAAAAACAGGTATGGTCAGATAAAGTTTAAAAATATATTTATTTAGCCCTAACAAAATAATCTCCCTCACCCACCCTAACCCCAACGATTGTCTTTGAAACGTCCCAAAACGATCCCAACTCCCAAATCCCACCCCCCAAAAGTCTATAAAAAAAGGGCAAGGGACACTCCACTACTGGAGGGTGCTGGTGCTGGTGCATGATGCGGCATGGGCATCATACTCCTTGCGGAGGGTGGCAAGCTCGGAGCGGAGGCCCTTAACCAAGTTCTTATACTTCAGGACCTCCTGCTCCAGGTTGGACATGCGGACTCGTAGGCGGCGTTGGCGTTCCTTGCAGCTCCTGTGGGGGGCAGCTGGTATTTCGGTTGCTTGGCGGTGGCGGTCGTCTTTCTTAGCCCGGCTCGGTCCCGCTGGCTTAGTCACGGAGGAGGATGCAGTGGTCACAGTCGAGGATGTCGTTGTTGCCCTGCTCGACTGCGTGTCCTCCTCCTCCTCCAGGGCCACCAGCCGCCGATATTCGGCGACAGTGGCCTCCAGCCTCCGTTGCCGGGCCAATCTAGCCTGCTCCCTCCGTGTTGTTGATTTGGAAGGAGCAACTATATGAAGAAAGAAAGACATAGTCTGTAACCAATGCTCCTTATTAATAACACAAAGTGATTGAGCCGAAAGTTGGGTCACAGAGTACAAGTAGCAAATTGAAAGCACAGTACATAACTATTGAGGACAGTATCTATGTAACCTCCCACTTCTGCATCCTTGCACTAACATTAGTGGTAGTTTAATGAACAAATTCTACGACCACTATGGACTTCCATTACAGTCGACTATGACAGTACACCAGTCTTATTCTTCTTCTTCTCTCTTGTTTAGGGAAATTGGTACGTTATCTTATGCAAGCCGGCAGAATGACATGGACAGCACAGTGAACTTGCACCCGAGAAAAAAAGTTGCACACCATGATGAGTGAGACAGACTTGCGTTACTGTACCGGTCCAGTACATGCAGGTGGTGAAGCTATTACTTTTCTATTACGGGTGGCACTGAGAATACTCTGTTACAAGGGCTACTGCTTAATTAATTTACCTTTCACCCTACAGTGCAAATGAGTACTAGAAAAGGAAAATGAAGAAGCTAACTAATTTGATTATCTATCACTTCACATGGGACGTATTTGATGACATATGAGATGACTTTAGGTGCTTTGCTTAATATTGAGTGAACAGTGATACACCCACACATGAATGACGTACTACAAGTAAACTAAAGTTATTAAGAGAGGTACGGAGTGTCCACCGTAATAACCAGATATATGCTGTGATTGCAAACGCAATACAAAGTACTGCTACTATTCATGGTAGTATTGGACACATTTACAATTTCTTTTCCTTGCCTTCCCTGCACTGGAACGGACGTGCGGGTGCGGTGGTACATGCTCTTCAAGGTAACACTTACTTCACCTGGCGACCATCTACTCTCTGTAGATACACATGTGCTATGTAAGAGTCAGAGAATACCATGCTCCAGGCATCCATTCAGTCAAAGTATACGCACACATACAGTTTCTGTTTCACCCACCCAGGCTGCTGTCCTTCCACCCATCCTTGCTTCATCATTGACCCAGCCATGCACCATACCATATTCTTTCCTTCCCAGCCACCTCGGGGGCCAAGCAAACACATATCGTTCTTCTTTGCAGCCATCATACAAGTTCGCGTCCCACTTACTTACACCCTTCTTTCGCTTTTCGTTCATCCCATCCATCACGTTCGTCTAAGAACTTATTGGGATTCTTCTCACCAAAAACTTCACAGCTAAGTCGAAGTACATTTCGAGGAGGCTACTACCTGGTTGATTTGTAATTGTAATACACCCGTGCAGAAAGCACACTATGCAGTCTTCAATCTCAATAAGTAAGGAATATATAGCTTACCTGTTTCCGCCACCACCGTTTGAACCCCCACAGGAACGTCCGGCGGCTCTTGCACCGCCTCCTCCCCAGAGTGCTCCGAGTCCTCGCCCAACACAGCCACCTCCGCGCTGGCCCCGTCACCAGATGTTACACCTACAAAGTACATTTAAGAATGTTAGAATACACCACTCACTACTATATAATATTTGGTCTAGGAGAAATGTTAAAAAAACAGAATACAATGTAATAATTTGTGACTGTCTACTCCATAGTAAAAATGTCCCATTTTCCAGGGAAGGCTGTTGTCTTGCTGCACTTTTATGCACAACTGATGAATGCTTGCTTTTGATTTTTAACACGCACCACTTTTTCTCCTAACAGACAGAAGCTTGACTCCTAAGAACACGACCAGGATCAAGTTCAAACCAGGTGAGAGCTCGGCTCGACCACAAGAAATGTGTCCAATTAATCGTCAGCACTAACCACTTTTCCGTTTTCAGTTAAATAGTTTTATGACAAAGTAGATTTTAATAAATGTGTTTACTTTTAATAAAGCTTTTAAACTTAAATAGACTCTGTGGTTTTTGTTCCTCCAGACTAGAGGGGATGAGCTAAAGGTTTTGGAATTTTTGCAAGCATGAGTGCCTCTGACACTTCTTGACTGTGCTGTGACTCCGTACTACTCTCTTGTCCTGCGTACGATAATCTAGAGATCATTGGGGATCTATAATCGGTGACTTCGGGAGCTGAATGACTCTGCCACACTATCTAGTCAGTAAGGAGACAGTGCATAGAGGTATTGCTGAATAGAATGGGAGTCCAATGGAATTGCCAAATGTCCAATCTTAGTTAGCTACACAGACAGACTAATAAGAATAGTCTAGTAATACCACAGGGAGTCATATTCGAGGCAGGATAAGAATTTATATCCAGTCTACAAGAAGATCAAAGACGATTTAGAAAAAATCGAATGAGGAACGCTAGGAAAAAATAGGTACTGTTTATTAAAATGTAAACTTACTGGGGCCAGCAAAGGAGCCCTCGCCTGCCCGATCCTGGCCTGCATCCTCAGCACCCTCCTCCTGTGTCCTCTTGCCCTTGGGGGGAGCTGATGTACAACATGAAAGAAAGAAAAACCAGAAAACATGGATGAGATTTTTCAACCAAATCAAACATTTCAAAAGAACAATAACAAAATATTTTGGAAAAATAGCAAATAGATAGACAACTATTCCACGGGATCTATCTCATGTGGTATACTACGTTATTCGTATTGCCTGATTTGCGGAACGTTGACTTAGAAAGTTCCTATGTAACTCAATAAACAGACTACTAAAGAGGTTTGCCTAGGCCTGGCACTGCAGGCAGCAGTGCGCAGCACGCGAAGTGACAGACAAAGTCCATCCTGCTTGCAGATCAGTGAATACTCAAACTATCAATCCACCCGCCACCACCGCCACTATTTCTTCTTATAGCCATGTGTCTAAAGGAAGGACTGGACTTCAGTCTGTTGGGGCTGATTTAGAAGTCCCTTGCGGAAGTTGCGGCTCATTTTCCTCCATTGTTGCGTGCCTTTTGAGACGCAGCGGCAGAACAAAAGACTCGCCATGGTGTTGGTGCGGCGTATATATTAAAAAAAAACACATATGGGCATATGGGCGATGCATCACGTTGTAAAGCCCTGCGCCATCAGGGGGCGTTCCGGCGCAAGGGAGGACGTACCTGCGCAGGAACGAATCCTAAAAGTGGCTGAGGGAAATCTACAAGATGTCAATCAGTCACTTTTAGGACAATGATGCATGACTCAAACCCTGCGCGCTTGAAGCCGACATACGGCTTGATGCAGAATTGGGGAGATAGGGTACCCCAGAGCATTGCTGGAGCTGCGCCATCGTTGGCACGCAACTCCAGCAATGCGCTGCCTTTACGGCACAGATGCGTAAGGCTTCTGTGACGTTTTGGGCCAATGGGTGGTGGTGGCATGGCACACAATTACTGCCGCATCCCTGCTACTTTGCAGGGATGCGCCGGTAATTGAAAATATGACCCTTACTGTCTAGCATTACGCAGTTCTTATCTTTACACTACACTCATACATAATTTCTCAGGCCAATGAAATGCTTCTGAACACAACATACAAAACAAAGAAGCATAGTAGCAAGCAAGGCTACTGAGAAGGAGAGCAGTGCACCTGAAATGCATAGAAGATTTTGAAATATAATTTACCTCAATGTAATCGGCAGCATTATTGCTCTTGGTAAAGAACAAAGATTTGCAAATAACAGAGCAGGATAAAATAGAGTAGTAAATGTACTACTACTACTACTCACCAAGCCCGGGGACCTCTACGCCGAGCGCGTCCAGCAAGTCCCGCTCCCGGTCCATGACATCGGTCCAGCGGTGGGTGGCCTGGTTATATGTGCGCCGGACCCCAGAGATCTTGTACATGGCCCGGCACACCTTCTCCCACCGCTTGCGACGCTCCCGGATGCCATAGCCAGTCGCGATCTTGCCGCCTCCCAGGATCGTCTTGGGGAGGCGGCGCTGGACGTGGAAGATCAGTGCCGCCACTTCCTCCGCGCTGAAGATCTCCCGCGGGACCACTTGCTCCCCCCTTAAACGCCCGCACGGGAGCCGGGCAAGGGGTGCGGGACCCTTCCCCTTCTCAGGGTGCTTCCCGGCTCCCTTTACCATGGTCTGGGCAGAAATAGAGTTAAATGATAAACAAGAAATAGAATAGTGAAGAAGAAAAGAAAAGAGTTTAAAAAAGTAGTTTAAAAGTAACTAAAAGCTGCAGAAAACACAAAAATATAGAGCTAGAAAAATAGAGGGATAGATAATAAGTAAAATTAGATCAAAAAAACTTCAAACAAGCAAAGGATGGCAGAGATTGAGAGAGGATAGAGAAAGCATGCCCAGAACCATAGCAATGAATGAGAAACAAGATGGCCGCGCCCGTTCACGACCGCGTGGGTAAGTTCGCGCGAGATTTTCCTTGCGAGTACGCGCGAAATTGTACTAGCGAGCAGCACACTTTGCGAGATTACACATAGCGGCCGGAAACGGAATACGTCACGCAAACAAGATGGCCGCGCCCGTGTACGACCGATAGGGTAACTTGGCAAACGTATAGCTAGAAGCGCCTCGCGAACACGCGCAAGATAACGCGAACATACACGTTGCAAAAAAAACAATTTTGTATTCGCACGTATTCGCGGCTTCCAAAATCGATCTCGCACGGATTCGCGCCCCAAAAAACGCGCGAAATTGCAGAAAAAAACGATTTTAGCTAAACTGAAAGCAATGAGCAGGTGCAAAAGTTCAAACTTAACATTAGTAACATTCAAGGTAGTGCTTCCTGATGGGCCCCTCCAGAGTTTGCAACTATTCTATGACCCTGCTATGACCCAAACAGCAGGCTCATAGAATAGCTACAAGTAGACCATAAAGGTCCTGTGAAAAAAAAATTTCACTGCAACAAAAAGCAAATTACAGATAAGGAAGGAAGCAGGTGCCAGCCAGACTGGAACTTTCAAAATTACTGACACATTAATGAAACACAAATTAATTGATGGCAGTTGAAGAAGGGCAGGTGTGCTTGCTTTTTTCAACCACCATAATCTACAGTGATAAATAAACCTAATGGGTGGCAGTGAGGATGTACCAGAGGGTGGCATGGGTGTCCCAGAGGGTGGCAGTGGTGAAACAGAGGGTGCTGTGAACCTGTGATGATAAACCAGACGTAGAAACAACATAGTCGCGGCCGTTGCGAGCCGAAAAGTAAGTTCGCAATTGCGAACTTGTCCCAAAATCGGCGCGAACGCGCGCAAACACAAAAAACGGGAAAATCCGCAAATCCGCTAGAGTTCGCGGATCTTCGCGGATTGCGAATCCGTAAATCCGCAAGTTCGCGTACGCGAGATCCGCTAGATCCGCCCATGCTTAATCCTGATACACACCGACAG
The DNA here is from genome assembly GCF_964261635.1 of Lissotriton helveticus. Classification (NCBI taxonomy): domain Eukaryota; kingdom Metazoa; phylum Chordata; class Amphibia; order Caudata; family Salamandridae; genus Lissotriton; species Lissotriton helveticus. The sequence continues at coordinate 443,220,810 of NC_136068.1, forward strand.
TCATCTAAAAGATACTCTGACACATACTCACACATGCAAATAAACTATTGAACATCCATTTATTTGCATATACAGCTATACACACACTACCACTTTACTTCTAAGGAAACTAACACGTACTTACTCTCTCAAACAATCACTTATAGAAGCACATACTAATTTAAACAGGAACTCTTAAAATCCCTTACTCTCACATATACTCACCTATATACATCAATATTCACATATATTAGATTAAAACATATATAGTTACTGATAAAGACACTAGTGAGACAGTCATTCAGTCACTAACACACACATATATACACTCATCCACCCATACAGCCCTGCACATATGCTGTCTGCAAAACACATACAAAGAGAGAGTCAGTCATTCATGCATCTATGTGCTAAGTAATACCCCCACCAAACCATACAGACACTCATACTGATACTAAGAAAAACATCTAATAACCCATATACCTACACAAGTACCTACTCACCAACCCATGCAGCCACTTATACACAAAGTGAAACAATAATACATATATTTAAATATTTAAACCTTACTCACTAATATTTATTTTTCAGAAAGAGACACATTCACTGGATGGTGTCATCAGTGATGTCATGAGTGATGTCACTGACCATGTCATGAGTTATGTAATATGTGATGTCATCAGCAGTGCATTGCAGTTATAGTGAGTCCAACTAACTATAACATGGGAATTTCAATGGTTTTATGCGAGTAAAATTTTCAGCTAATTATAACTGGTGTAAAACCTATGGTTTTTTCAGTGAATTTAATAGGTTTTTTAAATGCTAATTCCTAACTATAACTGGTGTGAAACCTATGGTTTTTTCAGTGAATTTCAATGGTTTCTTAATAACAAATCTTTATAGGTATAGAAAGTGAAACATTTTTAAAAGAATTTTATATTGTATAAATATCTAAAAAATAATAATTTTTTTTTTATTTTTAACCCGGGGGCGCTCCCGGGGCGCAATATTACGGCGTGCCCTGGGGCGCGTACCGGGGAGCGTCCCGGGAGCGCTATTGCCGCGAACGAAAACAACATCGTGACGTATCGCGTACACGCATGATGCGTCATATGACGCACAGCGTAATCGCAACCGAAAGCGCGCGATCGCATACGATCGTGAAACGTCCTGACGCGCTTACGCTACGCACCCGTGGGCGCGCCCCGGAGCGTGACTACGGGCGCGCCCCGGGGCGCGTAGCGTAAGCGCGTCGGGTCATGTGACTTGAAAATAACACTTTCTATTGGTGCACAACAGTTTTGGTTTCTAAATGAGTAATGCCTGGGTCTTGTGACCAGCCTGGGTCTTGTGACCTGAAAATAACACTTTCTATTGGTGCAGAACAGTTTTGGTTTCCAAATGAGTAAAGCCTTGGTCTTGTGACCTGAAAATAACACTTCTGATTGGTTCAGCACAGTTTTTTTTTCCAAATGATAAAAAAACCCACCTTTCTTCCTTACTCTGACTTTGTCCTTTGACTGAGGAAGACCTGTTTGATCTACAGAGACAATTCTTTTCTACTTTGAAATGGCTACTGTAGCAGCAACTGCTGGAGCATCTGTACCACCACCACCACCACCACCACCAAGAGGACCACCACAACAATACATTGGTGGTGAAGAAGTGGAGGAGGAGGAAGATGAAGATGAGGAGGGGAGCAGATGGCTGCCTGAAGAAAATAACCCATACAAGCTGTTGGACCCGGCCTCGTGGCGTGGTCCTACCCCTCCCGCATGGCGGGCCCCGGACGACATCGGCCCTCCACAGAGCCTCGGGTGGCCCCTTCCGCCCGATCCTGCATGCACCAACCCTACCGGTCCGGTCACCATCCCGGACCATCACTACTGGCCTGACTCCATCATGAGCCCATCACGTCCTGAGCACGAGGCCTCGCCCGACTCCATCTTGGGCCCACCACGTCACGGACACATGGCCTCGGCCCCGGCCCAGGCCCAGCGAAGCCCCGACATCGAGGCGCCAAGAGCTACCCAGGTGGTCGAGTGGCCACTCAACAGATCCCGGAGGAAGGGGAGTTTCGGTGGCCCTCCAGCCGTCTCCGGACGCCTGGTATCGATCGCCCTCCGGCCTCCCTGGGCGCTGGCTCCACCCCCCTGCTGCATGTCTGGACACCGTCATCCCGGCCCCTCTGGCCCCCAGGCGCGAGGGTCCGGACATCAAAGGACTCCAGTCCTATATCTAGGCCAGCCCCGGAGTAGGACGCCAGTTGTATCCTGGACTGGAAGCCCTGCTGACGCTGTCGCGGCCGACACCAGACGAACTCATTGCCTGTAACCGGAAGATACCGTGAGAGCCTGCTGGCGCTGCCACGGCCCACCTTTGCTGAACCATCTTGAGAGCCTGCTGGCGCTGGCGCGGCCCACCTTTGCTGAACCATCCTGAGAGCCTGCTGGCGCTGCCGCGGCTGAACCATCTTGAGAGCCTGCTGGCGCTGCCGCGGCCCATCTTCGCCGAAACCACCTCGAGGCCTGCTGGCGCTGCCGCGGCCTCCTCTCCGTTGAGACCACCTGTCGAGTCCTGCTGGCGCTGCCGCGGCTCGACCTCTCGGAACCCCCGGCTCGAGGATTGAGAGCTGTGCGCAGGGTATCCCTTCCTACACCCCAACCGAGACTGTCCCGCTACCCTGACCCCTTTTACGAGACTTTATAGATCCCTCGATCTACTTGTACATATCGCTGAGAACCAGCACCCTTTATTGTCTGATAAAGCTTACGAACTCAACCTCTGGTGTGGTGTCCATTTGTAGGGTTGTGGTTACTCTGCTGTATGATCCTAGGAGAGGGCCCTCACCCAGGAGGCCTCTCAGTAACGCTCGGCTACTTCTTGACGGAGAGGTGGACCTAGGGGTGGCCAGTCAGACATCTTCTGCCTCCATCGGGATCGCCTTTCTAACACAAGCCAAAAGAACACATTGTATGGGAGTTTTTTTTACTTCCAGAGGGGAAGAAAAAAGTTAATGCGGCAAAGGTAACATGTCGAATCTGTGGTGCAGAACTCTCAAGGGGCAATCCAGATAAAAAATATTCATTTGGTAATCATACCATGATTCGGCATATGACCCGGAAACATCCTGCTAACTATTCTCGTGCAGAGATCAGGGAACTGGCCAGTCACCTCCCCCAGTGTTCAAGGACCAGCTCCAAAAGAAAGGAACCCTGTCAATCTGGACCAGAAACATTAGAGATGATGCCTTGTATCCAGGAACGATTTGGTGATTTTAAAGTCACTTGTACTGGATGTGGCAAGCTTATGTCCTATGGGGAAAAGAGTATGAAGCTCATTGTCCTTGCTGGTGACTATCACGATTGCCCCAAAAAAAAGAAGTAATTTTTTCAGTTTTTTGTTTTTTGCTCCAGTTGAGCCATTTTCAATTCCCTTTCTCTTTGTTTCTTCCAATAAAAAATACAAAAAATATATAAAACTGTTTTGAAAAGCCAAAAAAAGTACAAAATGTTAAAAAAACAATAAAAAAAATATAAAACAACAAAAAGAAGAAAAAAAACAGTTCTTTTTAGAACTACCTTTCATATATAAAATTAAACCTGTATTTTTAATGAATCTCTGTCAATTTGTTTTTCTTAGGGTACGCGTACCGGGGCACGCCCCCCCCAAAAATAGAAAAAAAAAATTAATGAAGGAGTTAGCATGAGGGAAGAACACAAAAAGAGTAATGTTAAGAGAAAGAGAGCTACAGGATGAACACAGAGTGATTGTTTATTACATAGTAAACAATTGAGAAGGTGTAATTGGGTGAAATTGAGAAAAGTAAAATGACTAAAGGAGTGAAAGAAAGGAAGAGAGAGGAACAACACTAAAGTAGAGATAGTGGGAGAATGTGACAGGCTGTTGAAAAAAAAAGAAATGACAGTAAAAAATGGGGAATAAAGGGTAGTGGTGGATAAATGAAGAACGATGAGGGAAAGTGAGAAAAGACCAGGTTAGTATAAGTAAAGAGGGGTGAAAGAGGGGGAAAAATTGAATTAGGATAAGACATAGGGAGTGAGAAAGTGTGTGTGGGGGGAGGTGTGTGTGTGGGATGTGTGAGGTGTGTCTGTAAGGTATCTGTGTGTGCGTATGTGTATGTTTGGGGGGGGTGAGGTGTGTGTGTGAGTGTGTGTGTGTGGGATGTGTGGGTGTGGGTGTGGATGTGTAAGGTGTCGGTGTGGGGGTGTGGGGTGTTTAGGTGTGGGTGGAGATGTGCATGTGTGAGGTGTGTGTGGGGAGTGTGTGGGTGTGGGGTGTGGGGTTGTGTGCGTGTGGGTGTGTGTGTGGGACGTACTTGTAGGTACCTAAAACAGTGTGGGTGTGGTGTGTTTGTGTGTGTGGGGTGTATGTTAGAGGTGTGTGTATGTGTTGGAAGGAGGATGAGGTGTATGTGTAGGAGTAAGGTAATAATTAAGAAAAAGAGAATGAGTGAAGAAGCAAAGGAAGGGAACAGAGTGTAAGTGAACTAAAGAATAGGGATTGAAAGAAGTTGAATATGAGAAGGGAAATAGGGAAATTGGAGTAAACATGGAGAATAAGAATAAGTGTGGTAAGCAGAATAAAGACACAGGAGTGAGGTTGGTTGAGAAAATATTAGTAAGCTTAAAGCAAAGGGTGATGACAAAGTACATTTTTTTAGTCATACTTACCATATAATAAATGTAACTTTAATAATTTTTTCTACTGCACTTTATATCTGTGAAAGAGAGAAGAAAAAATAAGTTATAATTAGTAAAATGTGTATTTTAAATTAAAATATACAAATGAAGAGGTTAAAAATCATAACAGTGTATCTAGAAATAAAGTAAGAGTGAAGGACACAGAAAGGGAAATAAAGTAAGGTAGAAGGATAAAAAGAGAAAATAAATAGAATGAGAGCAAATTACTAAGAGTAAGGCATATAGATTCACTGACAGAGAGGAAGAGAAGAACAGAGAAATGAACTAAAGGTAAGAAAGATACTAAAACAATGTGAGTTGGCAAAACTAAATCAGGAAACAGTAGTAAGTAAAAAGATAATAACTGAGACGGAAAACATAAACACAAGTGAACATAACACAAGGAGAGTAGGGCACTGAGGACATAGAAGTAGTGAACAAAAAATAGAGAGAACAGGTCAAAAGTAAGGGGCAAACAAACATAAGCGAGGGAGAGTGGGTGATTTATAGTGATAGAGTGCAATAATACTGCTGAGTGAGTAAACAGGAATTACTAAAAGAGCAAAGGAGGAAAATACAGAAAAGGGAAGTAAAGCAGAGAGACTGAAAGCTGAAAAGTTATGCAAGGGAGAGAAGGCATGCAGACATATGAAATGAGAATGAGGGCTTGTCAAAGTAGTGGAGTAAAGGAACGGGGGTTACAGAGAGTGAGAGAAAGATATTATAAGTGAGTGAGTGAGGTGAAAGAAGATGGAAAAAGGAAAGTGAGTGTCAGAGAATGGGAATACAATTTAATTTACACAATCCAAACTATAGAATAACTTCTACAACATGTTACATAGTTTATTTTTGCTGTTCTCAGAATATATTGAATTTCACTTAAAACAGTGAGTTCAAATTACTCATCATATGACAGCGGGGAAAAAAACACAATCTAAAAGATTGTGTTTTAAAAAAAACCTTAGATACTGACAAATGACAAATGTACGCTAATCTTCAATTGACTTACTTTTCCTTGAGGCCAAATAGTATATCATGGAGGCCCTTTTCTCGTTGCAAAGTACTTTGCTGTTCACTTGAAAATCCATTTCATCGACTTTCTACAAGAAAAGCTCCAAGAACATCTGAAATATTTTCAATATTTTCGTATACTCCTTTTTTTTAGTCATGACTCTTTACTCATTCTTGCACCTTTCCATTTGGCCAAATAGTGTCAGATGTATGAGTATATATGAGTACTCCTCCCGTCTTCATAGGCCAATTACCTTTACCTAAATTTTGGCTGTAAAAACACTAGGTATGAATTTATAAAACCAAAAGGCAAACGTTGTTTGAAAGTCAAATGAGTGTTGTTACATTGGGTCCAACCTTTAGACGTTTTTAAATAGCATGTGTAATGCCCTGATGTTGTAGAAGGACCATCATGAAAAATAATAGCTACAGTTGTAAAGGTTCTTCCTGATATCGATAACTGAGAAGCCACAAAATTTTTAATAGAAGTTGTCAATTTAGTTCCATCAGGTCTACATCGTTGGAACATTAAAATCACATAGTGGCCATAATTTTGTAGAAATAATGTGGACAGCATTGCAGACTTACATTGGGTACACACCATATTGTGATCCGCTGCTTTAACTAGATTATTAAAAGGCACTGATTTGCAGTCTGGTAAAGTCAAATACATAAATCTTTCAGAGTCTATTCTAGTAGTACTTGATGAAGCACAGTTATCACAGTCATGTTGCCATTGATAAGAAAGGTTAAAAAGATTTTTTATATCTACTCCTTCATCTTGCAATACATCAAACATATACATTAAAAATTCCTGACAATCCTGCTGAATATTCTGTGAAAATTGATTTTGACCTGAACATATGTCTAGAAGATTTCTAATTTCTGAAACACTTTCTATTTTTGCTCTATCACTACTACATTTCTCTAAAACAGAATTCAATAAACAGCACAATGTTTGTTCCCGATTTTCGACAATCTGTTTTTGTAAATTTTGAAGAAACAAAACAACATTAACTACTACATTAGCATAGCAGTTGACACCAGAACTGTTTTCAAACTGAAATCCAACAACATCTTCAACAGAATATTTTTTGTTTCTCTTTACAATTACACTTTCATCTACTTTTTGTCTTTTTGCTACTACCTCACTGCAATTATTCTCATTTCTTCTTTTTCGGCCTACCACACGTTTTTCAATCAGAGGATATTGAGGCAAATGTGGAGCATACTCTCTTCTTAACCTATTGTATTCTTTAACACAATCTAGAGCTGCACAAATCTTTGTTTCATCACACTCAATCAAGTACAATCCTGATAAAGTTCTGACTCGTGATAATGCCACATATGCAATACCCTCTTTAAACACAGAACTTCCAATGTTCACCAAAGCGCTATCTACACTTAAACCTTGAGACTTATGAATTGTCACCGCATATGCCAAACAAATAGGAAACTGTTTTCGGCGAACATATAAGTATTTCACGAGCAAAAATCTAGCTGAACAACGACAAATTTGTTCTATTTCATCAATGCCATCAAATTTAATTTTTAAAATTTCAATTCCATCTCTATTTTTGTAATTCACAAAACCAACAACATGACCCATTGCTCCATTTACCAGACCTCTTTCAACATTTAAATTCCTTCTCAAAATGATACGACAATTTAAACACACATTCAGAGTCTTTTCAAAACCAGCAGTTTTAGATATAGTCTTCTCTAATGAATCCAATTTTGATTTCAAAATTTCAGACAAAATAATTGTGGCTCCCATATGCTCTATTTTATCTGTAGCTTCCAGTTTCACTATCTCTTCATTTTCTAACTGTAACATTATGAGCCGGCCACCATGAGTTCTAAAAAAAAAAAATGCCAACCTAATATGACTCTCCCCTGTACGTCCTGTCTTTGTCCTATGTGTTTTATGTAGAAAAGCTTGAGGGAATCCCCCTCTAACAGCTACAGCGCCTTAGCGAGCGCGACACATAGCCAACAAATAACACAATCACTTAATATAGTTTATTAGTTTATTATTTAATTGCACTTTTTCACTTAACTCTTTGGTCCTGAGGAAAGCCAGCTTATAATAGAAAAGGCACTGGCAGAAACATGTAGACCACACTGGACATGGGAGATCACTAATCACTCCACTTTGTCCATCCGCCTTTTAAAACAGCTAACGGAGGCCCAGTTGATTAAATACTTGTTAACCCTCGGGTGCTGGGACCTCGTGTATAGCTTTTTAATCTTTCACATCTCACTCCTTCACTGCACACGCAGCAATATACCAGCTCCGCAGTCTCCTGGCGTTGCAGCACACCCGGGGCACATTCGGTGCCACTGTGGTGGGCCCGATGATGAAGCATGCCACCGACTAGGTCGGTGGGTGAGGGCTTTCAAAGGAAAATATTGCTTTTTTCCTTGTATTGTCTGACGTACCTGAGTCACCCTTTACCTTCCCTTTAAAGCTAGCTAGCCCCCATTGATACTTACATTTTGTTGTGGAACATGGAACATTCTTTCAGAGTTGGCATCAAACATATGCCAGATTTCTTCTCGTTAATTTTCTTAAAAATATTCTCTGGAAGAATGTTTTCATTTGGGTACAAATTTGAAATTAATCGTCCATGTAAAGCTTCTTTCCCTTGCTGACTTACTTTTCCGATCCTTACATCTTGTAAAATATTTTTATAATCTTCATCCTTTGGCTGCCGCATATTTTTAAGCAGTTCTGCATATTTGAAGTTTAACCATATATTAATGTTTCCAATGCTTCCTAAGCACTTCCTGGTATCTTCATGTGTGAGCATTTTGAACACAGGTTGTCCTTTCACTGGAGTCAACTGCAGAAGTTCTCCAAAAACAATAATATGTTTTCCTCCAAATAAGACATCATAGCCTGTTCTAAGAATTTCTTGCATTCTCAAATGCACAAAAGCAAGCATTATATTTGACACCATGCTTACTTCATCAATGATAAGAAGTTTCATTTTCTTTAGGACTCTCGAAACTTCGGAACACGCATCTCCAGATAGCTTGTGATGCTCTAATTTGTTATCATGCTCCACTGGCAGCATCAGTAAACAATGTAAAGTAATCCCTTTAATGTTATGTGCTGCCAGCCCAGTTGGAGAGGTAACAACACAAGACAGCGGTGATTCAGTCCTTTTCTGCAGATAAGTTGCAATTGCTTTAATCAGAAAACTTTTTCCAGTTCACACTTCTCCACTCATGGACAGGCTTAAATGATGTACATGAGCACTCTTTTTTCTCATGACTGAATCCATGTTCAATCTGTTCTGTGACTTCGTCATATATCTGTTTCTGCTCAAGGTTTAGTTGTTTCACCAAATCTTCTAAGTTAACTTCATCATCTTGAGCTTGTTCCATAGCTCTTTCCACCTCATCCATGGCAGTGGCAGCTTCATTTTGGATAATTGTTCCTCCAAGTGGATCCTGACTCAATGAAGCAGAACTCTGACTGTCTTGGGAACTGTCTCTAGCAATCTCTGCAGCAATTGTGGCTTCTTGCTCTATTTCTTCATTCAACATTTGCAGATAATTTGGAAAAACAGGACATTCTATGGTATCCTTGGTTGTATTAAAAGAATCTTCGTAACAGAGAAAATCTCCAAGTAGTTCCTCTTCTGTACGCCATAGCTTAAAGAGTTGCAAAAGAGCCAAATAGTAAAATTCCCTTTTCTCTGGATTTTCGCAACTCAATTTTCGATGATTAATCAAATGGCATTTTTTCTGTCTCACTAGACATCCTTCACACCCAATGATAGCATATATTCCATTGTTAATATCTTCTCTGATGGTTCTCTTATAAATATAGTTTTGCAGAACTTCATACAAACAAACGTTCTCAAGATGACTACTTCTATTTGGATAGTATGTATCCAACATGTTGGTCTTCAAAATATCTGTACTTTGTGGTTCTTTCTCCGCCAAATACTCTATTTCTTGTACAGATTTCAAAACTCGATTTCGTGTTGCAGCAAGACCTAGACTCACCCAAATGATGGTTCTAGATTTGGCATAGAGACTTGCTGATGACAATCGATCAGAACATTCATATGCTCCAATTTCTCGATGCGACAACATCTTCAGACTGTAACTGTATAATTTCTTGCTTAGACTCTTTTCATGTGAAATGTCCTCCCACATTTCCTTCAGTTCTGTCTTTTCTTTTTTTGTGATGTAAGACGTCACATATCGAGCCACAGCAATAGCGTTGTCAGCAACAAATTGAATATCCATGTTAGCATTCCACATGGACAAAATCACTGGGTTGTAGTCGTTGATGTACTTGGACTCTTCATTTCTTTTTAAATTGTATGTATTTTTTGGTGATTTCCTCGTAACACCATGTCGCAGAGAAGTCATCAATTTATTTACTCTTCCTTTAGAAATCACTGGTCGTGGAAAGGCGAAACAACATTTTGTGTAGAACTTGTCCTTGTTTCTGAATTTTCGACGACAGTACTTTCCACAACGATGGGATTGAAAGCATAAAACTTGTTGCCTTAAACTGTTTTCTTCGGTAGTTTTCGGAACTGCACATGTTGAATACTCTTCAATGAAGCTCATCACTGTTTCATCCAAATCTATTCCAAATTTGGGTGCATCTTTAATCCACAACAACATATGTATGTGAGGAGCACCTCTCGCTTGATACTCCTTTCTCCAAAAGAAATCCAAAACCTCTCCAAGGGGAGGATTTTTTTTGTTGGTAATAAAAGACATCATAGCTTCAAATCTATGATTGAAATATCTGCATACATTCACTGGATCCAAAGAACACAGTTCTCCAGGTGTTTTGAATTCTATATTTTGTATATTTGCATTTGCCTCTCATAGAAATTGGAGTAAGTCGTTCCATGCATACTCGGCACAGCTAAGAGTGAGGAACCATGTAGGAGTTCCTAAGTTTCTTAGCATACATTTCAATTCCCCATGACGACGGTACCAATACTCGTTTGTACCACGCGGACATGCCATCAGATTGATTAGATGAGATTCCAAAATATTATCTTTCAGATTCACTTTCTCCATAAAGTCCCTCGCCGAAACATTTTGCAGATGTGCTCCACTTTTCAGTATATGGTTTACTGCATAAGAAAGCCCAGACAAGTCACTTTCATACAGTAGATGAAACAAATAGGGAATGCATTGACGAAACCTTGGATCTTCAGCATATAATCTTACAGTTCGATATTCAGATGCAGGAATTTGAAGTGGTTGATCGTCATATCGCCCACCTCGACCTGTTGGAAATAGCTGTGGAAAACAGCGAGCTTCCAAACTTTCTTCCCATACACTAACGGGACTTCCTTTTGCTGCTTTCATTTGAAACAATTCAATTGCATTCCCCATTACTTCTTTGGAATGCAAAGGATGAACAGTATAATGTTCATATATTTCTTCACTTCTAGAGACATCAACTTTTTCAATTTGGCCGCCTGAACAATCACTGTCTTCATCTGCAGCTGTTTCCTCTGCTGCAACATAAACATGTTTGTAATACTCATTGTTTTTGACTAAATACAACGTTGCCTTTTTGACTTTCCTAACATCCACTAAATCTTGCCAGATTTTTTTACTCTTTGTCGGAACCCCATTAACTAGAATAACTAAAGGTTCCTCTTCTACTTTTTCTATACCAATTGTATCAATATTTTTTTTAAATCTAGAGGCAAATAAACAACTCTTCCCTTTAATCCTCTCTGCAAATCTGTAGGAGGCAATTTCCCTATCTTAGGCTCCATGCGAACAATTGCCTGAAAAGGGTGGACACATTGAATCAAAATAGACTCATATGTATTTAAATCCATCAATTCAGGGGGGATGTCTACCAACTCCAGATTATTATAAACAGCTCTAGCAGGCATTCTGTTTTGATTTAATTTATCATAACAATATTTACAAATACGCTGATCAGAACTCAAATCAAAACAATTCTCCACCCACAAATAAGTTGCAAAATCTTTCCACTCATAATTATTCACCTTTTCACTTTTTACGTATAAATCAACTAATCTAGTTTGATGCTTATAATGACTTCGTCGACAACACACACAAGTAAAATTCGGCCTTTCACTTGATTTCACCTTAAACCTGGTAATTTCCTGCTCAAACTTTTCTGTACTTGAAATCTGTACATTGTCTTCCACATTACCTTGAATTGCTGTGTCAATTTCTACACTATCCTCTTTTTATCAAAATAACAAATCTCAATTTCTTCACAAATCTTCTTCACATCTAGTTCAGTTCCATGCAAAAGAGCACTGTTTAATTGTTTAAGCTTAAGTGCTGGACTTTTTGCATAATACAACATTCTCACTAATTTCCTCATTTTGGTATGATGCACTGCTAACATCCTAAAATGATGAAAAACACTCTGACAGACTTTTCTAGAAAGACAAGCCAGTGAATGGCCTTGCAAACCTGTCTTTTCTCTCACTCTGCAAGGATCTAAGTCTTGCAACAACTTCACTTTCTGCTTTAGACTTTTCTTACTATATGTACGTAAGAAATTACAAAACAAATCAATTGATTCCTGTTGCACACTACAAATACGACTACACTTCCAAGTGTACACTGGACCCTTAGTACGTCTCCCTAAAACTCCATCAGATAACACCTCTTCTGGTTCTCTAGGCACAAGTTTCTCTTTTTCAATCGGACAACCGTCTTTCACTTCATACGCTCGACCACTGGTGTCAACTGCATGCACTAAATCATTCTCCTGGAAGTCACTCTCCTCATTAAAAAATGGCTCACAACTTGAACTGTGCATCCATTCTCCAGAAAAAACTTTACAAAAATTAGTCCGATTAATTACTCTTTTCCATCTACTGTTTGATTTGAAAACATTAATTGTCTTGTTAAGTGTCCTAATTCTATTGATTATTAACATAAATAATTTTTTCTTAACTTCAAAAGCCTGATCAACAATCTTCTCTACACTTTTCTTTTTCTTATAAAAAGCAGCTCTCTGTTTACCTTTCCTAATGTTTTTTAACAAATTTAAAACCACCATATTGCGAAACATTCGTCTACGAATGTCTCTAAACTGATTCTGCCTTCTATTCCCATACATATTATTCTCTCCTGCTCCAGTTTTAGGATTCTTTGAGGTTCTCTCCTTCCTTTTCAAATGTACTCTCTCATTTTCTTTTTCTACATGCTGTCCATCATTTTTTTTTTAAAGTACATATGTTCCGAATAAAAGACTCAGTTGTCTTACCAGGAGCTTGGTTTCTGTTTTTTTAAGTATTTGTTGTGGAAGAGTGCTGTAATTCCGTTGCTGTTTTTGATTTTTCCCGGTTACGTTGTTTTCTTGTCCTTTCCCTTGTGGGCATCTTTGCTTACTCTTGAAATCTCGATTTCAATCTGTGTTAAAGGAAGAAATTGCACATTATAGACCACTATTACCAAACAACAAAGCAATGACAAAAAGCAAACGATCTATTCAGGGTTACAGATCAGGTGAGGATTCTCCAGGGGTACACAAAAGGTGAGGCCTGTATTGAAGAGTATAGTGGAAGACAGCTCTGTCCACAGGTACAAAGAAGATGAGAACTGTGTCTAAGTCCACTGCACTCTGATACACAGGCTTCACCACCTATGCTTCCCGGGAAAGCCCTCTCTCCCACTACAGTCTTAATCATAAACCTCACCTCCTCTGTCCCTCTGGACATATCTCACCTCATCTGCACAATCTACTTTCTAATCTCAGGTAACACAGATGACATAATTGATCCTCATTTATAAAGCCATGCGTCAGTTTTGCGCTACTGAAGCGTCTCTTTTTGTGACGCATTGGCATCATAAAACATGTGCCTTGTTGCACCATATTTAAAAAGTGACGCATGTAGGTAGATGTGTCATTTTTAAAACCTTTTGCACCACATTATACCTCTGTCAAGTGTAATGTACAGAGAGGGGTCATTTCTCTGCAAAAAGCCTCGTAATAATGACACAGTGAAATCTATCAAATTTCACTGCGTCACTTTTAGGAAATTGTTATGTCAAAATCTTGCACCTGCCTCACAGTAGGGACAAGACTGAGGCAAACGCTTTCACATGGGGCTTTCCCCATGTGATACGATTCTCACACCTAAGCAGGAGTGCAGATGAGATGAAGACTCTCCATGGGAGCACAAAACGTGAGGCTTGTGTCCAAGAGTGCAGTGGACACGACTAAACTGGAGTAGTGTGCATGAAAAGATGAGCCTCATTTATAAAGCCATGCGTCAGTTTTGCGCTACTGATGCGTCACTTTTTGTGACGCATTGGCAGCATAAAACATGTGCCTTGTTGCACCATATTTAAAAAGTGACGCATGTAGTTAGATGCGTCATTTTTTAAACCACTGCACCACATTATACCTCTGTCAAGTATAATGTACACAGAGGGGTCATTTCTCCGCAAAAAGCCTCGTAATAATGACGCAATAGGTAATGCAATGTAGGTAGATGCGTCACTTTTTAAACCTCTGCGCCACATTATACTCAAAAATGTAAAAGCCATTCAATTTCCCCAAAATCGTTTTTGACATCACATTCAGTAAACAAAGCACAGTTCCTATGTACAAGCATTCCATGTCATTACTGAAACCTCACTATTTTACAAAATACAATTCCTCTATAGAAACAAACTCAATATGCTTCCTACACTGAGTTAACGCAGGTAACATCATTGTAAAGAGTCAAATTGGCACCTGTATCTAAGAGTGCAGTCGGGGATAGGCTTCATGAAGCCTAGTCCACTGCACTCTTAGACACAAGCCTCACCACCTACACTCCCCAGGAAACCCAAACATGTACCTTTTTGTGCCATATTTAAAAAATGACGCATGTAGGTAGATGCGTCACTTTTTAAACCTCTGCTCCACATTATACTCAAAAATGTAAAAGCTATTCATTTTCCCCAAAATCGTTTTTGACATCACATTTAGGAAACACAGCACAGATCCTATGTACAAGCATTTGCCTCACAGCAGGGATAAGACTGAGGCAAACGCTTTCACATGGAGCTTTCCCAATGTGATACGATTCTGACACCTAAGCAGGAGTGCAGATGAGATGAAGACTGTCCAGGGGAGCACAAAAGGTGAGGCTTGTGTCCAACAGTGCAGTAGACACGACTAAACTGGAGTAGTGTGAAAAAAAAAGAACCTCATTTATGAGGCCCTGCGTCAGTTTTGCACTGCTGATGCGTCACTTTTTGTGATGCATCGGCGGCATAAAACATGTACCTTTTTGCGCCATATTTAAAAAGTGATGCATGTAGGTAGATGCGTCACTTTTTAAAACTCTGCGCCACATTATCCTCAATAATGTAAAAGCCATTCATATTCCCCAAAATCTGTGTCTAAGAGTGCAGTCGGGGATAGGCTTCATGAAGCCTAGTCCACTGCACTCTTAAACCCAAGCCTCACCACCTATGCTCCCCAGGAAAGCCCAAACATGTACCTTTTTGCGCCATATTTAAAAAGTGACGCATGTAGGTAGATGCGTCACTTTTTAAACCTCTGCCCCACATTATACTAAAAAATGTAAAAGGCATTCATTTTCCCCAAAATCGTTTTTTGACATCACATTTAGGAAACACAGCACAGTTCCTATGTACAAGCATTCCATGTCATTACTGAAACCTCACTATTTTACAAAATACAATTCCTCTATGCAAACAAACTCAATATGCTTCCTACACTGAGTTAACACGGGTAACATCATTGTAAAGAGTCAAATTGACACCTGTGTCTAAGAGTGCAGTCGGGGATAGGCTTCATGAAGCCTAGTCCACTGCACTCTTAGACACAAGCCTCACCACCTATGCTCCCCAGGAAAGCCCAAACATGTACCTTTTTGCGCCATATTTAAAAAGTGACGCATGTAGGTAGATGCGTCACTTTTTAAACCTCTGCGCCACATTATACTAAAAAATGTAAAAGCCATTCATTTTCCCCAAAATCGTTTTTGACATCACATTTAGGAAACACAGCACAGATCCTATGTACAAGCATTTGCCTCACAGCAGGGATAAGACTGAGGCAAATGCTTTAACATGGAGCTTTCCCCATGTGATAGGATTCTGACACCTAAGCAGGAGTGCAGATGAGATGAAGACTGTCCAGAGGAGCACAAAAGGTGAGGCTTGTGTCCAAGAGTGCACTTGACACGACTAAACTGGAGTAGTGTGCAAAAAACAAAAGAACCTCATTTATGAGGCCCTGCGTCAGTTTTGCACTGCTGATGTGTCACTTTTTGTGACGCATCGGCGGCATAAAACATGTACCTTTTTGCGCCATATTTAAAAAGTGACGCATGTAGGTAGATGCGTCACTTTTTAAACCTCTGCGCCACATTATACTCAAAAATGTAAAAGCTATTCATTTTTCCCAAAATCGTTTTTGACATCACATTTAGTAAACACAGCACAGTTCCTATGTACAAGTATTCAATGTCATTACTGAAACCTCACTATTTTACAAAATACAATTCCTCTATGCAAACAAACTCAATATGCTTCCTACACTGAGTTACCACAGGTAACATCATTGTAAAGAGTCAAATGTATTTCTTTAAACATGCACACATTCTTTATTCCTTTTAAAAAATGTAAAAGCCATTCATTTTTCCCAAAATCGTTTTTGACATCACATTTAAAAAACACTGCACAGGTCCTATGTACAAGCATTCCATGCCACTACTAAAACTTCACAATTTTACAAAATACAATTCCCCTATGCAGTAAAAACTTTTTACCAAGCATTATCAAAAAGCATGACACAAAGCAACATTAAAAAAACACAATTTGCTTCCAAATCTTCTCCATAGAGTATACAAGTCTCTATGTATATTAAATGAATCATAACTCACCTTTACAAATGCTTTAGGAGATTCAGAACAGTGTCCGATACACACATCAATATTTCTTTAGCAGAGCAAAAGGTATGTTCTCCAGGCACTGCAAACCTTAATGGCACAGAAAACCTCTAATTCTACACACATATTGCTCATGGTAACCAATCAAAACTCTTCCCTCTCTATTTTCAAATCAACACCCTTCCCCCCTTCAGCCCTTTCTACCTGTTACCATAGCAACTCCCTCCTCACTGAGCTCCCAGGGTTAAAAGTTTATTCTACAATGTTGCAAATCAAATGAGCAAGGGTGTTTGACCACTCAATACACCAGTTTATCTGGAGCAAGGTTTCTTTAAATGACTTTTTTTTAACCATTCAAATTACTTCTTACACAGAACACAACCATGCACCCTAACTTTCAGTTTTCAACTATCTCAATCTACCAATCATTGCTTGTGATTCAAGAGCACTGAAAGTCTACAGGTTTTTTTTTTGCAAACTCCTATTGTTCCAACTGCCATTTCTTTCCCACACTTCATCTGACAGCACCAGAACTTCCTCTCACCATGTAGTCTGTCTGGATTATTGGACATAGCTATATCTACTGGGCTCAAAGGTATGCAGCTACCAGAAATTTTCACAACCATGATTTATTAAATGTGAACATCAAATGGATTGGCCAGAGAGGATTAAGATGTCACCAATTGATTCCATTGGTGAAAACCTTTTTGCATTTGCCACACCCTGACCTCTTAATTGTGCACTGTGGAGGAAATGACTTGGGCACTTTGATTGGGGTAGGTCCGGAGATGCTTTTAAAGGACACCTTTGATCATTTGATGTCACTTTTTCCACAAACTGCCTTGGTATATTCCAATATTTGCCAAAGACAGAAATGGAAGTGGTCCAACCAATTTTGTCCACAATTTGAGAAAGCACGGAAACATGTGACTAAATCTGTTTCTGCTTACATGAGAGACTATGGAATGGGTTCAATATACAACAATAACTTGCGTTACAACATGCAAGATATTTACAGAGAAGATGGTGTGCACTTCTCAGATGAAGGGAATAGAATATTCCTCCTAAATTTAAGACTGTGCATTGGTACCTACTTGTAGGTACCTAAATCAGCCACAGAACCCAAAAGCTCTTTTCAGAGCTACCCTACCTCTGATCACTCAAAATGATTATCTTTTTCTTACTTTTTTCACTATTTTTCACTAAAGTATGCTCCCCGGTGCGCGTACCGGGCGTTCCCCCCCCCGCGAAAATTTAAAAATGTTTTTATTTTTTGGCCTATATGGGCCTCCTAAGACCCCCTCAGAAAACCTAGAGGGTCAGGGAGTGCCCACTGTGCCCCCTTATACTCATTCCCAACGTTGTTTGTAGGACTCCCGTAGCGCTGCCAGTACGCGTACCGGGGCGCGCACCGGGAAGCGCTCCAAAAAATTTCAAAAGTTAATTTACATAAAAACCACTGGAGACACTTTCACCAAATATAGAATAGGCCATACTACATACCAGTCCCTACCATTTTCCCAAATTTGGTGGAATTCCATTGAGCCATTTGAGCTGTAGCACTGTCTAAATATCTTGAGGTAAATTACATGACAAAAACACATCTGAAGTGTTAGAATTTACAACGAATTAAAATGTTACTTTCATTTTCTACTTTTTTTTCCTGACATTTGATTGGTTATGTACATGAATATAAATAAAAAATTAGAGGGAAACACGGCCATTTTGACTACATCTTTAAAGAATTTTCTCCATTTATCTTCATCACCTTTCAATAAGGTAAGTTGTTAATTTGTAAGGGGCACTTTAAGTTAATTTGTAAAAACGTTTTCTGATAATTATTTACTGTCCCTCTACTATAGTTATAGATAAAGATAGGCTCCTCTGTTATATTTATTGATTGACTTAGTCTTCTCTGCTATAATTATAAATTTACTTACGCTTCTTCACAGGCACTTTTTTATATTTCTAATTCCTGCCTGTTACCATACACTACCCAAAGTTAACTTAACTGTTAAAAAAACAGAACTACCTGTCTCAACTTAAACACAACAGTGCCCTAAATCTACTGATATAGTTATTTTTTATGCAATTTACAGCCAAAAAATGGAAGGGGAGCAAGAAAATATCAATATTTCCTTCGAGATTACATCTGAGGACATTCTAAATGAAGATTTTTTGGATTAATATTTTATGGATCAGTCTTTGGATGAACAATTTATTGAATGTTTACAAAACATAGAAACATGCATGTTTGAGGAGATTCCAGATGATGTAATGCTGGAAGGTTTATTGAACTATGAAAATTCTGACCAATAAATTTTTATTTAATAATTAAAAATTGTTTGAGACATTATTCATTTTTATATCTAATTCATGAAGTACTAACAAAATAATTATGTTTATATTATAGTATAAAGTGAAACTTACAATATACTGTGCAATTTTAAAACATCATAAGGGAGCAGGGTAGACTACCCATGATCCCGTAGGTCTTCTCAGGGAGTACTTAAAGGATCTGTTTCTGCTTTCCTGACAGACTATGGTATGGATTCCATATTCCACAATAACTTCTATAACAACATGCTAGATATCTACATAAAAAAGGTGTACATTGAATTTAAGACTCTGCATTGCTTTTTCACCAAAGTACGCTCCCTGGTACGCTCCCCAGTGCGCGTACCGGGCGCTCCCCCCGCGAAAATCGAAAAAAAAGTAAAACATTTTTTTTACCCGAGGGACCCTTTTATGGCCCCCACATCAAACCTAGGGGGTCAGGGGGGTCTACCCTGCCCCCTTTTGGTTATTTCCCCCTTTGTTTTTTACCACCTCTTGTGTCCCGATCCTACCGAGACACAAGATGGCGGCCGCTCTGGACTGTTTTGAATGTTTACAGACACCCGAAAGCCAATCAGCTTTTCGTGCGCAAGTCGCGTGGCGCGCCCGGAGCGCTCCCCGGTGCGCATACCGGGGCGCGGCCATAGATATATAAATTTTTTTGAACCTAAATTACTCAAAATCCTCTGGAGCACATATTTTGAGACATAGCAAAGGCACTACCAGTCCCTACAATTTTGCCAACTTTGGTGAAAATCCATTCAGCCGTTCGGGCTAAAAGTGCGACAGACCGCCCTATGGAAATTAACATGGGGAAAACACGTTTTGGGACCCCCTTTTTATCTCGGCCCCCGCTTGACGAAGGAGCGGAGAACCGCGAGGCAAAGTTGCTGAAAAATTCAGGCAGATTCCTCAACCGGCGCCAAAGTTATTCCCAATAGAATTTTGCGATTTCCCTATGTAAATCAATCCTAACTATAACTACCTACTGGCGACCGCCAGTAGGCAAATATAAGAACGACAGGACGTTGTGTGTGGACAGAGGTACTGAAGAAGGCGAGTGTGCCGAAATGCATCTGCCGCTGCTGGGGTGTATGAAATAAAGGGTTCCTGCACTGATTTCCCCTGTGGCCTCTGATCTTTTCTTCGTGAAGGGATGTTTCCGGATATGTTATTGCGCTAGCCAGATGCGCAATCCAGATGGCCCTGCAGCGATAAGAGTCACGGAATAAAGACTGGCTTCTTGCTGCTCGCAGCAGTTGGACACTGAGGAATCAGTAATTCTGTTGACCGCCAAGAACAACAGGACGTCGTGTGTGGACAGAGGTATTCTACTTCGAGGGAGCACACAGTCTCGTATTTGACCGCCCTCACACACGAACGAACCTGAAGGGACGGGCTGCTGCGGTTATGGGGACTCAGGGAGGTTCCCGCTGTTTCATGGATCTACGTTCGACCCGCCTCACCTGGAGCTGGCTTTAACCTACAATTACCCCACTTCCCCACGCCACCAGCCTCGCAGCGCCAGGACAGTGCCTGCTGGGACTTGGAGTCTATTGAATTTGACATGTGCTCCTATTGGTGTGATGACATCATTAGGGGGAGGGGACACATCACCAGCAAGTATTTCACACAGGATGAGCGCCACGGGGTTGTATACATAACAGCACAGGGCACTGAAGAAGGCGAGTGTGCCGAAATGCATCTGCCGCTGCTGGGGTGTATGAAATAAAGGGTTCCTGCACTGATTTCCCCTGTGGCCTCTGATCTTTTCTTCGTGAAGGGATGTTTCCGGATATATATATATATATATATATATTACCTACTGGCGGTCGCCAGTAGGTATATATAGTTAGGATTTTTTCTCTATGGGATTTTTGAAAATTCTATGTCTAATAACTTTGGCGTTTGTGGACGGAATTGGCTGAAATTTTCAGGAAAATGGCACATTTTGTTTCTGAGCAGCCCTTGAAAATTTGGGGGGGGTTCGTCAAGGGGGGGCCGAGAAAAAAGGGGGGTCCCAAAACGTGTTTTTAACATTGAGTTTTCCATAGGGCGGTTGGCCTCACTTTTAGCCCGAACGGCTGAATGGATTTGCACGAAACTTGGCAAAATTGTAGGGACTGGTAGCCCGATGTGCCTTTTGTAGGTCTCAATATATGTGCTACAGTGGATTTTGAGAAATTAACGTTTAAAAAAAGATATATATCTGTAACAGCGGACCGGGCAGCGCTCCAGTACGCGTACTTTTCGCGCAACGGAGCTTTGTGAAGCGAAGCTGATTGGTTCTCCGGCGTCTGTAAACATTCCAAACAGTCTGTAGCGGCCGCCATCTTGTCTCTCGGTAGGATCGAGAGACAAGAGGAGGCCAAAGCGAAGGGGCAAATGACCATAAGGGGGCATAGTAGATCCTCGCTGACCCCCTAGGTTTGATGTGGAGGTTTTAAAAGGGCTCCGCTGGGCAAAAAAAAATAATAATAATAATAATCGAACGGCTGAATGGATTTGCACGAAACTTGGCAAAATATTAGGGACTGGTAGCCCGATGTGCCTTTGCTAGGTCTCAATATATGTGCTCCAGTAGATTTTGAGAAATTAACGTTCAAAAAAAGATATATATCTGTAACAGCGCTCCGCTTCGCGTACTTTTCGCGTTACGGAGCTTTGCGAAGCTGATTGGTTCTCCGGTGTCTGTCAACATTCCAAACAGTCCGTAGCGGCCGCCATCTTGTCTCTCGGTAGGATTGAGAGACAAGAGGAGGCCAAAGCGAAGGGGGAAATGACCATAAGGGGGCATAGTAGATCCTTCCTGACCTCTTAGGTTTGATGTACCATTTTGCCAAGTTTGGTGTAATTCCGTTCAGCCATTCAGGCTGTAGACGTATGTAAATGTCCTATGGAAAATTGCATGGGGAAAACACATTTGAAAGTGTTGAAATTTAGAACCAATTAAAATGTTACTTTGGTTTTGTATTTGTGTGTGATGAAAGTTAATTGGTTATGTATATATGTCAAATAAGAGGAAACCACAGCCATTTTGTGATACTACTGTCTGAGGTACATTTGTGAGGAATTTTTGGTGGTGAATTTCTGGTGTTTGATTTACACAGTACTAACACTTCTCCTACTTTTAAAAAGGTGAGTTGTTAATTTGTAAGGGGAACTATGTTGTACACTTGAAGATAATTTGAAAAATGTTTTCTGTTATTTATTTGCAGTCCTTCTGTTATACTAAATACTTGATAAAGTTAGTTTTATATTATGTATTACTAAAAACGATAAATGAAAGTGATTATTTTTTTCTGCAATTTACAGCAAGCAATTTCAAAATAAAATGGCTCACAATGAAGAGACCGTGGCAATTTCTTTTGAATTGTCCACTACATTGATTGAAATTGAGAGCACCAATAATGAAATATCGTCACATGGAGGAGATGACTTGTATGATTCCATTAGATTGATTGAAATGGACAGCACCAATAATGAAATATTGTCACAAGGAGGAGATGACTTGAATGATTCCACTACATTGATTGAAATTGAGAGCACCAATAATGAAATATTGTCACAAGGAGGAGATGACTTGTATGATTCCATTAGATTGATTGAAATGGACAGCACCAATAATGAAATATTGTCACAAGGAGGAGATGACTTGAATGATTCCACTACATTGATTGAAATTGAGAGCACCAATAATGAAATATTGTCACGAGGAGATGACTTGAATGATTCCACTACATTGATTGAAATTGACAGCACCAATAATGAAATATTGTCACAAGGAGGAGATGACTTGAATGATTTTTTTGATCAATCTGTTGATGGCGAATTTATCGAAAGTTTGGAGACCATAGAGTTACAAGAATCATCATTGCAGACTTTTCATGAGGAAATTGCTGATGAGGACATGTTACTAGTTCTTTCAAATTTAGAAAATTCTGAAGAATAAATTTATATTTAGAAATCAAAAATTGTTTGAGACGTTATTCATTTTTATTTTTAATTTATGAGGTTGTAGCGAAGTGATTGTAGTATAAAATGAGACTTATAGTATAGAGTGCAACATTTTTATGTTACATAGTAAGTTTACTCATATTTACTTCCCTTCTGCCACTATATTATCTCCAATGTGTATTTGACATCTCTTCTTCATCTCCGGCCTCCTTTCTCTCACTGTGTGTCTCCGATGCATCTTATCGCTGCTATTTTGTGTAATTACAGAAGAGAGTAAAATAAAATAGTTCGGAACGTGAAAAGGGGGCAAAGTAGAGTACTCCTCACCCCCTAGGCCTTTTTAGGCGGTCCCAAAAGGATCAGTTTCTGCTTTCCTGAGAGATTATGGTATGAGTTCCATATACCACAATAATTTGCATTACAACATGCAAGATATCTATCTCCTATTACCAACTTTTGGAGATATTCGCGCTAAGCGCGAATATCTCCAAAAAGTAACACCTGCCCTGAGCAGTTCTTAGCCATGTTATCCAATGGGAGGTGGATAACATGGCTAAGAGCATTAGCTCGGTAATGCATGAATATCGGTGAGTTTTTAGCGATATTCATGCATTGCGGCCGTTTATTATCGCATTTGCGATAAACCTTGATAATAGCAAGGTTTATCTTCGATAATTTCTGACGATGCTTAGCGGTAAAAAATTTGTTGGTAAGCATCGTTAGCGATAAATATCGCTTAACTTTGGTAATATGCACCAACGTCTGTTAACGGTCGATTCGAAGGAAATGAGGAAGTGTTGAAAAACATTGTCTGCGCCATCTTGCCTTTTTTGAAATGCCACACTTTTGTCGTGCACGGCAGCCATTTTAGATGCCTTGACCAGACCCACTCTCTGCACGCTGTCGATTCGTAGCATGGCTCCTCACCCTCGCAAGCATCTTCCCCAGGCACTGGTCACCCCCGCTCTCTGTCTTATGCATCGGCAATAAACCTCCCCCCATCTGCGCTGCTCTTCCCTGAAAATCACACTCTGTGCCCGCCCGACACCTCCCTTTCGCCCTATTCACTACCGCACCCTCTGACACTCCTCTTCCTCTGTGTCCGATTGTCCAGGCTATCACCTAGCCCTGCAGATGTAGTTTATGGCCCCAGCTGTAAAGAATCACCCCTCTTCAAAGGAGTTATAGTAGATCAAGGCCCACACCCGATGAGATCCGTCACACCACACGTGTTCCTACTATCTGAAAACCATCCTGTATTGTGATTGGGGAGGGGACCGAGCCTGAAGCGGAAGATTCCAGGAATGACTCTTTGTACATCAAAGTTTTTACAATTATGTGTCACATTAAAAATATATAGCACTCCAACAAAGTAGTAGGAATATAAAACTTTAATAACATATAAATATATACAACAAAACAAAAACAGTAAAAACATTTAAACAACGAAGAGACCGTGGCAATTTCTTTTGAATTCCTGATGAGGACATGTTACTAGTTCTTTCAAATTATGAAAATTCAGAAGATGTTGCCTGGGGGTGGGTCGTCAGTAGCAGTCTGTTGTGCGAATAGTTCCAAGGCAGCAGAACGCGCTGAAATCTAGATGGCACGAAAGTGATGTCTAGTAAGTTGCCGCCCAGCAAATAACGGCGTGGGGCGCCGCGGGGGTGAGTGAGTCCAGTAGGCACCACAGCTATTCTTACCGGCATTGCAGAATTACTGCTGGGGACAATGCCTGTGCTGTAGCAGGGTCACAGCAGAAACAAAAAGGATTCTGTTGAAGATGTTGTTGGTTTTCAATTTGAAAACAGTTCTGGTGTCAACTGCTATGCTAATGTAGTGGTTAATGTTTTGTTTTCTCTAGAAAATGTAAAAGAGGGGGAGGCAGTCCAAAGTTCTGTTAAAAGGGCAAAGGAAAGGATCGGTGGTTTGAACTATCAGTCAAAAAGGGGAGGGGGTGCAACAATTTTTCCTACCGGGTCACACTGTGCTTTCACCGGAACTGAGGTCTGCAGGATTCTAGTAATTCAAAGTGAGGCTGGCGCCAGCATGGGAGCGCCGACGTCCCGCGGATACAGTTTCGTCACTCCACGGGCGATCATGGCAGTCATTCCCCATCGGGGGTCGGAGACTCCCGCGGCTCCTCTAGAATCTTCAAGGTCGTGGAGGACTACGGTGGTGGAGTCAACCAGTGACCGGGCCATTTCTTTATGCTGGGCCCGCTCTTGCCAGGTCGACCGCCATTTTGAGAGTTCGGTAGCTACTGACGATCGCGGGGTCAAATGAGCGGACGGGCTCCACCCTGCCGGGAGAGACGTTGCAGCATGGCCACAGTGGAAGAACCCTTTTCCGGGCGCCTGGAGCGCTGAGGGTGCAGCTGGGAAGCCTCCACCTGGGGAGGCGGGAGAGGCCTGTTCGCACCGTCTCTCCCTCCCAGTGCACCCCACGGCGTCTCGCTTGAGATTTGTTATGGCCGGACCAGGCGATGAGGACGACGGGGGGGGGGGGTCGGAGGAATGTGCAAGACATCCCCCCCCAGTGTTGTCGCAGCCATTATTCATGAAAGAAGAAGTGTCCCGTCCGTCTTCGGGCCGGGCTTCCGGTAGATGTCGGCCGGACGCCCCTGGCTCTGGCCCCATGAACGGGTTTCTTGGTTTATCGGCTGCAGCCGGATCCCGTCGGCCTCGGCCCCCCGACCGTTGGTGGCCGGACCGGAAGAGCATGTGGCGGGACTACCTGCAACTCTCAAGGGCCACCGCGGCCGGACTGGGAGAGAGAGGGGAGGGTCGAGGAGACATTCCCCCCCCCTGCAACTGTTCAGCGTTGTAAAGGCAATCCCCTGGCCGGGTCCCGCTGGCCTCGGCCTCTCCTCCGGCTACACCCTGCGTTAGGATCTCCTGGCCGAGGCGTGGCAGCAGGACCCGCCTTATATGGGCTGCTCCCGGCTGGGCGTAGCCGCAACCCTGCCCCACCTTGGAAGTTTCCAGAGTGGGGGCGGATGTTCTACTGACTTGCATTTTCCCTAGTCTATCGATTTTTTTGGCGTGGCAGGCGGTGGGACAGCGAGGGGTGATTTGGTTTCTCTTACTGTTTTTCTGGTCTCTCACCACTGGCATATTTTAACGTTTTCTTGTTTCTAGGACATTAATAGGTTTTATCATTACGTTATGTTATCGTTTCTTTGTTCGTTGTTTAATAAAAGTTCATGTTCATCAGTGGCCTACTGATTTTCGTTTTCCTATTCTTTTCTTTCCAGGTTGTTTCATGCTAAAGTTTCTGTTAACAGGATACAGTGATCACTTCGTTATTATTGCATATGTCCTTTTCACTAGGGGTGCTCTCTGGTCGGGCCAGATGACGTATCTCTAGTAAATGGTCCGGGTGAAACAGGTGCATCAATCAGTGGGGAGTAGATAGGCATGACAGATTACAACGGGGGAGAAAGGTCCGCATTACGTACCCTTTCACTATTTGCAAAGATTTTCCTACGTATATTTGCAAACAGGGAATACCTCCAAAAAGAACCAATTCCCAAACAGTCAATGTTTGGGGAAACAATCAATCAATGAGGAACGAAATAGGCACGACGTGTTAAAGGTTTGCGTTACCTACCCTTCACTATCTGCAACGGGAGAGAGAATATTCCTATTCTTCCTCGTTTGCAGGCAGAGAAGATTCTTAAGAGAATCAACTTCGAACAATTCAATGCTCGATTCAAACAATCAACAAGGGGTACTGTGAACACAAATGAACGCCGCTTATGTACATACACATTGGTATTATCAACAGGTTGTTCCTAATGTTTCTATTTTAGGGAGGTCAAAAAGAGATCCCATTAGTGGCCTACTGATTTTGCTCGATTCCTTTTGTTTTTTTACACGATTTTTCGCTATCTGCAAAGACTAAACAGAGTATTGCGACTCTGTGCTTGTTTGTAAATAGAGAATGAACCAAAGAGAACAATCAATCAAATGGAGAGAGAAGCAGGCACGACAGATTACAACGGGGGCAACGGGGGCAAAGGCCTGCGTTAACTACCCTTCACTATCTGCAAAGAGAGAGTACTCCTAATAGAAATGAGGGGTGGGGGGCAGCATTCAAAGCAGATCAGTGTGCATAAACACGAAAATGTTTTTACTTACCACGTACTTGACATTCGACAGCTTATGATATTTGCTATTAAAAAACCATTGAAATTCACTGAAAAAACCATAGGTTATAGACCATATATAGTTAGGAATTAGCATTTAAAAAACCTTATTTTACTCACACAAAACCATTGAAATTCCATATATAGTTAGTTGCACTAACTATATATCGCGCACCCGCAATCCACTGCTGATCATGTCACATATTACATCATTCATGACATGGTCAGTGACATCACTGATGACATCACTGATGACATCTCAAATGACATCACTGATGACATCACTGATGACATCTCATTTGACATCATTCTTGTGCTAATACGATAAACCTCTTCAGACTCTAATATAACCTTAGATACACTCAGTGTATACAGACACTCACACACTGCCACTCATCCATGGAGTTACTCACACACCCAGTCAGTCATGCAAAGAAACAATCTCACCTCCATTTCTTCAACTATACAGTTATACACACCTTACTTATTGAAACATATACTAACACATATTTACTCTCTTATACAATCCCTGATACAAGTTCACAATGATCGATACAACCACTCACTCATTCAGTGGCTCTCATGCACAGTTATTTATATATGCCAACTCTCACATGTACTGTGTTTTACATATGTACTTACTATGACATGTAGCATTGAGATATCCATTCACTCATCAATACACTCATGCACACAGTCAACTGCCCATGTAGCTGTTTCCACATGCACTCTTGAACTCATACACCTAGTGAATAAACTGCTCACACATCTATGCACAGAGTCACACACCTTCCAGCCACCCCCACACAAACTCAATCTCCCATAGAAATACTTGGGCAACCAATTAATAACACATATAGCCTCTCGTATAGCTAATGATCAACACATGCAGCAGTTTACATCACAACAGACATAATGATGCACAAATTAAGACAGTTTAGTCACTAACCCATGCATTCAGTGAGACACATTTAATCACTCACTTATACAGTCAGTCACGCACCTACTAAATCCTTCATCCAGACACTTATACATCCACTCATTCTTCAATATGTAAGACATATTTTAACTTTACAGAAACATACAGTCACTGGATGTTGTCATCAGTGATGTCATCAGTGATGTCATTTGAGATGTCATCAGTGATGTCATCAGTGATGTCACTGACCATGTCATGAATGATGTAATATGTGACATGATCAGCAGTGGATTGCGGGTGCGCGATATATAGTTAGTGCAACTAACTATATATGGAATTTCAATGGTTTTGTGTGAGTAAAATAAGGTTTTTTAAATGCTAATTCCTAACTATATATGGTCTATAACCTATGGTTTTTTCAGTGAATATATATATATATATATATATAAATATATATATATATATATATATATATATAAATATATATATAGATATATATATATATATATATATATATATATATATATATATATATATATATATATATATATATACCTACTGGCGGTCGCCAGTAGGTATATATAGTTAGGATTTTTTCTCTATGGGATTTTTGAAAATTCTATGTCTAATAACTTTGCCGTTTGTGGACGGAATTGGCTGAAATTTTCAGGAAAATGGCACATTTTGTTTCTGAGCAGCCTTTGAAAATTTGGGGGGGGTTCGTCAAGGGGGGGCCGAGAAAAAAGGGGGGTCCCAAAACGCGTTTTTCCCATGTTAATTTCCATAGGGCGGTTGGCCTCACTTTTAGACCGAACGGCTGAATGGATTTGCACGAAACTTGGCAAAATTGTAGGGACTGGTAGCCCGATGTGCCTTTTGTAGGTCTCAATATATGTGCTCCAGTGGATTTTGAGAAATTAACGTTTAAAAAAAGATATATATCTGTAAGCGCGGACCGGGCAGCGGCCTAGGACGCGTACTTTTCGCGCAACGGAGCTTTGTGAAGCGAAGCTGATTGGTTCTCCGGCGTCTGTCAACATTCCAAACAGTCCGTAGTGGCCGCAAACAGTCCGTAGTGGCCGCCATCTTGTCTCTCGGTAGGATCGAGAGACAAGAGGAGGCCAAAGCGAAGGGGTAAATGACCATAAGGGGGAATAGTAGATCCTCGCTGACCCCCTAGGTTTGATGTGGAGGTTTTAAAAGGGCCCCGCGGGGCAAAAAAAAAAAATTATAATAATAATCTTACGGCTGAATGGATTTGCACGAAACTTGGCAAAATTGTAGGGACTGGTAGCCCGATGTGCCTTTGCTAGGTCTCAATATATGTGCTTCAGTGGATTTTGAGAAATTAACGTTCAAAAAAAGATATATATCTGTAACAGCGCACCGCTTCGCGTACTTTTCGCGTTACGGAGCTTTGCGAAGCGAAGCTGATTGGCTCTCCGGTGTCTGTAAACATTCCAAACAGTCCGTAGCGGCCGCCATCTTGTCTCTCGGTAGGATCGAGAGACAAGAGGAGGCCAAAGCGAAGGGGCAAATGACCATAAGGGGGCATAGTAGATCCTCGCTGATCCCCTAGGTTTGATGTGGAGGTTTTAAAAGGGCCCCGCGGGGCAAAAAAAATAAATAATAATAATAATCGAACGGCTGAATGGATTTGCACGAAACTTGGTAAAATATTAGGGACTGGTAGCCCGATGTGCCTTTGCTAGGTCTCAATATATGTGCTTCAGTGCATTTTGAGAAATTAACGTTCAAAAACAAGATATATATCTGTAACAGCGCTCCGCTTCGCGGAGATAAAATTATATCTGTATTACCTAGCTGTTGCTAACACCAGTTAGCGACGGCTAGTAGGAGATAGCGACCATCTTGGGCCCCACTTTGCATGTGAGTGATATTTATCACTAATGACATGCAAAGTGGGCATGCCAAGATGTTAGCGACTGGAAACAGTCGCTAACATCGCTATCTCCTATTATCAACTTTTGGAAATATTCGAGATAAGCGCGAATATCTCCAAAAAGTAACAGCTGCCCTGAGCAGTTCTTAGCCATGTTATCCTATGGGAGGTGGATAACATGGCTAAGAGGATTAGCTCGGTAATGCATGAATATCGCTGAGTTTTCAGCGATATTAATGCATTGCGGTCGGTTTTTATCGTATTTGCGATAAACTTTGATAATAGCAAGGTTTATCTGCGATAATTTCTGACGGTAAAAAAATCTTTGCAATGCATCGTTAGGGATAAATATCGCTTAACTTTGGTAATATGCCCCAACGTCTGTTAACGTTCGATTCGAAGGAAATCAGGAAGTGTTGAAAAACATTGTCTGCGCCATCTTGTCTTTTTTCAAATGCCACACTTTTGTCGTGCACGGCAGCCATTTTAGATGCCTTGACCAGACCCACTCTGTGCACGCTGTCGATCCTTAGCATGGCTCCCCACCCTCGCAAGCATCTCCCCCAGGCAGTGGTCACCCCCGCTCTCTGTCTTATGCATGGGTAATAAACCTCCCCCCATCTGCGCTGCTCTTTCCTGAGAATCACACCCTGTGCCCGCCCGACACCTCCCTTTCGCCCTATTCACTACTGCACCCTCTGACACTCCTTTTCCTCTGTGTCCGATTGTCCAGGCTGGTCCTAGGGTATCAGCTAGCCCTGCAGATGTAGTTTATGGCCACAGCTGTAAAGATTCACCCCTCTTCAAAGGAGTTATAGTAGATCAAGGCCCACACTCGATGAGATCCGTCACAGCAGAAGCGTTGCTATTATCTGAAAACCATCCTGTATTGTGATTGGGGAGGGGACCGAGCGTGAAGCGGAAGATTCCAGGGATGACTCTTTGTACATCAAAGTTTTTACAATTATGTGTCACATTAAAAATATATAGCACTCCGACAAAGTAGTAAGATTATAAAACTTTAATAATTTATAAATATATACAAGAAAACAAAAATAGTAATAACATATAAACATTTTTAGGGAAAAACAACGAAGTAGCGGTCGGCTGTGCGAATAGTCCCAACGCAGCACAACGTCCAGATTTCCGGCGTGGGGCGGGTCATCAGTAGCAAACTGTTGTGCGAATAGTTCCAAGGCAGCAGAACGCGCTGAAATCTAGATGACACGAAAGTGATGTCTAGTAAGTTGCCACCCAGCAAATAACGGCGTGGGGCGTCGCGGGGGGTGGGTCTTCAGTAGCAAACTGTTGTGCGAATAGTTCCAAGGCAGCAGAACGATGGCACCAAGGTGATGTCCAGTAAGTTGCCGCACTGGTTTTGGTATCCTACAATGCTGCTCCGAATAACGGCGTGGGGCGCCCCGGGGGAGGCGGCGTGAACGGGCCTCTCCAGGTGGAGTGTCATCTGTTGTAGTGGGGCGCCCCTTTACCGTTTCAGTTGCCATTCCGTCCGTTTTTGGTCCACTGTGTCAAAAGCCGCAATTCAGCTGAGTTGCGCCCACTCTTGCGGTGCAGCGATAGGCGGCTGTCACAGGACTCTCAAAATGGCGGCAGGCTCTTTCCTTTTTGGGCCTGGTCCACTGAAATGGCCCTGGGACACCTTGGAAATCGGACGCTTGTCTGCTAGGTCTTGGACCCCATTCTCGAAAGCGTCCCCTCCGCCTTGAGAATTCATCAAAAGTTTTGGGGGCCCCGACTCCTGCAGGCTTCTGGTGGGGAGCGGCTGCCATGATTGCTCGCGGAATGACTACGACGGAGCTACGAGATGGTGGTGCTCTCATGCTGACGCCAGCTTCAGTCTGAAACATCCAGAAACAAGGTGGGGCTTTCATCGTTTGGAAAAAAAAAAAGTTTTCATCCAATGAAAAGTGTTGTTTTTAGGTCATATGATCAAGCCTTCCATCATTAGGAAACCAAAAGTAAAATGAACCAATGAAAAGTTTTATAAACAAGTCACATGACCTGTTATGCGGCATAGGGTATAAAATGCGGAGAAAATACGTTGGCACGTGAGGCGGCGTCAGTAGCGGACCGATGTGCGAATAGGCCGAAGGCAGCACAACGCGCCAAGATCCGGATGGCACCGAGGTGGTGTCCAGCAAGTTGCAGCACTGGTGTGGCCATCCTACAATGTTGAAAGTCGGCGTGGGGCGCCCCGTTGGCCTGTGAGTTTGCGTCAGTAGCGGACCGATGTGCGAATAGGCCGAAGGCAGCACAACGCGCCAAGATCCGGATGGCACCGAGGTGGTGTCTAGTAAGTTGCCGCACTGGTGTGGCCATCCTACAATGCTGAAAGTCGGCGTGGGGCGCCCTGTTGGCCTGTGAGATGGTGTCAGTAGCGGACTGATGTGCGAATGGGGCCAAAGGCAGCGCAACAATATTTTCTGACGAGAAGACACCACAAGGCGCTGAGATGCCAAGATCCGGATGGCACCGAGGTGATGTCTAAGTTGCGGACTGATGTGCGAATGGGGCCAAAGGTAGCGTAACAATATTTTCTGTATGGAAGATACCACTAGGCGTTGAGATGCCAAGATTCGGATGGCACCGAGGTGATGTCTAGCAAGTTGGTGTGGTCATCCTACAATGCTGAAACTCGGCGTGGGTCGCCCCATTAGCCTGTGAGATGGCGTCAGTAGCGGACCGATGTGCGAATAGGCCGAAGGCAGCACAACGCGCCAAGATCCGGATGTCACAGTGGTGGTTTCATAGTTGAGAGGCACTTCATCTGCAGTGGGGCGCCGAGATCCGGATGGCACCGAGGTGATGTCTAGCAAGTTGCTGTACTGGTGTGGTCATCCTACAATGCTGAAAGTCGGCGTGGGGCGCCCCATTAGCCTGTGAGATGGCGTCAGTAGCGGACTGATGTGCGAATGGGGCCAAAGGCAGCACAACGCGCCAAGATCCGGATGGCACCGAGGTGGTGTCCAGCAACTTGCCGCACTGGTGTGGCCATCCTACAATGCTGCGCCGAAAGTCGGCGTGGGGCGCCCCGTTGGCCTGTGAGTTCGCGTCAGTCAGTGGGGGCTGTTTGAGGATCTGACTGCATTGGAAAGCAATGTGATGCTGTGCGTCGCCCCCAAGATGGAGGTTCCTCGGCTGCAGTGGGGCGCCCCTTGGTGTTTCACTCGCTATGCAGCTGAGTTGCGTGCGCACTTGTGGCGAATAGGCCGAAGGCAGCACAACGCGCCGAGATCTGGATGGCACCGAGGTGGTGTCCAGCAATTTGCCGCACTGGTGTGGCCATCCTACAATGCTGCGCCGAAAGTCGGCGTGGGGTGCCCCGTTGGCCTGTGAGGTGGCGTCAGTAGCGGACCGATGTGTGAATAGGCCGGAACCAGCACAAGGCGCCAAGATCCGGATGGCACCGAGGTGGTGTCATAGTTGAGAGTTCTGAGCAGCGCTTGTAACACTGTCTGAAGCTTATTTGCACCTGCTGCAGCTTCACTATTGCCCTGGTGTGGCCTAAGATCGCCCATGACATAGGCGGCCACCTCCCGGGGTCCGGCGGAACTTTTTTCCTTTTCCTTTCTGCATCTTGTCCCAAATTCGTTTGACCTGAAGACACGACCAGGTCCCTGAATGTGTGCAGGGGGACGCTATTGATTGAATCAAAATGGCGGCTTCACACAAAGCTGACTCAAGCGTTTTCTGGTGGTTTCATAGTTGAGAGGCACTTCATCTGCAGTGGGGCGCCGAGATCCGGATGGCACCGAGGTGATGTCTAGCAAGTTGCTGTACTTGTGTGGTCATCCTACAATGCTGAAACTCGGCGTGGGTCGCCCCATTAGCCTGTGAGATAGCTGTTCTTTGGATTTGGGCCTGGTCCACTAAAATGGCCCTGGGACACCTAAGAACTCGAACGCTCGATTTTTTTTTCCTTTCCTGTACATGCAAAAAAAGGTAAATGCCCGGTATGTTACACGCTTCATCTGCCACGATGAACTCTCCAGAGGAAACGAAAAAATATATAGTTGTGGTAACTATACCATGCATCGTCATATGGAGAGGTGGCACCAATTAATTATAGTGCTGCATAAAAGAGAGATTTGGAGGAGAACCCCTGACCTGCTAGTACATTCATCAAAGAAGTGGCACTGAGAGCTTCAGAGGCAAGGGAAACGGTCCCAAATATTTAGAAGAACTTTGGAAAGATTAAAATGACATGTTTAGATTGTGGTAAATTAATTTCATGTGGGCAGATGAGTGTTACTCTAATAAATACAGCATATGAACATCATCATAGTCGATGGTTGGTAGAGACATTTTGACTATATCCTGGACCTGCCCGTCCTCGCCCAAAATGGCGCCGGAATAAATGGGACTCGTAACTCCTTGTTGTGTACTGGTTGCAGAACCTTGAAATCACGAGATACGTATGCAGTTTTGAAGCACATGGCGGGCGGGGACGAGAATTGATTGAATATTTCGACATCCCTATTGATATTAAGTTCTGATGTGTTATTGATTACTGTACTGTTGAAAGTTCGAATTAACGTCACCCATGGTACTTGCCCGCAAATGTATATCTAGATAATTTTATTGTAACTGGCCCTGTCGTATTTTAATTATAAAATGTACGTCCACCGATTCCATAACTGTTAGACACCTTAGTTCTTGCAACCTAATGGCCCGCCCGTTACGTTCCTCTACAGTGTAAATGTCTACTCATCACATACGATTACAGTTTGCTCCGTGGCCGGCCCACGTGGTTATAGGCTCGTATTTGTATAATGAAATTTTCACAATAAAGGTTTTTAAAAGAAAACATGGTAGTAGTATATACATTGGTAAAGTTTGTAATAATAGTCACTGTTTTAGAATCATTAAAAGGCAAGTGAAATAAAGCAGACCAATTACATGAAGGGTAAAAGGTATAATACGAAGGAACGCAGTAAAGATAAATGGTCAAGGGCTGTTGTGTTTTCTATTCCTGCAACATAAAGTGATCGATAAGAATCTCATATTCAGGCGTATCGGCGACTAAGACAGCAGGTCGACCCTCTTTTGCTCAACGGCTCCATCATGGGACGAAGAAACGCTCTTTTTCTCGAAAAAAGAATATATTTTACTTGCAGGACAGTTGTAAAATTTCCGGGAAAGTACATTAGCCTGGAACATTATAACATATATTTAAGAAAAAATAATGTTCGGAAGTAATGAAAAGCGTAATTTTTAGGTCATATGAGCAAGCCTTTCATCATTACAATAAGAAAAGTAAAATGAACCAATGAAAAGTTTTATTAACAAGTCACATGACTTGTTATGCTTACGTTACGCGCTGCGCGCCCCGGATGACTTCCGGATGCGCTAACGCGGCGCGTCATATGACGCATTACGCGACAACGCAGGTCCAGAATATAGTCAAAATGTCTCCACCAACCAGCGGTCGGAACACAACCCCTTTCAGCAGGCTAAATAGTTCTGTTAAATGAGAACAGAAGGGACAGGCAACAAGAACCATCAGTGAAAGAGGGGAGGGCTAGTTCTTCTCTACCGGGTTACATTGGGGCGCTACCGGAACTGATCGAATTGGTAGTCTACAGTGTTTCTGGATGTTTCAGACTGAAGCTGGGGTTAGCATGAGAGCAGCATCATTTCGTAGCTCCGTCGTGGCCATTCCGCAACCAATCATGGCAGCCGCTCTTTATCGTTATTTTGGGCGGGGTGGGTGGCGGAGCCGAGCTGTTTTGCAGCCATCATTGTGTGGAGTTCAGTTCATCTCACTAGTTTTGTATTTGTCATGAGGGGTTGTTCCTAATGTTTCTATTTTAGCGAGGTCAAAAAGAGATCCCATTAGTGGCCTACTGATTTTGCTCGATTCCTTTTCTTTTTTTTTACACGATTTTTCGTTATCTGCAAAGACTAAACAGAGTATTGCGACTCTGTGTTTGTTTGTAAATAGAGAATGAACCAAAGAGAACTAATTCTAAAACAGTAAATACTTGGATAACAATCAATCAAATGGAGAGAGAAGCAGGCACGACGGATTACAACGGGGGCAAAGGCCTGCGTTAACTACCTTTCACTATCTGCAAAGAGAGAGTACTCCTAATAGAAATGAGGGGGGGGGGGCACCATTCAAAGCAGATCAGTGTGCATAAACACGAAAATGTTTTCACTTACCACGTACTTGACATTCGACAGCTTATGATATTTGCTATTAAAAAACCATTGAAATTCACTGAAAAAACCATAGGTTATAGACCATATATAGTTAGGAATTAGCATTTACAAAACCTTGAAAATTCACTGAAAAAACCATAGGTTATAGACCATATATAGTTAGGAATTAGCATTTAAAAAACCTTATTTTACTCACACAAAACCATTGAAATTACATATATAGTTAGTTGCACTAACTATATATCGCGCACCTGCAATCCACTGCTGATGATGTCACATATTACATCATTCATGACATGGTCAGTGACATCACTGATGACATCACTGATGACATCTCAAATGACATCACTGATGACATCACTGATGACAACATCCAGTGACTGTATGTTTCTGTAAAGTTAAAATGTGTCTTACATATTGAAGAATGAGTGGAAGTATAAGTGTCTGGACAAAGGATTTAGTAGGTGCATGACTGAATGCATGAGTGAGTGATTAAATGTGTCTCACTGAGTGCATGGGTTAGTGACTAAAGTGTCTTAATTTGTGCATCATTATGTCTGTTGTTCTGTAAACTGCTGCATGTTTTGATCAGTAGCTATATAATTAACTATATGGGTTACTGATTGATTGTCCAAGTATTTGTATGGGAGACTGAGTGTGTGTGTGGCTGGCTGGGAGGTGTGTGACTCTGTGCAGATCAATGTGTACTTGTATCAATGATTGTATAACAAGGTAAGTATGTGTTAGTATATGTTTGAAAATGTAAGGTGCTCTATGTTTAACTGTATAGACAAGAAAATGGAAGTGTCATTGATTCTTTACAGGACTGACTAGGTGTGTGAGTAACTCCATGGATGAGTGGCAGACTGTGAGTGTCTGTATAGGTGTATGAGTGCATATGATAGTGTTGTAAAGATGAGTGATTGTATGTATGAATGATAGTATGGGTGAATGAGTGAAGGTGTGTGTAGACGTAGGAATCAGTGAGTGCGTATGTAGTAACTAGTATTGGTGTGTCAATGGTTTCAAAAATTATATTCTGTATTTAACACTGGGTGAAACAGAGGTTATATTAAAATGTGAGGAGATGCATTGTATTGTCATATGAATGATATCATCAGTGATGTGGTCATTGATGTCAAATGAGATGTCATCAGTGATGTCATCAGTGATGTCATTTGAGATGTCATCAGTGATGTCATCAGTGATGTCACTGACCATGTCATGAATGATGTAATATGTGACATCATCAGCAGTGGATTGCAGGTGCGCGATATATAGTTAGTGCAACTAACTATATATGTAATTTCAATGGTTTTGTGTGAGTAAAATAAGGTTTTTTAAATGCTAATTCCTAACTATATATGGTCTATAACCTATGGTTTTTTCAGTGAATATATATATATATATATATATATATTACCTACTGGCGGTCGCCAGTAGGTATATATAGTTAGGATTTTTTCTCTATGGGTTTTTTGAAAATTCTATGTCTAATAACTTTGGCGTTTGTGGACGGAATTGGCTGAAATTTTCAGGAAAATGGCACATTTTGGTTCTGAGCAGCCCTTGAAAATTTGGGGGGGGTTCGTCCAGTGGGGGCCGAGAAAAAAGGGGGGTCCCAAAACGTGTTTTTAACATTGAGTTTTCCATAGGGCGGTTGGCCTCACTTTTAGCCCGAACGGCTGAATGGATTTGCACGAAACTTGGCAAAATTGTAGGGACTGGTAGCCCGATGTGCCTTTTGTAGGTCTCAATATATGTGCTCCAGTGGATTTTGAGAAATTAACGTTTAAAAAAAGATATATATCTGTAACAGCGGACCGGGCAGCGCTCTGGTTCGCGGACTTTTCGCGCAACGGAGCTTTGTGAAGCGAAGCTGATTGGTTCTCCGGCGTCTGTCAACATTCCAAACAGTCCGTAGCGGCCGCCATCTTGTCTCTCGGTAGGATCGAGAGACAAGAGGAGGTCAAAACAAAGGGGGAAATAACTATAAGGGGGCATAGTAGATCCTCGCTGACCCCCTAGGTTTGATGTGGAGGTTTTAAAAGGGCCCCGCGGGGCAAAAAAAAATAATAATAATAATAATCGAACGGCTGAATGGATTTGCACGAAACTTGGCAAAATTGTAGGGACTGGTAGCCCGATGTGCCTTTGCTAGGTCTCAATATATGTGCTTCAGTGGATTTTGAGAAATTAACGTTCAAAAAAAGATATATATCTGTAACAGCGCACCGCTTCGCGTACTTTTCGCGTTACGGAGCTTTGCGAAGCGAAGCTGATTGGCTCTCCGGTGTCTGTAAACATTCCAAACAGTACGTAGCGGGCGCCATCTTGTCTCTCGGTAGGATCGAGAGACAAGAGGAGGCCAAAGCGAAGGGGCAAATGACCATAAGGGGGCATAGTAGATCCTCGCTGACCCCCTAGGTTTGATGTGGAGGTTTTAAAAGGGCCCCGCGGGGCAAAAAAAAAAAATAATAATAATAATCGAACGGCTGAATGGATTTGCACGAAACTTGGTAAAATATTAGGGACTGGTAGCCCGATGTGCCTTTGCTATGTCTCAATATATGTGCTTCAGTGCATTTTGAGAAATTAACGTTCAAAAACAAGATATATATCTGTAACAGCGCTCCGCTTCGCGGAGATAAAATTATATCTGTATTACCTAGCTGTTGCTAACACCAGTTAGCGACGGCTAGTAGGAGATAGCGACCATCTTGGGTCCCACTTTGCATGTGAGTGATATTTATCACTAATGACATGCAAAGTGGGCATGCCAAGATGTTAGCGACTGGAAACAGTCGCTCACATCGCTATCTCCTATTATCAACTTTTGGAAATATTCGAGATAAGCGCGAATATCTCCAAAAAGTTACAGCTGCCCTGAGCAGTTCTTAGCCATGTTATCCAATGGGAGGTGGATAACATGGCTAAGAGCATTAGCTCGGTAATGCATGAATATCGCGGAGTTTTCAGCGATATTAATGCATTGCGCTCGTTTTTTATCGTATTTGCGATAAACCTTGATAATAGCAAGGTTTATCTGCGATAATTTCTGACGGTAAAAAAATCTTTGCAATGCATCGTTAGGGATAAATATCGCTTAACTTTGGTAATATGCCCCAACGTCTGTTAACGTTCGATTCGAAGGAAATCAGGAATTGTTGAAAAACATTGTGTGCGCCATCTTGTCTTTTTTCAAATGCCACACTTTTGTCGTGCACGGCAGCCATTTTAGATGCCTTGACCAGACCCACTCTGTGCACGCTGTCGATCCTTAGCATGGCTCCCCACCCTCGCAAGCATCTCACCCAGGCAGTGGTCACCCCCGCTCTCTGTCTTATGCATGGGTAATAAACCTCCCCCCATCTGCGCTGCTCTTCCCTGAGAATCACACCCTGTGCCCGCCCGACACCTCCCTTTCGCCCTATTCACTACCGCACCCTCTGACACTCCTTTTCCTCTGTGTCCGATTGTCCAGGCCGGTCCTAGGCTATCAGCTAGCCCTGCAGATGTAGTTTATGGCCACAGCTGTAAAGAATCACCTCTCTTCAAAGGAGTTATAGTAGATCAAGGCCCACACTCGATGAGATCCGTCACAGCAGAAGCGTTGCTATT
This sequence comes from Lissotriton helveticus, assembly GCF_964261635.1. Lineage (NCBI taxonomy): Eukaryota > Metazoa > Chordata > Amphibia > Caudata > Salamandridae > Lissotriton > Lissotriton helveticus. The sequence goes on from NC_136068.1 coordinate 443,260,477, forward strand.
ATCTGAAAACCATCCTGTATTGTGATTGGGGAGGGGACCGAGCGTGAAGCGGAAGATTCCAGGGATGACTCTTTGTACATCAAAGTTTTTACAATTATGTGTCACATTAAAAATATATAGCACTCCGACAAAGTAGTAAGATTATAAAACTTTAATAATTTATAAATATATACAAGAAAACAAAAATAGTAATAACATATAAACATTTTTAGGGAAAAACAACGAAGTAGCGGTCGGCTGTGCGAATAGTCCCAACGCAGCACAACGTCCAGATTTCCGGCGTGGGGCGTCGCGGGGGGTGGGTCATCAGTAGCAAACTGTTGTGCGAATAGTTCCAAGGCAGCAGAACGCGCCGAAATCTAGATGACACGAAAGTGATGTCTAGTAAGTTGCCACCCAGCAAATAACGGCGTGGGGCGTCGCGGGGGGTGGGTCATCAGTAGCAAACTGTTGTGCGAATAGTTCCAAGGCAGCAGAACGATGGCACCAAGGTGATGTCCAGTAAGTTGCCGCACTGGTTTTGGTATCCTACAATGCTGCTCCGAATAACGGCGTGGAGCGCCCCGGGGGAGGCGGCGTGAACGGGCCTCTCCAGGTGGAGTCTCATCTGTTTTAGTGGGGCGCCCCTTTACCGTTTCAGTTGCCATTCCGTCCGCTTTTGGTCCACTGTGTCAAAATCCGCCATTCAGCTGAGTTGCGCCCACTCTTGCGGTGCAGCGATAGGCGGCTGCCACAGGACTCTCAAAATGGCGGCAGGCTCTTTCCTTTTTGGGCGTGGTCCACTGAAATGGCCCTGGGACACCTTGGAAATCGGACGCTTGTCTGCTAGGTCTTGGACCCCATTCTCGAAAGCGTCCCCTCCGCCTTGAGAATTCATCAAAAGTTTTGGGGGCCCCGACTCCTGCAGGCTTCTGGTGGGGAGCGGCTGCCATGATTGCTCGCGGAATGACCACGACGGAGCTACGAGATGGTGGTGCTCTCATGCTGACGCCAGTTTAGTCTGAAACATCCAGAAACAAGGTGGGGCTTTCATCGTTTGGGGGAAAAAAAAAGTTTTCATCCAATGAAAAGTGTTGTTTTTAGGTCATATGATCAAGCCTTCCATCATTCGGAAACCAAAAGTAAAATGAACCAATGAAAAGTTTTATAAACAAGTCACATGACCTGTTATGCGGCATAGGGTATAAAATGCGGAGAAAATACGTTGGCACGTGAGGCGGCGTCAGTAGCGGACCGATGTGCGAATAGGCCGAAGGCAATACAACGCGCCAAGATCCGGATGGCACCGAGGTGGTGTCCAGCAAGTTGCAGCACTGGTGTGGCCATCCTACAATGCTGAAAGTCGGCGTGGGGCGCCCCGTTGGCCTGTGAGTTTGCGTCAGTAGCGGACCGATGTGCGAATAGGCCGAAGGCAGCACAACGCGCCAAGATCCGGATGGCACCGAGGTGGTGTCTAGTAAGTTGTCGCACTTCTGTGGCCATCCTACAATGTTGAAAGTCGGCGTGGGGCGCCCCGTTGGCCTGTGAGATGGCGTCAGTAGCGGACCGATGTGCGAATGGGGCCAAAGGCAGCGCAACAATATTTTCTGACTGACACCACAAGGCGCTGAGATGCCAAGATCCGGATGGCACCGAGGTGATGTCTAAGTTGCGGACTGATGTGCGAATGGGGCCAAAGGCAGCGTAACAATATTTTTTGTATGGAAGATACCACTAGGCGTTGAGATGCCAAGATTCGGATGGCACTGAGGTGATGTCTAGCAAGTTGGTGTGGTCATCCTACAATGCTGAAACTCGGCGTGGGTCGCCCCATTAGCCTGTGAGATGGCGTCAGTAGCGGACCGATGTGCGAATAGGCCGAAGGCAGCACAACGCGCCAAGATCCGGATGTCACCGTGGTGGTTTCATAGTTGAGAGGCACTTCATCTGCAGTGGGGCGCCGAGATCCGGATGGCACCGAGGTGATGTCTAGCAAGTTGCTGTACTGGTGTGGTCATCCTACAATGCTGAAACTCGGCGTGGGTCGCCCCATTAGCCTGTGAGATGGCGTCAGTAGCGGACCGATGTGCGAATAGGCCGAAGGCAGCACAACGCGCCAAGATCCGGATGTCACCGTGGTGGTTTCATAGTTGAGAGGCACTTCATCTGCAGTGGGGCGCCGAGATCCGGATGGCACCGAGGTGATGTCTAGCAAGTTGCTGTACTTGTGTGGTCATCCTACAATGCTGAAACTCGGCGTGGGTCGCCCCATTAGCCTGTGAGATGGCTGTTCTTTGGATTTGGGCCTGGTCCACCAAAATGGCCCTGGGACACCTTAGAACTCGGACGCTCGATTTTTTTTTCCTTTCCTGTACATGCAAAAAAAGGTAAATGCCCGGTACGTTACACGCTTCATCTGCCACGATGAACTCTCCAGAGGAACCGAAAAAAAATATAGTTGTGGTAACTATACCATGCATCATCATATGGAGAGGTGGCACCAATTAATTATAGTGCTGCATAAAAGAGAGATTTGGAGGAGAACCCCTGACCTGCTAGTACATTCATCAAAGAAGTGGCACTGAGAGCTTCAGAGGCAAGGGAAACGGTCCCAAATATTTAGAAGAACTTTGGAAAGATTAAAATGACATGTTTAGATTGTGGCAAATTAATTTCATGTGGACAGATGAGTGTTACTCTAATAAATACAGCATATGAACATCATCATAGTCGATGGTTGGTAGAGACATTTTGACTATATCCTGGACCTGCCCGTCCTCGCCCAAAATGGCGCCGGAATAAATGGGACTCGTAACTCCTTGTTGTGTACTGGTTGCAGAACCTTGAAATCACGAGATACGTATGCAGTTTTGAAGCACATGGCGGGCGGGGACGAGAATTGATTGAATATTTCGACATCCCTATTGATATTAAGTTCTGATGTGTTATTGATTACTGTACTGTTGAAAGTTCGAATTAACGTCACCCATGGTACTTGCCCGCAAATGTATATCTAGATAATTTTATTGTAACTGGCCCTGTCGTATTTTAATTATAAAATGTACGTCCACCGATTCCGTAACTGTTAGACACCTTAGTTCTTGCAACCTAATGGCCCGCCCGTTACGTTCCTCTACAGTGTAAATGTCTATTCATCATATACGATTACAGTTTGCTCTGTGGCAGGCCCACGTGGTTATAGGCTAGTATTTGTATAATGAAATTTTCACAATAAAGGTTTTTAAAAGAAAACATGGTAGTAGTATATACATTGGTAAAGTTTTTAATAATAGTGACTGTTTTAGAATCATTAAAAGGCAAGTGAAATAAAGCAGACCAATTACATGAAGGGTAAAAGGTATAATACGAAGGAACGCAGTAAAGATAAATGGTCAAGGGCTGTTGTGTTTTCTATTCCTGCAACATAAAGTGATCGATAAGAATCTCATATTCAGGCGTATCGGCGACTAAGACAGCAGGTCGACCCTCTTTTGCTCAACGGCTCCGTCATGGGACGAAGAAACGCTCTTTTTCTCGAAAAAAGAATATATTTTACTTGCAGGACAGTTGTAAAATTTCCGGGAAAGTACATTAGCCTGGAACATTATAACATATATTTAAGAAAAAATAATGTTCGGAAGTAATGAAAAGCGTAATTTTTAGGTCATATGACCAAGCCTTTCATCATTACAATAAGAAAAGTAAAATGAACCAATGAAAAGTTTTATTAACAAGTCACATGACTTGTTATGCTTACGTTACGCGCTGCGCGCCCCGGATGACTTCCGGATGCGCTAACGCGGCGCGTCATATGACGCATTACGCGACAACGCAGGTACAGAATATAGTCAAAATGTCTCCACCAACCAGCGGTCGGAACACAACCCCTTTCAGCAGGCTAAATAGTTCTGTTAAATGACAACAGAAGGGACAGGCAACAAGAACCATCAGTCAAAGAGGGGAGAGCTAGTTCTTCTCTACCGGGTTACATTGGGGCGCTACCGGAACTGATCGAATTGGTAGTCTACAGTGTTTCTGGATGTTTCAGACTGAAGCTGGGGTTAGCATGAGAGCAGCACCATTTCGTAGCTCCGTCGTGGTCATTCCGCAACCAATCATGGCAGCCGTTCTTTATCGTTATTTTGGGCGGGGTGGGTGGCGGAGCCGAGCTGTTTTGCAGCCATCATTGTGTGGAGTTCAGTTCATCTCACTAGTTTTGTATTTGTCATGAGGGGTTGTTCCTAATGTTTCTATTTTAGCGAGGTCAAAAAGAGATCCCATTAGTGGCCTACTGATTTTGCTCGATTCCTTTTCTTTTTTTTTTACACGATTTTTCGTTATCTGCAAAGACTAAACAGAGTATTGCGACTCTGTGTTTGTTTGTAAATAGAGAATGAACCAAAGAGAACTAATTCTAAAACAGTAAATACTTGGATAACAATCAATCAAATGGAGAGAGAAGCAGGCACGACGGATTACAATGGGGGCAAAGACCTGCGTTAACTACCTTTCACTATCTGCAAAGAGAGAGTACTCCTAATAGAAATGAGGGGGGGGGGCACCATTCAAAGCAGATCAGTGTGCATAAACACGAAAATGTTTTCACTTACCACGTACTTGACATTCGACAGCTTATGATATTTGCTATTAAAAAACCATTGAAATTCACTGAAAAAACCATAGGTTATAGACCATATATAGTTAGGAATTAGCATTTACAAAACCTTGAAAATTCACTGAAAAAACCATAGGTTATAGACCATATATAGTTAGGAATTAGCATTTAAAAAACCTTATTTTACTCACACAAAACCATTGAAATTCCATATATAGTTAGTTGCACTAACTATATATCGCGCACCTGCAATCCACTGCTGATCATGTCACATATTACATCATTCATGACATGGTCAGTGACATCACTGATGACATCACTGATGACATCTCAAATGACATCACTGCGAGAGCGAGAGATTGGAAGACATAAATAAAGAAGTATGCATTTTTATAAGTGATGGTTTAAGAGAGTAAGTATGTGTAAGTTTCTGTAGAAGTAAGTGAGGTGGTGTGTGTATAACTGTATATGCAAGTAAATGGATGCTTGATACTTTGTTTGCAGGTGTGACTATGTGTGTGAGTAACTCTGTGGATGAGTGTCGGTATGTAACAGGATGTATAGGTGTATGAGTACATATGATGAGTGAGTACATGTATGAGTGACTGTATAGGACTGTTGGTGAATGTGTGGATGTGTGTGTAGATATTGGAATTACTGAATCGATGTGTTGTAACTGGTACTGGTATGTCCATTGTTTTGAAAATGTTAGTTTGTATTTTTGAGTGTGTGCATCAAACGTTATATATTAGGATGACAGGAGGTCTGCCACTCTATCACAAGGATGATGTCATCAGTGATGTCATCAGTGATGTCACTGACCTTGTCATGAGTGATGTAATATGTGACGTCATTAGCAGTGCATTGTGGGCGCGCACGTTATAGTTAGCTGAACTAACTATAACAGGGGAATTTCTATGGTTTTGTACGAGTGAAATGTCCAACTAACTATAACGCCCCTGAAAGCTGTTTTTTTCAGTGAATTTCTAAGGTTTTTGAAATACTAATTTCTAACTAAAACGTGCCTGAAACCTGTGGTTTTTTCAGTGAATTTCTAAGGTTTTTAAAAATGCTAATTTCTAACTATACGTGCCTGAAACCTATTGTTTTTTTCAGTGAATTACAAAGGTTTTTTAAATGCTAGTTTCTAACTATGCCTACAGAGGTAGGACATGTGATGAAAGAAGAAACAACGCACAGAAAGAAAAAAAAGAAATGCAGAAAGAAGCAACAGACATCCACAAAGACGATGAAAAGTGCAGGAAGAAGAAGAGATGTGCAGAAAGGAAAGAACCAACAGAGGAGCAGAAAGTCCTCCTGTGTCCACAAGTTTTTCAGACGTGTACTGGTGGTAACTAAATCTGACTAACCAGGCCTAGAGCCAGTGCTATGCTAAAAGACACTAAGAATACAGTGAAAACACTTACATACACAAGGGAACACTATGCGTTGGGGTACTCCTGTGATTAGCAGGACCTCATCTGGAAGAGCTTAGTACATAATAGGGCAGGGGGATTAAAACTACCTCTTAAAACGCGCCACAGGGCGCGTTTGCACACTGGTGAAGGGAGGGGGGCCTGAGGTGACATGTGTGCAAATACGCCGTAAAAAGGGGCAGGACCTGGACGACCTCTCTGCAACGCAGCGCAGTGGCGCTTACTGGTGTCACATCAGAGGAAGGTTACCACTAACCTCATAGCCGGATACAGCTGGAACGATGAGATGCTAAGTAATCCCTTCCCCTATCTGGTAACACCCATGAGTATATATGTAAACACTACATGGTTAACACCACTGCTGAGAAAAGGTAAAAAAGGGACAATGGAAGCAATAAAGTTGCAGCTGCTAGGCTCAGATAAGGGATGTCATCTGAGATGAGGAACCTCACTTCTCCTACAATCCACCCCGCTGACCCTGTAAGTGGAAACACAAAACACACATAAGATGACTGTTTCTCAACAACCACACCCCATGTGCCCCTATGTGTGATAGTACTTACATAACATGCAACTGCACTTGTCCCACGTAAAAGGTCTCGAAATAGAAAAATAAAGAAGCAACAATTGAAATTATTAGTCTTGTATTTAGTAAACTTGAGGTACTTATCTTACAGCAGATAATCCTCTGGTATAATCCTTCTGGCACTGTATTCCTCAATAAACCTCAGAAGTCGTTTCCAGAAATATCACCATACAACCATATAGATCTGAAGCTGGTGAGGATATCTTCATGCAAAGCTGAGCTTAGAGCGCCATCTAGTGTCTAACTCTAAGCTGCTAGGAGTTGCAGGTAAATCAAAGCTCCAACGAAAAGCAGGTAATTATGGATTTCAATATAACAAAGATTAGCGCTTTCTTACCGCGGATGCCAGCCGGTCCAAAATAACTCCTACCAATCAGCAATACCGCTGGAGCATGACTGCTCTAAAAACAGAAGTGTAATAGTCATCTGCAACACCCGAGAGTGTGCAGCTCTTGGTTGGAAATAATCACAAAGCAAGCGTGAACACTCCAAAGGTACCTGCACGAGTTCAGTGAAAATACGGCGTTTCCCAGAGTGCCGCACCAAACATTAACTCTGCTGTGCAAAGCCGACCTGGGCCCGATGATGGTTACCGCCCACCACGGTTGATATGTGGTATATAAATAAATAATACCGGATCTAGGTTTGACTGGACATAGCAATAACAGATAGCTCAATAAATAAGAGTCAAGATTCGAGGTAGTAGGAGTTTGCAGGTTTAATACAGCATAAAGGACAGGAACAGGACAACCTGCACGGGAACAGGATGGCAGCGCTGCCTGGGACAGGATTGGACTGGCGTAACATTTAATAACAGTACACAAGCATATATACTAAAACAGTTGCATTACAATACATATGATAGGCGGAGCAGTGGGTGTGGTCAATAGCAGTCGCGAAAGATAAGGGTGAAAGTGGGTGTAACAGGAGGCGTATACATAGACATGTGATGTAACGTAACAGAATATGTCATAAATGGGGCGGAAACATGGAGGGGGCTACCTAAGGAGCCGGGACCTCTAACCTAATGGTGCGCGCAAACTGACAATGACGTGTTACTAGGAGAAGCTGGGGGCTATGAACTCTGTGCTAGGAGCAGAGACTGAAGTCTGGAGAGTCAGGGCGACATGTGCCTAAACAATATCTAGTATCTGATGTTTAGAGAACATGTTGATATAAACTAAGAGTTATCGGGGTAAAGGCTAACAGACTCTAAGACTGGTGCATGCATTATTCTACATGTAGTGCGTAATGAAGAATATTAAATGACCATTAAATGCAGTATTTCCCTTACATGGAGACGTAAAGGCTAGACAATGATGGAAACTATTGATGCGATTCAGTAGCTTAGGAATGCAGAGAAGGAGGGCTGGACTGATAACTAGAATCATAACATACTCTTGGCAGACTCGTAGGCAGAGCCAGGCTGAGCCGGGCACTGTGAGGCAGGAAGTAAGTGAAGGGTCAGGAACACAGGTGGGGGCTGTATCGCTCCTCAGCGAGGGTTCAGGAGACAGGAGCCGAATCTGGTGTCCGGGCCCTTTTGAGGCCTAGAAACGGGGACTTTACAATGAAATAACGTGCACACTGGGAAACGTGGCAACGTAACTTTACATAGGCCTAATACTCGTAGCTTTCACGAGAACTGGAAACTGGCATACTAGAGATGGACACAACTGTAATTGCGTCTTTAATCAAACATGGGGAATACATATGCATCTTAATCATGCACACATAACATAATATGGGGAACACGTAGGGACACAGAACATGGCAAAATTTACTTTTCCACATTCCCTCCTTGTCACTACGTTTCCCTCAGGAAACATCAATATTCATGATACCATCTATCATTTCATACAGTATCATTTGCTCGTCTCGAATTTTCTTGGAACGGGATTTAGAACGGGACTTGGGGCTAGGAATACAAGAGGTAGCACAAATGCCACAAATCGCAGGGCCACATTGTAAACAGAGGCAGCAACTGAATATGATCGCTACTGCAATACCTAGAAAGGACAATACTTTCCATCCCCAGGCGGAAATTATATTCCAGAACCAACCGGACCATGTCCAGGTGCCTGGATCTTGGTGTAACATATGGGCTATTTTATGGAGTCTGGTTATAGCTGAATAAACAGACGGCGCGTTATTAGGAATGAAAATGCAGCAACTAGATCCGATGACTCTACAAGCCCCGCCCCTATCGGCCAGTATGATGTCAAGGACGAGACGATTCTGGAGCACGACAATTCTCATAAAGGATTGCTCCTCGGTTAAGTTACCTAGAGCAGAAGTAGTCTCAATCACTACTGCTTCAAGGGTTCTCGTTAATCTACGTATCAGTTTACTATTCACAACAGTACCTAAATAAGGGAAGACACCTTTATTGATATCTATATATTGTTCTAGAGCAGTTTCAGTATAATCGACAATCGGGAGGTCTCTCTTGTGTCTGATATGTACTAGGTGGGAATTCCTATGGTAGTCAGGTGGGGCTAGAAAAACTGGTGGCAGTAGGAAGGCAATGTAACAGGTTCCCTCCCAATCGAGGGGCAGACGAACATATGCGGTCTGACCACAAACAAAATAAGAATGACGTGAAGCTTTGAAAATAGATTTCCTACTGTCACTATACTTGACAATAGTAGTACAATCACTATGGCCTACATGTACGGAACCATTCTTTCGGACACATAATTCGCCTTTAACTGGTAATACTGACATAGCAGGTAAGTCTGGAGTAGTATCAGACTGAACATTCAGGACCATGAAATTCGAAGAATAATTACCTAAATTATAAACTTCATTTTCTAGATCTAACCCTGTTCTGTGGGGAAGACCTTGCTTGTCTGGAAAACATGTACTGTTAAGAAAAGACATATCTGTTGATGATGACGTTAACGTGGACCATGCTCCACACGAACCGTTATGTGAAAATGGATAAGGAAAGAGTGGCAGAACTCCCTTCGGTGTCTGGAAAGGGGGGAGTCGACCACACACCCAACAATTTGTGGCATTGCTGGTCTGGTGTGAATAATGTAACATGCGGATAAAGGAATTATTACGCATAGCAAGACGATAAGATAGTTCATGAGGAGGCAGATCACTAAACGTGTGCTCTACTGTAGCAATAGAAGACTTATTTACATGAGAAACTGGAAAATACAAATAAAATGCATAACCTGTGCAGGTAGTCATAAGGCTGAAAAACAATATGAAACTTAGAAAAACGATACATCGGATTGAGTTTTGACTAACTCTCTCACTATGGGGGTCTATTTTATACATGTCAGAAACCGGTCTAACCGTTTCACCTAGGGGAGGACTTAGACAATCAAACTGGCTGACTTATTTTACTAGACCTTAATTTTAGCTTATACTCCTGTTGCGGAGTTTTCTCTAACAGGGAGGAATCTGTATCATTGTCTTTTGCGGGACAGTCCTTGAGAATAGTACTTTGGCAATCCTTAAAATCCTCGGAAATGTTCTTTGAAACAGTCTTTAGTCCGTAAAACTTTTTCACATGTGACAGGTGGACCCAGCCCTTCCTGCCTTCCAGCTTGACGGCAGTACGGGTGGCCAGGAGGACCTGTTTGGGCTCCTTCCAGCGGGGCTCCAGCGGACTTGAACGATCAAAATTCCGGACAAGAACCATGCATCCGGGAACGATTTCATGCGGTGCCACCTCGGTATTGTCTGGAAATGCGGCGGCAACCTGTGAACGACAAGAGTGTAGGGCAGACATCAAGGAAGCTAGGTAATCTGTCAGCATATTACTTGAAACATCTGTAATACTTCGGGGTCTAGGTGTACCCCACATATTAGGGGGGCGGCCGAATACGACCTCATACGGGGACAGACCTGATCTGGAATGTGCGACCATGCGCATATAAAACAAAGCGACTGGCAGAGCTACTAGCCAGTCTACACCTTTCTCTTTACATATTTTAGCAATGCGGATTTTCAGGGTCTGATTATGTCTCTCTACGAGACCGGCTGCTTCTGGATGGCATACACAATGGAACTTCCACTGGTACCCTAACAACAGGGAAACATGTTTCATGAGTTCAGATGAGAATGGCTGGCCGTTGTCAGAATATACGACCCTAGGGAGTCCATAACGGGGGAAGAATTCACAAACCAACTGCTTGGCAGTGGTCGCGGCTGTGTAATCTGGAACTGGATATGCTTCTGTCCACCTGGACAAAGCGCATACAACTACAAGGACATACTTGAAACCTCGACATCGCTCCATCTGAATATAATCCATCTGGAGGACTTCAAAAGGGTGGTCAGGAGGCTGGAATCCACCTTGTTCCACCGGGACACTTTTACCTGGATTGAACTGGCAACATATCATACAGGTACGGACTTTCTGCTTGGCTGCAGCTCGTAAATGCTTGTTGAACCAAATGTTCTGGATACTGTCTAACATAGCTTTTTCTCCTAAATGTGCTGGACTATGTGCGGTATTGATAATGACTTGAACCATAGAGTCGGGGAGGAACCATGTGGCTATACCCTTCGTTACCCATCCCTGATCTGTCTGGACCCCTCCTTGTTCGGACCATTTCTTGATTTCATCGGGAGTAGCATGTAACTGGATATCTATGACATCTTGAGTAGGGTCCTTAACTGTCATGCATGTAGTCGGATCTGGAGTATGTGTCTGTGTCGGATTAACTGACATGTCTGGAGTCTGTGCTGTAAGCTTGGCTGTGCGATCTGCTAGATCATTACCTTGAGAAATAATGTCAGTAACTTTCGTATGTGCTTTGCACTTCATGATAGCAATAGATGTCGGTAAGTGTATGGCATCTAACAGAGCTTGAATAAGGAGACCATGCTGAATCTTGGTTCCATGAGAAGTCATGAAACCTCTCTCCTGCCAGAGCACTCCAAAGTCGTGTACAACTCCGAATGCGTAGCGTGAATCTGTGTAAACATTAACTTTCAGGTTCTTGGCGTGTATGCAGGCTTGTGTCAGAGCAACTAGCTCTGCTGCTTGAGCAGACAGGGTGTCAATACGGTGTGTTTCTATAACTTCAGTGTCAGTAGTCACTGCATACGCGGCTACTAGTTCTCCTGTACTTGTTCTCATACATGAACCATCCACATAAAGTGTCAGGTCGGGATCTGGTAATGGAATATCTGTCAGATCTTGTCTTGGCTTAGTCATAGTGTTAACTACTTCCACACAGTCGTGTGTGGCAGGATTCGAATTAACTGACGGTAACAGTGTAGCAGGATTTAGAACGTTGCAGCGTCTGATTTCTATGTGTGGCTGGAACAGTGTCAGTTCATAACCTGTTAAACGTGCAATTGTCAAGTGTTGAGTCTGGGTACGGTTTAAAAGAACTTCCACGGAGTGTGGAACTTGTACTGTCAAGGAATGTCCTAATACTATGGAATCACTTTGTCTGATAGCTAGAGCTGTGGCTGCAACTGACTTGAGGCACGCAGGCAGAGCCTGGGCTACAGGATCTAGTGTGCTCGAAAAATAAGCACAGGGCTTGTATTGTCCTGCTTGATCTTGTGTGAGAACAGATAATGCTGTACCTTCGCGTTCTGTGACGAAAAGTGTAAAAGGCTTACTGTAGTTCGGTGTAGCTAGAACAGGAGCTTGACATAAAGCTTTCTTTAACTCATTGAAACTAAGTGTATGTTCAGATGTTCAAGGGAGGACAGTCGATACGGCTGCCTCCTGTGTCGTTAACTGTATCAGTGGTTTAGCTAGAAATGCATACTGAGGAATCCATTGTCTGCAATAAGAAGTAAGGCCGATAAAAGCACGTACCTCCTTCTGTGTCTTGGGCTGAGGAAGACTCGCTATTAACTGGATACGGTCGGGTGTCAACTGCCTACCCCTCTTGGACAGTAAGTGGCCTAAGTAGATCACTTGCTGTACACAGAATTGAAGCTTTGAAGGGGACACCTTGTGCCCCATCTCGGCAAGGAAATACAAGACTGTAAGTGATGCTCGCTCGCAAGCACGTTCAGAACGGGCTGTGATCAGTAGATCATCGACATACTGGAGCAGGGCAGTGTCAGTTGGCATGTGAATATTGTCTAGTTGTCTCTTAAGTGCTTGACTGTAAATACTAGGACTTTCTGTGAAACCTTGAGGAGCTCGTGTGAACATATAGCTTCTTCCATTTAAACAAAATCCGAAAAGAAACTGGCTGTCTGGATGAATGGGGACACTGAAAAACGCGTTCTTGAGGTCTATGACTGTAAAAAATGAGGCTTCGGAATCAATGGCTGTCAATAGGGAAGAGATATCTGGGACAACTGGGTACTGGGGAATAATACATTTATTGAGTTCTCGTAGGTCAATCACTAATCGATATACTGGCGGTGCATTTGGATCAGTACGTTTCATGACTGGAATGATCGGAGAATTACATACATTGGAGTCAGTTTCTACAACTACTCCTTGAGCGATGAGCTCGTCAATAATTTTGGATAAGGCTGTTACAGCCTCAGGTGGCAATCTGTACTGTCTGATTCGTGGTAACACTACACCTGGTTTGAGAGTCACACGATGGGGTGTGATTTGCATGAAGCCAACATCAGTTGGACCTTGCGCCCATAGATGCTGCGGAACATTAGACAATCTTGGATCAAAATCTCGTAATATATAGTGACCCTTGAAGTCACGTAGAAACAGTCGTATTCCCTCTGGGGAGCAGCAAATAACTGCACCTAATTCTTTCAGTGTTTTAATACCTAACAAATTTTCTGGACATGACTTCGTAAGTAACAGATCAGTAGTGCGGGACAATGGACCTACTTCTAGAGTAACTGGCTTAGATATCTCGTTTACAATAGGCTTTCCTGAAAATCCAAGGGAAACATTTCTAGAGCCTGAGAGCGGAGCCCCTGGAACTTCGGCGTGACTAATGGTGGTCCTACTTGCCCCTGTATCAATCAAAAACTTTCTGTCTTTCCCTAGGACTTGACTATGAACATAGGGACCTTCTTGATCTACAGGTATCTCGATGAGAGGCAAGCCTACCTCCCTCTCTAGGCTGTTTCATGAATATGGCTGATACTCTGGATACTCGGACTGTGCATACTGGTACATCTGCTGTGTAACATGCTGTGTTGCAGCAATAGGCTGCGGTGCTGGAACTGTCTGTTGTGCATTCTGTGGCTGAGAAGTCTGTGAAACTTGTTCTTGTCTAGGCAGACGTGGTCTTTCTTTAGTTTTACCAGTAGCTATATTGTGTTTCAGAACTGCACACTCGTTTATGAAATGACCTGGCTGTTTACAATAATTGCATGTCCCTTTAACGGGAACTGTAGGATGACTGGCTTGATTCGGACCCCTCTTCTGACTGTCTTGAGGAACAGATTGTGCAACTAGTACTTTAATTTTCGTGTCTTTCATACGTTTTCTTTCGTGTTCTTGCTCTTCTCTGATTCTATTCTGGTGGTACTGAAGCATCTGTAACATCTGGGACGGGGTACTAGCTTGCCAGGTACTTTCGACTTTCAAAACTCGATTCTTAACTTGTGGACTTGAATTCTCGACTAATTTAGTAACAAAAAGATGAGGGTATGACTCGCTACTTGTCTTGAGGCCACTGTTTATAATAAAACATTTTTCAAATCTAGAATAAAAATCACTAGTGTCTTCGTCTTGTTTCTGTTTACAGGCTGAGATTGCATCCCAGTCTTCCTTTTTAGTGGCTAATAATCTGGGCAAAACTTGTATTAACAATTCACGTAATTCTTTACATTTCTCTCCAAGACCGGTACCTGGTACTCGTATCTTATCTTCAGCTTCTAGAACTGCCCAATCGATCTTTTTCTCTCCCACCTCCCATTCTTTTTCCTTGAGTTTTTCATATATGCCTGCGGGCAACAGGACTTTTAACATTTTAATAATATCTGGATACGTGTATTCTCCCATACGGAGCATGTCTTTTAATTCTCGGTGGAACCCTGCTGGATCTTTGTCATGACAGGGAATTAATTTCTTCATTTCTAAGAGTTCCATCTTTGTAATCGGAGTGTAAACAAATACTCTTTGCATTTCACCATCCGCTGTCCTAACTGGGTGTACTTCTCGTAACGGATTATGTCTGTCTATGTAAAACGGTTTACTTTCTGGAGGTGAGACATGAACAAAATGCGGGTTCAAAAACATACTATATTTATGGCGCTGTTCTAGAATGACACTAATTAAATCGGTACCTAAACCTTTCCATCTATACTGGAGTAACTCGTTCAGGACATCGTGTAACGGACCTGGATCAGAATGTTGACCCTCATACAATATAATGAGGTGCTGGATCATATACATACCCACCAGTCGTTGCTCGGCTGGGGGCAATTTCAGAAACATTTGAGCCACTATTTCATCTGGAAAAGTGGTAGAATCAGTAATCCATCGGACTGCTGATCGGGCTAGTTCTTGTTCATGCATAGTACTCAACTTACTATAACCGATTCGTGATTTCAGAATTTGATCGGTAGCTTGAAATACTTGTTCTAGAGAACCTTGTTCTGGTGCTGGATGATGAAAAACTGACTTGTGTTCTAGGCGTAAATGGCGGTCTGGAAATCTAGACTTACCTACATACGCTATTCTGGCGGGATTCTCGTCCTCTACCTCTTCAGTAGAAGAGTCATTCTCTTTCTCGCTTACTTGTGCTGCTTTACGTTGTTCGTGTAACTTTATTATTTCCTTACGAATTCTCTTGTACATACTCTCTATACTACTGATAGTTCTGTGCTTACCCTCGGCTATATTATCACTCCACCTTGTTAGGATTCTCATTTCGGCCGGATCTTTGGACGGATAATCTTGTTCCCTTATTAAACAATTAATCAGAAACTTTAATAGCATAAGCTGGATCTCAGCTTTCCTTTGAGACATGGCTTCGCCAATACTTTCTGGATCATCCCCTGTACGGATGAAACGATATATTCTGTCTAGATCTTCTTTCATATTCGGTAGGGTGTCCAAATACCCGGTCACCCGTCTTACACGGATGGAATATATAACTGTACTATCATCACCTGCAACTGGATCATAGCGGCATTCAGTAAGAGCTCGTCGGATATCTGCAACGGACTTATATTTGGGCGTACGCTGTAACGCACTTTCATGTAACTCGACTAACGTTAAACGTTGGTGTGGTGGCGGGGTACCAGGAGGACCTCCTCCTGCGGCCCCTAAACTGGAATCGTCGACTGATACTCTTCGTGCTGGCAGAGTGGGAAATTGTAATGTAGGCTGGACCGGGGGTACCGTAGCAGGTACTCCGGTGACTGGAGGAGCAGGATTTACATTATTTACAGGAACTGGCGGAACAGGATTTGCATATTCTGGGACTGTGTCGTCCAAGTAGGACGAGATGAAAATATCAGCTGCGGTCGGTTTGTGACGTAGCTTGGTCGGAACTAATGGTGGCGGAAAATTACTGGATGCCTCTGGGGTCGCTTTTGGCAAGCCCTCGGCAAGAAGAGGGTACATACCCTTAATAAGGGCATTCCTCTGTCTGTCTGACTGTTCGGTTTTAACTCGTTCACCTATCTCGATTAATTCCCTTTCTTGGGCTCGTTCTAAGGATTCTCTACTTAGTTCTGACTTTCTGATTTCTTTTTCGATTCTTTTATGAGATTCTTTGCGCCATAACTCGATGGCATCTTTCTGTGACTGTCTGGCTTTCTTTTTCCATAACGCTTCTTCTACTCGCATGATGCACTCGGCATCCCATGTGCCTGATACAGGCCATCTATACTTTTCTTCTAACTGTTTGGTATATTCTACCCATAAATCTAGATATAATATGGCACTTATGCCATGCTTCTGATACATAAAGTGACCTGGACTGTCCCTAGGCGGGACAGGAACTACTTCTTCTAACAGACCTTTTCTAGTTCTTAACTGACGTAGTCTGGAAAATAACGGCATGACTCAACTGTAATCTGGACACAATACAATACACAATGAACACGATAATTACACCACTCTCATACCACGACATTAAAATACATGAAGAACATTTAAAATAATAGTTCGGACAGAATACTACCTGGAATACTGAAAACAGAATACATGAATTTCTCGAGAACAGAACTGACTAGAACAGAGACTAGATGCACTGCTGAAACAGTACGAAACTTACCGGTCTCATAAAGAGACACGTCAGGACCCGCATCCACCGAAGTGGACACTTCGTTTTGGGTCTGTGTACCACCAAAACCCACGGACCAGAGACAATTAGATTGACCCTGTCTAGATACTCCCTAGCAACGGTACTCACCGGGCAGCAAGAACGGAAGGCCTTGGACTGGACTGGACTGCTTCGACGCCGGACGGACGAACTTTGGACTTCAGTTACGGGTGGGCCTCCGGATACCTCGGACCTTGGACTCTCGGCTTGGGCTCTGGTCGGGACTCGCCGCGTTCCTCCACCGCCTCGTCTGGATGCTGGACCGCCACCTCCGTCTCCTCCGTGGGCCTGAGGGATACTTGAAGCAGAAATATCTGCACGTGCACGGTATGGTTCCGTCACGGCTGCAGAGGGTCAGGGGGCCGGCGTGGCTTCACCGGCGCGTGGGGAAAGGGCAAGCCCCTATTCGGGCGCCATTATGTGGTATATAAATAAATAATACCGGATCTAGGTTTGACTGGACATAGCAATAACAGATAGCTCAATAAATAAGAGTCAAGATTCGAGGTAGTAGGAGTTTGCAGGTTTAATACAGCATAAAGGACAGGAACAGGACAACCTGCACGGGAACAGGATGGCAGCGCTGCCTGGGACAGGATTGGACTGGCGTAACATTTAATAACAGTACACAAGCATATATACTAAAACAGTTGCATTACAATACATATGATAGGCGGAGCAGTGGGTGTGGTCAATAGCAGTCGCGAAAGATAAGGGTGAAAGTGGGTGTAACAGGAGGCGTATACATAGACATGTGATGTAACGTAACAGAATATGTCATAAATGGGGCGGAAACATGGAGGGGGCTACCTAAGGAGCCGGGACCTCTAACCTAATGGTGTGCGCAAACTGACAATGACGTGTTACTAGGAGAAGCTGGGGGCTATGAACTCTGTGCTAGGAGCAGAGACTGAAGTCTGGAGAGTCAGGGCGACATGTGCCTAAACAATATCTAGTATCTGATGTTTAGAGAACATGTTGATATAAACTAAGAGTTATCGGGGTAAAGGCTAACAGACTCTAAGACTGGTGCATGCATTATTCTACATGTAGTGCGTAATGAAGAATATTAAATGACCATTAAATGCAGTATTTCCCTTACATGGAGACGTAAAGGCTAGACAATGACGGAAACTATTGATGCGATTCAGTAGCTTAGGAATGCAGAGAAGGAGGGCTGGACTGATAACTAGAATCATAACATACTCTTGGCAGACTCGTAGGCAGAGCCAGGCTGAGCCGGGCACTGTGAGGCAGGAAGTAAGTGAAGGGTCAGGAACACAGGTGGGGGCTGTATCGCTCCTCAGCGAGGGTTCAGGAGACAGGAGCCGAATCTGGTGTCCGGGCCCTTTTGAGGCCTAGAAACGGGGACTTTACAATGAAATAACGTGCACACTGGGAAACGTGGCAACGTAACTTTACATAGGCCTAATACTCGTAGCTTTCACGAGAACTGGAAACTGGCATACTAGAGATGGACACAACTGTAATTGCGTCTTTAATCAAACATGGGGAATACATATGCATCTTAATCATGCACACATAACATAAGATGGGGAACACGTAGGGACACAGAACATGGCAAAATTTACTTTTCCACAGATATGGCAAGACCGGAAACTTCAAGTTACAATCCTCAGCGGAACCGATGGAAGAAAGCAGAAAAGCATACAGCTCCCAAGCCTCAGAAGGGCCTAGCAAGCCCGCAACTGCACGCTCACTCTCTTCATTCACAATTGAATTCTCGAATGACAAGCATTGAGTGAAGTGTAGGAGGGACTTATGTAGAAAAGTCCCATGACCTGTCTTCCTCACTCAAGGATTGTGGGAGATGTAGTTTTTTACACATGTGCTTTCATCCTATATATTGTTTTCCCACGTTTTAATGCCTATCTTCGTCTAGCCATGACAACTGGAAGCACCTGATGGGCTAGTTATCCCCCAGGGGCCCCCAGGATTGAAGGGGAATTATTTCTCCAACTTAAAACACGCCAGGGGGCGCGTTTGCAGTGTGCTGCAGGGAGGGGGTGGGGCATCCAGCGCGATGCCGTTTTCTTTTTTTTTTTTTTTAAGATGGGGAGC
The DNA here is from genome assembly GCF_964261635.1 of Lissotriton helveticus. Taxonomy (NCBI): domain Eukaryota; kingdom Metazoa; phylum Chordata; class Amphibia; order Caudata; family Salamandridae; genus Lissotriton; species Lissotriton helveticus. The sequence continues at coordinate 443,279,368 of NC_136068.1, forward strand.
TGTGTGGTCCTCCTTCCTTTACTTTTTTATTGGCCCTGGGGACCCCATACCCCAGGGCATGATCCCTCTTTTTTATAATAAAATGAAAGGGGGTCACGTGGCCTCCCTCCCGAGGCCATATTCGGCCCCGGGGACCCCATCCCCCGGGGCATGGCCAGATTTTTTTGTTTAAATTATTAGAGGGGACAGCATGGCCCCCCTTCTCAGGCCATTTATGGCCCCGGAGACCCCATCCCCCGGGGCCGGCCTTTACGTTTATTTATTTTTTAATTACTTTTATTATAATGGTGGAGGGGGGGCACGTGGCCCCCCTCCTGAGCCACTAATGGTCCTGGGGACCCTATCCCCCGGGGTCTAGCCTTTCATTGGGGACCATCCCCAATTCCCCCATGGTCCCGCCGGCTCTCCGCCTCCTGCGGGAGACGGCATTGCTTTTCCACACGGGAAGCTGCTAAGATGCAGCTCACCGTGTAGAAAAGCAAGCAGCTTTGGTTTTTGGAAGAGAGAGCAGGTTTTCTGCTCTCTCTTCCAAAAACCAAAGCAGAGTTTGCAATGACAGGCCGGGAGCTGCGAAGCTCTTGAATATGTGCTTTAGTTCTTCTTTATTTGGTGCTAGTTGCTGCCACGACGCGTTTCGGGCTACACGGAGCCCTTGATCACGACGTGCTCAACATTTTTTCTGTTTTTAAAGTGACACCGTGCAAAGTGGGTAATAAAGCTCGAAAACAGACTTACATGTAGTTTTCGGATTTCAACATTGCAATTGTCATGGTATTTAGTGCACATATGTAAATGTTCCATTGCTATATCTTTTTTTTTTTTATTTCAACATCTTTTTTTATTAAGTCCCATTCTGAGACACACATAATAAAAGGGTCACATTGACACAGCGATAAGCCTACAACCCACATGGGGCCGGCCGCGTTGTATAACTCGTGGCGTAGACTTTGCGTGAGCTGGTACGTTCAATCATGTTCGTCGTCGTGCGCATCAAGGTCAGTCCAGAACCCCAGTAAGTCGCTCAAGGGGGTGATCCGTAAGCGCAGTCCACCACGCCCCAGTGATACCCCGCCTTATACACCACCCCGAGAGGTGGGCAGGTACGAACAGTTCAAACAGAAACAAACAAAGGGCCGTAGGGGCCCAACACTCAACCAGAAGCCTATCAGAAGGCAGCAAAAAGAGTAGAGACAGAGACTAGAGGGAGCAGAGAGGAAGAGCAGAGGAAGCTAGGGGGGACAGCCAGGGCAGCGAGGACGGAAGAGCCCGGGGGAGGGGGGGGAACTCAGCCAGCGGAGCACCCTCCAGAAGGTCCACTCCAGTGTCACAGGTTGCGAGGGGTAAAGGGGAGCACCGCATCCTCCACCAGTTGCAATGCTCGCAGCGCCGGGGGCATATTCCTAGCATATTCACTCCTGCAAAGATAAGTCACTAGGGGCCGCCAAACCTTATCAAAGCGGGTCGTGCAAGACTGTAGCCTAGCCGAGAGTAGCTCCATAGTGATGACCTGCCACAATCTGCCAAACCATATAGCTAGAGGGGGAGCCTCCACCTTCTTCCAGTACAGGGCGATAAGTTGTCTGGCGGCACCCAACATTTGCATCGCTATGGTCCAGTCACTGCGGGTCAGGGCCAGCAAATCGGCAGGTTTAATTCCCAGCAACATTGTACTAGCAGCATCAGGCAGAGGAAATCCCAGCACCCCCCGAATGTGGCTCAACACCTCCTTCCAAAAGATAGCGATCAGGGGGCAGGTCCACCAGATGTGTAGGAAGTCTCCAGGCACATGATGGCACCTCCAGCAACCGGGCGGCACAGAGGGGAACATCCTGTGCAGACGCTGTGGCGTGTAGTACCACTGCGTCATTACCTTATACGCGTTTTCTTGTTGTGGCACGCTGCGATATATCTTAGGGACATCCCTCCAGAGGCGGGCCCATTGTGCCTGATCGATCTCAGTGCCCAGCATCTCCTGCCATTGTCGCTGATACGGGTGAGCAGGGGGAGTATGGGGATGTTGCAGAATTCGATAGATCTTAGATATAAGGCCAGTCGTGCCCGCACCAGAACGGGCTAGCCGCTCGAACGGGGTGAAGGCCCGGATGGCCCCCGGGTACACCGCATCCGATAAGGCCCAATGACGCAGTTGGAGAAACTGCAATTTGGCCTCTGGGGGAAGATGGAACTCGTCCCGACAATGGGCAAAGGACTTAAAGGAGCTTCCATCAAAGAGATCCGTAAGGACTTTGCAGTCCTCTCGCGTCCACCTGCGAAAGGCGGTAGTGTGGTTGGCCGGTGGAAACCATGGGTTATCCTCTATGGGGGTGTGTGGTGAGGGGAAAGTCGTCAGGCCTCTCCGTACCGCCACCCTGTCCCACACGTTCAGAACCGTCTTCGTGGGGGCCGCCAAGTAAGCACTAGGGGACCGACCCGCCCCATGGATCCAGGCCAAGTTCCAGATGGTGCGACCTGTGACCGCCCGATCAAGATGCAGCCACCCCTTCTCACTCCGCCTAATACCCCACTCAATCACAAACCGCAAGTGAACGGCCCAATAATAGTCCACCAGATTTGGGCATCCCAGTCCTCCGCGATCTCGCGGGGCCATAAGGAGTGCCTGAGAGAAGCGGGGTTTCTTGCCCCCCCAAATGAATTTAGTACAGTCCCTTTGCAAGGCTCTAATCTTCGGCAGAGGGATAGGCGTAGGAAGGCATTGAAACAGGTAGAGTATTTTGGGTAGTATAGACATTTTGATTGCGTTCAATCTACCCAGCCAAGAGGGGATAAGAGGCTTCCACCGCTGCAGATCATTGAGGACAGATTTGCGACATTCTGCCCAGTTGAGTGCCGACCAACCCTCCAAAGAGGGAGTCAGGGAGAGACCGAGGTATCGGATATGTTGGTCCGTCCATCGATAGGGGCACAATCGCTCCAGGAGAGGAATATCGGCCTTAGGGATCGTAAGGTTGAGTACCCACGACTTATCGTGATTAATTTTCAAGCCGGAGGCGCCTTCGAAGGAGCAGAGCACTGCGTGGAGCGCCGGTAAGGACTGTCGGGGCTCCGTGAGAGTGAGGATGAGGTCGTCCGCATATAATGCCACCTTATGGACTTGCCCACCCATCCGAACGCCGCGAATGTCTGGGTTTCGCCTGATCAAGTCCGCCAGAGGCTCAATCGCCAGGGCGAACAGCAGGGGCAAGAGGGGGCAGCCCTGCCTCGTCCCTCTGCCAATGGTGAACGGTTCCGTCAACCTCCCATTCACCCTGACCCGTGCCCGCGGCGCAACATAAGGTGCCATGATCCTGGCAATCATCTTTGGACCGAGCCCCATCTTACCGAGGACCGCTTGGAGGAACACCCAGTCCACGCGATCAAACGCTTTCTCAGCGTCCAATGACAGGAGGCACGCCGGAATGTGCCAGTGATGCACTTTCCCCACCAAGTGTGCTAATCTCCGCACATTATCGGCCCCTTGGCGGCCCCGGATGAAGCCCACTTGATCAGGGTCAACAAGGTCCGGCATGTGGGGATCAAGTCTTTTAGCCAGCACCTTCGTGTAAATTTTAAAATCAGTATTAAGCAGCGCAATCGGGCGATACGATGAGCAAAGCGCTGGATCTTTCCCAGGCTTAGGAACTAGAGCTATTTCCGCCATCCCCATGTCCGGGGAGGGACCCTGGCCATCATCGAAGGAGGCAAAGAGTCTGAGAAGATAAGGACTCAATTGCCCCTGGAAAAGGCGGTAAAAGGAGAGCGGCAAGCCGTCAGGGCCCGGCGTCTTCCCCAAGTTCAGATCTTTGATGGCCTTAGTCACCTCAGCAAGCGAGAGTGGCTCTTCTAACCGTTCCGCCGCTTCGAAATGTAAGCGCGTCCCGCCATAATGCTCCAGAACCTCCTCCGACTGGGTAGGGGCCGGTGGAGCCGCCGCGTACAAGGAGGCGTAGTAGTCCCGAAACGCCTCCATTTTAGTCTCCATCGCCGTCGCCCAGGACCCGTCTGGGAGCATCACGTTCGCAATGTGGGATCTGGCCGCCTTAACCCTCAGTCTTCTCGCCAGAAGTTTCCCCACTTTATCCCCCCCGTCAAAGTGCAAGCGCTTCAGTGCCAAGAGAGATTTCTCCACCCGGTTCGCTCGTAGCATGCGCAACTGACCCCGCAGAGTAGCCAGCGTCTCTGCGTCCTTAGTGTGGACTCCTCCTGATTCTGCACCTCCGCCGCCCGCAGGTCCGTTACCAGGCTTTCCTCCACCGCCCTCCTTTCCCGTGCCCTCGCAATCTCAAGGGAGGTGATATGGCCCCGTATTGTAGCCTTAAAGGCGTCCCACACCACTGGGAACGGCGTTTCCGGCAGATCGTTGAACTCAAAGTAGGAGGTAATGGCCATGCGGATGTCGTCAACCGACGCTGTATCTCTGAGGAGGTGCGGGGGCAGATGCCATTTCCGTTCCCTAGGAGGGCCGCTGTCATGCCCCAAGCCCCCTCCTAGTGCGCTGGCCCTTTAAACATGCACTACTTAGGTGCCCTTAACCCATGGAGCGACGCTTCACGTTCTTGCGTCTAGCTCCGTTGGGTCCGTTCCGGTGCCTGACTTCCTGTGCCTGACTTCCGGTTTCTCTTCGTCTTGGTGTTTGTTCCGTAGTGAGAGTCCTCGGCTCTGTTTGGTTCATCCTGAGCCTTTCCCGGCCGGCGCTCTCCTTTACACATTGCCACCCCACCGCGCTTGTGTACATTTGACACGTTCTGTGTCTCTCCGCAGTTAGACTGCATTGCAGTATTCTCTCATCTCACCCGGCGGCCGGGTTTTACTCCGCCATCCGGCGAGATTCCCTTGCCATATCCTTTGCCTCATTTCAGCTCCGCTTTTCAGCCGGGCTTGGCTCCGCTGAAGAGCCGGGCATCCTCCCTCTGTTTTTGTCCTCCTAGGTGTTACGCTCCGCTTGTCAGCCGGGTTTTACTCCGCTGACGGGCCGGGCACACATTCTCCCTCACTTTGTCTTGCCTCACCGGGTTGCTCCGCTACCAGCCGGGTATTGCTCCGCTGGTGGCTGGGTGGTTTACCGGTGATCTCTATTTAGTTAGTTAGGTCTTCTCCTTTTCCCTGATTTCACCATATTCCTTGGGGTTCGTAGTACTGGTGTTTATTCACCTCATTTTGGACTTGAACTATTGCGTGGACCAGTGAGGAGTGGGATACAGATTCATGTTCCAGAAATACGGTAACAGCGCATTTCTGCGCTGCATATAGTGTTGTTATAAGTGTTACTGTATTGACTCTGACTCCTTGTTTTGATCATTATAGATGTTGTTCTCACCATCAAGAATATTGACTATCAAATGCTTATATTAGGATATCCTGTGGGGTGTGCTTCGAGGCTGTTAAAGACAATAGAACAGAGTGAGCACGATATATTGTTTGTCTCTTACTACGACAAGTATACATTGGGTACGCGAATTTATGAGGTTATTGTCTTCTTCACTACAGCTCCAGTTATATTCCTTTCCAGAGGTTTTCACATATGCATTCAGGGACAACAATGTACAAACATCTAGGTATGTGAGGTTATGTACGAAACTTAGGAATGTGATTGTCCTCTCCAGATTGAAGAATATAACTCTTTGCATTACAGTCTCTCCTGATTACCAAGTCCACACGAAGGTTGAAACGACCAGACTGAAGACCCTCAACACCCAGTTGTTACCCCTACCTTTCCTTGTTTTGTTTCCCTGTTTTCCCCTGGCTAGCCTCCTGTGCTCTAGTGCTTGATAGAGTAGTAGGCAGCAGGGGAAGGCTGTGGATTATACTTCGGATTCCTGACGCTCCTGCAGAATCATCGTGTATCCTTTACAGCCGCTCCGCGGATCTCTAAGAAGCAGCTCCACATGCGCATGATCCGAGATGGATATGTCCGACATCTCTGCGTCCACCACATCACAAAGCAGATCGTGAGATATGAACATATGATCAATGCGGGAATAAGAGCGGTGAGCGCCAGAATAAAAAGAGTATTCCCTTTTTTCGGGGGAGAAGTAGCGCCAAGCGTCGAAGAGACCCAAGTCGCCTATCTGTTTGCGTAGAGCCGAGGACATCGCCCCTGCTCCATGAAAGGAGCCCGCACTCCGGTCCATCGTAGGGCACCATACCAGGTTAAAGTCGCCCCCAAGAACAATCGAGGGCCCACCCCGGAGGACGTGATCACGCAGAAGATCCCGAAGGAAGCGATCCAGTGCCAGGTTGGGCGCATACACATTGCACAGCGTAAGACGGCGAGAACCCACCTCAACCGACACCTTGAGGAAACGGCCATCACCACCCCGGAAGAGCTTGTCAGTACCCCGCCTGATGCCAGCTTTGCACAAAATTGCCACCCCTGCCGTTTTCGTGTCCGCAGCCGCCCAGTATTGGAGGGGGTATCTAGGGTGCGCCATGCGCCTTGTATCAGCCTGGAGAAGGTGGGTCTCCTGTAAGAAAATGATGTCCGGGTCATGTCGCAGGAAATAATGTCAGAGCTGCTGGCGCTTATTAGGTGAATTAAGGCCCTTAACATTCCATTGCTATATCTTATGCAATAATGTTATTCATAAATATTCATAAAATTCCTTTTTATAAATATAATAAAAACAGATTTTAAAAGAGAATACACATCTTGGCAATGTAATTTGCTCGGACTGCTTCATTTACTAACTGCTTAATTGCACTTTTCACCATATAATTGTCAATATTTGTGAATCGATGTATTATATTCAAAGAACTAAAACAATACCTGTATAAATACATATTGTTAAAATCACACCAGATAATAATTTCATCATATCGTAATGTTCTTGTTTTTTGTAGGTCTTACTCAAAATAAAGCAGTTTTGCCTATGTGTACCCTCTATTTGCCAATTTGGAACTTATTTAGGGCCCAAAACATTTTTCCTGTATTTGGGTACCAAGGTACAATACATGATATGTGCAAAATGAGCTTATAAAAAGTGCATAAAGTGCAAATGAATAAATAAATGTAATTTATAATTAACCCTAAAGTGTCAACGTGCCTAGTGCAATATTTATTTTAACAGTATACCATAAGCCTATGGAACTACTGCTAAAATCAGATTTATTTACGGGGGGTAAAAAAGACAGACCAAAAATGACTTCATGTATTTACAAATTTCTATTTTTTACCATTAAGTTGTTATCACAGCCATGTATAAAGATCCTCAGTTGTATTTAGGCCGTGCGGACTTTTGCTGTCTAGCTACAAGATATATTTTTTCTCCAGTCTCCTGAGTACTGCATCTCTATTTCCTCCTCATCCTATATGGAATAAGGTCTTATTCTCTCCATATTTACATGCTTTGCAGGTTGTACACAGCACAAAGCCTTTACGTTTTATGAGCCAGTTGGTGATAACAGAAACTTCAGGGCTACTACTAACTAAGTGGTCACTAGTACTGCATGCTTTTCGGTAAGTAATGATAGGGGAAGCTGGCATTTTGTCCCCTATTATTGAGTCACTCCTTACCAAGTGCCAGTTCTTTTTGATTATTTTCACTAGGCTATTCCTTTGTTTGTTGTACGTCAGGATAAGCCTAGGGCTAATAGACAAGTTATCTTTTATTGCAGACTGTTTTATTTTACTACGCGAAGGTTTAAATAGTAAATCCTTTCTAGACATAGTTGTGGTGCATGCCATGGCTTGATCTATGATCTTATGCCCGTAGCCACTTGCAAGAAATCTCAATTGACATTCCTGTTGTGCTACTTTTAAATCTTCCTCCTTGCTACACAACCTATGAATGCGCAACATTTTACCATACGGTATACTTTGTATTGTATGTTGCAGATGGAAGCTACTTGAATGTAAGAATGTGTTCCCTGCTGTAGATTTATTATGTATTTGTGTGCGCAATCTCTTCTCATGTACATATACTTCTACATCCAGAAAGCATATACTTTTTACACTTATGTCAAATGTGAGTTGCAAATTCAAATCATTATTGTTGAGTTCACAGATAAAATTCTCAGCACTTGTTGTGTCTCCCCGCCATATCAAAAACAGGTCATCAATAAAACGAACCCACATAATCACATTTTCTGTCCAATATTTACTATGTTGTATTTTATCAACCTTCTCCTCCCACCACCCCATATGGAGACAGGCGTAGCTGGCGAAAAACACGCGCCCATCGCTACGCATCTCTCCTGGTGGTATATCTGCTGTTGGAACATGAAGAAGTTGCTGTTTAGACAGAAGTTGGTAAGATCAATCAATAACTTATTATGTATGTGGAATTCAATGGGCCTTGTGCCCAAGAAATAATCAATCGCTTGGAGCCCAACCCTATGGTGAATTGAGGTGTATAAATTAGACACATCCATTGATATCAAGACATAGTCATCTTCCCATTGGAAGTCATGCAACTGTCTTAAAAAATCCGTGGTGTCCTGTACATATGACGGTAAAGTCTTCACGTGTTCTTGTAAAAACGAGTCTATATATATTGATACATTTTCCAATAAACTGTCCTTCGCAGATATTATTGGTCTGCCCGGAGGTTTTGATTTGTCCTTATGAATCTTTGGGACGAAATATATTTACTGGAGTTCGGGGGTATTCATTTTTAAGGAATTTAAGTTCTTCCAGATTAATTAATCCTTTATTTTTCCATGCCAGTAATTTGCCAAATAATTAATCTTTTTTCGCATTCATGACAAATTGGAGCTCAATCTGTAGCAATTGCGGTCCCCCAGTTGTTTTATATATATTTATTTAGTTATGTTTCCTTATTGCCCTGATATGAAACGCACGCGATAGTGGATGATTCTTCAGAACCTTTTCTTTTTCAAAACCCGCATTTCATTTCCAATTATCTTTATGGTCTGACGCATTTTGGAGCTTCTACTCATTAATCATAGGTTTGCTGGCAGTTCACAGAAACCGTGACACACCCTCTCCTCTGCATGCTGATAGATAATTGCACTCCGGAGAGCCTCTCAGGTGAGTTGCAGTGTTTGTGCATGCTGGGAGTTGAAGTATGTATAATGCCAATTCTTTCCCTCCAGTCAATTCTCTGACTTTGCCGCAATAATATTAAAACATTTTCCTAGCCCTCCAGTGAGCCTCAGAATGCAAATACAGTTGGCATGTACAAATCCATTTTGCTGCTTCTGGGCTCAGGGTGATTCAAAGCCCCTGCAGCCCAAATTCCTTTTAGATGGTGGTGCAGTCTTCCACGGCCAGGCTGCCTTGATTTATGTTTTCTTGTTGCCCTGATATGAAGACTCACTCAACAGTGGATGATTCTTCAGAACCTTTTATTTTTCAAAACCGGCATTTTCTTTCCATTTATCTTCATGGCCTGACACGTTTTGGAGCTATTGTTCCCTAATCATAGGTTGTTGACAGTCCACAGAAGCAGTGACACACCCTCTCCTCTTCATGCTGATAGATAATTGCCCTCTGGTGGGCCTCTCAGGTGAGTTGCAGTGTACGTGTATGCTGGGAGTTGAGGTCTGTGTAATGCCAATTCTTTTCCTCCAGTGGATTCTGTGACTTTGCCGCAATTATATTCAAACTTATTCTTAGCCCTGCAATGGGCTTCGGAAAGAAAATTTGGTTTGCATTTATAAATCCACTGTGCTGCTGCTGGGCCCGAGTGATTCAACGCCCCTGCAGCCCCATATTCCTTTTAGATGGTGGTGCAGTCTTCCACGACCAGACTGCTGTGATTTATGTTTCCATGTTGCCATGATATGAAGAAGTACTCAACAGTGGATGATTCTTCAGAACCTTTTATTTCTTTTAAATCAGCATTTCCTTTCCAATTATCTTCATGGCCTGATGCGTTTCTGAGCTTCTGCTCCTTAATCATATGCTTGCTGACAGTCCACAGAAGAAGTGACACACCCTCTCCTCTTCATGCTGATAGATAATTGCCCTCCAGTGGGCATCTCAGATGAGTTGCTGTGTTGGTGAATGCTGGGAGTTGAAGCATGTGTAATGCCAATTCTTTCACTCCAGTGGGCTCTGTAACTTTGCATCAATTTTTATATATATATATATATATATATATATATATATATATATATATATATATATATATATATATATATAAATAATTTGCACACTAAATGAAATTGATCTTTACTATTTGTATTAGACCACAAATAACTCAGCCTAGATTACGTCACTGCCCTGGATTAGCAAAATCAAGGACATAACAAGGGATAAGGTTGCTCAACAGGTTACTATAAATGTTTGTCTTATTTTTCTTTTATAAAAATAAAAATACAATTAAAAAAATGCTGTTGTAACTTTTTTAAATGCTTATGATTGATTTCTCAAAATTGTATTACAGCAATACAAACAAACAAAAACTTACAAATATTTTTTCCTGTTTTCATTTTTTGTATCCATACAGGTCAATTCCCATCTGTAGAAGGAGATCTGGAAGGCCATCACCAAGAAGGTGCGGACCCTGAGAGTCTACAAGCAGCACAGCATCCACTGAGCAGACACCTGCCTGCCTAAAAAAATTATACATGAATTTACTTGATGATATAAGGGAGAGTTGTACCAAACAGGCCAAAAATGTTACCTGTGTCAGTTGTGATACTTTCTCACAATTTCGAAGGATGTTACATTAGCCCTATTACAAGTGACATAGCATACAATGCACTTATGAATCAGTGAATGGTTAGTTTTATAAACAAACAATAGTGAGCCAAAATGACTCGAAACATACGTTTAAATGGCTACATTTTTTATTAAATACATGTTACAAACATGTTTTATAATGCAAAATACAATTTAATTTATGTTAGCAGTGACAGATTTGGATGATGTCTTACTCCTTTACAAATGTGAATCCAGTCACATGTAAGCCAGACTGTTTTTTGAAAAATTTATTTGATGAACACACATTTTTGGAAAAAAACGGACATGAATCTGAACACATTGATGACAGAGTAACACATTCCCAAAAACCTTATTTTTATGTCCTTTGTTATGTCCAGTTGATAAATCAAAAATTCAAAATTCCTGTATTCGGTTTTCGTCAGAAATAAAACCATAAAAGTACATTTAAAAGGATAACAAAAACATTTTTTCCACACCGTAATTAGAAGAATGCATATCTCTAAAATACATTGAAAGGTAAAATTCATTTTGGGCTATAACAATTCATAAAGTGCAAATATGCAATCCTTTAAAAACTGTATAAAAAAACATAGTAAAAAAGTGTCTTAAACAGTACAATGACAAAAGAGAAGTCCTAAAAAGAATGTTATAGTCTACTCTAGGTTAGGCCTATGCCGCACAATAAACTTCAGAAATTTAGCAATGGCTTTCGTTGCGCACACCTCATCCAGAAATTGTAGGGAGAGGAGTGCAGGACGACATCTCCGAAGACCCATAGTTTTTAAGATCGGGATCAACCAAAGCCATCTCGGTTCACTATAGAACTTACAAAATAAGATTGTATGAATTGTGGCTTGAATAGATAGGTCATCACAAGGGCAGAGTGGTAATACTGTGGCCTGGTTGTCTGTTTTTGGGAAGCTAACTAAACGATAAAAAGAGTTCAACCTAAACCGGATTATTAGAAATCTTTCGTAGCTGGTCAAGTTAAAGGTTAGGTAGGGTTGAATAGTCAGAGTTGTTTGAATTAGCAGCATGTGTTGGACTGATTTTTTTCTGACCTCATTGGCCAGCCGCGGTTGTTCTAGATGTGTTAAACACTGCGCTTTGAATGCTTTTCTAGACAATTCTGAGATTGAGAGGGGGGAATGAAAATATTTTTCCAGTCCCAGATCGTATAGGAATTTTTTAATATAAGCTATCCACCCAATCTTATGAGCATTCTCTAAAGAAGTGCAGTCCTGTATGAACCCTTGACAGAAAATGGTATTATTGGACGACCATATACAATGCCATAAGAGAAGTGGTTGGATTTTGACAATGTCTGTCAGATGCGGAAGACCAAGTTCCAAATGGCATGAAAAGTGAGAGGATACCTTAAAAAGCTATTTTCAACATTTTGCAGAGCTTCTATCTTTCCATAGCCCCACACACCGGCCCTGTAAGTTGTAACAGTTGTACATTTAGCATTATATATCTTGATGAGTTCAGCGGGGGCCTTTTTCCCAGCCTATGAGAAGAATTTACTAGCGCAATAGTAGCCCTCATAAAAAGCTATTTTCTAGACTCAATGGTCTGTCTCCAGGAGGTTTTATGATCTATTACTATACCTAGATATGGGTATGACGTGGCGCTCTCAAGTTTAGCGTTGTTTAAGAAAATGGCCTTGATTTTCTTAATTTTGGATCCGGAAGACATAACAAAGGTTTTTTTAATATTAATATTCAAATCCAGATTGGCCATGAAGGTGTTATATCTCACGAGAGCATGTTGTAATTCAGAAGGGGTACATGCTAGTATCACAGCGTCATCAGCATAGAGTGGGGCCGGTATTGGGCGCTTATTAATCATGGGACCCTTTTACCATGTCCCGCTCCAGGCCATTGATATAGAGTGTAAAAAGAAAGGGTGCCAGGACGCAGCCCTGCCTAACCCCTCTCTCTACCCCGAGCAACGCTGTTAGTTCCCCCCCAACACCACTCTCGCTGTAGCGTCCGAATATAACTCGTGCAGGAAATTGACAAGCGCCTGCTCTACCCCCATTTCCAATAAAACTGACCATGGTTTTGCATGGTCGACACAATCGAACGCAGCCAATAAATCGACATACGCAATGTATAAGGCTCCTCCCTTAGCACTTACATACTTGCCCATCAAAAGTGTCAAGTTAAGGCCTTGTTCAATAGTGCCAAGCCCCTCGCGGAATCCAAATTGTAGATCTAATAGGATCCTGTTATCGTCCGCCCAATGCTGGAGGCGTTCAAGAATGACTCGACCCGCCACTTTCACGAGCGAATCAAGCAAGGAGATTGGACGGTAACAGGATGGCGATTGGCGGTCCCCCTTTTTAAAGATCGGAACAAGAATGAATTCTGACTATGAGTCCACAAGCCCCACCGCACATGATGCCTGCAGGACCCTGGTCAGAATTGGGGTCCACAATTCCAAGTTAGCTTTAAAAGCTTTAGAGAAATCAATTGGTACCCCATCGGGGCCTGGCGCCTTTCCATTTTTGTTAGCCTTCAATGCGAGCTCTACTTTGTCATGCGTTATATCGAAAACTAAGGGGTAAGGAGTCAGTTTTAATTCCGGGTGGGTCTTTTCCTGGGCGTTGACTGCTTTGTGCCCCCTAGAAGAGAGGCCAAAAATCCAGGCAAAGTGTTCAACCCACGTCAATTCATCTATCGCCATGTCCATTTTAGGGGTAGATCTAGAATCAGAAAGGAAGGGAGATTTAATAACTTCCCAGAAAGCAGCGCTGTCCGTTAGGGTACAGCTTTTATGAAATTGGTCCCACAGTTCCTTTTTCAATTCTGTTTTTCTGGATTTTATAGCTTGATTATACTCCTTTCTAAGAGTGACGATTTCTTGGGGATCCCGTTCTATTTTATGCAATGCGGCTTTCAATTTTGAATGCGCTTTTGTGCAGCTGTTGTTAAACCAAGCTTTCTTTTTAGGCTTTCTATTTCTTAGTTTGACAGCAAAGGACTTCTTTTATTGTTTTAGTAACAGTCAAAAAATTGATCAATAATTCCTCATCAGAGGTGTCAATATCAAGACAGTTTTCAATCGCCACTCGTGCTGTTTTGACTACGTTTCTTGCTGAACCTGCCCACGGAGAGTCTTTACCTCGTTGCTGTTCCCCATTTGCCTGTAGCCGTCCAGCCGCCCCAGTGACCGGTAGTCCTCCCGCCGCCGCACCTACATCGAAGTGGCCGCCGAGTGGAGGACTGCCATCCCCAGGAGGCAGTGAGGCGCCACGTCATCTTGCGCGCCCGGAGGCACCATAAATCAACCGGCACACTGGGGAGCGAGTGTGTCCCTTGCTGAACCTGCCCACGGAGAGTCTTTACCTCGTTGCTGTTCCCCATTTGCCTGTAGCCGTCCAGCCGCCCCAGTGACCGGTAGTCCTCCCGCCGCCGCACCTACATCGAAGCGGCCGCCGAGTGGAGGACTGCCATCCCCAGGAGGCAGTGCGGCGCCACGTCATCTTGCGCGCCCGGAGGCGCCATAATTCAACCGGCACATCTGCGTCGCAGGAGCGCCCGGGGCTAAGCCCGGGCAAAGGGCGGGCCCTCTTAGGCCCTCAGAGGCCTGAGGAGACTGGACTGGGCCGGACCACCTGGTCGAGTGTCCCCCATCCTCGGTGACCTGGAGTAAGTCATCACTTACCTATTTGTTTACCTTTGCTCTGCATCGTTTTTGAATACACTTATACTAATGTCTACCATTCTGCTGAGCCCGGAAATTGTTGTGAACAAAAAAACTGGGGGCATGACTAATGGTTATGGTTGAAGCTTTTATTCGATATGCAAGATATCTTGAAAGCGTACACAAAATACAGCATTTACAAAACTAGAAAAAACATTTTTAAGAAGCAATATTGGATGTACATTTAAGAAAGATAAAAAGACATGTGATGCCAGAATAAGTTAGCTAAAAAAGAATTAAACCGCTATTGACAATCTCTTGCAACGAATCAACCAGAAAAGCTTTAAAAATGTGGCTACACCACAAACGATGGGAGGGTAAGTGTCCGTCATTAGGATGCGAAGGGCTACCAGATAACTACGCGTACCCATATTGCAACAAAGGGGTTTGAGCCAAAAACTCCTGGGTTTAGCATAGTCCGGACATTCAAACAGGATATGCGGTAAAGACTCTATCCTAGTGGTACAACGGGCACAAAAGGGGGACATGTGGGCACCTGATTTCCACTTTGACACCAGGGCCCCTACTGGAAGGGAGCCCACTCTGAATTTGAAGTACAGTGCTCGATCAGCTGGAAGGGTAATTAGGTCCAGGTAAGGTTCGTAAACTACTACATCTTTTATTGTTAAAAAGGCAGCTGTAGATTTACAATGACTAGAATTTATAACTAACTGATCCGCAACCCAATTCCAGTATAATCTTTTCAGAACATCTTTTGGTGGAGCCGTTCTTGATGACCAACAGTCCCCCAGCCCAAGTTCCTCCAAAAGCTTTTTGGTGTCTCTCAACCACTTAATCTTCGCCCAACCACCCAGGTTCATTATCTCTGCCAACCCTTCAGCGTATGTTTTTAGCTCTTCACCCCTCCAAATACGTGCCCATAGAAGGAGTGCACAAAGCCGGGCTTGGTCTTTGATATTCTTACAACCTGTGTCCAACAGCACAGGCACTGTTAGAGTGCTCGGAGGGAGGGCGATTAAAGATTTCAAAAGCTTGCTTTCTGCTGTTGCCAGGGAATCCAGGCAGCAATGCCCCCACAGCTCTGCCCCATACAAGGCTGATGTTACTCCCTTAGCCTTGTAAATGTCAATTGCTGGGGCAAGCGACCTCCTCGGTGATGCCCGGAATTCCCTCAGAAGGGCACCTCCTACTCTCTTGTGGTTCAAGACCATCTTGGCAATGTGAGGGGACCAGTTCATGCTATCCGTAATCCGTATTCCAAGATTATCAAATTCGGATACTTTCTCCAAAGGAACAGAGTTGAGAATAGGTGGGCGGCCCAGTTTCCTTGGAGGGTTTAGAATTAAAAACTTAGTTTTATCCACGTTGATTACCAAGCCCCTTGAAACGCAAAAGTTCTGGAAACGGGTTAGCAACTTCTGGAGGCCTTGCGGAGTCTTAGAAATCAAGAGCGTATCGTCCGCAAAAAGTAGGGTTGGAATCCGCACTCCCCCGAGACAAGGAGCGTCGGCTGGTTCTTGCTGGAGATATTCCACCACCCCATTAACATATAGTGAAAAGAGGGTGGGCGCTAGGACGCATCCCTGTCTCACACCCCTAGACACTGGGATTTTCTCAGTTAACTCTCCATTTCTCCCCCAGCGAACCTGAGCAAAGGTAAGGGCGTGAAGGCTAATAAGGAGGGACAAGATGTAGGGAGGCAATCCCAACCCATAAAGCACCCTCCATAACTCCTCGTGAGGAACTAGGTCAAAGGCAGTCCTCAGATCTATAAAGGCCAAGTACAGACTGCCCTTGCCTAGCTCCGCCTGGAAGTCTGATAGTATTTTATTTTCCTCCACCCAGTGAAGAATCCTACCAAGTATAGCTTTACCTGCTATCTTTTGGGTGGAGTCAATGAGGCTTATGGGCCGGTAGTTCCCCGGGATTTCTCTGGATCCTTTTTTGTAAATAGGGACGACCACCGCCCCTTTCCAGGAATCGGGCACTGTCCCCCCCTTCATAATATCATTGAGGAGTGCTGCAATAACCCTTCCCCAGGCCACTGGATATGCCCGCATGAGATCCCCCGGTAAGCCATCTGGGCCTGCTGCCTTCCGGGGGGCTACCCACCCAATTACCTTTTCAATCTCTAGAGCTGAAAAGAGGTTGTAGCCGTGAGGTTCAGATACTAGTGGGGGGAGCACCCTGAGATTTAGTGCCCCATCCGCCGGGAGGTATAAAGCCCCAAAGTGTTTTACCCAGCTTTGTGGGGGGATATTACAGGGTCTCATAACTTCGTTGGGCCTGTTCCGGGAGCCTACAAGGTTCCAAAAACCCCTTGACTCTTTACTTTTGCTGGCAACAAGTAGGTCCTCCCAAAATTTCTCTTCCCACTCCTTCTTAGCAGATTTAAGGGATCTATTATAAGCCTTCCTTGCTTCCAATATATGAGGGTGGGATTTGAGTTTCACTGCCTCTACAAGTCTTGATTTGTGTACCCTACATATTTGTGTGTACCAACCGTTACCTTGCTTTACACCTCCTTTCTTCCCTACCTTGCTCGAGGGGATGGTAGACACATTTGTCAGAGCCTCTGTTAGGGAGACAAAGACCCCGCAAGCCCTACCCACCCCTTCCGGGAGGGACCCCAGGTTTAACAGTGCGTGATCTAAAAGGGTTGATATTTCTACAACCCTTTCCTCCGAGAGGACCAATTTAGCCCATTTTAGACGCCTTCCACAGAGTGAGACTACCGACTCATCAAGGGGAGCTAATGTGGGGTTAATGGGACCCTTCTTAGAAAAACACCACCACTGGACCATGGTCAAGGAAAGTGGATTGTGATCGCTTTCGACCGTCGGGACCACAACCATGTCCCTCACCTTGCTCCACAGACATATATCTAATAAGATATAGTCGATTCTAGAAGTGTGTCCTGGTCTATTATAGGTATAAGCCCCCCCCCTATATGAGTTTGTCCTTCCATTCACTGCCCTTAGATTTAATTCGATACTCAGGGTGTATAACTGTAACGCCACCTCTGACCATCTCCTAATGGGTGGAATCTCCAGGGCTGGGATCCCTATCTTAGCGTCCTCCTCATCCTGGTCTAAGGCAACATCCGAGCCCAAGGGCTCGAACGTACAATTCATGTCTCCCGCGACCAGGGTACACAACTTATGTGAAGTTGTACTAAGAAGACTCTCCAGAAGAGATAATACAGTGGACTTCCTCCCGCCCTTAGTCCCTCTGGTGTACACGTTATAAATATTCAATATTGTACGACCCCTGGAATCTCTTAGAATAATATTTTGAATATCTGGACAGCCTGTTTGGGACTCCTCTATTCTGCAGTCTAGGGAAGCTGCCACCCATATGAGCAGGCCACCCAAAGGGCGTCCTCTCCCTGATTCCGAGATTAGTGTAGGCACAAAGTAGGAGGAGAATCCCACCCTATGTATCGGCTCCAAACTCCAGGTCTCCTGGAAGATGCATATGGCATGCTCATCAACCAAAGCATTCCAGTCTGGGAGGGCCAACTTTCTCGCGATCCCTGCGACATTCCAGCTGAAAACCTTGAAAACACGGTCCGTCACAGCTGATGTGTCGCTGACCTCGAGAACACTCCTGTCCACAGGCCTCACAGGGGGAACAGGCAAATTACAGTCCAAAGAAATGGGCAGAGGGTCTACCAACCCACTGTCGCCTGTACTTATAGGTGAGACTATTCGGGGTGGTGGTGCTGTCATTAAACCTATTCTATTGCCAGTTACCATGTCAGAAACTACAATTTCCCTCGTATCACCCCCCTCCAGTCAACATCTCCCTGGCCCCCACAGGGCGTTCAACCCGTTATACCCAAGACCCCCAACCCAACATGGGTCCCGGTTTTGGCCTAAGCCAGTTGTGCTAGGGCCCGCCCAGGGCGACATAACAATTGGCCTGGGGTAAAAAAAGGTTAGATCCACTAATTTAACCCCTACCACATCCATATTTTTTATAGGGCCACAGATGGAGCTCACCACTCTGGGATCTTGAAAGTTTATTATTACACAATCCCCCTCCTGTGTTTTTTTTCCTTGTCCTACCCACCCTACTCTACGAACACTTAGAATTAGCCCATCCACACCACTCGGGATTGGCTTGTTTAACTTTAGCCAGTGGATACACTTATTCTTGAGGGCCTGGTGATTCTCCAACTGGTCTTCCTTCAGTGGGGGAACGTTTACTAGTACAGCAACAAAAGGATGACAATCTGGTGGGAGATTTATGGGGGGGGTCCTCCGTGGGAATTTGCGGGGGGCCACTGTGGTAGCAACTGGGGCTGCAGGTTGAGGGGCAGTTTTGGCGACCATCTCGGTCGCTGCTCCCTTGCCTTTGTCTTGTGTACCAGAGGCTTGGCTAACCTTTACTGTCCCTCTACTTGTCGGGGGCTGCAATTGGGGTGTTAGTTTTGGTGTACTTTTGGCAACCTCAGAAGATGTTTCCATTCCCTTGTGTTGGGGCCCTACTTTTGGTGGGGGAGGAATTACAGGTGCTGGTACTTGCACTTTGCTAGTATCTACCTTATTTGCCCTAGTTGGAGGATTAGAATCCGCCTGTAGTGGCAAGGAAGCTACTGGGGGCACACTCCCCTTTAGTCCCATGGCCTGGTTCTCACTCACTCCTTTATGCTGTTTAATTGTAGATTTAAGTGAGAAAAAGCCGTCGAGGGTAGATTGCTCTAGTTTATCTATTCTAGCCCCCAAACCCTTAACCTGGGTCAACAGGGGCATCAAGAGACTGTTTACCCTCTCCATAATGCTGTCAATGATCTTGGGGTCAATAAATGTGGAGACATTAACAGCACTACTACTAGGGGACGAACAATTATTATTACCCATGGGTGTGTCCACAGAGCCCCCCTCCACCACTGCCTTATCCTCTGGGACCGACCCCTTTACGTCCTTCCCGCCCTGCCCAAGAGGCTTCCTCAGTCGCTTGTAAAGCGCAGCCTGTCTCACCAGCCTACCCTTACTAGAGCTGGCTGCCCTTTTATTTTTGGCCCTTTTACTCTGCCCACTCGAGTCATACACTGATGGCACCCCAGCTAGGTTTACTTTTTTGGGAACAGGTGGAGTTGGCGATAATATTTGAGTTGTGCCTATGTTTGGGGGTGCAGGTAAATGCAATATACTTGCGCCACCCTCTTCCACAACGCCACTAGGTAGAAGCGCAGCCAGATGTTCCAACCTTTCTATATTTTTCTCTATTTCTACCATCTGGGGGGAATCTACAGAGCCATCCGGGACATCAGGGGGAACAGATTGGACCCGCTCACAGGCCGGTGACAAGGCCTGGGCTACAGCCCCCAGTGAGGTGCGTCTAGAAGGGAGATAGACCTCAGAGAGACGGCGTTCAGACATAGCGATCTCCTTATCAATGACCGCCGCCACTCTGGTTATAAAACGGTCCATGGTTCCAATCACTGGGCTCCCAACAACACCTCCCCTTTCGCCCTCACTCCTAAGTAATTTACCAGAACGGGTTGACATGGTAAGGGGTATGCCTTTAGGGAATGACACGCAAGCCACCAGGGCCCAGGGCTGGATGAAAGAGACGTGGCCCAGCCCAGCCTCTGTCTGCCCCTGACTGCCACAGACTGCCCGCCCTTCGCTCGGCGTCCCGCTAGCGTCCCGCTTAGCGCCCTGCACGTTGGTAATAAGGGGCGTTGCAGGCGGGTGGGCGTGTCTGTCAGGGGGCGCGGCCGTGCACACCTGTGCAGAGCAGGGACTCCTGGTCTTACGAGTCCCTGCTGGCGCGCTCCCTCTGACTGCTCTCAGTGGATCCTCCTCCTCCGGGCGTCCGACTTGCAAACAGCTGAGACCTGCCCCTCACCGACTGCTGCGCAGCGGCACCCGCGGAGCGGGTGCTGCAAGTCGTGAACACAGGAGCAGCAGCACGGTGGATCCCGGACCAGGCAAGGGCAGCTCCTCCAGCAACCAGGTGAAGTTCGTGGCGGCGTGTGTGAACCGGCAGGCAGCACCTCCCTCCACAAGGTTTGGCGGCGGTTCAGGGTGTCCCACACACTCAGGCAGGAGGCCGGCTTTTCAGAATGGCCAGGCGGTGGGCGTGTCTGTCAGGGGGCGCGGCCGTGCACACCTGTGCAGAGCAGGGACTCCTGGTCTTACGAGTCCCTGCTGGCGCGCTCCCTCTGACTGCTCTCAGTGGATCCTCCTCCTCCAGGCGTCCGACTTGCAAACAGCTGAGACCTGCCCCTCACCGACTGCTGCGCAGCGGCACCCGCGGAGCGGGTGCTGCAAGTCGTGAACACAGGAGCAGTTGCACGGTGGATCCCGGACCGGGCAAGGGCAGCTCCTCCAGCAACCAGGTGAAGTTCGTGGTGGCGTGTGTGAACCGGCAGGCAGCACCTCCCTCCACAAGGTTTGGCGGCGGTTCAGGGTGTTCCCTAATGGAACTCTGGACAAATATATAATCAAAACTCCTGCAGAAAGCTCTAAAGAACAATTCCTAGCAGAGCGGAGAGCCGAGCGCCTCCGTTCAATTGGCAATCTTAAGAATAGGGCTGTGACTGAGCCAACCCAAGCTTCTGACTCTAACATCATGTTTTGTTCAGACTCTATTAATGAAATGTTATCTATGGACAGCGTGCCCTTATTACTTAGAGAATGTTTAGCACCCTCTATCTGTCCTACCCAAACCTGTGCCAGCATTTTAGTTCCAAATTCTAACAGCACACCTAGTCTATCTAAGGCGAGCATTGCACCTATACCCACGCCCCCTAAGCTAGCTAGAGGTAAGAGCAAGATTAAGAGAACTTTACAACAAAAAATTTATGGTCCACCGCCTACCAAAAAAAGACGTAAAAAAGGGGACTCCGTTAAACAGAAGCTGAGTCATTCTGAATTTGGGAAGAATTTAAAATCTACTACTTCCAATGTCACGGGTACTATCGCTGCTATGGACATTGTTGAAATTGTGGCCGTTCCTCCATCACTGCCACCATCTTCACATCCAGATAGTGAGGTTTATATTGATCCTGTCCAAGTGGTTGAAGGGTCACAACCAACTTTAAATACTGATCTACTGGATAGCATTGAATTAATAATGAGAAGCTACACTCTAGCAATTGTAGAAAGGCTCAAAAGTATGGAGGCTAGATTAGGGATAATTGAGTCTGTTTTGTGTAGAAAGGCAAACCCATCTAGAATAAGTGAAAATAAAGAGGTAGCTAACGAACCAATACTAACTCAACGCACAACATCCGCCCAAAATCCCCCAATTGTACCTAATAAAAATATAACCTCTTCCACCACTCCGTCCACCATTGCGTTACCGGCTCTGCCACCCGCATCCAACCATTTGCCTATCAGTATAACACCTGTACCCAACAACCCCCATATAACACACAAAAATCAGACCAAAGCACCCCCTACCAGACCAATAATGAAATCTAATTATATTCCAACCATTCCCGCTAATAAACCAACAAGGGATTTGGGTATAACAATGATTGGAAAATCAGGAATGGACGAGGGAAGCTGTAGGTATCCTAGGGGGGCACAAGTTAGGAGACGACCAACTGAACTTCCGCCGGAAGCTGCAACTTTTGTGGTGGTTCTCACTGGGGTACCTGAGTTGTCTGAGAATAAGCGGGAAGGTTTCTTCCAACTAAAGAATAAGGTAATGCATTGGCTGACTATATATAGGCCAATTGCTAGTCACATTAATGGTGACATAGTTCATGTACGTCGCCTTCAGTGGTTAGGAGGAAGACCAAAAGACATCGGGGGAGATGTGGTTGTGGTCAACTTTAGGGACCAGAATGCAGTTCACTACATCTTAAACTGGAGACAGGGTAATGCCACCAATAATATCATCCCCCGCCCATTAACATATTTCTATCCAAGATCTGCAGTTTTCCTACCACAAACTTTACATAGCAATGCCATCTCCACTAATCAATCCTCAAATATGGAGTATACAAGCAATGCACCTACCATGTACTATCCGATCCCAGCACCTATCACACCTGGGTGGGACACCATGCCCCCCAGGTTTAATCAAACAGTACACAATAGGCTGAACTACCTCTTACCACTTACACCACTGGAGATATCTAATAGGTATGATATATTTAGTGGACCGGAAGATTGCGATTGAAGATTATTGAATAGAGGGGAGGGGGGAGGGGATGCAAATTTCCCTAGCATAGATGGATTTGAGGTGGATGATGGACTGGGAGTCCCTAAGGTAGATATTATAAATATTGCAACGAGCACAGCAGCAGAAATGTTAAACCCAGCCTACTATCCCCGGTGTGATTCCGAAATTCAGGGTTTGAATAATGATATTGTCAGAGCGGAGGAGTTAGTGAACGCACTTCCCAATTATCATATTGGAAATGTCCATCAATCAAACTGCCCATCTGAGAATAAACTGTTTGATTTAACCAATAATGTTGCTAGCAATAGGGTAATATGGATTGCTTCACCTAATACTTGCACAGACAATGTTAATTCTACTGGTAGTGTGACTGAGGAAAGAGAATTACTGATTGAAGGAGCACAGGTTAGAAGCCAGATTGAGATGGCATACACTGTTCCTCTTGGGGAAGTTTGCACGAGCAACAATTGGGTTCAAAACCAAACAGAGTCACATAAGGGAGGTCAATATGTGGCATCCTGGAACGTGGCAGGTTTAAAGAGCAAGCTGGCGTCCAGGGATTGGACCACTTTTATAGACAATTACATGATAATAGCCATGCAGGAAACATGGGCCACTGAACCACAATATAGATCCGGGTATCTCCATTTTGCTATAACGGCAACACACCCAAACAAAGGAAGACCAGTGGGGGGCTTGACCACTTGGGTCAAGCAGGACGATAGATATTCAACTACTCAACTTGAAACCACCTCCAGGGATATATTGGTGGTTAAGTTGAAATCCCCTTTATTTGGTGTCCTTATAGTCTTCAACGTATATGCTAGGGGGAAACCAGGGGGGAAGACGTCAGAGGTAGTTGAGGCATTGGGTCAGTATGTCAGAACCTGGAGAGGAGGTGCCAACCTACTTATATTTGGTGACTTCAATTGCTCCTTCGAGCCTCTGGATCATAGAGACCTAGAGCTCTCGGAGGAGGAAGATACCTGTTGGCAAATTCCCCCATTAAATCTACCGCCAATAAAAAGGTGGACCCAAGCAGCACTTCAACTTAAGTCCTTTACTCTTGAACATGGGCTACGAGCAGTCAATGGGAGAACACCCGGGGACAAGCAAGGTGAACCAACATTTAATAGTGGCGTGAGTTCAAGTAGAATAGATTATATAATAGTGAATCTTGAACTCTGGTCCTCCGTCTGTGATATGTCCATAATTCAACGACTTGAAAGCGACCACAATCCGCTTAGTGTCAAGTTACTGCTCTTTAAGGGTCAAGGTACATCGAAAGATGACATAACAGACGATATTGTTATGACCAACGATACAAGGCGACTAAGATGGGCTGAGTGCTTGGGTGATCCAAATTCCATTAACGAAATGGAGGTTCAAGTTCAAGTTCAAGTTCGTGCATTTATAAAGCGCACTACTCACCCAGAGGGTCTGAAGGCGCTGGAGGGAGGGGTTTACTTTTTATCGAATAGCCATGTTTTCAGTTCTTTTCTGAAGGAGATGTGATTCTGAGTAAGGCGGAAGTGGGTGGGGAGTGAGTTCCAGGTCTTGGCAGCCAGGAAGGAGAAGGATCTGCCACCCATGGTGGTTTTTCGGATGCGCGGGACTGCGGCGAGGGCTTGATTGGATGATCTTAGTTGGCGGGTGGGATAGTAGAAGGACAGTCGGGTGTTGAGGCATTCGGGTCCTAGATTATAAAGGGCCTTGTGTGCGTGGGTAAGAAGGCGGAAAGTAATTCTTTTGTTGACGGGAAGCCAGTGGAGGTTTTTTAAGTGACCGGTGATGTGCTCTTGGCGCGGGATGTCTAATATGAGTCTCGCTGATGCGTTTTGGATGCGCTGGAGCTTTTTCTGCAATTTTGTTGTAATTCCGGCGTAGAGTGTGTTGCCATAGTCCAGTCGACTCGTGACCAGTGCATGGGTGACAGTCTTTCTTGTTTCGAGGGGGATCCAGCGGAAGATCTTTTTGAGAATGCGAAGGACGTTGAAGCAGGAGGACGATACGGCGTTGACTTGTCTGGACATTGAGAGGGAGGAGTCTAGAATGAAGCCAAGGTTACGTGCATGGTCTGTGGGTGTGGGCGCAGATCCCAAAGCGGAAGGCCACCAGGAGTCGTCCCAAGCTGAGGGGGAGGATCCTAGGATGAGGACCTCCGTTTTGTCTGAGTTGAGTTTTAAGCGGCTCTGTTTCATCCATTCGGCTACTTCTTTAATACCTTCGTGAAGGTTGTTTTTGGCGGTGTTGGGGTCTTTAGTGAGGGAAAGGATTAGCTGGGTGTCGTCGGCGTAGGAGATGATGTTGAGGTTGTGTTGACGTGCGATGGAGGCGAGGGGACTCATGTAGACGTTGAAGAGGGTGGGACTGAGTGAGGAGCCTTGAGGTACGCCGCAGATGACTTCGGTGGGCTCTGAGTAGAATGGGGGGAGTCGGACTCTCTGGGTTCTCCCGGCTAGGAACGAGATGATCCAGTCCAAGGCTTTTCCTTGTATGCCGATGTTGTTGAGGCGTTGTATGAGGGTGTTGTGACAGACAGTGTCGAAGGCGGCGGAGAGGTCGAGTAGAATGAGGGCCACTGTTTCACCGTTGTCCAGGAGTGCTCGGATGTCGTCGGTCGCCGCAATGAGGGCGGTTTCGGTGCTGTGTTTGGCTCGAAAGCCGTTCTGTGAGGGATCCAGGGAGTTGTTGGATTCAAGGAAGGCTGCTAGTTGGCTGTTGACGGCTTTCTCGATGACTTTGGCCGGGAAAGGGAGGAGGGAAATGGGTCGGTAGTTTTTCAGATCTGAGGGGTCTGCTGTTGGTTTTTTCAGAAGGGCGCTGAGTTCGGCGTGTTTCCATATTTCTGGAAAGGTGGCGGAGTCGAAGGAGCAGTTGATGACATTGCGGAGTTGGGGAGCGATGATGGAGACAGCTTTGTTGAAGATGTAGTGGGGACAGGGGTCAGAAGGTGAGCCAGAGTGGATTGAGTTCATGAGGTGAATGGTGTCTTCAATGGTGATTGGGTTCCAGGAGTTGAGGTAGTTAGTTGGAGGGGTGGGATCTGAAGGGGGTGGGGTGAGTTGGTCATTGGGAGTATTCTTGAAGCTGTTGTGGATGTCGGCAATTTTGTTGTAGAAGAAGGAGGATAGCGCATCGCAGAGGTCTTGGGAGTTAGTGATGTCGTTGGATGCTGCGGGAGGGTTGGTGAATTCTTTGATGATATTGAAGAGTTCCTTGCTGTTATGAGAATTGTTGTCGAGACGGTCCTTAAATGCTGATTTCTTGGCGGATCGAATCAGTTGGTGGTGTTTGCGGGTGGCTGTCTTGAGGGAGGCCATGTTGTCTGAGGTTGGTTCTTTTCTCCAATTCTTCTCCAGGGTGCGGCATGTCTTCTTGGATTTTTTAAGGTCATCATTGAACCAGGGAGCTTTTTTGCTGGATGATTTCGACTGGTGTTTTTTCAGGGGTGCCAGTTCGTCCGCACTGTGGGTAATCCATTGCCTGAGGTTGGTGGCCGCTAGGTCTGGGTCCGTTGCTAGGGTGGGAGTGTTTTGGCTGAGTGATGTGAGGAGTTGTTCGGTGGTGATTTTGTTCCATTTTCTTCGGGGAATGGGTTGTGGACGGTTGTGGGTCAGGGTTGTTTTGTAGCTGAAGTGAACACAGCTATGATCCGTCCAGTGGAGAGCTGTAGTATGATCGAAGGAGATGTGCTTGCTGGAGGTGAAGATAGGGTCGAGCGTGTGTCCGGCTATGTGAGTGGGGGTGTCAACAAGTTGTTTGAGTCCGAGATTGGACAGGTTGTCCAGAAGGGTGGTGGTGTTGTTGTCGAGAATGTTGTCAAGGTGGTAGTTGAGGTCTCCTAGAAGAATGTAGTTCTCGGAGGCGAGGGCGTGCGGGCTGACGAAGTCAGTGATGTCGTCGCTGAATTGAGATCGGGTGCCTGGGGGCCTGTAAATGAGGGTTCCTCTAAGTGTGGTCCTGGGGTCGGTGTGGATCTGAAAGTGGAGGTGTTCGGCGGTTGCAAGATTGATGTCAGAGCAGGTTGTAATTTTGATGGTGTTTCTATGGACGATGGCGATGCCTCCTCCAGTTTGATC
Organism: Lissotriton helveticus; assembly: GCF_964261635.1. NCBI lineage: Eukaryota > Metazoa > Chordata > Amphibia > Caudata > Salamandridae > Lissotriton > Lissotriton helveticus. The sequence goes on from NC_136068.1 coordinate 443,305,897, forward strand.
GGTGCGGTCTTTTCGAATGATCTTGTAAGTGTCCGGTATGGCTATGGCGATGTCGGGGGCAGAAGATGCATTCATCCATGTTTCAGTAACGAAGGCGATGTCAGGTGACGCAGTGTCGATTAGGTCCCAGAGTTCGGTTGCATGTCTGTGGACCGAGCGGGTGTTCAGTAGGATGCATTTCAAGTCGTTGGTTTCGGAGCTGTGTGTGGAGGAAGTGTGTTTGGTGAGGGTCCTGACGCAGTTGAACTTACAGGAGAGGCAGGAGAATGGGCCGTGGGTACGTCCTGGGGTAGCTTCGCAGCAAAGTGGGGTGCGTCCGGCGTTGAGGGCGAGGAGAGTAGCGGCATCATAAGTTACTCTGGGGGGTTGGGAGCGGCATAGAGCAGGGGGACGGGCGCTGGGCGCGGTCCAGGCGCGGACGGGCGCAGACGGGCTTACCTTTGGCACACCTTCGGCGAGGCCGCAGCGCGTGGACGCTGCGCGTTGAGGCATTCGACATAAATGGATGTTGGAGCGGGCGGAGCGTGGGAGGGGCAGCTGGGAGGCGGGAGCGAGGTGGAGTGACGGTGTGGGAAGGTACAGCAAAACAAAATGGCATCAACAATAACAACAGATGCTGTGAGGCAGGGGGAGATTGGGCAAAAAGGAGCGCTATGGGGGAGAAATGCAGCAAATGCTAGCGGTTCAAAGCGCAATGGTAGCGTTACAAGCGCTATGAAATTTGGCAGCAGTTTCAATAAAATGCACACAGTAATGAAATTGTGTGGACAGGCAAATGAGGCAAAAATCACTCGACAATCAGCAATTAGCAAACCAATACAGAGCCCAGCAGTTGGCAAAAGAACTGGAAATGCAGAACGAAAAATGCACTCAGCAGTCAATAATTAGTGAAATCCCACAAAGCCCAGCAGTGCGCAAGCGAACTCGGAATGCTAAACAAATAGATGCTCTCAGCAATTGCTAAACAATGAGGCAATATCTAGCCTAGCAGTGCGCAGATGAATAGATAAAGGCTAGCGATTGGAAAGATATTTGGCAGAGTCAGAAGCGCTACGCCACGATACCAAATGAGGAGCAGGTGAGGGGAGCGACCGCTTCTGCCGAGGACAGGATGGTCACAGCTCTCCGTGTGGACTCGGACGGCCTGTGAGTTCAGTGGGTGGGAGGGGCAGCTGGGAGGCGGGAGCGAGGTGGAGTGACGGTGTGGGAAGGTACAGCAAAACAAAATGGCATCAACAATAACAACAGATGCTGTGAGGCAGGGCGAGATTGGGCAAAAAGGAGCGCTATGGGGGAGAAATGCAGCAAATGCTAGCGGTTCAAAGCGCAATGGTAGCGTTACAAGCGCTATGAAATTTGGCAGCAGTTTCAATAAAATGCACACAGTAATGAAATTGTGTGGACAGGCAAATGAGGCAAAAATCACTCGACAATCAGCAATCAGCAAACCAATACAGAGCCCAGCAGTGCGCAAAAGAACTGGAAATGCAGAACGAAAAATGCACTCAGCAGTCAATAATTAGTGAAATCCCACAAAGCCCAGCAGTGCGCAAGCGAACTCGGAATGCTAAACAAATAGATGCTCTCAGCAATTGCTAAACAATGAGGCAATATCTAGCCTAGCAGTGCGCAGATGAATAGATAAAGGCTTCTGGTTAAGGAAGCGACTGATGAAATACAGGGACAGTCATCCCATGTAGATTATGACATCAGGGTAGTTCAGATCCACACGACCCTTTTTTTTAAATTTGGTAAATTTTTTAGCATTCACATGAAGAAACATTCTGGTAAAGGAAGACGGAAACCCGAGTCATGGTATGACAAAAATTGTAGGGTAGCGTATAAATCTTTAGCCTTAGCAGTACGTTCAACTGATAGAGAGACTATACAAGGAGCCAGGAAACATTACAAAAGGACGCAACTCGAAGCAAAGAAAGCATGGGATAACAAATATTGGGAAGAACTACTAGAAGCCAGTAAGTCGAAAGATATGACGGGCTTCTGGCATCTGGTGAGGTGGGGTAAAGGGAACCAAAAACCAGTGCCTGAAAACCATGTCTCTCCTGAACGATGGACAAAGTATTTCAGGACTCAGTTTGCCAATGATAATTGTTTCCCATCAACTGCGTTGGATCCTATTATTCGTCCGTTATCAAACAGTACACTTCTGTTTTCTAGGAAAGAAGTTGACAATGCCCTCAATTTAATCCCCAAAGGTAGAGCCCTGGGCCTAGACAAAATTCCAGCTGATCTCTTCTTACACATTAGAGAAGTCTGGGTCCCTTATATTGAATTGTTGGCAAATGCCATCGCAAGAGGCACTGCCTTGCCGGACACATGGCGGGGAGCAGAAATCATACCTATTTATAAAAAGGGGGACCGCACCGATCCAGCCAATTATAGGCCGATAAGCCCTATAGCTTGTATCCAAAAAGTTGTGGCCAGAATGTTACTTCTCAGGATCCAGAACTGGATGGAGGAATCGGGGGTCATGTCTAAGCTCCAGGCTTCAGACCCTCCACCAGCACAGTGGATCAAGTTTTTAGGTTTTCCACAATCTACTGGAAATGGGTGATTTTGGGGGGCGGCACGCTCTATGCAGCCTTTGTTGATCTGAAGGCGGCATTTGACCTCGTCCCACGAGATAGGTTGTGGCGTGCGCTTCATGACCAAGGCATGCCACCAGAACTGCTAACAGTCGTGATCAAACTGCACGATGATAATTACGCGCAGGTGAGATGGGGTACCCAGAGTCAGGTGACTGACAGATTCCCAACGGCAAGAGGTGTCCGACAAGGATGTGTTTTGGCACCCACACTATTCACCTTATACATAAACCGGGTCATAGAATACTATAGAGACTCCCAAACAGATGCTCCTAAACAGAATGGTATTACGGTTCCCTTGTTAATGTTTGCCGATGATACTCTTTTAGTATCCAAGACCCAGGAAGGGCTTCAGAAATCAATCGGCTGTTTCTAAAAATTCTGTACTGACTATGGGTTATCCGTAAATGTATCTAAGACCAAATTCATGGTCATGCATAAGAGTAAGAACATTAGGGGCAGAGTTTATATGAATGGGGAACTCCTAGAACAGACGAACAGCTTCAGCTATCTGGGCATAATATTAGGTTCTAGGCTTCAGTGGAAGCCACACATGTCATATCTAACCTCTAAGCATGCTCAGTTGACTGGTGTTCTAATAAGAGAGTTTAAGTCCTCAGCTACCAAACCACTGGCTCCAGTACTTAAAATCTATGATACAAAAGTTAGATCATCCATGCTATATGGAGCAGAACTCTGGGGGGTCTCTGACATCACGAGCTTGCAAATGTCACACAACAAATTTCTTCGCTGTATAACAGGGCTCCCACATTCTACGCCTCTTGTACCATTACGTTTGGATTTGGGGAGTAATAGTATACAGGACATTTGCAGGTACAGACCACTCGCATATTGGAGGAGAATGTGGGTGACACCTGAACTCTCTCACTATGCGTTAGCTCTGCTGGAAACGCGAAATATGGACACAGGGGGTAAACTCTTATGGTTTAGGAAGGTTAAATCTCTACTTAAGGCCATAGGTATGAGGGAACTATGGGATAACCCCCAGGAGAGTATATTCCCTTCAAAAGCCAAGTTAAGAGAAGCGTATTGGGCGATGGTATCACAGGAGGCATTTCAGTCACACACTGATCCAACGCTCAACAGGGCTTTTTTGGAGCTGAAATATTTTCCTGTGTATGAGAGATATTGGGATCTAATTACATCACCATTTGACAGGAAACTGTTTCATCAATTCAGGGTTGGGACCCTCCCTCTCAACCAAGTTACCTGCAAATGGGAAACAAGCAAAAATGATCAATCGTGCCCTTTCTGTATATCACATACAGAAAGCATAGCTCATGTCCTGTTTGAATGCCCAGAGTATAAAGCTCCTCGCCACAAATGGATTAGGTCGATCTGTATCCAAAAGGGGATTCAGACTGGGACAGCAGCATTGAGGATTTTTCAGACAGATTGTTCTGACGCTCTTGTGATCGCGCTCGCAAAATTTCTAAAGTGGATGTGGTCAATCCGTATTGCAGCTCTTATAAATCTTTCATGGTATGGAATGTGGAATATCTTTTAATTAACTTTTAATGTTTTTATTCAAACACATTATTTATGTTTTTATGGTCAAAATGAAATACCCTGTATGTGGAAATTATAATCTGTAGATCCTAAAGATGTACTTCCCTGTAAATATCAATGTAATGAAATGTATTTTTAAATGTCTGTGTCTTTTGTGACTCAAAAGTCGAAATAAAGACTAATTTGAATTGAATTGACTACGTTTCTAGTAATAGCTACAGGATCCACTTTATCCCATTTTAGTGAGATCCCATTTAGCCTGTCTAGAATCAAAGTATTTTGCTCCAGGGTCCTGACTGTATTATGTCTAGCTAGCTTCTGTAGAAGCAATAGAGAGATGCTATTTGGATGGTAATCACTCATAGCAATATCATGAGTCATACACTTCGTGACACGTGGTTCCGCTTTACAAGAAATAAAAACAAAGTCTATTGTACTTGACCTGCCTCTACCGTTAAAGGTTGGGATAGGCGGGACCAGAAGGTTTATCATGTTATTGGTCAGACCTAAATCTAAACCAAAAAGTGTTTCATTTAGACAGTCCCCTAGTGTTGTGTGGGAAAAATGAGTTATCGGATGTTCGTTCTCATCCGTTAGGCCACAGATATTCTGGTCACTGTGCCTACACAATCGTTGATTAAAATCACCTCCCCAAATAATTACGACATCTTTAGATAACTTGTTTATTAAGTCTTGAAGAGAAAGAAAAATTTGTTGGATTACTATTAAAAAATCAACCTGGTGAACGATTGTTATAAAAGTTTACCAGGAGGAAGTGGTCAGCCTTATTCAGGCGGGGGCGTAGTAATTGGAAATTGGGTTCTAGTTTTACTGGGGTGATTTCCTCAAATTCCTCCAAGTTTGAAACAAAAGTGGACAGACCTCCTCTAGCTCTGCCAGAGGATGAAGGCAGTGCAGGGGAAAAATATGTTTTGTTTCCCTCTATATGAACCTCAGCAGTAGTCCAAGTCTCTTGAAAACAAAGGATATTGAAATTATGAACAAAGCTAAACCAGGTATTATTCCCCTCCTTTGATCGCTGTCCAGTGATATTCCAATAGAGGATAGTTATCAGAGACTTGTCCTTAGCACTCTCAGGGGCAGAAGTCAAAATAGTAGGCTCTACTTGTGCTCTGCACCTGGTATTACTAACTGCGGCTACTTGCGTGTTACTAGTATCTAGTGCCTGATCTACTACCAAGTGTTCGTGAAAATCAATGGGGGGGTACGTGTCACGATCGGTGAATAGACATAATATCGAGTTAAAAATATAGAATGGACATAATATTGAATCGACAGAATGTAGTTGTTAAAAATATCGTAAGTAAGTAATATCAAATTTTAAAATATAGAAAGTCATAATATTGAAGTAAGTAATATCGATTTTTAAAATATAGAAACTTAAAATATCGAAGTAAGTAATATCGATTTTTGAAATATAGAAAGTCAAAATATCGAAGTATATAATATAGGTATTTAAATATATCGAATTTTAAATAATATTTAATTTTTGTAAGTGTTTTTTTATGTTATTTAATTTTTGCGTAATCTAATTCTGTAGCGGGTTGGGGGTTTATAGGGGAATAGGGTGGGAAGTAATTTAATTGTAATTAATTATAAACGTAAATTTATTTATTGGTATTTATTTTGAATTAACTGTTAATTCATTTTTATTTGGTAATTAATTAATTTTTAATTGGTATTTAATTTTTAATTGGTAATGTATTTGTCATTAATTAATTAATTGATAATTTGTTTATCTTATTAATTTATTTTCCTGGGTTGTGGGTTTATAGGGGAATAGGCTGGGAAGTAATTTATCTGTAATTAATTAAGTATGTTAATTTTTTAATTGGTATTTATTGTGAATTCATTGTTAATTATTTTTTAATTGGTAATTTATTCGTTTTTAATTGGTAATTACTGTTTATTAATTGAGAATTATGTTAATTTAATTAATTTATTTTTTGTAGCGGGTTGTGGGTTTATAGGGGAGTAGGGTGGGAAGTAATTTAATTGTAATTAATTAAAAATGTTAATTTATTTATTGGTATTCAGTTTGAATTGTAAATTAATGATCAATTAAATAATTTTTAATTGGTAATTTATTTTTATTATTTGATTATTTGATAATTAAGTTAATGTTATTAATTTATTTTCTGTAGTGGGTTGTGGGTTTATAGGGGAATGGGGGGAAGTAATTTAATTGTAATTAAGTAAATCATTTTTATTTATTAATTGGTATTTATTTTTATTGTATTAATTCATTGGTAAATAATTTGTATTAATAGATAATTAATTGTATTTATTAATATTAATTAGTATTTGTAATTGATTAATTATTATATCATATTAAATTGGTAATTTATGTTAATTAATATTTTCTTGGTATTGATATTTAATTAATTTTTATTAATCTATTAAATCTTTACTTTCCCTACTGTCGCATTCACTGGAGTTGGAATAGTAATTTGTGCCCCTACGCTATCCAACGCTTTCCCTACTGTTGCACTCACTGGAGTGGGAATAGTAATTGTTACCCCTACGCTATCCAACGCTATCCCTACTGTTGCACTCTCTGGAGTGGGAATAGTAATTTTTACCCCTACGCTATCCAATGCTTTCCCTACTGTTGCACTCTCTGAAGTGGGAATAGTAATTTTTACCCCTACAATATCCAACGCTTTCCCTACTGTTGCACTATCTGGAGTGGGAATAGTAATTTTTACCCCTACGCTATCCAACGCTTTCCCTACTGTTACACTCTCTGGAGTGGGAATAGTAATTTTTACTCCTACGCTATCCAACGCTTTCCCTACTGTTGCACTCTCTGCAGTGGGAATAGTAATTTTTACCCCTACGCTATCCAACGCTTTCCCTACTGTTGCACTCTCTGGAGTGGGAATAGTAATTTTTACCCTCCCGCTATCCAACGCTTTCCCTTCTGTTGCACTCTCTGGAGTTGGAATAGTAATTTTTACCCCTACGGTATCCAACGCTTTCCCTACTGTTGCACTATCTGGAGTGGGAATAGTAATTTTTACCCCTACGCTATCCAACACTTTCCCTACTGTTGCACTCTCTGGAGTGGGAAAAGTAATTTTTACCCCTACGCTATCCAACGCTTTCCCTACTGTTGCACTCTTTGGAGTGGGAACAGTAATTTTTACCCCTACACTATCAACGCTTTCCCTACTGTTGCACTCTCTGGAGTGGGAATAGTAATGTTTACCCTCCCGCTATCCAACACTTTCCCTACTGTTGCACTCTCTGGAGTTGGAATAGTAATTTTTACCCCTACGCTATCCAATGCTTTCACTACTGTTGCACTCTCTGGAGTGGGAATAGTAATTTTTACCCTCCCGCTATCCAACGCTTTCCCTACTGTTTCAGTGTCTGGAGTGGGAATAGTAATTGTTACCCCTACGCTATCCAACGCTTTCCCTACTGTTGCACTCTCTGGAGTGGGAATAGAAATTTTTACCCCCCCGCTATCCAACGCTTTCCCTACTGTTGCACTCTCTGGAGTTGGAATGATGATTTTTACCCCTACGCTATCCAACGCTTTCCATACTGTTGCACTCTCTGGAGTGGGAATAGTAATTTTTACCCCTACGCTATCCATCGCTTTCCCTACTGTTGCACTCTTTGGAGTGGGAATAGTAATTTTACCCCTACGCTATCCAACGCTTTCCCTACTGTTACACTCCCTGGAGTGAGAATAGTAATTTTTACCCTCCCGCTATCCAACGCTTTCCCTACTGTTGCACTCTCTGAAGTGGTAATAGTAAATTTTACCTTTCCCGCTATCTTACGATAAAAATATTGTAATTTTTTTATTAATATTATGTTTATATTTATATATATGTATTAACAAATCAATTTGTATGTTTTTTGTTTTTAACTTACATTAATTATTTATTAATTTTAAGGTTATTTAAGTATTTTAAGTATGTTTAAGTTAATTATATTTATTATTTCATTAAAATGTAATTAATTTAAAACATTTAAAAAAAATCGATATTTTGACTAACTATATTTTTTACATCGATATTTTTGATTCAATATTTTTGTACTTACCTATTTGGAGATAGGAAGTCGATATTTTTGTATTCTATATTTTTACCTCGATATTCTTGTAGTTCTATATTTCTGACATCGATATTGTTTCAGTGATCCGTCATGATCAATGGTATCTACATCTGTCAACAGTTTGAAACAAGGACTGGGAGACTTTTGATTGTGTATTTCCTGACTCGAAGAATCATGATTCCCAATAGGTTCCAGGGATTGTGGAACCAGTCAATCTGTCTCTTCCAATCCAGAAAGCAAATTAAATCTATTGCGTGTTGGGATATTGTAAGGATGATACTGAGTTAGTACGTTTCTGCCCATCCCCATAACCAATTGGGAACCGTTACCTGGGGGTAAAAGAAACCAAGAGGCAAAATATTAATCTCGCCCGTTGCTATCGCGTGGTTCCGGCTGTCTTGTAGAATTCTGTTAACCAACTGAGGGGATCTATAAGTCAAGACAATAGAGTCTCCAGCAAACAATTTCCCACGCGAACTCACAGACTGAACCCTTCTTGCCATCTTAAATTCTCTGAACAGAAATTCAGTTAAGCCCGTTTTCTTGCCTAACCAGTAAAGGGATTTATTTCTAAGTGTTTCCCAACATTCTAGTGCCTGAGTTTCCTTTTTTGGGACGTTAGCCAACACGACAATATATGGTGTGGCCGCCGGAGGTAAGTCAAAGTGATCGTCACCGTCCCAATTTGCATAGTCAGAATTATTATATTCAGAGTTTTGGGAGGGATGTGAGCGAGTGAGACTAGTGATTGGACCTAGTAGATTGTTAGCACTGTTCAAAGGCCCTAATCCTCCACTCAAATCAGTGGGTTTTGATAGAGTTATTTTTTCAGGGTTTCGAAGCCGCTCTCTCGTTATTTTGCTTGACAACGAATTGAGTGCGGGAGCTACTAATGTGATCTTTGTCCCAGGAATGAGATGGGGCTTCAGTATGAGAAACGGGAGTCCCAGTTTTCAAGTTTGAGCCAAAATTTGATGTCCCTGATCCAGATAGAAGGGGTCTCGAGTTTTTTCTGGATTGTTCATTATCACTAGCTATGCGTTCTTCAATGCGGGCTAATCTCAGATCCATTTGGTCTAGCCTAACTCTCAAATAGAGATCCAATCTTTCGATCAGTGTCGTTAAGTTCTTTGTGTCGTCACTCTGTGGGTCAGGGTTTTTCCTAGTCCCAGTTCTATCTTTAGTGGTAAATTTTCTTGGCCCCCGTTTTTTCTTTCCAATTTGAGCAGGGTTTTCTTTGGTGGGAGTGGTTTCTAAGCAAATTATAGGGCCAGAATCAGTTGGATTACTGTGGGCGGGGATGTTCTCCTCCAATATGAGGGTTTTATGCTTCTTTTAAGGGGGTTGTAGCGATGAATCTGAATCACTCAGAGCAATACCGTCCACAGTATGCTGGATACACCCGTTAGGGGGATTCTTAATTGTGTTGGATTGCCTTGAGGTGTCTGGGACCTCAGAGTGATGCGATTCATCATTCGCTCGTAAGGAGCCAACTTCTAAGGATTCTACTACTGAGTTAATATGTTTATCTTAAGCCCCCATGGCTCCAGTAAGATAACTCAGTAGGGTTTGTTGGGACTCAATATGGGCTCTTTTGCCTAAGGTGGACTTAGGGCTGGGTAATTTCCTTTTATCCATACTGTGTGCACCTACCACAACTGGTTGATTGGATGTAAGTCAGAACTAAATTTCTGGTCTTTTCAAGAAGTGAAATCGAAGCACCTCTCTATAATGGTGGATTCCTCAGCGGTAGTTAAGTAGGTCTATTTAACTTGTACAATCGCTGATGAGCTTGCCAAAGTTTGGAACAAAGCACTATGAACGCAATGAACACAGGTAGTTTAACAATAACAAATAAATCTGTTCTTATTGGTATGTTTGGTCAGTACAAGAGTAAAAACACCAAGAGAGTGGGCTCAGCCCGGCCTCAAACGGGCACAGACGGGCTGGGCCCGCGTACAGTTTTGAGTCCCCGGGGGCGGGAACGCTGCTGCTCGCCTCTCGCAAGACCGCGCTGCCCTCTGGGAGATAGAGTCCAAGGTGGCTCGCGGTCCGTGGATTGAGCAGAGGCAGAGCGCTGCGGCAGCGATTCACGTGCGAAAGAGGAGTCCACAGCGAGCGAGGCAACAACAGTCCAGGGAAGCAACAGGATCCTGCAAAGGTTCAGGTGACCGGAGGGTAGTTGGGCTCAATGGTGCAAACAGAAGTTTTTCTATTAATATTCTTTGTGTGTTTTCCCATTAAAACTGGATTTTGTTACTTTTTATCTTTTTTTTCTTCCTTTTAACGCCTCAAAAATGCCAGGTCACAAGTCACAAATGGATAAAACCAACTGCTCAAATCTTATTTCCCCCTGCTTTGCCTCTCACCTTACTTTTCAGCCAGCCGCAGCCAATGAAGTTAAACTCTCCCTTAGAAGTCTGGGACCTTGCCCCTAGCCACCGGGAGCCGCTCCGAATTCTGGCTCCTCCGCTGCAGCTTCAGCGGAAAACACCTGCACAGCCAGCTGTCCACACAAATCAAATCGATTGAGCAGCCCACCACCAGTCGCGGCCCGGGTCTCTCCGCTCACATGCAGCACCTGCCTCACCCAGGACCCAAACAGTCTGCCAGCCTGTGCACAGCCGGTGAACAAGCGTGTTGATCAAAACGGCTGCAGTGGGGGCCAACACCTCAACCGAGATCGGAGCAGCATGCCCTTCTCTTCCTTGCACCGCCCAAGGCACGTAACCAGCAGCAGCTGACGAAGAATCCGCCTCTCCTGATCCCACCAGTCAGTCACTAAGCAAGAGTCAGAGACAGAAAATAAATCAATAATGAACAAAAATAGATTACTTAAGGGGACTTTTTCAGATGGAATGTTCAGTCACGTATATTTTGGAGTATCCCATGTGGGAAACTCAAAATAAGGCCCCAAAACTGACTCATTAAGAAATGTTTGAAATGCTTCAAGGTTTAATCTTTTTCATAATGTAATTTTCATTTTTTTTAACAAACAAAATCGATATATGAATGTAAATAAATGTACTGTAATGTTGTACTAATGTTGTACTAATGTTTGACTATACTGAAAGCCAGAAACAACAGGTGATGGACAGAATGCAGAACATTGTCATACATTCACCCCAGTACAGAGATCTGGGCCTAAATCCATCGTGTTTTTGCACTCCACACCACCCCAGGTCAGACATGGCCATATGCAAATCAGCCTTGACCCTGTGCCTCATGGGAACAGTCCAGCCCGAACTGCCAAGCCAAGTCTTTCCTGGACCGGAATCAAGCATCCAAGGACCGGTTTCTGGCTGTCAGCCGTCATCAGCCTGGATAGCTTGACTTCAGTGGTGTGGAGAGCATGGGACTCACGTCTGAGCATACCCATACCACTCGGGGCGACAAAGGCAAAAACAACAGGTGATGGACAGAATGCAGAACATTGTCATACATTCACCCCAGAACAGAGATCGTTTTTTTGCACTCTGTTCGGGCTGGACTGTTCCCATGAGGCACAGGGTCAAGGCTGATTTGCATATAGCCATCTCTGACCTGGGGTGGTGTGATACAAAAGGGGGTGAAAAAGGGGGTGCAAAAGGGGGTGGTAAAAAAGGGGGTGGTGTGGAGCGCAAAAAAACAATGGATTTAGGCCCAGATCTCTGTACTGGGGTGTATGTATGACATTGTTCTGCATTCTGTCCATCAATTGTTTTTGCATTTGTCGCCCCGAGTGGGATGGGTATGCTCAGACGTGAGTCCCATGCTCTCCACACCACTGGAGTCAAGCTCTCCAGGCTGATGAAGGCTGATAGCCAGAAACCGGTCCTTGGATGCTTGATTCCGGTCCGGGAAAGACATGGCTTGGCAGTTCGGGCTGGACTGTTCCCATGAGGCACGGGGTGAAGGCTGATTTGCATATAGCCATGTCTGACCTGGGGTGCTGTGGAGTGCAAAAAAACGATGGATTTAGGCCGAGATCTCTTTACTGGGGTGAATGTATGACATTGTTCTGCATTCTGTCCATCAATTGTTGTTTTTGCATGTGTCACCCCGAGTGGGATGGGTATGCTCAGACGTGAGTCCCATGCTCTCCACACCACTGGAGTCAAGCTATCCAGGCTGATGAAGGCTGATAGCCAGAAACCGGTCCTTGGATGCTTGATTCCGGTCCGGGAAAGACATGGCTTGGCAGTTCGGGCTGGACTGTTCCCATGAGGCACAGGGTCAAGGCTGATTTGCATATAGCCATGTCTGACCTGGGGTGGTGTGGAGTGCAAAAAAACGATGGATTTAGGCCCAGATCTCTGTACTGGGGTGAATGTATGACATTGTTCTGCATTCTGTCCATCAATTGTTTTTGCATTTGTCACCCCGAGTGGGATGGGTATGCTCAGACGTGAGTCCCATGCTCTCCACACTACTGGAGTCAAGCTATCCAGGCTGATGAAGGCTGATAGCCAGAAACCGGTCCTTGGATGCTTGATTCCGGTCCGGGAAAGACATGGCTTGGCAGTTCGGGCTGGACTATTCCCATGAGGCACAGGGTCAAGGCTGATTTGCATATAGCCATGTCTGACCTGGGGTTGTGTGGAGTGCAAAAAAACGATGGATTTAGGCCCAGATCTCTGTACTGGGGTGAATATATGACATTGTTCTGCATTCTGTCCATCAATTGTTGTTTTTGCAGTTGTCACCCCGAGTGGGATGGGTATGCTCAGACGTGAGTCCCATGCTCTCCACACCACTGGAGTCAAGCTATCCAGGCTGATGAAGGCTGATAGCCAGAAACCGGTTCTTGGATGCTTGATTCTGGTCTGGGAAAGACATGGCTTGGCAGTTTGGGCTGGACTGTTCCCATGAGGCACGGGGTCAAGGCTGATTTGCATATAGCCATGTCTGACCTGGGGTGGTGTGGAGTGCAAAAAAAGATGGATTTAGGCCCAGATCTCTGTATTGGGGTGAATGTATGACATTGTTTTGCATTCTGTCCATCAATTGTTGTTTTTGCATATACTGAAAGCCAGAATATGTTTTTTTACTTTTTTCCAATGGTAAAACAAGATCAAAATTATTTAAATAACTTAGGATAATTTGGAGTCAAATATTTAATCATTTGACTCTGTTCTAAAGTGGATTAGAAATGGATCAAGCACTTTGGATTTACCTATGCTGTGAATATAATTTGAAAATACAACACAAATGCTTTGAATTATTTCAATGACCTAAGAAAATACATAGTTCATGGTACATTGATACAGAACTTCAGTACCGAATCAATTAAATAAATGTTAACATCTGAAAAATACTTACATTACTTTAAGTAAGTTTTCCCATTGTGAAATACCCAAACAAATGAAACAGTTTTTCAGTTTACACAAATATTGATACAACATGGTAGTAAATATTAATTCACATTGAAATAAATCAGCTACTTTTGCCTTGTACACACAAGGTACAAAGGGATTTTTGCTTTATATTCATTTTTATGACATAAATTCACTATTCATAACAACAAATCATAACCATTCAGAGGTGTTAAACAGTTCCAGCAGAAAATGGTTAAGAGTAATGATCAAAATAATATAGGAGCAGTAATGGGAAATTACAAAACTGTATCTAAATGGTTCCTGAAGATGTTCCCTACAATCCGGAGATAATGACAAAAGTAAACCGAAGTTTAAAAGTCTTGAAGAAGGTGAAATATAGACATTTAGAAAATGTTTTGTGAAAAAACTTCATGATCAGTTATATTTACACAGATACAATAAAACGTTTGTATACGTCTTTACAGCATCTTCAAGAGAAGGCGAAGGGGACATTGGCCAAGATGGCGGGGACGTAGCTGAACATTGTGTTTCGAGTGGTGAAACATCTGACACCGATGGACACAGTGGCATGGAGGGTGAGGTGACTGGAATGGAGGCCACAACCTCCTCATCATCTTTGGAGGCCTACACAAGTGACGAGTCCCTAGTGGTGGTGGATCCTACAGGAACTGTACCAACCTACTCCTTGTTGACAACCGAGAGACCTATCTCTACCCTCCCACTTGCTCCCACCCAGTTGGCCAAACCCAACCCCCTAAAAGGGCTGAGGTCTCCTTTGGCACAGGCAGCTCACCCCCAGCCCCTGTCACCCCGGCTGCACTGAGTGAGAAAGCTACTGACCTCTAACGCAGCATCTCCATGGGCCAGGTTGTGATAGTAAATGGTATCCAGTGCCTTACCTGCCAAATGCAACAAATGGTTGTATTTCTGGATCCACAGTTCAATGTCTGGCATGCAGAGATTGCTTGCAATAATAGCCTCCTCACTCACCCCAGCCTCACAACCAGCTTACCCTTTGGCCCCAACTCAGGACCCTAACTCAACCCAAATCCCAACTCTCACCCCAATCCTAAGCACACTAAATTTTTTGCAGGCACCCACTCCAACAGAAACAAGCAGCACAATCACACACATAAACCGAAACACACAAACAACAATTAAAAACTATTGACACTACACCCACAGGCCCCACAGGCACAACACCCACAACCACCACACTACTACCACACCCACAACCACCACCATATACCACCAACACACCCGCAAGCACCACCCCTGTCACAACCGCCACACACACAACTACCAGCACACCCAAAATGCACCACAACCACCACCAAACCCACAACCACCAGCACACCCACAAGCACCACAACCACACCCACAAGCACACCAACCGCACCAACCACCACAACAACACACTCGTCAAGACCAAAGAACACCTACACAGAAAACAACACCAACTAAATGCAAATAAAAAACACACATCAGAATTCCAAACACCACCCAAAAACACATATCCAAACAAACACAATAGGCATCAGCCCAACATGCAAATGCCAAACATACAGACACATGCACCTTCCTCACTCCAGCTCCCTCTGCCTCCAAAACCAATTCCTCTACCACCCCTCCTACCAATACTCCTCTTCCCAAATTCACCACTTACCTGTCCTTAACCCCTGTCAAACTCAAACCCACCCCTTGTAAGAAAAATCCTTGAGGTACCTGCTCTGTGTCCAATTGAGGCCCCTGCCTGAAGGAGGTACACTTAGGCAGCATATTTAGAAAGCAAGTTATGTGCATCAAAGCCACATGCTGTTGTAGTGGATACAGTTTGTTCTTTTGACTTTTTATTTTAACAAAATGTTCATGAAAGAAGTATTTATTCATTTATAAATAAAATATTTAAATTCTACAAAGTTTGTCCTAACGTTAATATTCATTTACAAGTCATTAATCATTGAAATGTTAATGATGAAAATGTGACATACATATTCTTACTTACATTTTGGACAGAATGTACATATGTTTTTCCAAATTACATATTTGTACAGTAAATACATCAGTAATAATAAAATATTAATGGACATTAACATTTTGGTGCAAGCATTCTTCATGATAATGGACATCTACATCAATCAATAAAACAATTGTTTCTTTGTTTTTTAAGTTTTAATACAGGGCTGTTTGTGTTAACTTGATAAGAGCTAAAAAAATAAACATATTTGCATTATACTTTACAAAAATAATGAGAAAATTAAAATTTCACATAAATCAGAAAATGCACTAGACATGGGGAGATTATAAATTAATGATTTAAGTTGAGAACTAACATTGATTTTACATTTATTTGAAAAAAACGTTTTATCTTGTCTAGTGCAATTTCTAAATTATTTTAGATTTAATAATGTGTAATACATATGATTAGAATTTGATAGTTTATGAAAAATAATTAAACACATCTGTATGGACACATTTGTTGTTTGATTAATGTCAATTTTTGTGTAAGTATCTATTATCATGAAGGCATCTTGCACCAAATTTGAAATAAAAAAAACTTTATACAGGTGAGACAATTCAAAAGGAAAAGTAAAAAAGAAGCTTATCTTCGATTCCAGCTATGACAGTGTTGATTTGCTTCATGGCCAAACAGCAGCAGCAAAGAAAGGACTTGTATGATGGGGTTCACAACGGAAATGGAAATGGAAGAAAAAAAAAAGGAGGTAAGTTGCGCTGACGGTAAAACATATCATGATTGGCCCAGCGGAAATATTGGATGTACTTCCTCTGACATCCGCTTTTACCTCTGGTGCCATTGACGTGGGTGGAAAATTGACATAGACGGTGGCACTCGGACAGACTATTGTCCATGGACTTGTCAGCATCTAAAATGAGCAGGCTGGCTGCCTCGTAGGCAGACTGAGAAATCGATGGGAAAGTGACTGAGGAACCTAATCCACCAAGATCTAAATCACGCCCAAAGTCTTTTGCCGCTTTCACACCAAAATCTTTAAGCATATATTTAGCTAATGCTGTCCATGTTGCGCTGAAAAATGACAAAAGCCTTTCACGGCTCTAGGCACAGAATAAAATAAAAATTACAGAGTAGTGGGAGCCACTATGCAGTTATAATTAGGATTCCAAGCGATTGAAATTCCTTAGATGTTCGCTATCTATTAGGGGAGGTAGAATTTGCGGAGTTGCCCCACGCAAAATTCCGCGAAATGGCAAGGGGCTCCGTGAGCAATTCTGCGAAATGGCAAGAAATCGCCGCGAGCACGCTGAGATTTCTTGCTGCACCCGGGAACTGCTTTCATGATTGCACCTCAAACAGCCTAAATTACAAGTGTCCTTCACAGATCGCGAAGTTGTTTAAACCCCAGCACAAAGAGGTGATATAAATCCTACTAATGGATTTCTGATGCACTGGTCGAGGCAGGAAATATCTGCTCCAAGTAGTCTGTAGAAAGGATGGAAACACGTTTGGTTGCAAAAATCTACTAAGGTTTCAGCAGGAATATCATTGCCTCCACTAACTCGTTTTTTTCCTGAAAGCCTGTTAGACAACAGAATAATTTGACTACTGAAAGTGCTCAGGTATTTTATGTAAACGCATGATTTTCATGCTATTACCATGTGTTTTTGGAAGTTCCGCTGTTACTGTTTTTGCTGTTACTGTTTTTTCTGCGCATTTTCCTTTGCTCTCGGACTGCTTTTGAACAACTCATTTCAGATGTACTAACACGGATGAAGTGCAGCATATGACAGCTCCATTAGGGAGAAGCAACTGCAAGCAACAACTACATAAATGCGCTGATTTGATGTTGTGCAGTCACAAGCTCATGCACCAATAGGTTGCGGAAGCTAAGCAAGTTTCGCTCGCAATAGATTAGTCTTAAAATAAAATGCAACTTGCAGATTCTGCAGGCGATGGTTTGTGGGAAAAGTATGCAGTCTTTCTTTTCCGTGATAGACTCTTTCACGAAATGCCATCTAGACAAAATGCAAAAACAGGTGGTGGACAGAATGCAGAACAATGTCATACATTCACCCCAGTACAGAGATCTGGGCCTAAATCCATTGTTTTTTTGCTCACCATGCCATTCCAGTTTGAACCCAGCCATATGCAAATCAGTCTTGACCCTGTGCCCCATGGGAACAGTCCAGCCCGAACTGCCAAGCCAGGTCCTCCCTGGACTGGAAACAAGCATCCAAGGACCGGTTTTGGGCTATCAGCCCTCTTCAGCCTGGATAGCTTGATTCCAGTGGCATGGAGAGCACGGGACTCAGTCAATTTACTGGTGAGGCACAGATTTGATGAATTAGTAAATGCATTAGAGAGGAAAAGCTCTGCTCAATGTGGACAGTGTGAAGACGTGTTTCTGATGCACGCTGCTCACCGTGACTTCTCTGGTACGGTGCGTGTGCGGCACCCTTCTGTGAGGCAGTGTGCTACCGCGGTGTGCTTTGGAGGATCCATTTCCAATTTGGTTTGCACGAGTTATGCTCTTTCTGACCACGTATGTCATACATGTTAAGACCACGTGTGTCATACAGGTATGTAGCAGGTGTTTGTGGAGTGGACTTTCGCTTGTGGAAATCCTGCCTCTGTTTGTCGGATGTGTGGTTGCCCAACTTGGCGGTGTTCCTCTTGTAAGATCAAGGGGTCGGGCACAGGCCCCCGCGGTGAGCACCGTGTTCCACTGGACCTGGCAGCAGATGTGGTGTCTTCTAGCTGCACTGAGCACAATATAATATATTTTATATATATATAATATAATATCTGAATAAACACGGCTTTCTTTTCACACGTACGCATTAGTCTCCAGGACAGAATTAAGTAGCTGGGATCGAATATGCACACCATTTGTTAATTGCTGAATAAAGGTCTCCAATGAAGGGAGTACCGGGGCTGCATGGTGAGGTTTATTTAATACCTCATGCCCCCGAATTCCGTTCCGCCGCGGATCGCAGAAGTTTTGACATTTCCGCGTTCCCCGCAGAATGGGGTTTTGGGGGGGGTTGCCGACCACCGGGGGGCTTTGGGGCCGGGGGGGGGGAGACCTGAGCACTGGTTTTCACGGGGGTTTGGGTTGGTTGGGCTTCCTTGTGCGGTTTGGGCTGTTTTGGGGCTGGGTTGTTGGGCTGGTTGGGCTGGGGGATATTTCTACGGCCATCTTGTGTCACTGTCCAACATTTCGGTGGCAGTGACACAGCGGCCGGAGGGGATCCCTGGGCTCGTGGTTTTTGCCCTCCCACCCTCCCTTTTTCCTCCTGTTTTGGCGGGGGGGGGACTTGGTGGTTGGACCGTGCCTCGGGGGAGGGTGTTCCCTAGGGCAGTGTTTCCCAAACTGTGGTCCACGATCGCTAGGGGTCGTGACACATTCCCAGGGGGTCCGCAGGCAGCAGTTTTAAAAGCAGTGCAAATGTTCTAAGTATAATTAGAAGTTTTTGAGCAACAATAAAAGTGTCAAGACCAAGATAACACCAGTGATTAATGTTCCTGCTGGAGAGAGATGAGTTTTGTCCAGTGGCAGCTTGACCTATTTAATGTAGCACAGAGGGGTAATATGCCTCTTGTAAAGAAAGTGTGCCTCTATTTATTTTTTTAACTGTGTTTGATCTGCATAGATCAATGGGTTACTGCTTTTGTCACAGAGATTCTTTAGTTACTGTGCAGTTTATAAGTGACAATTGTGATCTAGCACAGAGACGTATAAACTGACATCAAAAAGATGTTTGCAAATTGCATGGTACAAGATAGTAACTTAAGTTTCTTCCCAGTCTTTCATTATCCTGATTCTGCTAAAAAGGTTTATTTGAATGGAAATAAAGTTTCATTGTTGAAGTCAATGCTAAACACTGTTATGCCTACCAGTATGAATGATGTGAATCCTACAACTAGTAGTCACCTTTGCCTTATGTTATTACATGTATGATTCATTGTCTCTATAGGGTAGATTTACAATGAAAGTGACTCAGTGAGTGCTGCAATCCATTTGGCTATGCTGCACTTAGTGACTTTCAAATCAGGGGGATGCAACATGATTAGCATAGTATGTTGCAAATCAGTGCTCTCCCTGCGCTGGTGCACAAACTGCTGCCATGTGCCGGCACAGGCACCCTTGTACCATGGTGCAAGGATGCCTGCGTTGTGGGGAAATTGTTTATGTTCAGGTAGGATTCCCTTTCTGCACATAAACAATCACTAGAGGGGATTTCATCTTCCTAAACAACGAGGAGAAATTAATACATTTCTTCTTGTTGCACCTCCCTACGCCTTCCTTGGGGAGGTGTAGCATTCGGACGCATTTCCAGATTCATGATTTCTCGTAAATCTGGAAATGTCTGGTTTCATGGGTGTTGCTTGGGAACACTCACAGCAAAACCCATGAAACGCACCTTTCACGCAAAGTCCTGTGTGCAAATGGGCCATATTTATAAGAACAGGAAAAGTCACGCAGGGTGGCTTTTCCTGTTCTTATAAATATGGGGCACTAAAATGCGCCGCCGGAGCGTCACTTTTTGTGACGCACCGGTTGCGCAAGGGTCTTGTAAATCTGCCCTATATGTGTGTGTGTTGTAAAGTGCTCTGACATCCTACAATGGTATGAGAGATGCTATAAAACAAATGAAATACATGTGACAGAGGGACTATGGAGAGACGAGAGGCACTGTTGGAGTGTGATAAAAAGGGAATCACTGAAGAACCCGAACAAAGATTATCGTATCCTGGTGCATAGCAAAGTCATCATTTACTATTCTTTTAAAGCTAATACAATTCAATATATAATTATAAATGTGTTGTAGAATGCACTATTGTTTTCTAAATTGTCTTGGGGGGAGAGCCTCCCAAAGTCCCCTTTGTAGTGGTTCGAGTCACTCACTGCACTTGGTGTGCACCCTGTGGGGACTGGTCTGAAAACATTTGCCAGGGCTGCTTTGGGTTTCCAGACTGGCCCTGGCAGGAGCAGGAGCCTCGTAGTGAGAAATAAAGCCAATCATTTAAAAGTTAGTCATGGAGATGCAGCACCAACCTTCCCAATAAAGTTTTTAGTTTTTGCAGATTCTTTCAATATAAAATACTAAAATCCTTAGTAATTCGACTATTTGTTTTGTGTTCACACCTGTGTTTATTTTTTTCGGATTACTGTTTAAAATTTAAATTATACAGATTGCTATGGGGTCCCCGGCTTCCAGTGCTGACTCAATGGGGGTCCTCAGGAACCAAAACTTTGTGAACGACTGCCTAGGGGGTCCTTAGTTCTGGGGCTGCAGTGTTTAGCGGGGGGGGGGGGTTTGTTGCCTAGGTGGACCTGAGGGGGTTTGTTGGGAGCCGGGGCGTCAGGTTGGTTAGGTTGGTGGTTCCGTGTCGCTGGAGCAGGTGCTGGTGTGCTATGCAAGGGATTGGCGGTTTTCATAGAGAAAAGGCGCTAAGTTGGAGCACTGTGATGGTTTATACAGGGGTTGGGGTTTCTTTGCAGGGGTCAAGGAATGTTTAATTCAGAAAGGAGGCATGTGGCGGAGGAGATGTGGTGGTTATGTTGTGAGTATGTTGGGTTTGAGGGGATATCTTTTAGGGGGGGTGGGGGTTTGATTAGGTATTTCTTATTTAGTGAGGCTTAGTTTTGTTCGGCGCAGGCCAAGGTTATTGGGTTTTCAGGATGCACCTGCTTCCAATAAAGCGGCCTTTGTCACACCTTACTACAGTGTCTGTGGTCGGTCATTCCCCCCCCGCCCTTCTGGGTGGGCCCCAACGCGGAAATACCAAAAGTTTGCAAGTTTTGCGTGCGGGAATGGAATTTGCCACCCACCCCTACTATCTATTAACTTTGCACCCATGTTATGAATCTCAATGAAACTTTCCAGACCTATCTTTTTCTAAATTGAGAAGACGATGGAATGTTTAGCAGAGATTCATCAAGAGGGTGATTAGAAAAAAGGGTGCTCCAATGTACCTTTTTCTGCCAATGTATTTTCCATAGTCTTTTGTCACACATAGTGGTCAAACGGGCAGGTGTATATGCAAGAAATATTTGCTAGATTATAGACTATGGGCTGTAGATGATCTTTTTTGGTATTAAAGTTAAGTATGATGCATGTTTTTTTAAAGTTATAAGGCATTTAAATTTAATGCTATCTGTTGCCACAGTATTTTGCAAACTTTCACGAAAGTACTACAGTACATGACAAACACAAGTCAGTAACTGATTGTCTAATGACTGCCTTTACAAATGTTTTAGGGCTGC
This sequence comes from Lissotriton helveticus, assembly GCF_964261635.1. NCBI lineage: Eukaryota > Metazoa > Chordata > Amphibia > Caudata > Salamandridae > Lissotriton > Lissotriton helveticus. The sequence goes on from NC_136068.1 coordinate 443,327,692, forward strand.
TATATTTCTCTAAGCACACTTTGGCTGAGTTCTTGGTTTTGGGCTTAGATATAGGTAAATATTAGGTTTTACATGTTTCCCTACTTATTATCACTTTATTAAAGTGGTACTATGCAGGGAAATTTAATTATATTATTTTATATATTCCAAAGAACATGTGACAGAGTTCTGCGGTAGTATCTAGAAAGTACTTCAACTTAAAAAAAAATGTATATTTAAAAAAATATAAACACTAATACACTTTATTTCAAATTGTCGTGTACTACAGTGTATTATGACATTTAATTTACTATAAAAAAGTATACAGAGTAACAGGGAACTACCTACAAAATAAAAAATTACAATTAAGTGCATTTTTTGATAATCACACTTCTTGCTAGATATCACTGTGGTACTCCGTAAACTTACAATATATACATTTATATAATGGGTCTGATTCACAGAACTAACTTAAGAGAAAATCCTAAACTTACTACCTTTTTGGTATTCACAGAAGGCACTTGCTCATTTTGGTATTCACAGAAGGCACTTACTCATTGATGAGTGAGTGCCTTCTGTGAATACCAAAATGAGTAAGTGCCTTCTGTGAATACCACAATTGTAGTAAGTTTAGGATTTTCTCTTAAGTTAGTTCTGTGAATTGGGCCCAATATTTTTTCCCTATGTATTACCACTTTAGTAATGTGGTAATAGGATGTCTTGTTCAATCATAGCTTCAAACACAGGTTGAATTCTAGCCACTGTCTCAAGCGTAAGATTATATTGTGGTGTTCTTGGATATTCTGCATTTAGTTTAACCTAGATACAAGCCGGCTTAGCTCCTCGGATGAGTCCGATGTCCTTTCCAGAAAAATCCCAAACTAGGTCCCTCGCTGTATCTCTGTATCTCTGAGATCTAATGGTAAGTCTTCCACTGTCAAAATGGGGAACAGGGAGATGCACATGTTTTGGTTTGCTAGTTTAAAGGCAATATCCTCATAATTTGTCTGAAGTTCGATTCCCTTCGGTGTGCAATAGATAGTGCAATTTACCTTACTCAGTAAGTCACGCCCTAACAGTCACATAGAACTAGAATCACACACCACAAATTGATGATTATTCTCAAATGTCCCTATCTTCTCAGGTACTTCTTCAGTAAGGGGGTTTGATAATGTTTATTTGCAACTCCTACAGCTTGGATTGTTTTCTTTAGAGGGGTAGGTTTTGAACCACTGCTCTTCTCACAGTAGAGCCAGTAGCACCAGAATCAATCAGGAAGGTGAAATGGTGACCATCTACATCAGCATCAACATATGGTCCGCTCTGGTCTACCTCTAAGACTGCACCAAGAGTTCAGTCTTCCTCCCCCTTCAGGAACCGCCATAAGGACTGATCTGAGCTGTACTCTTTTGATGCATCAAATATGGGAAACTGTTGGTACGAGATATTCTGATGGGACATTTTCTGATTCTCATTCATGTCTGTATTCTGATTAAATTGGGCACTATTTGCACATTGCTGTGTCAATGGAGGCTGTGGTACTTTAATCATAGGATCTTGTGTCAAATATTGGATTCTCGATATGGGAACATTCTGAGGTTGCATAACATTACCCTGGGACTGATTTAACCCTCCATTTTGTTCTTGATTTGCAGGATTAAAGGGACATTTATGCTTTCAATGCCCAAACCTTTTGCAATATTGACATGGGTTTGACTTTTTTAACTTGGCAACATTAACTCAAGTCTTGGGATCTATAGGAATAGCTCTTTCTCTTCATTGTCCCTGAAATCCTCCACTTTGATGCATCAGAGTACCAGGTAGGTAGACTCACTGCAGAGTAGTAGCATTCCCTGCATAAAGCTGTCCCTGACCCCTTTGAGCAGCTTTCATCTGTGCTACCTTCAATTTCTCTTTCAGCTTTTTATGCTTCATTTCAGTTCCGTCACAACAGTCAGTCACAAATCAGGACACAAACTGTCCCATACCCTTAGGTTCTAGACTGTCCACCCGCTATACTGTTCGAATGCGTGCAGCAACCTTTCATAAAATTCATGAATCATCTCTTTAGGATCTTGGGTCATCCTGTCAATCTTTATCCAATCAATTTACTGCTGTCACACCTTTGCTTTCAACAAAGTAATCACCTGCCTGTATTTCTTCATTACTACAGGTAAAAGACCATTGGTCACTGGAACTCTTTCAGGGTCTGCTTCAGGCCATTCTCTAACTAACTTACATGCCGAATATAGATCACTAGTGACCACAATTTCAAACATGTTCAAATCAATCCACAACACCTTCAAGATTTTCACATATCAGTCAACCTGTTTGTCCCATTCTACAGACTTCTCTCTCAATCTTGAAAAATCATTTGTAAAAGCCAAAAGATCTCCTCTACTCCAAGGTACATGCATATAACCTCCGCTTGGTACTTCCCAAAAAGGGAAAGCTTTAACACTCATTCCTGTCTCCCCCAACCGAGGAGGTTCTCCTGTTGTTCTTTTTGATTGATTGATTGGTTGATTGATTGATTGTGAGATTTATATAGCGCTCGAATGCCCAAGGGTGTCTAGGTGCTGCAACAGAGGAGTTTGACAGAATTATGAAAGAGGAGGTAAGAATTAGTTTGAAAATGGCCAAGTTTTCAGTGATTTCTAAAAGAAAGTAGTGTTGGGAAATTTTTAATAACTAAAGGAAGCATGTTCCACAGTTTTTCAGTGTTCAGGATAAAGCTACTTCCTCCCCAGCGAACTTTCTTAAATTTGGGTGTCTGGAGGAGTTTACTCTGAGCTGAGCATAGCATTCTGCATGGATGATACCATGAAAAGTGCTGTTTCAGGAAAGCAGGTCCGGTTCCATGCATGCCTTTGTACGCTAGACATTGGGATTTAAATTCTGTCCTCTTTTTTACCGGGAGCCAGTGGAGTCTTTTTAAGCCTTGGGATATGGACTGGAACTTGGGAATATTCAGCAACATTCTGGCAGCAGCGTTTTCCACCTGCTGAGGTTTGAGCATGTGCTGTTTCAGAAGGCCCAAATAAAGGGCATTTCCTTAGTCCAGTCTGGGCATGGCTAAACTTGTCACCAGTGATCTTACTGCGTCTGGGGGGATAAAGGCTCTCACCTTCTGGATTGACTTCAGTGTTAAATAAACCTGAGAGGCGACCTTGTTGATCTGATGTTGGAAAGTAAGTCTGTTGTAAAAGATGATGCTCAGATTCTTAACCTTGTGCACTGGGGTTGGAAGAGTTCCTATATCAGGAGGTCACCAGTTCTGTGACCATAAGGAGGTGTCGGATCCCAACAGGAGAACGTCTGTTTTGCTTCCATTTAGCTTTAGGCCGTTTGCACTCATCCATTGGTTTACGGGGGACATACATTGATTGTGTCGTCCGTGTAGGAAACCAGCGAAAAGCCAAACTGCCTGATGATGTCAGCTAAAGGGGTCACTTATAGATTGAACATGGTAGGACTCAGTGAGGAGCTCTGTGGCACCCCACATGGAAGTGTGAACTGTTCTGAACAGGAATCACCAATCTGAACATTTTGCAACCTATTGTTTAAATAGGATTTGATCATATTTAGAGCAGCGTTCTTAACTCCCACCTTTTGGAGCCTTCTGATAAGAATATCATGGTTCACGGTGTCAAAAGCCGCCGAATAGATCCAATAGGATCAGGGCGGCCTTTGCACCTGTGTCCAGAGTGGTACAAAGCTCCTCTGCTGCCATAACCAGGGTGGTCTCAGTTCTGTACCCTTGTTGAAAACCATATTGGGATGAATCCAGCAGGTCTTCCGGAGGCACAAAGGCAGTAAGTTGGGAGTTTAGAACTTTCTCCAGGATCTTAGTCGGAAAAGTAATCCTCGTGATAGGTCTATAGTTGTTGTGGTCGCTGGGATCCAAATAGTTTTTTTTTAGTCGAGAAAGGATTGAGACCGTTTTTCACACATCTGGGAAAAGGCCAGAACTGATAATCTCTTTGAAAAGTAAACTAAGTTGCTCACTAATACTATCAGATGCCAGTTGAAATATTTTAGGGGGGCATGGATCTGATGGTGCTTCAGATTTTATTGATCTAACTATATGCGAGATCTGTTCTCCATTTGGTGAGATGAAGGAATCCAAACCATGGGGTATCCACTGGGATGTCGGTACCCTTATCTGTGAGGGAATCAAAAAATGGACTGCACTTTGTCCTTAAAAGACCCTGCAAGTTGGTTGCAGAATACCACACTGCTGTCCTCTATTAGTGGTGCCAGTAGTTTTACTAATTCCTTTAGGGTCGCAAAGAGTATTTTACTAGAGTTGCCTGCCTGCCTGATTTTCTCTGAGAAGTAACTACTTTCTTGTCTAGGATCAATTTTTTATACATGCTCAGAGATTGTGCATATAAAGTTTTCTCGGCTTCAGTATAGATTTTTCTCCAGCGTCTCTCAGATTTTCTACAGAGTTGCTTCTGAGTACGCAGTGTGTCACAGAACCAGGGATCGGATTTCTTTGTTCGCGTGAGGGTTTTTTTTCCGGAGCTAGTGCATTCACTGCCTCTTCAACCCAGTTGGTGAAACTATCAGTTGCTGAGTTTACTTCGGACAATAGTTTCAGTTTAGAGGATGCTAGTGCTGATTGCTTCAGCTGCGGGCAGATATTCCTCCAATTTTGCCCTTTTATTATCCCTTGGGTGGTATGAGGGTGAGGGATTTGGTGAGTGGAGGTAACTACAAACGAAATGGCCTTGCGGTCTGACCATGGGATTGGAAAAACCTCCTGTACTTTTAGTTGGGAATTGGATGTAAAAATTCCATCTAGAGTGTGACCTGCATCGTGAGTTGAATGCTTGACTATCTGTTACATTGAGGCACTGGCCATAATCTCTGATAGAGAAGCTGTATATTGGTCATTTGAATTTTCTAGGTGGCAATTAAAATCACGTAAAATAGGGAAATCCTGTGAATTGGTGCTAGATTCGATAATAGGGCTAATGATTTCTTTGAATTTGTTTTTGGCCCCAGGGGTTCTATACAGTAATGTGCCATTGAACATATTGTTGTCACTTAAAGTGATTCTAAAACAGAGCAATTTGCAGTCTGGTCTGCGTCCTGTTGGGGAGCTTTTTATAAGTATTGTATCCTTGATAATGATCGCTAAGTCACCTGCCCCCTTGTCCTGTCTATCATTCCTAATTAATTTATCGCCTTGAGGGATGGCTAGGGACAGCTCAAGATCAGAGGTGCAGTCTGACCATGTTTCGGTAAAGAAAGCCATATCTATTTTGTGTGCTCCAAGCAGCTCTGCAAATTCAGTGTTCTGTTTGATCTGAGAGCGAGTGTTCAAGACCAGATCTAAGAATGACTTGGGTTAAGGTACTTGCTGGCATTAATCCTGTTTCGTGCAAGGACAGCCTTTTGTTTTTGCGAAGAAAAAAAAGAGGAATGAACCCTTAGGGAATATTGTTTCATGCATATTTAATGAGTTCTTGGAGAAATCAATAATCCTGTGCTAGGGAAAATCCCAAAAGCTTAAGAGTCTGTTTCTAAGAATTTGTTGTGACTTAGGCTAGTCACTGTTGGACATGGAGATGACGTATTTAGGATGGACCGCCTAGAGCACACGTCAGATAAGGGACAGCCTCTGTTGCTCGTTATTGTGAAGGGAGGGCTAATGTAGGTGAAAGGGCATTAAGTGGGTGAAAGTGTCTGCCTGTCTTTGTGGCACGAAGGATTTGTGCCTCTGAAATGGTGCACCTATGTTAGGGCCTCAATCTAACACATTACACCCACTCAAATCTATGAACAATCGTGAATAACCCATTAAAAGCAAACCACGTGACTAAAATAGGCATTTACATATAATTGGCAGGTAGTTGCATGAAAGTGGTTTATGAGCTGAAAATATAGCAGCTGTTAAAATATGTAAAATTGCTATAGACTCTGTGGAGACAGGAAAAATCTATACTATCATTAAAAAAATACTATTTAGAGTCAGTAGTTACTTATAAAAGTTTCTGTTTATAAAGTTTAAAACTACATGCTGTTCCAGAAAAAAACAAAAGGTCAATTTAGAGGGAAAGCTCCAAGCACTCGGTGACAGTTGAAACAATAAGAGAAAAAATGTTTCAGCACATGTTTTGTAAAAATAGAATCAAAAAAGTGCTGGCTGGGAGACACAACATTTTTGTTTCTAGTTGTTGCAGGGAACGGACCTTTTTAATACCTCACAGAATCATTGTGGGAGCACAGAATGAACAGTGCTGCCAGTTTCTGGTTCTGAGGCAGCCAGTGCTTTAATCGATACCTTGGTGCTGCTAAAGGAAGCAAAAAGGCACCCACTGGACTTGCAAGGAATGCATTGGTTTGATGGGAATACGCTTGGGACATAACCAAGCATGGGACTTCAGCAGTTCCAGCCTGGTGGTAAATGCCACTGGCGTTTTCCTTTGGAATTGTCAGACAGATGATGACCAGGCATTCTTCACTGCAAAAAACAGGCATCAGAGAACAGGTATGTTGCAATATTTTCAGAATGGTCTTTTAAATATTAGAAACTATGAGAAGCATAGTTACTGTTCGAGGTATTCCCAAGGTGTATCACGCTGCTTGTATGTGAAGATAACAATTATCAAAAAGGAAAGAGGGGCAGTCTGTATTCAAGAGTGCTATTTTGCAAAAAATAAAAAATATTTCTTTAGTTGATGTGAAATGAAAAATAAAAGTGTGCACAAGCATAGTTTTCAGATTGCCTTAAGCATTGAATTTTACAAAGGAAACTTTCCTTTCACTACTGCCAGTGTTGGGGCTTCTAGCCAAAAAAAAGCACAACTTGCCTACACTGTAGGATTTCACTACCTCTGGATGTTATCTGTACATAACGTAGGTCTGGCCTATGTATACTGAGTCCCTTGGTGACGTTCAGGAATCATTTTTTTGACAGGTATTTGTGTCAAAAGGCCAAACCACCCATACTTTCCTAACTGGGTTCTGATGTTGTTTTGTAAATAGCATCTAATGTTGCCCCTGTTGATGTATGTGAACTATTCCACCCCCGTGCAATGGTGTTTGGTGATATTTGGCAACGTTCCTGCTGGTGTTTAAACAACCACTTTTCTAGATGCATTACAATGCTGTAGGAGTTGATAACCTTAATTAAGGTAACAGGTATAAAGTGTCACAATACGAATGTCTCTAACATTTCAGGATCTGAAAATGTAGCAATTATTCCTAAAACAGACAGCATATTATTCACGGTATGAGTAACCCAATTTTCAGAAAAATGTACTGAAGGTAATGACATCACTGAATGAATGATAAAATGAATGAAAATGAATGAAAGTTCAAAATACATTAATCAGAATCAAAAACTGGATAATTAAGTACATAATTTGAATACAAAGGCTTGTTCAGGCCGAATACATTTATAAGTCTCTTTTGCATTTGAATTGAAAATGGATTGTGGCTTCTGTTTTATGTTGATCCTGTGTTAAAGAAAGTGTCCACTAAGAGTCATACTAAAAGCTAGCTCTAAGCAAAGCCAGAACAGAAAAAGATGAACCCAGAAATACTCCATAGTTCTACTCATGGTGAAGCCAGGTCTGTATCTTTTGGAAAAAGAAAAGGTTCAAAAGTTTTTACTTGCATGTTTGTTGTTTGTTTTTGGGCTGGCCGTCGCTTCCTGTTCACGTGGAGCTATGGAAAACGTATCACAGTTAATGAAATAGCCAGTAGCTGTATGATCAATTGTTGAAATTGCATCATATTTAGTTGAAGTTATTTCTGCTGTTTTTGTTAAACAACATTGAAATGTGGAAGTTAATAGTTGATATCTTTGCTGAAAACCGTTCATTTAGTCTCAAATAAATGTTACTCATTCCATTATCCCACAGCCAATCTCCCCCCGCCCCCGTGGCAGAGGTCTACATCTTGACCAGAAAGGGGAAACAGATTAAAAAGGAAGGGAGTTTAGGAGCCCCAGTGACCCCAGCTCTCTTAAAAACTCTAAACACTTCAAGGGGCAAGGCAAAATTAAGGGAAAAGAAATCAGCAGGGGCTAAAGTAAGAATTACTCCCTCTTTGAAATCTTATTACCAGGTCTTGTCTCTCACCTCCACGAATACGAATCCTCAATCCCAATCTCAGGTTCCTTCCAGTCCTAAATCAACTTTTACACCAAGATTAGAGCCCGTTTTGTCCCCTGTGCCCTTGTCTGTTACCGTTCCTTCCCCTCCCCAGCCCCCAAAGGGCAGAAAGGATTAACATTGGAGGTCAACGAGAGTAGGCAGAACAGTGTGCAGAGGGAGAGCCCTTGCACTGAATCAAGAGGCGCAGCCGGTACGGTAGAATGTACCACAGAATCTAATCAGGTGCATGATGTGCATCCAGCTATCACTCTCGTGAATGGATACTCCATCCTGGACCTAGAGGGAGGGAGTGACCAGGGGCTAGATCAAGTATTCAGAAAGCAACAAGTTCAATCCCGGGAGGTGTGATGTATTCCTATAGGTTCTGTATCGATCCCCCTATTCCTGACCCTATTCTGGTTAACAAGTTAACTAGCAGCCATCCCATGATGCAGAAAATCCCCATGATGCAGAAACCGTTATCTGATTAAGCCACACTACGGCACAGGAACGTGTTATCTGATTAGGTCATAACGCTTGCCATCTAATTAGACAAGCGATATTCCTCCAGCCCCTGATAAGGCATACGGAGTTCTCAAAACAAATCAAACCTATGACAACCTGGGAAAAACCCTGCGGCCATTGTTTTGATTTCACCGAGAACTTCAGCAAAAGAATGTGCTAACGACCAAGTCGTATGACATCCTTATTGACGTATCTATGTCCATCCTTACGTCAATCTCGGCACCTTAAAGGTATAAATATTACCGATATTGCCCTATGCAAACACACGCGGTGGTGACGAGATCGGAGCAGCCAGACTTGCCGAAGCCCAGAGCAGAGCAGACCCCGCTGGCGCAGCCCCGCCTTCCTGACGCGCTGAAAAGCACATGCTGCTTTCTCCTGCCGAGAAATCCAGCTCCGGCGCTTCTGGGTAGCCCTCGCAGGCAGCCTGGAATATCGAGACCAGAGACGAGAGATACCATCCCTCATTCATCCTAGATTCCAGGTACAGAACTGAATAACCCCTCGCAGAGAATTCTTGAGTCAGTCACTTGGCAAAACAAACTTAACTTAAACTGCTACTTTCTATTCCCGCCCACGTATTAGGCTTAGGTCAGGTACATTGGGGTAGGCGTAGTTAGAAACACCAGTTGAGTACGATTAGTCAAATGTATATGTGTATGTATCTATTTTATTCATTTTAAACCATCATATGGCTTAGAAACCATATCAATGTTTTTACAGTATTATTTTATACTTCTGCTTTTAATGTATGCACTTTACTTAACCATAAGTATTGCAATAATATCGATCCATTTCTCTTGTATGAGAAAAGAGACTGATCAATAAATACCATCTTTTATTGAACACGCCCGTCTCTTCCTTTTCTCTACAATCTGGTGAGACTAAGAATGCACGTACTGACTGAGTAAAATAAGTCGTCTTTTGTTTTCACACGACTCTAGAGATACACTCTTGATTAGGGGAGAGCAAAGTTGTCATGTTCTATGGTTGTCAGAAACTAAATCCCTTCTTGTCTATCCAGGGAGGTTCAACTCCTCCTTGCCTATTCGAGAAAGTTTCTAGTGAACTCTGAGCTAGCTGGCAAACCCAAAACTTTAAGTCTAATATCGACAGTAGTAGACCTAGTTAACGTCTGGTCTAGGCCTATACTATTGAAGGTATTATTCCAATGCGCAGAGCCTATTGGGATAATAGGAACTACACTACATGGCGCCCAACTCGTTTGGATAGGCGATAAAACTAACGTCAGACATTTAGAGTAACTCAGTCATGCTTTTTCACTCAGACCCCTTTTCCCCATAATACTCCAAAGACGTCTGGAGTGGGTGAAAGGTCGTATCCGCCAGACCTCGCAGGAGGAAACTCCTATGTATGGTTCTTGGTTTAGTCAACGTTGAAGGATACACTGTTCCAAAATATTGTGCATCTAATCTTTGTTTCCATAAAAAACCTGATCTGCAAACAAAAGAAATAACCTTCCTGTCGGTAAAATGGTAGACAGTGATGAAGAAAGAGAGACAGTTAGAATAGCAACTGAACTCGCAGCAGCTGATACTGCTATGCAAGAAGCAGACCCGGGTATAATAATCATCCCGGTCAACACAAGGAAATCTATAACCTTAAAACTTATAGAAAATGGACTGACACCTAGAGGTGGCACAGTCATATTCGTAATTGAGGCACACGAATATCGGCAGACAGAGGTATTCTACACATGGATAAACTTTCCAGCAGCAAATGCTGTAACAAAGTACTTCCACTATTACAAAACAGAGGAACCTCCTGATGCGTACACTCCTTTTGAGGAGGTGGAGGTACCACTTAAATTTCAAGAGCACCTGCTCTTATTTAATGGCGCCCTAAAACATAATAATCACATCACCAGGCTTGGTCCCTTAGGTAGACCAGGAGCAACGTGGCCGGTCCTAGCCGGATACACACCACATCTAGACATCGAAAGAATGCCTGCACCAGAGCTTTTAACACAGCTAAAACAATTAATAAAGTTACATAGACAATTAGTCCAATATGTGATGCGGACTTCAACAATCCAACCAGCAATTAAAATTCCACAGCTGACCCCTCACCAGGGGAACACAAATAAAATTACACCACAGAACGTACAGTCCTGCCTAGGTAAAGTACCAGCTAAACGGGAACAAATACCATTCTGGCTAGCACAAAAAATCACCCAAATAGAGGCGGTGTTTCCAGACACCACCCCGTTAGAAAAACACAGGATTCTGACTATCTGTCTTCCAATGGGAATCGCACCACACGTAGAGGACTGTGACACTTGGGGTACAGTCTTTGCTTCCATTTACACAAAAACGCACGGTGTTCCATCCATCTCGGTAATACCAGATGTGCTAAAAACAAATTCAAGATGAATACGGTCCAGAACCCGCTTTAACTCTTGGTATGAAATTACTGAAAGACTTCAAGCAGGTCTCGGCTATATTATTAGCCAACATAAAGGGAGAAGCAGCAAACGTGGCGATCCGCCAGAGGTTAAAAGAGACAGATATAGCAGACCAACCAGCTGAAATTGCCAGAATTATAGAAAAATCCTATGAGGAACTAGGTAGAGATAGTTTAGGTGGAATACCAGTAAAACCACAACTGATTGAAAGTCCTGAAAAAATATTTTTTAATAATAATTCAACATCACAAAAAAAGAGCTGGGATGGAAACAAACAATCCAATCCTAAAGAAAAGAAATTCCAGTCCAGAGGAAGATCTCCTCGGCGGAGAGAAAAATCTCCGAACCAAAGACACAGGTCACCCCAAAGTGACCCCTCTGGGAAAAGATATAACCTTAGAAATAGGGATAATATAAAGAAGCCTGATAGATATCAAGACATTGATACACGTCCCTCTCAATCTTTTCAGACTTCCTCGCAGAAATCGGAAAGAAGAGGACGATCATAACAAAGAGAAGAGCACGTCAAGTCCAAAGACAAGGAACCTGCTCATCTAAAAAAGAAATTACAATTTCCAAAAAAGAAGGTAGCCAGTATTAAAGTAGTTAACAATGCCAAGAATACTGAGGACACAACTGAAAAACGGAGAATGGGCTCAGACAATGCTAGACAGCGCAGCAGAAGTGAGCATAGCTCGCAAAGTCCTTATGAATCATCTGGAGACAGTGGACACGAATGAATATCTTCAAGTGGAAACTGCAGACACCAGAGTTAGCAAACCTCATAAAATATATGAAATAACATTACGTATAGAGGGGGATAAGACTAGAAAAATAAGGGGACTATTCTGGGATAATCTCTCCAAGGGCTATGACATCCTTCTAGCTGAAAAACACTGGCCACCAGAGTTTGTCAGGGACTGCCCTCATGGCGAAGAAATAATTATGCCTGCCTTCTCAAATCATATCCCAATTCATAAAAAATACACACTTGCTAGAAAGTGGGCAGTAGCTCAAGCTCCTGCTTTATGTAAAAATCACGTAGGATGGGATGAGGACTCTCCTCCTCACAAAATCCAGTTAAAATCACAACCTACTGCACAAAGACAGTACCCAATTAAGCAAGAAGCTAAAAAACAGGTAAAAGAAATCCTAGATCAATTGGAATACCAGGGGGTGATTGAAACTTGCACCTCACAAATGAACAACCCTTTGTTTCCGGTCTCCAAACCAGACAATTCATATCGTCTAGTTTTGGATTACCGACACCTTAACTCATGTTGCAAAACCTTTGCAGTGCAAAACTCGCATAGTGCTGCACTAATGAATAACATAGTGCGCAAAAAATACAAAACAACATTAGACATCTCTAATGGATTCTTCTGTCAAAACATAGCACCAGAGAGCAGATATTTATCTGCGTTCTCAATAAATGGCACTCAAAAACAATTCTGTCGGTTAGCCCAGGGGTACAAGAACAGCCCGGGAGTATTCTCAGCGAGAGTAACAGAATTACTACAAGCCTATGATGACGAAGCATTATCTTATGTCGACGACATATACCTAACAGATGATGACTTGGATACTCACTTGAAGAGAGTGAACACCATAATACTTGGGTTCGCAGCAGAGGGTTACAAATTCAACTTTAAAAAATCCAGAATTGCCCATCTGACAGTCCTGTTCTTAGGATATGAATTATCAAGTGAAGGCAAAAGCCTGGCTGACAATTTCCTAGAGAAATGTGCCGTACTCCAAGCACCTAGAACACTAAAAAACCTACAGTCAATTCTAGGCTTCCTAAATTTCGGAAGAACATACATTGCAAATTACGCAGAAAGGGTCAAACCCCTTTATGATCTAATAAAACCAGATTTTAAAAGAACCAATTCGACTAAAATACACACAGAAATTCTGAGATCCTTACAAACAGACATGTTAATTAAAACAAAATTAGAAACACGTGATAACACACGCAATCTTGTGATTCGAGTCATCCCAGGAAGATGCGGATTCACATACCTGACCTCTAATGAGGGAGAAAAGGTACCAATTGCATTCAAATCACACTCGTACAGAGAGGCTGAAAAGAAGTTCAGTATTAAAGAAAACATTGTTCATGCAGTTCAAACCGCAATAGCTAGAGAAAAAGATAAAGCTGACGGTAGACGTATCACAGTCAGAACAGCAGAATCAGCCTTTGAGACACTAACAACACCGTGTAATTTACCAACAACAACATTGAATCCGGAATGGATAAAATGGGTGAATTCAATTACAACGGACAAAGTATACTACTACTTTGATCCAGAACTAGAACAGTTAAAAAATCTAGAATATGAAAGAACATTCCCTCTGCCAATCGACATTCTGCCATTACGACACTACGCTTGTGTAATCTATACAGACGGACATGCTCAACCCTCCGTTTGGGGAGAACAAGCATACAAACCCACCTGTGAGATTACAAAAGAAGTGTGGCGCGGAGGTAAACTAAGACCTCTATTAACAAAAACACACTCAGTAGAAACTAATTCAGAACAACAAACTGAAATATTAGCATTGAAAATGGCGCTAGATAATGCGGATCGCGAATTCCCGACACTTATAGTGTCCGATTCATATTACTGCGTCAAATCATATAACAACGATTTGCAGACATGGATTCAAAATGGTTACAAAGATGACACAGGTGCAACAATAAAGCAAAAACTGCTTTGGGAACAAATAGTTCTGTTACAAAAAGAACTACCAAAGACTCACGTGACACACTCACTGAGTCATCAGCGTGATGGCGTTCACGTTGCAGGGAATTCATTGGCTGAGACAGCCACAGCGGTAGCAACTAAATCGGCTTCCGTAGCTAGAAAAAAGCGTACATTAAAATACATTGACGGTGAAACAGTGCTGGCGGTGAAAACGTCATCAAAAGGCGACTGCTCAGCGCTACCGATCAACTATCCACTCAATTACACCTACATAATCGATGTAAACTCCGTCCCTTTTGCTCGAATCCCTGGAGTGGGGGATAGAGTAATTCCAAACATGGACAGGAGAACCTTGTTAATTGCAGACGCACATATGGCGAGGGTCTCGGACACCTCAAACTAAAAGATTCTCTGGAAGAATTACAATCAAGGTACTGGTGGCCAGGCATGAGCCTGCAGCATCACATTTTTGTAAAAAAATGCCCAAACTGCAACAGAGATCGCAGTGGCGAGAGAAAAGTTATACTAACGTGGCGTTTCACTCCAGAAAAGATCAACAGTAAAAAGCAAAGCGTCCGATTAACAAATACAGGCTAGTTTCCACTTATAATGTAGATCCTCAGCACTCGGCTGACGTCTGGACTGTTATACAAAGATTTGCGAGTCTAAATGGCATATACGCTAGGAACATGCTACGTTTGACCGATGTTTTCACTTTAGCCCTCAAGCTTGTGTGGAAACATGGCCAAATGAGCATAGCACAGCGGGATTCTTCTCACTTCCTTCCTGAGGGACACGGGATGGTGTAAAGAAAAAACCAAGGCAGAAAGCAATCTATAACGGAAAGGATATTAGGTTCGGGAGCTGGGTGGGTCAAACATCTAATAAGTGTCCAACGTAGTCTAAATAACCTGCCAAGAAATTCTCTGAAGGGATTCAGTCCGTACGAATTATTGTTTGGAACTAGGATGTTAGTCTTAGACCTCGACAGTCAGACTTCAGTGGTGAAGGAAAAAAGCTTTGATATCAAAGACCGTTTGGCTATTTTACAGGACTTAAACGAAACAAGAAAAGACCTGAGCAACATAAAGTTGAAGCAACAGCCAACAACCACTGAAGAACCACCACCTGTCCCAGCAAGACCTGTCTGGATTCCAAAAGTCGGGGATCTAGTCAGAGAAAAGATCGCGGTAAAGAAGGAATTTGGGCCTTCTTACAGAAAAGCAGTTCCTGTCTTGTCTATCAACGGGACAAGATCAGTTGTACTACCGCCGCTTGCTGGTAAAAAGGAGAACCGAGTTGTATCCATCGACCTGGTAAAACCACAATCATGTGGCCGATAACAAATAGTAGGCCAAGTGGACTCCCAATAAGTAGCAGAACACCAAGGTTTGCTACCAATACAGAGGTCCTAACTAAGAGGCTAATCACATTTGAAACGCCTACACAAGAACAACAAGGACTATGCAACAATGCAATGGAACTTAAACCTCTGAAAACCCAAATAAAAACATTTAGCAGAGACACACCAACCTACAATGAAGTAACAAACGAATATGCAAGAAACAGTAATCCTGAAGCAATTGGAACAATTGACAGAACTGCATCCGGCTACTTCATAAACTTCGATGATTCCTCTGAAGGCTTCAGTGAATCAAAAACACAGCCATCAACAAAAACCTTTAAAGATAAAGCTAAAGAACTTTTGAAACAACTGAAAGAAACATATCTGATTTCTCCATGGATTGAATTTTGGGTGGGTTTTGGTGCATTTATCCTCATACTTTGGCTCATCATGGTACTAACTTGGGACGCTTCATTGAGGGAAAATATGCTAAAATGGACACAGCAAGTCAGAAAATCAACTTGATCCTCAAACCACACACATCTTCACACGTCGAGAAAAGAGAACTTTCTTCAGTCAACTTCACAGCCAATCCTATACCGGGTGGGGTAGCATGGGACAACACTGACTACGAAATCTATGGTCCGGTTGAAATCCTGAAATATCCACACCAAATCAAGATCTCATTGAGTGACTTTGTAAAACCAAGCTCATTTGCTGATGATTGGGACTTCGAAAGTATAAATAATATGATGTCTGACCTAGTGATGTCTGCTAAATTTACCAAACATGATTATTTGCAGGGTTCGACAAATTATGATAGTATGTACTGTTACAACCACTATGGTAACCATTTTCTACATAGATCTGCACAACCTAGAAATGTTTTAAATTATAATCAATGGGAACATTGTGCAACCCCTCCAAAAGGAAGCTCAAGTACCTTGTATGACAAATATTCATACTTTTCAGGTTTTAACACAAGTAATGCTGAAACATTTTATTTCAAATTGTCAAATAAGACAGGGACAAAGACCATGATAACAAACACGAAATTGATATATTCAGACTCATTTTTTGAACAAATGAATACTTTTGGTTTTGATTATTGGGACAAAAATGTTGAAGTAAAAAGTGTTTGGGGTACAAAAGAATGGCAAGTACAAGGTATAGAATCTTTGTTTAGAGCCTGCATGATCCCAGAACAAATTATATTTTTAAATGACACTGTTCAACAAACTACTTGTCTTAGCCTAGCCAAAATCAAAGACTTAAATAAACCGTCTATTCCAAAGCCAACAATAAACAGCAATAGCTCTACAGATGAGGAGATAGACGTAAACTATATATTAAACCAAAACAGAACACATCCTGATTGGAAACAGTGGTTGATCTGGCCCACAGATACTAATAACTGTCAAGACAGATTCCTGAACAAAACACAGGGGTTCAAATTGACCAGGCCAGACCCTAGATATTCCCAAAGACAACACCCAGGGATAATAACCACCTACAGTGTGGGCAAATTATGCCTTCAATGGCTACAAACTTCCACACTGGCAGAAATTAAGCAACACCTAACTTTACTTACTGATGGGGCTGACTTGCGTGATTTCATTATGGGACCACGCAAACAGCGTCAAAAACGTTTCATAGCAGCCTCTGTATATGCAGCATACAACGAGGCCTGGAAGGTGACTCAAATTGAAACAGCAGAAAGAATACGGGAAATTGACCGTATTAATTTGGAAAAATCACTTTCTGTAGTGGACAATGGGTTAATGACTCTGTCCTCCAGAATTTTTTCTCTGGACAGCATTGTGTCTTCAGCAATCGACATAATATCGCAAGACTTACTGTTGTTACAACACGGTCAGTCTCAATTGCGTTCTATTGTACAGCTTGGCTGGACGTTACAAAATCTGCGTTCAGGCTATGTGCCTTGGCGTTTAATCAACACAACGTCACTATTTAATATCTTTAACCTTACTGATAAACAAATCAGTATGGCACAGAAGGGTGCTGATTATACAATCCTGAGCATTGAGAAACTCGAAAGATTACCAGTGACAATGTCAGAACGACCTGTCAGTGAATGGATAATACATGGGATAATTAATATTCCAATATCAACCTTCAGGTTTCAATACTGCCAAAAATATATACAGGCTGGCATGTACGAAAAATTGGGGAAAGGGTACATTAAAACAACATGGAACTTGCCCTATTCACATGCATGTGTCAGTAATAAAGGACAGAAAGTGTTTCTTAGTGGCAATAATTGTGCAATGTCACTAAGCGGTACACTTCTGTGTAATGGAATTAGTTTGCATGGAGCCTGTGAAGGGAACTCAAATAACCTTTCATGTCACCAGCTAGGCGCACCTGCAACAGAGATAGAACCATTCTTTCAAAGACTCTATAATGGGAGTTACATTCTAATTGTAGATCGCAGATGTTGTAGTCTTATGCCCGGGACTCCTTATCTCGTAACTACGACTGCGAAGGTCAAGTGCTGTGGACGCTCATTGTTCCCCAGCTCCTTTCCAGACAGGGAGGCAAGGGCATGGCCCAACTTGAAAATGACTTCTATTCGAATAGATACTTTAAGCAGAATGAAAACAGTGCTTCTTCAGACGCCGACCAGGCTCACGTCATCAAAAGAAACGTATGATCTCCTAGTCGCAAGGACGACTGCAGAGATTCACTCTTTGTTATCAACTAATTCCCCCATACATTTCGCAGAAATCCTGAATGAAATCTTAAATATTTCTGATACCAGTGGAGTCTCAAAGGTATTTAAGACAGTATTTTCGATGGCATTAACACCATTCAAAGCCATACTGGGTATTTTTCCAGATTTCGTCCATTCGATTTTTGGCGGACTTCCCCTCATTTTGGGACTAATTGCAGGAATCCTATTCTTGGTCCTAATATTTCGTTATGGCAAACCATGTCACAGACAAAACACCTGCGACAAGGGAAGAAACAATCCGAGCCATTGGATACCGGGACCGGATATCAAAAATCCTGGGACTATCCCGGCTTAGAGACCTGAACATGACTTGGTTTCTATCATTTCGACCAATGTGGCATCGATGTGTTTTACCTGTATTAAGGTGCCTGCTATGCGGAGAAGAATGCGTGTTAGACACCTGTCTGACGCTACAATCGGATGCGCCAATGGATGCAGAAAAATTGTTGAGTCCAATAAAGGCTCATGCTTTGTGCTGCCCTCAACGACTACCAATCCTGATGACGGCATTCGTGGAAGCTTCACCACTACGATTAAGGGGTAGTGAAGTTCAAGATGAAAGCAGCATCGATCAGGTACGACCTTCTGTCAGCAATCCTAATCAAAACGTCAATGGAGACAATCATGCGCACGAATGCATGGTTACACCTTTTTCCGAGTTAGTGGAACTCTCCCAGGAAGCTGTTGACAGCTTTTTCGACAGTCTAAATGATATGATGTTCTCACCAGAGCAGAAATAGAGACTTTTGAGCAAGCTCGCACACGGCGTTCCCTGAATTTGGCCTTCAACTAGAATAACAAAATACCATGAACAATTTCCCCTCCAGTTCACGGACAGCAATTTTTCAGCAGCCCCAAAATATTTTTACAATTTTTCGGGACACTTATCTTCTGCTTAAAGTAAGAACTATTCTTAGAGAACTAAAATTTCTATTTTTAGATACTTTATAGACATTAGCTGCCCGCTGGTAAGTTCATAATTATTTTATTCTGTGATGAAATGGTCTCGAACCTTATTTCTGTATTAAGAGCCATTTCATGTGTAAATTCTCACATACAAATTAGTGATAATGTATAGATATGCGTGATTACTTTAGCATTATTCTACAGCTTGAGTCCATATAATACATGTGACTGCCTTTTTCCGTATATTTGATATTTTCAAAATGCATTTATGTATTTTGGGGTGGTAAGGTATACACGATACTCTACAGTATGTTTTACTATGCCTAGATCCGTAAATATGTCCATAGTTAGCGTGGAGTGGGTGTGATGTATTCCTATAGGTTCTGTATCGATCCCCCTATTCCTGACCCTATTCTGGTTAACAAGTTAACTAGCAGCCATCCCATGATGCAGAAAATCCCCATGATGCAGAAACCGTTATCTGATTAAGCCACACTACGGCACAGGAACGTGTTATCTGATTAGGTCATAACGCTTGCCATCTAATTAGACAAGCGATATTCCTCCAGCCCCTGATAAGGCATACGAAGTTCTCAAAACAAATCAAACCTATGACAACCTGGGAAAAACCCTGCGGCCATTGTTTTGATTTCACCGAGAACTTCAGCAAAAGAATGTGCTAACGACCAAGTCGTATGACATCCTTATTGACGTATCTATGTCCATCCTTACGTCAATCTCGGCACCTTAAAGGTATAAATATTACCGATATTGCCCTATGCAAACACACGCGGTGGTGACGAGATCGGAGCAGCCAGACTTGCCGAAGCCCAGAGCAGAGCAGACCCCGCTGGCGCAGCCCCGCCTTACTGACGCGCTGAAAAGCACACGCTGCTTTCTCCTGCCGAGAAATCCAGCTCCGGCGCTTCTGGGTAGCCCTCGCAGGCAGCCTGGAATATCGAGACCAGAGACGAGAGATACCATCCCTCATTCATCCTAGATTCCAGGTACAGAACTGAATAACCCCTCGCAGAGAATTCTTGAGTCAGTCACTTGGCAAAACAAACTTAACTTAAACTGCTACTTTCTATTCCCGCCCACGTATTAGGCTTAGGTCAGGTACATTGGGGTAGGCGTAGTTAGAAACACCAGTTGAGTACGATTAGTCAAATGTATATGTGTATGTATCTATTTTATTCATTTTAAACCATAATATGGCTTAGAAACCATATCAATGTGTTTACAGTATTATTTTATACTTCTGCTTTTCATGTATGCACTTTACTTAACCATAAGTATTGCAATAATATCGATCCATTTCTCTTGTATGAGAAAAGAGACTGATCAATAAATACCATCTTTTATTGAACACGCCCGTCTCTTCCTTTTCTCTACAATCTGGTGAGACTAAGAATGCACGTACTGACTGAGTAAAATAAGTCGTCTTTTGTTTTCACACGACTCTAGAGATACACTCTTGATTAGGGGAGAGCAAAGTTGTCATGTTCTATGGTTGTCAGAAACTAAATCCCTTCTTGTCTATCCAGGGAGGTTCAACTCCTCCTTGCCTATTCGAGAAAGTTTCTAGTGAACTCTGAGCTAGCTGGCAAACCCAAAACTTTAAGTCTAATATCGACAGTAGTAGACCTAGTTAACGTCTGGTCTAGGCCTATACTATTGAAGGTATTATTCCAATGCGCAGAGCCTATTGGGATAATAGGAACTACACTACAGAGGAAGAAGGCCATAGAATGGGTAAACAAGATTCATCAGAGCCATTAATAGAGGAGCAACATGAAGGGATGGTAAAAGGACAGTTGGATCACCCAAGTAGTTCCACCAGCCAGTACACCAAAAATGTAAACACCTTTCCTCCGGAAATTAGGGTCTCCTCAACTCCAATCTGTCACTCGTTGGCCGATATTCTTTTGGCTCTGAAGGACGAGATGGCTAACAGATTTACGGTGTCCGAGGCGAACCAAGCCGATTTGGCAAATAGATTTTTGTTTTCCGAGGCAAACCAGGTTGCCATCCGATCCTCCTGTGAGTTGCTGGCCCAAAAGTTGGAACTAGTTACTGCAAGGACTGAGGCAATTGAAGAAGAAATCCCTAGGATCAAGTCCACGATGGAGGCTACCACGTCACAACTGGAAAAACTATCCAGAATAAACATCTAAAGGACGACCTTGAGAGGTTGGAGAACCATTCGAGGAGAAATAACTTGAAAATTATGAATATCCCTGTAGCAAGGGAGGGAGATGATATCAAGGGTTTCTTGATCTCCCTTTTGAAACGTACAGTCCTGAAAGATTTCCCCGGTATAGATCTAAACTTTGACATTCAGAGAATCCATAGAGACCCATTTAAAAGAAATCCTGGTAGGTTGAAACCCCGAAAAAGCCTGGTGAACTTCTTATCCTACTCAGTGAAAGAACAGATTCTGTTAGCAGCTTTAAAGCAAGGCGCTATCCCCTCTCCATTCTCAGAACAGTCCCCTTTCAGAAGATCAGACATTTCCCATATAACAGCGGAAAGACAGTGGGAACTGATGAAAAGGGTATCAGAATTGAATGGGTTGGGAGCAAAGGCTCAATTGAGGTTCCCTGCCACACTGCGTGTTATGTGGAATAACCACATGCACATAATTTGTTCACCACAAGAAGTAGACACTTTAATAGCAAAAATCCAGCTTGATAAGCAGGGGGGTCTTTGAGGGGGGAGTATAGAAATTTAAATGTAACACCTCGAGTCAAGCCGCCAGTTCACGATTATGTTTTAATCTCTTCTCTTAAAACCCGGTGAGGGGAAGAGCCCGAATAGGCATGTGCCTTTTGGAAGGTAGGGTTCCTCAAGGGGTAAGGGGGTTAGGAGGTCACGAGGAAGGGAGGGAAGGGGGAGGCGGGATGGGGGAGGGGTGGGTCACAGGGTGGCAGGAAAAAAGAAAAAAAACTCTCATCTCACCGGTCATCTTGTTTGTATTCTAAGTCCTATTTGTTAAACAGGCAAGTCAGAGTGGAAAGACAAAATGAAGGGGGGCCGTAATATCCAATTTATTTTGTGGAATATAAACGGCTTGAGATGTCCTAGAAGACAAAGGCTGATTTTTAAATATTTAGAGATGTTACCAGTGCAGGTCTGCATATTACAGGAAACTCATCTAAATCAAATAGAGTCCAAGAGCATTTTTTCCAAACTCCCCTGGGTACAATGTTTTTGCCACTTCCAACAATTAATAAACTGCCATGGGGTGGCAATTTTGGTTAAGAGGGGAATGAGCTGTGAAATAAAATTGGTTTTAACAGACCAATCAGGAAGATGGATCATTGCCCAGTTGGACTTTGAAGGGGAAAAGCCGACTTGTTCCTCATTTTATGGTCCCAACGTGGACGACCCCTCCTTTCTGGTCAAATTACAGGATAATCTTATCGCAGCATCCCCCCCTCTAATAGTGGGAGGCGATTTTAATGTCCGTCTTGACCCGGTCAGGGATAGGTCCAATAAGAGTCATGCCATCGGTTCTCCAAGATCCCGTAGGGTCTTGAAAAATCTCCTAATTAATATTAATCTGGCGGATTTTTGGAGAGCCAAGATGGGTGGAGTACAGGGTTTCACCTTCCACAGTAAAAAGTATCACCACTCAGCTAGGATAGACTATGTCTTGATTAACATAGAGGCCCTAGATAAGATCCTTAGTATTTCTATAGCACAAAGTCATTTGTCAGACCACACTCCTTTGCTTCTTT
Source organism: Lissotriton helveticus (assembly GCF_964261635.1). Classification (NCBI taxonomy): domain Eukaryota; kingdom Metazoa; phylum Chordata; class Amphibia; order Caudata; family Salamandridae; genus Lissotriton; species Lissotriton helveticus. The sequence goes on from NC_136068.1 coordinate 443,350,192, forward strand.
TATATTCCACGAGTAGTCCACTTACACAAACAAGGTGGACTCTGAATACAGCATTCCTGGTTGACTCCGAGATTATTCAGACAGTCAAAGAGGCTACCAACGAAGTTTTTTACTTTTAATATGGGTTCCACCTCAATAGATCAGGTTTGGGACGCATATGAAGCCAATTTGAGAGGGGTGCTGGGTAGCTAAATAAGATTTAAAAATAAAAAAAAGAACCTGGAATTACAGTCCCTAGAGTCAAGAATAGCTACTCTTGAAAAAGAAAAGAATCACATTAATCAAGAGAATTCTAGTGTTTCGGAGGATTTGGAAGAGGAACTTGAGAAAGCCAGGCAGAATCTTAGGATTTTCCTAGACGAGAAATGCAAGGCCCAGTGGCAAGCTCGGAACATGGAGAATTTTGAATACGGGGAAAGGGCCGGAGCATTGTTAGCTTTTAAAGCAAGGTTGGACCGGGCAAAAAATTATATCAATGAACTTATTATAGATAGTGAGGGTACTAAATCGAGTAACCCTACCGAAATGCAGGAATGCCTGCGGTCCCTTTTTTCATCCTTGTATGAAGAGGACATAAAACCCTCCCCTGAAGCAATTAGCTCATGGTTAAGGGACAAGTCCCTGCCCATGCTAACTGAAGTTTCCAAAGATTTGTTAGAAGCACCTATCTCCATTGAAGAGATAGGCGCACAAATTAGGCGGGCAAAAAATAAAAAAGCGGCCGGCCTGGACTCTCTCCCCAATGAAGTTTACAAATGATCAATGAATGAGCTGTTGCCTATTCTCCACACACTTTTTAATTCAGTTTATTCCACCTCTGGAGTGGTACCGAGATCCAGGAAAGAAGCCACAATAGTTTTAATATTGAAGCCAGGGAAGGACCCATTGTTGGCAGACTCCTACCGACCAATATGACTCCTAAATGCCAACTATAAGATCTTTATGAGTATTTTGACAGGGAGGTTGGCAAAATTGGCACCGAGCCTAATAAATACCGATCAGAAGGGCTTCATGGTTGGGAGATCAATCCAGGAGCAAACTCAAATTTTGATCGGGAATATCGATCTTGCTGAGAGTAGGGGTGACCCCTTAGCGGTAGTGGCCTTAGACGCCACTAAGGCTTTTGATCGAGTGTGCTGGAGATTTCTATGGGGGGTGCTAAGACGGTAGGAATGGGCCCAGTATTTGTGCAGACCCTAAAAAAATGCTACACTGGGGCTTCTGCGAAAATCTTGTTAAATGGTTCTCTGATTTCCAGTTTTGAAATACAGAGAGGAACAATGCAGGGATGTCCCCTCTCCCCGCTCTTATTCCACATATATATTGAACCTTTGGCACAATTGTTTAGGTTGGATAATGGTATTAGACCATTTAAATCACAAGAATATCAGTGCAAAATTTGACTTTACGCTGATGATGTTATTATTTACACCAGTGACCCCAACATTAGCATCCCCCGGATTGAGATTTTATTACAGGAGTTTGGCTCATTGTCGGGATACCTTGCTAACTCGGCCAAAACCGAATTTATGTGTTGGAACACGTCCTACAGGGGAGGCTCAGAAAGTGGGGAGTTCAGATATCTTGGGATTAAAATAGTTAAGGATCTGAAGAAAATCCCCCTCCTAAATTTGGTAAAAATAGGAAAAGATATAGACTATCTCTTTGCTAGGTGAAATAACCTCCCTTTGACGATCTACAGAAGGGTAAACCTAGTAAAGATGTTGGTCCTCCCTAAACTGACTTATCTGTTCAATACAATTTCTCTCTCTTTTCCACAGGGAATCATTAGCAAAATCCAGGGTAAAATTGGAAGCTTTATATGGGGGCAGAAAAGTGCAAGATTATCCTGGACGAAACTAAGAAGAAAGCTCTTAAAGGGCGGCTTGGCCTTACCTGATATTAACTGGTACCTAATGGCATTTCAGTTTAAAGGGTTTCAGGATGTTGTTAACAACACCAGCGGACACTAACTGGGGTAGGCTTTTGAAGGAAAGGGTATCAGCAGAAGGGGATGATGGGCAAGGAGGGTTCCTGTATAAATTTGGGGCTCCCAGATTCTTTAAATGTGTGCGTTTCAAGGTTTTGAAATCTGCCTTGTTAATCTGGTATAAATTGAGGCGAATTTGGGGTGTAGGGTATTTTTCTGATCTCGCCCCAATATGGGACTTACCAGGGACCCCAGACTGCCTAAATGACAGCTTAGCGACCCCCATAAGGCACGGCTGGTCTGTGGAGATGGTCGGATCTTGTAGATCTAGATGGTTTACTCCCATGGGAACTGTTACTAGTAAAGATTGGCTCCACCTTTTCAAGGTTTAAGTACCTTCAGTTGAGATCATGGTATGAGGCCGATGTGGGTGAAATTAAAGGGAACTGGGATCTTGAGCAGCTTTTTTTAGATCCGCAACCAAGAAAAAAAGAAGTATCCCTTTGGTATGCAAGGCTGCTTGAAGCGGAAGATAGCGAGATCCCGTCTCCATCATCGGTGTGGAACTCCCTCCCCCAGGCCTACCCCGCAGAAGTTCGATTTGAATCCTCCCTAAAACTCCTCTACAGATTTATAAAGCCAGCTAGGCTAAAAAAGAACCACTTTTTTGTTCTAAATAGGCTTTATTATACACCGGCTAGAATTGCTAAGTTTGCCCCTGTCCCGATTCCACAATGTCCCAGATGTAGGAGCGATAAAGCGGATGACGTGCATATGTTCTTTGAATATAGAGAATTAAGCGTATTTTGGAAGAACGTGGAGGAAACCTTGACAGATATTTTTGGTTTACATCTAGGAATGGATGTCAATCTGGTGATTTTTTGCTCAAATGATTGTACAAGAGAGGTGTTGTCACAGTCAGACCTGGGACTATTGCTATGTCTTATAATTATTGCCAGGAGGGAGGTTTGCTTAAGATGGAAAGACCCGACCCCCCCTAATAGAGAAAACTGGGTAAAATTCACACTGAATATTGCACGCTTAGACCAGGGAGACAGGACAGGAGCACTTCAAAACATCTGGTCTCCCCTCTTAGTTTGGGGACGCCATCTGCACCTGATAAATTGGTAGATCTATGGTGGTCGAATCCTAGTCCAATGATTACACCTGGTCTCAATCCCGTGAGGTAGCCCCAGGGGGGGGCATAAATCTATGCAGTGAGCCGAAGGGCGCCCAGGTCCAACGTAGTCGGCTTGTAAAATCTGCCTTGATCTAAGGTGAGATGAGGACATTTACAAAAAAACAAAACTTTGAGATGTTGAAGTTAATATTTTATGTTTTTGTTGAAAAACATTGATGAAATTATTATTTGATGTTTTTTGTTGAAAAACATTGAAGCTTTCATTACTTGATGCTTTTGTTGAAAAACGTTGAAGCATTTATTAGTTGTTGCTTTTGTTGAAAAACGTTGGTGTACACATTTGTTTTTGGCCAAATTGCAACTTGAGTATTGTCTTGACTTTTATTTTGAATTTGAAAGGTTGGTTCAAGGAGAAGTAGTTCCATTGCATTGTTGCATAGTCACCCACTCCATGGATTTGATTTCTCAAACGTAATGAGCTTTCCAGTTTGAATTTCTTGAATAGTAGTGAGAGGGATGTCTACTACTGTGGAGATCATGAGGCCTACTGCTCAGTATTGGCCACATAGTTTTTGGTTGATTCTTTCATTTGAAATGAATCTGGTGCTTTTATCACAGCAGGATGCGGCAAAAGTACAGTTCTTGTTCCATTCACTTTAAGGACTGGCACATGTATTTCTGTATGAGGGGCCAAATTCCTTTGTTTCCGCAATCTTTTTCTCTCTCTGCCCAGATTCCCTACTTTTGGGATTCAGACAGGTCTTGCCGTGATTACCTCGACTTTCCAGTGGCGGCCTGTTTCACTTTGTCAGAATCTTTGTTTGTTTCATTGTTTCCTTTAGTTCCGGTAAAACAGCCAAACGATCATAGATACAGAATGGTTTTCATTCGCCACTGTGCCTTCACATTTATGATCAGGTTCCCACATTCGTAAATGCAGTGACACCTCCTAGAGAGCTTCTTGGCTGAGTGTGTATTGCCCCTGAATCCATAAAAGTGTTTGACCCCACTAATGCCCCGCCTAATAACCTAGCTGTTAAGGATTGCTCTATGCCCCAGCCCTTCCTCTCCTCTAACTTAATTCCCTCAGGATGGCGTTGGAGAGGAGTACCGCAATACTACGTCCATCCCTTCCATGGCCTCTTAGTAGGCTCGAGAGCCAAGTGTGGAGCCACAGTCAGGGTGTAACGTTGATTGCGTATTTCCTGTTATGGACTCGTAACTCTTTCTATAACAGTTTTGAGCGTCAGCCGATTGCTGAGGCCATACCTATTGGAAACTTGAGCACGGATCCACTGCCCCTAAGATATATTTGTAAGCCACCTCAAATTATTGCTTCCAAGGACTGTCCATTAGCTGTGGTTTTAAAAGCTTCCCCACCCAAATTGTCCCTTCCCAGTTCTGCATATGCAGTTTTAATTATTTTGGGAAGTTCTTGTGGTTGGTCTATAATACTGACCTCTCTTAGTTGTTGGCAGATTGCCACTGAGGCTGCTTTCCCTTTAATGTTAGCTAATATTATTGTTGATACCTGGTCGTAAATACTTAGTAATTTCATACCTAAGGTCAGAGCTGGTTCAGCTCCATACTTGTTCTGTATCTGTTGTACGACATCTGGAATTACCGCTAAGGAAGGAATACCATGAGTTCTGGTAAATATGGCAGCAAAGACTGTACCACAGTTGGTGCAGTCCTCTAACTGTGATGTGATCCCCATGGGCAAGCAGAGTGTTAGCATTATATGCTTTCAAATGGTGTGGTATTTAGAAAAACAGTTTCTAACTGGGTGATTTTCTGAGCTACCCAGAAAGGAATCTTTTCACGTTTCTTGGGCAGTTTACCCATTACTGTGTGTGTGATTTGTGGAGTGATTTTAGTAGCGGTGCTCTGTAAAGGAGCTGTATTATTTGTAGCTACCGTGAGCTGGACACCAAGTGTCCTCATGACGAGTTGGGTCATGGCTCTGTAAGAGTTTTACCAACTCTTTGTGTTGTAAGAGCAGTGCATGTTGTGGCATTATATCAATGTCAGGATGTGGTGTGTAGCCGGATAATGTCAGCCATGAAGCTCCTGGTCTACCTAGTGGACCGAGCCTGGTTTTATTTATTTGCTGTAGTGCGCCAATAAATCAGAAATTGTGGTCCTGGTTAGTGAGCAGAATCTTAATATCCTCAAAAGGAGTGTAGACGGCTGGGACTTTTTCATGTATGTAAGAATGAAAAGTCTGAGTTGTTGCATTTACTGCTGGTAATGTAATCCAAGAATAAAACACTTCTGTTTGATAATCTTCGTGTGCCTCTATAAGCGTCACCGTACCTCCTCGGTCTGTTAAACCATGTCTGAGGGGTTTTTGTGTGAGTGTATGCCTGATTTTGGGTGAAAAATATATTGCATTTGCTTCTTCTTCGTCATTTGAGACCTGTGTCCTAGTGACAGGAGCAGCTGCTTCGACAGACGTTGTATTGTGAAAACAAAATGTCCTAAAAAAGGGTTTTCAGATAAGGTTTTAAAAAGGTACAATTGTTCAGGAACTTTTTCCTTCAAGCTTGATTAACCAACAGCCAATACATAGGAAGTTTGCCTACTCAGCTGTGGCGGAATGTTGTGCCTACCCACTCCAGACGTCTCTGACGTTTTGTGAGTAGGGGTCTCTGAGAATAAGCATGACTGAACTACTCAGATTCTACTGTTAAATAAGTACCACATTCATGTTGGGCGCCATGTAGTGTAGTTCCTATTTCCCTTATAGGTTCTGCGCATTGGAATAACATACACAATAGGCTTGGCATAGGACTGAGGTCAGTATGCTCCTATCATGTACATTAAACGTAATTACAGTGTACCAGCTAGCTCAGAGGCCACTAGAAACTTCTTGAAGACAAGAAGGGAATAGCTTCTGGCAACCACATCACATAAAACCCTGATCCCTCAGGATCGTGGAAACAATATACAACTTTTCATTCAGTCACTCATCTCAGAGAAGTGCATAGAAGAAACAGTCGGGTGTGTTTACAATAAAATGTATTGCACAGTTGGTATTCTAGTACTGGTTATATGTGCTGCAACAACTGTTGGACAGTAGCAGAGAATTATGGCCAGCAGTGCAGTTAAATAAAAAAGCATTGTATAGTTCTACCATTTTGTAATAGTAATGAACGCATACATGAAATACAGAATGCAATAAAATAAAGCCTATACCCCAATGATGCCTAACTAGATGTACCTAAGTGAACCTAGCAGTTGTGTAGGTCTTAGAGAGCCAAGAATTCCCCTAGGATTTAGTCTAACCCCATTACCCTAGTGGAACTTCATCCCGAATTGAGCTGGACCCTCCAGGATAGGTGGATGGACTTCTGCCAGCTGAAGCTGTGGCATGCCGCAGGTTGCAGCGTCTCAGGTCAGAGTCTCGGTCTCCTCTGCTTCGCTTGGGCAAAGGGAGGTATATTTATACCTGATAGGTGGCTTGGAATGTTGGTATTGATGTAAATCAGTCAGAGGAAGACGTCAGGAATGAACCCTTAGGGAATAGTGTTTCATGCATATTTAATGAGTTCTTGGAGAAATCAATAATCCTGTGCTAGGGAAAATCCCAAGAGCTTAAGGGTATGTATCTAAGAATTCGTTGTGACTTAGGTTAGTCACTGTTGGACATGGAGATGACGTATTTAGGATGGACCATCTTCTGCGCCCAGAGCACACGTCAGATAAGGGACAGCCTCTGTTGCTCGTTATTGTGAAGGGAGGGCTATGTAGGTGAAAGGGCCTTAAGTGGGTGAAAGGGCCTGCCTGTCTTTGTGGCATAAAGGATTTGCGCCTCTGAAACGGTGCACCAATGTTAGGGCCTCAATCTAACACATAACACTCTGAGCTGAGCATAGCATTCTGCATGTATGATACCATGAAAAGTGCTGTTTCAGGAAAGTAGGTCCTGTTCCATGCATGCCTTTATACGCTAGACATTGAGATTTAAATTCTGTCCTCTTTTATACCGGGAGCTAGAGAAGTGTTTTTAAGCCTTGGGAAATGGACTGGAATTTAGGAATATTCAGCAACATTCTGGCAGCAGCGTTGTGCACCTGCTGAAGTTTGAGCATGTGGTGTTTCTGAAGGCCCAAATAAAGGGCATTTCCTTAATCCAGTCTGGGCATGGCTAAACTTGTCACCAGTGTTTTTACTGCGTCTGGGGGGATAAAGGCTCTCACCTTCTGGATGGCCTTCAGTGTTAAATAAACCTAAGAGGCGACCTTGTTGATCTGATGTTGGAAAGTAAGTCTATCGTCATAGATGATGCCCAGATTCTTAACCTTGTTCACTGGAGTTGGAAGAATTCCTATATCAGGAGGTCCCCAGTTCTGTGACCACAAGGAGGTGTTGGATCCCAACAGGAGAACCTCTGTTTTGCTCCCGTTTAGCTTCAGGCCGTTTGCACTCATCCATTGGTCTACGTGGGACATACATTGTTTAAAGCAAGCAGCGATTTCCTCCAGATTACTTGAGATGAACACCACCATCTGGGTGTCGTCCATGTAGGAAACCAGCAAAAAGCCAAACTGCCTGATGATGTCAGCTAAAGGGGTCACATATAGATTGAACATGGTAGGACTCAGTGAGGAGCTCTGCGGCAGCCCACATGGAATTGTGAGCTGTTCTGAACAGGAATCACCAATCGGAACATATTGCAACCTATTGTTTAAATAGGATTTGATCATATTTAGAGCAGAGTTCTTAACTCCCACCGTCTGTTGCATCGAGGCACTGGCCATCATCTCTGATAGAGAAGCTGTATATTGGTCATTTGCATTTTCTAGATGGGAATTAAAATCACCTAAAATAGAGAAATACTGTGAATCGGTGCTAGATACGATAATAGGGCTAATTATTTCTTTGAATTTGTTTTTGGCCCCAGGGGTTCTATATAGTAATGTGCCATTAAACGTATTGTTGTCACTTAAAGTGTTTCTAAAATAGAGCAATTTGCAGTCTGGTCTGCGTCCTGTTGGAGAGCATTGTATCCTTGATAATGAGCGCTAAGCCACCTCCCCCTTGTCCTGTCTATCATTTCTAATTAATAAATAGCCTTGAGGGATGGCTAGGGACAGCTCAAGATCAGAGGTGCAGTCTGCCCATGTTTCGGTAACAAAAGCCAAATGTATTTTGTGTGCTGTAAGCAACTCTGCAAATTCAGTGTTGTGTTTGATCTGAGAGCGAGTGTTTAAGAGCAGACCTAAGAATGACTTGGGTTAAGGTGTTTGCTGGTGTTAATCCTGTTGTGTGCTAGGACAGTCTTTTTGTTTTTGTGAAGAAAAAGTTTGCATTGCAGTATGGACAAAGCTTAGTCTCCTTCAGTGGGTCGAGCTGCTGGCAGAGAGCGTTCATAGCTATGTTGAGACTCTGAAGAATATTTTTAGTGTATGTCAATCTGGGCCCCGTTATTTGTAAAAGGCAGACAGATGTTATGGCCCTGGGCCCGGTCCAGGCACGGACGGGCGCAGACGGGCTTGCCTTTGGCCGCCTTAGAAATCTTTCTTTTTGCCCATTATTCTTCCCATTTGTTCAAAGTGCTCTGAATCCAAATGATTCAAATTAATTTGTGAATTTGGGTCTTCATTCCTGGTAATTTTAGGTTCTCTATATGCTGATCACTAAATGCAAATCTATGATTTTCTGTAAAGCCTTTGTTCAATCTAAGTCAGTATCATATCTCTGAGGTAATTCAGATAATTTCTTGTGAGCCTGTCTCCTTTTTTTTCTGACATCTTTACTCATGAATAACAGTTCATTCTCTTGGTGGGTATCTATTCTATTAAGCTCCAAACTCCCAGTTATCATTTCATCCAATCAAGTTTTCAATTCAACCACATCTATTAAATCTACTTTCTCAGCTGTTTATATCATCCCCTGATTCACCTCTGTAATTTGATTTCCATTTGAATCATTATTGTCATGCTCCTTTAGCCATTGTTCTAAAACCTAGACCTCAAATAGATGTTAAATTTCAGTGGTTCTTTTTTTGCACTGCTGTCTTGGGGCATACTATTGCGTGCATTTGAGAGAGTTTGCAACATGGGGTAATCCATACCTACTAGTCCAGGAAAATACCTAATGGGTCTAAATCCATTCTGTAGGTCGGAAGGATCTGCACTTGCTTTACAAGGTGAGCTTGCATTCATTGGGACCAATGTGTCGGAGGGTCAGGTCTCTGAACAGAAGATCCAATATCCACGGGAGCGAAGCGTGAGCCTTTCCTCTCCTCTGAGATACAGTCTCCTCCTGCTAAATGCAATACACAGAAAGAGAGACCAGTATCCCCAGGGAGCGAAGAGACGAGGCTGGACCACCAAGGAATAACCATGCCAATCCAAAGGAAAGGAGGGATGACTCTGAGGGTATTTAGCCTGTAGCAATAGATAAGAAGAGAGGGACAGGTTAAAAAGGAAGCAATACTTAAACACAAGAGTTCTAGGCCACTATAAGCTAGGACATGGGTTGTGCATCCTCACATACTCACTATTGTGATCACTGGTAGTCCTTTTGAATAAAAAGCGCTGTTCCCAAATGGCAAAGCAAAAAGTAATCCAACAGAAAAATGAATACTGGACTTGTGTATACTCCAGTCATGAAGCAAGTGTCATACAATTAGGCTGTTTCGAATGCAAACGTCTGCCTCGTGAAAATTGTTCCAAAGGGAATCACCGAAGTCCCATGGCTGATTCTTTAGAACCCCTTTTTCTAGTTACCACTTCTTCCTTGAAGATGAAATGCTGCTTACAGGCTCTATTACTGCATAGAGCGATCAAGAAATATAGAAGGGGAGTGCAGAGTCCCAGGAGCTACAAAGTATCCCCACCCCACGCGGTTAGGGCAGCAACAGAGTGAGAACTACGTAAGAAAAAGAAACAGCGCACCCTCGCGCTATGTTTGGAGCAGTTTGTTAGTTTGACCTAATGATCTGCACTTAGAGTGTTTTGACGCTCATCCAATGAAAGAAAGAACAAAAACAAATGACAGTGCGTCCTCTTCCTTGCGCTCTACTCTGAGAAATAATGAAGGCAGCTGGAGCCCGGCTTCGTCCTCGCGCTCTAAGCCGGGAGAAAGGAAGTCAGCTGGGGCATGGCGTCGCCTTCGTGCTCTAAGCCAGGAAATCAGCTGGAGCGCGGCTTCGTCCTTGTGCTCGAAGCCGGGAGAAAGGAAAGCAGCAGGAGCACAGCTACACACTCCTCGGGAAGGTAGCACTGTTGTAGAATCAGTGCGTCCTCGTGCTAAAAGGGCAAAGAAAGTTCCGGCAGTAAAACACGGAGGAAATAAATAACAGCGCTACCTCACGCTCTGAAACAGGTAAAGAGAAAGTTCAGGAAAGCTCTCTACGAACAGGTTCCTGAGAAAAAGCACCAGTACACGAATCAGCAAGGGAAAATAATTCAGAGGAGGGAATCCAACAGGGGAAGGGCGTGGTCCTCACAGGAAGCAAAGCCAAGCACCTGGGACAGGGCGCTGACAGCTTATAAGGTAACACAGTCAGCTGACCTTTCACCAGTGCAATCAAATCAATCAAATCAAATCAAGCTTTATTCGGGTGTAAGAAAAACATCCATAAAAGCACAGTGATATTCATATACAAAGTTCCCAATACATTTTTTTTAAAAGAGTAGATAAAAAAGTGCAAAATTCACAGTTTACATCAATTCTTTGCCCTATGTTCAATTTCGCCTGGAACCAAATTCTCAGATAAATAAGTACAAGATTGGGCAAACTACAAAATTAACGGTCAGAAAGAGGCACTAATTGAAGGGGATACAGCCCTAGTTCAGTCCAGGTTCTGCCTATGCTTAACGACTAATTTCAGGAATATTGCTACCGATCTAGCAAAAGGTTCGGCATCTAGGAACTGCAGAGCAACGTAAGCTGGCCGGCACCTTCGTAGGCCCATAACCTTGAGAATAGGCAAGAGCCAATTATATCTCAGCTCCTGATATAATTTACAGAACAATGTGATGTGAATTGTCGATTGGGAGGAGTTGTCGTCACAAGGACAAGTTTGAAGGGGTTTTTTCCAGATGTTGGTTTTAGGAAAAGTAACCAGGTGGTGGAAAATATTCAGTCTAAACCTGGTTAACAGGAATCTTTCGTAGCCCGTGAGACTGTAAGTTAAATAGGGCTGGACGAAAAGTGAGGTTTGAATCTGTAATGAGTGCTGGACCGTAACTTTTGAAACCTCACTAACAAGTCGGAGAGATTCTAAGTGGGCCAGGCAGATCTTTTTGAACTTCTTCCTCGAGATTACAGCTATTAAAGTGGGGGAGTAGTAATACTGAATCATGCCAAGGTCGCTGAAGAATTTTCTTATATAAGCGATCCAGCCAATCCTTAGTGACATATCAAGGGAAAGGCAATCCTCTATGATTCCCCGGCAAAGAGTTGTTTCACGTGACTCCAAATGCGATGCCACAAGAGAAGGGGTTGATCCGAATCAGATCTAATAATTAGGGGATACCCACTTCCAAGTGACAGGCATAAGTAGAAGTGCCTTGCGGCACTGCGAGAAGGAATTGAAGAAAAGTGTTTTCCACCTTTGGCATCTCCGCGATCTTGGCATGTCCCCATACGCCCGCCCCATAAAGTACACTTGATATGCATTTGGCTCTGTAAATTTCTAAAAGTCCGACCGTGGGCCCAATTTATTCGCAAACCTGACTAACGCAGCAGTTGTTTTAATAAGGGAGAGTTTCTTAGATTCTATGGCAGACTTCCAAGAGCATTTGTTGTCAAACGTAATTTCCAGGTAAGGATACGTGAGTGTGTTCTCTACTTTCTGTGAATTAACATACACAGACTTGGTGTTATTAGTCCTTGACCCTGCAACCATTACGAAAGTTTTCTTGATGTTAATTTTTAGGTCAAGGCTAGCCATGAATATGTGATATCATGTGAGAGAACGCTGTAATTCCATGGGGGTACGGGCCAGAATTACGGCGTCGTCTGCGTAAAGTAGGACGGGGATTGGGCGCTTGTTAACTATAGGATGGTCCTGGTGTGGTTCTGAAAATTCTGGACTCGAGAATTAAACCTTGTCGTAACATGACGAATTTGGTATCAAAAGACCGAGAATGGCTAGTACACTATGTACAAGCATTTTCCTCATATTCAAAATGACGATTTCACCTCGAAATCGTCATTCTCGTTCTGAACCCTTGGCTTCCATTTTGTGTATGGCAGCCATTTTGTGAGTTGCCCTCACATAGGCAGACGAATTAAGCCAAATTCGATCCCAAAGGACACGTACACCTTAATTGACTTTTCTCTGACCTGGGCAAGTTGGAACCATTGCCCCAGGCCGAACCTGTTTGGTCAGTTCCTCTCCCAGTGGCCGAACGAGATAGCATCAAGGCACAACAGGCCATAAACCCTTTCATCGCACACACACCCTGCCGAATCTTGCTCACACCTGTCCCTGCCCTTTTCTCTCTCACTTGCTTTATGATGGGGAGGTGCCCGTTTTTATTGGGGGTCCGCCGGTATCTGATGGAAATGCTGGGCCTTGCCGGGTAATTTGTTGTGGGCTGAACGAACAGAAATGTGGCTTGTCACCATGACTCTGCTTTTCCTTTGTAGTGTAAACATTTCAATGGTATAGTAATATGTGAAGAATGTTTGCCTAAAGCACAATATTTCGTATAAAAAGAGAAGCCTGACTTTGTGAATTTGAGCAGTCTCCTGAGAATATACATCCCGTGTTGTTGTACTTCTAGGACACCTGTTACCTTGGTTGCAGCCAATAAAATCGATCCTTGACTTCACCTAGAAGACTCTGAGTTTCTGTGGTCTGAATCAGGAAAGTACTCGAGGTCTTTGGGTGTGTTCCCTGACACCACTGGGTTACCGGTTCGGTACCGGTTCTGAAAAACCCAGTACCTCAGTTGGCGCCCAACGTGGGGCGATACCAGCGGTACCGGTCCAGCCAGAGGTTCGTGAGGAGCTTCGTGTGAAAATTCTGGAGGAAGGCCAACCACTTCAACGACCCCTGCATGTCGACGTGGTCCGAAAGTCTTTGCTGCGAGGTTCCCCGCTTCCCGACGGCTACAAAGGACTGCTGCCCTGGCTATCGCCCTGATTTGGACCCTTGAAGTTTGGTAGAGCGAAACGATAAGACGAGTCTTCTGGTGACGTCATCGATATCTCAGTTAAGTATAAGTGGAGCGTCTCCCAGTCCTTAGTTGGTTCTTAGTCTTGGGTATCCCTTTGGGATCTTTAATTTGGAACTTGCAAGTGCCAAAACCGAAGGACTCGTGTTTTCACGAGAAATATCGTAATCGATAATCCTTTGAAGTTTGGAGCTAGACTAGAGAGCGAAGATGCCTGGTCTTAGCAGACTTGGAAATTTGTTTTGTCTTGGTTGTAGTAAAAGGGACTCCCGATTGGAGGACTCGTGTCCGGTTCCTCCGGTTGGAACGCCAACTTATGAATTATATGTGAAACATGGAGTAGGCCCCATCACATATAACGAAGTGTGGATCAAATACAACAGAAAAGATGGTGTTTTAAAATGGTCCCAATATGGTAGCTTTGACACGGAAATCTTAGACAATCTCGAAGTTAAACTTTTTAAGAAGAAAGCCCAGCCGGCGATGTTTGACTCTTTCCGCCTATGGCGTAAGGAAGCCAAACAGAAGGAAATTAAATTAGCGAAGAAAAATAAGAGAGAAAGGGGTATTTCGATAATGCAAGCTGCTATGCAGTTTAAAGACAATGAAGAAGAACAGATGAGTGAGCAGTTGCACAGGCAACGTAAAATGATGATAGATAAATGCTATCCAGTTTTGCAGCCTCTTCAGCAAGATGCAGCAAAAGAGCTTGAAAAAGATCCGTTAATGTCGCATTTGTTAAGTTCGCTACCCCCCTATGTGCAAAATGATACGGCACCTCCGCAACCTTTAGTTGCGCAACCTGTGATTGCATTGCCTCCTGCTCCTCCACAGCACCCACCAGCTGTTCTTCAGCTGGCTCCTGCTCCTTCGGTACAGCCTCCTCAAGGCCCACCGATCACATCTGCTTCACCTGTGCTTTCTACGACTTTGCCTAGTGCACCTTCTATTTCTCCTAATGCTCCCTCTGCTATTGCCTCTGCTCCTGCCCTATCTCACCCTGTTTTTCCGCCCGTTCTTCCGTCAGTTTCCCCTTCCGTTGGACAGAGAATGGCCAACACTGTTACTAATCTTTTCTCACCTTTCTTCGGGTCGCCTAATACGACCCCTAACACGGAACGAAGACAGTTGCGGAGTCAACTGCCTGACTATCGAGAGAGAGATTTACTGAATCGTTTAGCGCATAAATGGGTTATCGATGCTGTAAGGTATGATGTAGAGTCTGTCATGGAAGTCTTCCGTCAATGGGAAGCACCGAAGCAGAGATATGTTTTTGAACAAATGTGTCTTTTTCTCTGTGAAGATTTGGAAGACAATGATCTGGAATACAACCCGCCCGAGTTGTGTCGTGTGCGGTTCGAGTTCGCAGAGGGCATGATCCTAGGTCCCGATGTCGAGACAGCGGTTTAGACATTATTGTCGTATCGGAGTAAGGGGGGCACTTCTCGATCACTATTTGAGCGTGACGCATCCGGTAGGAAAAAGGCGCGACAGTACCCCATGAAAGAAGTTCCTCCAGTTTGGAAGGAAGAAGTAGCAGCTGGTCCTGGTAATGTTCCACCAGCACATTTTCAGCGTGTGTGGGTACATGTTCCTTGGAAGCGAGCTGAAGTTTTAGCCCTTACACAGACATTGCCTGATCCCCGTAAACATCCTGCAGGGTATTACAAAGAGTTGTCACAGACTGCTGGGTCATGTATCATGAATTTAGCAGACATAGACATGTTGTTCGGGAACGTTGTTCCATAGCCTTTATGGGGAAAGATTCGTCATGCAGATCATGATCAGGAGTTAGGTGACTCATGGGCTAATATTACTGCGGCAGATGGCCGACAAGTTGGTGGTGCTAAGCTTGAGCCTTTATTAGCTGAACTTCCTGGTAAAATAATTGATTACATGAAAACGATAATGCCTGCGATGCGTGTAAACTGGGATAAGTTGTCTGCATGTAAGCAGAAGAAAGATGAAACGGTGTCTGATTTCTTCACCAGGTTTGAAGAAACGTTTGTCGACCACAGTGGTCAAGATATGAGCACAGAAGGTGGTCAGCGATTGTTCGTCGATAAATTCGTGCACAATCTGGTTCCAGAGTTGTGTAAAAAGTTGAAAGATTCAGAGAGTTCTTGGGCAGTTTCCTCTTCAGCACAGATATTGGCTACTGCACAATATTACGAAAATCGAGACAAAGACGAGAAAGATAGAGCAGAAAAGAAAACTAAAGAGTTGAAAACGAAGGTTCTGTTACAGCAAGCATATCCGCCACGTGGTGGTGGTGGCCAGAATAATGGTGGTCAGAGTAACTATCAGAATAATTATCAGCAGCCTCAAGAGTATCAGAGGAACTCGCAAAGAGTCGAGTATACTCAACCACGCGTCCCTGTAGGCCCCAATCAGTGTTCATATTGTAAGGAAGAGGGTCATTTCAAGTATAGTTGCCCTATTTTGTTACAGCGTGCGAATGGTGTTTCAAACACAAGAGGTAGAGGTGTTCAGCAAGCGCCTAAAGGTAGAGGACGTGGAAACGTCCCCCAGAACGCACGTCCCCTTCCGCCTCAAAATTCTATGAATAGGTTCGATCAGCAGAATAATGCATCTGGTAGGACAGCTCAGTACTATGCTAATGATTACTATACAGAGGATGAGCAGTGGGAAGGTAATGATTGCTAGGACAGCCATAGACAAAGAGAGGGAGTTGTTTCAGTTCCAGTAGATCAGAGTGGACCATACGTTGAGGTGATTACATCAGGTGTGTCAGAGCCTTTTCTGTTGGATACTGGTGCTACAAAGAGTTCTATTATGCACTCCAAACTCCCTGGCGCACCTTTGTCTCGCGAAATGAATGTTTCTGTAGGTTTTTCTGGCGCCCCGGTTAGAAATCCGATTTCTGACCATTTGTCTCTTTCTGTTGGTCCATGCGAATTAGAAGCACCCCTTATTCTGACAACAGGTTGTGGTGAAAACTTGTTGGGATTAGATCTGTTAAAAAGATTGTATGCGACTTTGTACTCTTCTTCTTCGGGAGTACAGCTTACACTGGGTAAGAAAGTGGTTTCTCCGATGTATTTGTCAAGGGATAAACTTCCAACAGAATTGTCGTTTTTTCCTGATATTCTTTGGGCTACCGGTCCTAATGATGTGGGCCTCTTAGAAATACCACCATATGTTGTAACATTGAAAGCCAATGTTAAAATGCCACGAATTCCCCAATACAAAATCTCTAGTGAAGGTGAAAAACCTTTGCTAGCGATCGTTTACGATCTGATTGAAAAAGATGTGATTGAAGAGACTAGAGGCAACGTTTGCAATAGTCCTGTTCTGCCTGTTTTGAAATGAACTGACCCTTCTCAGCCACCTGTTTACAGATTTGTGATTGATCTGAGAGAGGTCAATAAAATCGTTGTGCCGCAATTTCCAGTTGTCCCTGACATTACTGCCCTATTGACTATGATTTCAGCTTCTGCAACCTGGTTTTCGGTGATTGACTTGAAGAATGCTTTCTTCAGCATCCCGATTGCTGAAGAGAGCAGGGATATTTTCGGCTTCAGTTTAGGAGGACGAAGCTTCCGCTTTAAATGAGCT
Source organism: Lissotriton helveticus (assembly GCF_964261635.1). Classification (NCBI taxonomy): domain Eukaryota; kingdom Metazoa; phylum Chordata; class Amphibia; order Caudata; family Salamandridae; genus Lissotriton; species Lissotriton helveticus. Next base: position 443,366,981 of record NC_136068.1, read on the forward strand.
CCACAGGGCTACTGTGAAAGTCCATCAATATATAGTCAAGCTTTAAAAACACAGCTTGATACGATTGTTTTACCTGAAGGTGCTACTCTTGTACAGTACGTTGATGATTTGCTTGTTGCCGCAGATACTGAGGAAATATGTAAGAAAGCCACGTTGTCATTGTTGCGTCATCTGTGTGATTTGCATCACAAGGTGTCACTTTCCAAATTGCAATATTGTCGACAAGAAGTGACCTACTTAGGTCATCTCTTATCGAAGGAGGGAAGGAAACTGACCCCAGAAAGAATTCAGGCAATAGCGAAATTGAGTGTGCCAAGAACACAGAGAGAAGTGCGTGCTTTCTTGGGTATTACATCATATTGCAGGCAATGGATACCAAATTTTTCGTTATTAGCCAAACCTTTGGTGGCATTAACGTGTAAAGATACACCCAATCCCGTTCCTTGGTCTGAAGAGTGTCAGAAAAGTTTTTCTGAATTGCGCACAGCATTATGTTCGGCTCCTGTGTTAGGTACCCCCAACTACAGTAAGCCCTTTACATTGTATGTCCATGAGAAAGATGGTTGTGCATTGTCCGTGTTGACACAGTTATTTGGAGACAAGCAGCGTCCATGTGCATATTTTTCGTCGACTTTGGATCCGGTAGCTAAAGCATTGCCGAGTTGTTTAAGAGCAACAGCGGCAGCAGCTGTTTCTATTCGACAGTCCGCTGGTCTAGTGATGAATAATATGTTAGTCGTGATGGTTCCACATGCAGTGGACACGTTGTTAAACAGAACCAAGACACAGCACTTAACTCGTGCTCGATTGTCAGGTTACGAATTAACCTTGTTAGCGAGTCATGTGCACATAAAAAGATGCAACACTCTAAACCCAGCTACGTTGTTGCCGATTGTAGAGGAGTTAGATGCTTCTGAACAGCATGATTGTTTTCTTAGAACGGAAGAAGAAACGAAAGGGAGAATAGACCTCCAGGACACTCCTCTTGCTGAATGTGATGGTACATTGTGGGTGGATGGTTCATGTTTCAAGCTCCCGAATGGTGACACGACTGCAGCATATGCTGTCACGACTTTGCATAGCATTGTTGAAGCTGCACGTATCCCACATAATTCAGCTCAAGCAGCAGAGTTAATTGCACTCACAAGAGCATGTGTGTTGTCAAAAGGAATGAAAGTGACTGTCTATACCGACAGCCAGTATGCGTTTGGTGTGGCTCACAGTTTTGGATGATTGTGGAAAGAACGTGGGTTCCTGACTTCGCATGGAGCTAAGATTCAGCATGGGCAGTTGGTGAATGAGCTTCTTGAATCACTGACCTTGCCTCTGCAAGTGGCGATTGTGAAATGTAGTGCTCACAAGAAGGTGACTGATGATGTTGGTCGTGGAAATGCATTTGCTGACGAAATCGCGAAAGAAACTGCAAGGAATGTTATGAGACGAATGTATGTTGCAGGCCCTGCAAGATGGATTGGTGATGTTGGAATGTGTGAAGACACGATAGAGAGTGTGAAGTCGATTCAAGCTGAAGCTACAGAGAAAGAGTTGAGTGTGTGGAGAGAAAGTACGGGTGGAATGGATACAAATGGTTGTTGGGTTGAATTGTCAGAGCATCAGAGATGGTTGTTACCCGATGCATATGTGCTTGCAGTGGTTGCAATGGCTCATGGAATGGCTCACATCAGCGTGAAAGGGATTTGCAAGTTGTTGGCTCCGGTATGGCAAAATGCAGGAATTCCCAAGTGTGCAGAGAATGTTGTCAAGAATTGCATGGTGTGTCTGAAACACAATCCTGGTAGGGGAACCCCAACTCCAGCTGGTCATTTTGCACCTCCTACGTATCCGTTCGAGGTTTTGCAGCTAGATTTCATCCACATGGAGAGGTGTAACAACTTAAAATACGTACTCGTTGTTGTTTGTGCCTTTTCAAGATGGGTGGAAGCCTACCCCCTAAAAGACAACACTGCCTTATCCACAGCTAAAGCCCTTGTGAAAGAGTTCTTCCCCAGATTCGGAATGCCTAGAATGGTCTGGAGTGACAATGGGAGTGAATTTGTGGGTCGTGTGATGAAGAAAGTATGTGAAGGGCTAGGCATTCAGCAAAAGTTCCACGCTGCAAATCACCCCCAATCGGCTGGACTAGTAGAATGTTACAATGGCACGCTTAAGTTAAAATTGGCCAAAATTCAAGCGAGCACAGGTCTTAAATGGCCTGACGCTCTACCCTTAGCACTCCTATCCACCAGAATGACTGTGCATTCGCGAGTGAAACTTAGTCCCTATGAAATAGTTTTCGGCCGCCCAGCCAACATATGGGGAGTGCCAAGGCCCACAAAGTTCAGCGTAATTGAACACCCTGTTTTGCTTGATTATCTGTACGAATTGACGGCTAAATTGCGTGTTTTACACCAACAGGTGCATGATACACTGCCTCAAGTCTCTGAAGCTCCAGGACATCAGATCGACCCTGGATCCTGGGTGCTGGTCAAGAACTTCCAACGAACCAAGAACGACCAGCCCAGGTGGACCGGACCGCACCTCGTCCTTCTTTCCACAAGATCAGCTGTTCGAGTGGAGGGGAAGAAAAACTGGATCCACGGGATCCACTGCAAGCGGATCCCTCTGCCTCTGCCTTACGACCAGTGGGTCCAGAAGGGTGTCGGCGACTCAGAGACTGAAACCGTGCCTCCTTTTCTGCCTTTATGTGATGCACGTGTAAAAGGAACACTTACTGAACAAGAGAGTGATAAAATTTTGCAACCAGCTGTATCACCATCATTTCGATTGGACACTACAGAACCTGAACTCCTTTTCCGTGATCACACCATACCTGTAAAGCAAAGATACAATTTGAGGCCGAGACCTATGGACAAATAAATAAAATTTTCATTTTTGCTATTTTTGAAAGTGCAGCTCTTCCATCTGAGAAACTTGCTAATTTTTGTTTTTCGAACCGCTGCTAGGGCCACGCTTGCCCAAAGTCTTTGGGGGTGCAGCTGACGACGTTAGGTCGACAGTTCTGGTTGGTCCAAGGGAGTTGCCCTAGACTGACAGAAGCATTCCTTAGCAGAATCAACCTCCCATCGCGGGCAGCATTTAGAGAGGATGGAGTTTTTCGAGATGGAGAGACCTGCCAAGGAAACGAACTTTAGAAACAGAATATGTAAAATAATGACAAAGAAAAGCTTTTTGATATTGTGCATTTTCATGTTATTCAGTGTGATGATATTTTTAATAAGTTATGTTTTATTCTCTTTTCGAGTAACATTTGCACCCACTACATCGCCCATACCTCCTCCTTCTACTGTTTCCCCACACTCTTTTCAACCCCTCCCTGAACACGAATCAGCTAGGAGATTAGAGTTCATTAATAACTCCTTTGTTCAGCTTTTACACCAACACCAACTAGTAATGAACACGACTAACTGTTGAGTGTGTGGTCTTATGCCTCACACAACGGATAAAGGTATCCCTTATCTGGTCCTGCCTTTCAGCCACAACGGTTCTGTGTGGGCATACAGAACAATGTTCATATATGCACATGAAATCTACCCCCTACGTTCTGTAACAGACAATCCTAAGAATAGTGCTCTAGTTAAGGGTATAGTCGACATGATTAAGGAAGATATTTCTTATGAGACTATCCCGAGAGATGAGACACTAGTATACATAGGATGGAACGTGACTGGATATGGAGCTACCCTGAGTGAGAAACAGCAAGCTAAGAGATCTTCCCCGATTTGGATTATACCTCATCAGGGTCACCTGTGTCTGCAAGGTACTGGCAAGAATCCCAGAGCTCAGTTAGGGAAGAGTATCTGCACTAAAACGTATGTTTTTGCAGCCCAGACTTCCCCTTCGTTTTTAGCAGCTAAGGGTACCTATTTCATCTGCCATGATAGAGCCTATACATGGTTGCCCCTTGACTTTTCGGGCACATGTTTTGTTTCGTTCCTGTTGCCTCCCACCTACACAGCAGCGGCAGATTACCACAAGACAGGGCGCAAAGGGCTTTCTGCCGTTCCGGGGACCCATGGTTAACAGCAGGAACATAAGGCAATTGACAAGGGTAGTTGAATCCACCGTAATTGAAACTGCTGGTGCCCTTAGTAACTTGACTGCTGAGCTCCAGTCGGATCGTCTCATGACCCTTCAGAACCGGGTCGCTTTAGATGTCATACTTGCAGACCGAGGTGGGGTATGTAAATTGATCCAATCGAGTTGCTCTGTTTTCATTCCAGATAACGCTCCAACAGTGTACCAGGCCATCTCCAAACTGCATAAGATTTCCGAATCTATTCATGTGGATAAAGGAGATTGGTCATTAATGGGGTGGTTCTGGGAACTGATATCCGGCTGGGGATGGAAAATTCTGATGGTCATTGGGATGGTCTTAGCCATTCTTTTCCTGTTCTGTCTATGCGTGCAGTGTGCTCCTGCAATATGTGGCCTCTGTGCTACATCATGTGTAAGGAAACCTGTATCAAGAGACGAAATAAGTACTAGAATGATGTTACAGCAACATCTCCATGACTTTAGGAATATAGACCTGGACTCAGATTAGCATGAGATTAGGTTAAATTGCCTATGTAAGGGCAAAAGGAGGGTTTGTGGTTCTGAAAATTCTGGACTCGTGTAATAGTTCTGGACTCGAGAATTAAACCTCGTCGTAACATGACGAATTTGGTATCAAAAGATCGAGAATGGCTAGTACACTATGTACAAGCATTTTCGTCATATTCGAGTGACGATTTCACCTCGAAATCGTCATTCTCGTTCTGAACCCTTGGCTTCCATTTTGTGTATGGCAGCCATTTTGTGAGTTGCCCTCACGTAGGCAGACGGATTAAGCCAAATTCGATCCCAAAGGACACGTACACCTTAATTGACTTTTCTCTGACCTGGGCAAGTTGGAACCATTGCCCCAGGCCGAACCTGTTTGGTCAGTTCCTCTCACAGTGGCCGAACGAGATAGCATCAAGGCACAACAGACCATAAACCCTTTCATCGCACGCACACCCTGCCGAATCTTGCTCACACCTGTCCCTGCCCTTTTCTCTCTCACTTGCTTTATGATGGGGAGGTGCCCGTTTTTATTGGGGGTCCGCCGGTATCTGATGGAAATGCTGGGCCTTGCCGGGTAATTTGTTGTGAGCTGAACGAACAGAAATGTGGCTTGTCACCATGACTCTGCTTTTCCTTTGTAGTGGAAACATTTCAATGGTATCGTAAAATGTGAAGAATGTTTGCCTAAAGCACAATATTTCGTATAAAAAGAGAAGCCTGACTTTGTGAATTTGAGCAGTCTCCTGAGAATATACATCCCGTGCTGTTGTACTTCTAGGACGCCTGTTACCTTGGTTGCAGCCAATAAAATCGATCCTTGACTTCACCTAGAAGACTCTGAGTTTCTGTGGTCTGAATCAGGAAAGTACTCGAGGTCTTTGGGTGTGTTCCCTGACACCACTGGGTTACCGGTTCGGTACCGGTTCTGAAAAACCCAGTACCTTACTGGCTACCCGTCAGCATTGCTTTTTTCAAGCCATTAGTATATAAATTAAATAGAAACGGGGGCAGGACACAGCCCTGCCTCACACCTCGCTCCACTCTGAACGACTTTGTTAGTTCGCCCCCAGTGCCGTATCTTACTCTAGCTGTGGCATCTGAGTATAGATCACGGAGAAACATTATAAGACAGGACTCTATACCCATATCTGCCAAAATAGTCCACAGCTTATTATGGTTTACGCAATCGAATGCTGCGGAGAGGTCAACGTAAGCCATAAAAAGAGACCCTCCCTTAGCGTTTACATATTTCCCTATCAGTAGGGATAAATTTAGGGCTTGCTCTGGGTTCCCAATCCCTCGCGGAACCCGAATTGCAGGTCAGAAAGAACTTTATTTTCTGAAGCCCACAATTGGAGGCGCTCTAAGATAACTCGACCGCCCACTTTCCCCAACGAGTAAAGGAGGGACATTGGGCGATAGCAGGATGGGAGTTGGCGATCCCCCTTCTTAAAGATGGGGACGAGGATTGACTGGGACCAAGATTCAATAAGTCCCAGCTCACATGTTGCTTGAAGGACCCTAGTTAGTATTGGGGACCAAAGATCCAAGTTGTACTTAAAAGGTCAATTGGGACCCCATCGGGACCAGGCGCTTTGCCGTTCTTGCTGGCCTTCAAGGCAAGTACTACCTCCTCGTCAGTAATTTGAATGGACAACGGGAACTGCGTTTGATCTAACCCAGATGATGTGGGACGATTTGTGGTTAAAGGGAGGCTGAATATCCGCTCAAAATATTCAACCCACAACCGCTCGTCAATCGCAACATCAATACTGGGGTCATCAGTTGTGTCTATTAAGAAAGGGGACTTCACAACCCTCCAAAAGGCAGCGCTACCCCTCAAAATACAAGATCTTTGGAGTTGGGTCCAGAGTTCTTTTTTGAGAATGTTCTTCCTGGATTTTAGGGCCTGGTTGTAGGTCTTTCTGAGAACTGCAATATCCTGTGTGGTTCTGTCTTTGTTATTTAAGGCTACTTTAAGGTTCCGATGTGCTGTTGTCAACTACAAGTCCAATCATGGTAGAAGAGGTGATGAGGAAGAAGAGGGTGACATCTTCACGCAAAGCAGCACTGTCCACAGAAGTGCCTGAGCAGATTCACCCACCTCTGCGACTTAACAATGGCACAAGATTTGGAGTGAGAGGGAGACACCACGGCATACATTGACTGTCCCACCATGATGCACATTGAGTATACCACCACAGTCTACTTCTTGAAAGACCTGTGTCAGTGGAACCAGAAAAGAAGAAAACCTAGGCTACTATTATGGGCATTGTATGGGGAGGAGGGGCCCTACATTCGCAACCACCCAACCACATGTTTGTACAATGGGAAGCTGACAAAAAATGTTAGCCCTGGACTGCCTCCCTTTTTCTTTTGTGGAAGGACTGGGATTCTTAGAATTAGTAGCAGTCACCTGCCCAAAATGGAAATTAACAAGTCGGACCTATTTTGTCAGAGTTGTTGTTCCAGTGCTGCATCATGATGTGCTGCAGTTGGTTGGAAAAGCTTTGTAGCAAAGTGGTCACACCATCCACCTGACTACAGACATGTGTTGATCAGTTGTCAGACGACTGATTACATGTGCATCACTGCACACTGGGTCTCTTTTGTGGGGGTAAAGCAAATGATATTTGCAGGTCTTGTCCCTGAAGAAAGTTTTGAGACCATTTGCCACAGAGAAATCACATACAGCTCTAAACATCTTGGAGGAATTTAACAGAAAGGTGTATGAATGGCTGATACTCCAAAGAAAACTTTGTTCTTGCCTGGTGGGGAGGAGCCGCTGGATCGAATTGCCGCTTGTTCCTATCTTCCTGAGGGCTGACAACTGCCCGCCGGACCCGCTCCGTGGGTCCCGCTTTGTTGTCTGAGGAAAGACACTGACTGCTGCGTGGTACGTGAGGGACAAGGATTTGCTTTGCAGCAGGGCTGCGAGCTGTGCAGCAGGGACTCCGTATCCCAGGAGCCCCTGCACGACCAAATCACCACACCTGGTCCGCTCTCCCTGCTGCTTGCCACGCCCCGACCTCGAGCACTGATAAGCCGTGCTACCTGAGGCCAACGTGGGATACTCCAAAGAAAACTTTGTTCTTGCCTGGTGAGGAGGAGCCGCTGGATCGAATTGCCGCTTGTTCCTATCTTCCTGAGGGCTGACAACTGCTCGCCGGATCCGCTCCGCGGGTCCCGCTTCGTTGTGTGAGGAAAGACACTGACTGCTGCGTGGAACGTGAGGGACAAGGATTTGCTTTGCAGCAGGGCTGCGAGCTGTGCAGCAGGGACTCCGTATCCCAGGAGCCCTTGCACGACCAAATCACCACACCTGGTCCGCTCTCCCTGCTGCTTGCCACGCCCCCTGACCTCTCCCTACACCTTATAATTGGATCTATACACCGCTGCTCGGGAGCGCGCGGGAGCGTCCCGGGACAAGAGCGGGACCGTCTGCGGCCGTCAGAGGCCAGAAGAGACTGGACTGGGCCAAGGCTCTTGGCTCCTGGCTGCTCTCCCGAGACTGTGGTAGTTTTATTTTATTTTTTGCTGCGCAAGTGTTTCTTGCTTGTCTTGGGCTCAACGACAGCTAGGGGTATCCTGAGCTGATTACCTGTCATCCTAGTGAAATCCCCATGAGAGTTTAGTGTTCGTGGTTCCTGCTGTTTCCTCTCTTTGTTTTGGTGAGGAGCATGGAGTGCCGCGAAACTAGAAGTATGGCAGCGGCGGGAGGTAAAAAATTGACAGGCACCTTAGACGATTTTATTGTGCGTACCAACTCCTTGATTGATCAAGGTATTGTACTTATGGAAAGAAGGGTTTCCCAGGATCTGGCATTTGCCAAAAGATCGTCTTTGGGTCTCATTGGTTCTGCCCGCACCCCTGATAATGTAAATGTAAATGTAAATGTATTGCGACTTATATAGCGCACGTATCACCCGAAGGTATCAAGGCGCTTGCTTAGGGAACCCGTCCTGGTATTCCCCTGTGAGATACCCCGGCAGGGTATCCACAAGGTGAAAGCCAAGCATCCCGCCGCGAGGGGCCGTAGTGGAGATTAAGCAAGCTATTGCCCAGAGTCGCAGAGTGTGAACCCGTGAGTCGAGTAGGCACCGGAGCGAGAATTGTCAAGTCCGTGGAATTTTTGAGCCCGAGACCCGCCGAGGCGGGGAATCGAACCCTGGTCCACGGCCGATCTCAGCTTCCGGGTCTGCCGCCTCTAACCACTGAGCCACGCTTCTCCACACATACTTCATCCCATATACCCAATCCTGTGCAGGTCCTTGCTGATATTCACAATGTGCACTGCAGTCAGTCAGGCTCACGAGTCCCATCACCCCTTAATCCCCAGGCTCAGGTTCATAACCTCACAGGGACCAGCTCGGATCTTAACCCGGCATATCCTCAGGCAGACCCCCAGGTAGAGATTGTAAATGAACAAAAGAGGGGGAGGCGGGAGGGGGCAATCCCTAAACGCAAGCTCCCAAACATTAACATCATTGGAGCCAAGAAAGCCCGTGTTACCATAGCCGGGAATACTAGTATTGACCCAAATGAGAGGGGTGGGTCGGTAGAGTCGAGAGATCCTGGCAATGAATCCATTGGGCAGAAAACCGGGGCGGAAGTAGCCCCATTTGAGGTCGCCAGTTTACCCCTGAACATCATCGATGATACCATCTTGGATAATTCCCTGGATGACATCCTCGAGGATAGCATTATAGCCAACAGGTCGAGGGCTGATTTATCAGGGGTGGCTAATGGGGAGGAGGAGCCTATAGGCTGTACCATAACTAAAATTGTTAAAACCCTACTCGCACCCCTAGAAGCTATGCTTCATGGTATTGAAAAAGTGCTTCATGACATGCATAAGGATATAAGGTTTCATGATAGCAACTTTCCCAATAGGACCACCAATGCCACCATTGAAGCCAGTAAATCAAGGCTTGCGGGTAAGAGTATAACAGCGGTAAAAAACAAGATGCCCAAAAAATCGGTAATAAACCCCCCTAACCACGCGACTAATAAAGAGAGTACCCAAACCCCCACATTAAATAAGCCCATTGACCAAGCAAACTCAAAAGGCCCTGCTATCCTTACTCCAAAACCCGACTCAGGCCCCCCTCAAAATAATTTGACACGGCAAAATATCCATCTACCGCCAGATGCTTGTCCTTATGTGATTATTTTGACGAGGGTAACGGAACTGGTTCCCCCAAATACAGAAACCTTTCACGCACTTAAAAATAAGGTATGCCACTGGTTGGCTAATAATTATCCCTTACCTCCAAATCTTTGTGGCAACATCTTAATGGTTGAGAGAACGCCTTGGGTAGGACATAATAGGAAAAGAACACAGGGGGACTGCATAGTAGTGACCTTTGAGGATTCCCGCATCGCGGAATATATCTGTCGGTGGAATCCTCATAGTAATAATGGTACCTTGGTCACGGCTAGGCCCCTGTCCTATTTTTATATGCCCAATGAGCAACGGGATAACAGGTGGAGTTGGCTTAAAGGCCCAAATCACCATAGAGGAGCGTTGAGGCAAGAGGTGCCCAGGGAAATGAATTCCTATAGTTAGGGCAGGGGTGGTGAGGAGGGGTGGAACTTGGTTCAGAGAAGAGGGGGTAGATACAACAATGACAATAGGCATCATGCAGACAGCTTTAGGGCCAATGGTATGTTTTCTGGTCAATCTTACAACCATGCCCAGGCTCGCTATCCACTAGATAACTTTGGTAACATCCCAATGACAAATCAGTATGACTGCCTGTCCGACCTGGGTCGGGTGGATTGACAACAGGCGGGCAAAGTGCTAGGATATGATAAAGGAAATAGGACCAACCCTGTCTCACCCGCAAATATGGTCCCGTAGTCCGGGGTCTTAAGTGTGGAGACCAGGCAACCAGTACCCATTGTCCATGAGCTAGGCAAAGGTAGGGATCCAGTAACTAGCCTAAACAGTCAACCAGCGGGTATGGAAGCTCCTAGAGATAACAGATATATAAAGGTAGGAACATGGAATATCGCCGGGCTAAGGAACAAAGTCGATGACCCTATTTGGAGGGAATCCATAGGGACCGCAGAGATCATTGCCCTACAAGAGACGTGGGACACAAAGAACATACTCACCTTGGATGGATACACTACCTATTCTCTTCCCGCAGTCACTACTACTAGAGGAAGAGCGAGGGGGGACTGGTAACCTTGGTGGCAGCTAATATTTCTGGCACACACACAGTGATTGCCTCAGGTTCCCCCTACTGTCTGGTAGTTAAAATTGCCCATAAAGGGGCACATAACGTTTTAATTATTAATTTTTAAAATTCTTTTGACAGAGCCACCTCAACTAGCAACCTGACAGCGTTACATTGCTTTTTAACAGATTATAAGGAGCTGTCGGTTAATGAATGCTATATAATATTACTGGGGGACTTCAATATCCATAGATGCCCAAACAAATGTTTGTCCAATGATCCTTTCGCCCCCATTGAACAGAGCGAAGCTCATTTCGAGCATACGGAGCAGGGAATCCTACTGGAATACATCTTGGCTGAAAATGGTTTAATGTTACCCATGGGGGATGAGGTGGACATACCAACTTTTAAGGGAAATGGTAGTGGGTCAACTAGCGATTTTATTTTCACAAGTTTAACGCTAGGTAGTAACATAGTAGATTATTCTCCGGTCTGGTCTCATTTCAGCGATCACAACCCTGTTTTTCTACGTGTTAGAGGTGTCCTTAGTAGATCTGAGACACAACTGAATATGGTTGACAAACAAGACATTCGTGCAACAGACCAGGCTCGCAGAATTAAATGGTGTAAAATTGTCCCTGAGGATTTCCAAGGTAACCTCTCTAATAGTAGAGGGGAGGAGCTGCGTATATGCATGGATAAGGAAGCCGGGGACAGTGAGGTAGTGGAGGAATACCAAAAGGTCTGTCACCAGATCATGTCTGACCTAACACATCCTGGCAAAGCTAAAGATTTAGGGCCAGTTGGCTGGTTCAATCACAACTGTTCGGTAGCCAACCGCAAATTGAAGGAGGCCTTGAAATGTAAGCCTGTTGATAGACAACGCGTGGCACTGCTAAGGAAAGCATATAAAGCAGCAGTAGAACAGAGGAAACGGGAAATCAGGGAAGATGCCTGGGCAGAATTGACTTCTATTGACGTGATAAAAAACAGCGCCAAATTCTGGGCAGTGATCAATCAACCCTACTTTGTTGACTCGAGCAACAATGTCTTAGACTGTGGTATTCAGGAAGACAAGTGGCTCACCCATTTTAAGTCAGTTTATGAACAGGTATCCTACTCCTCTCTGGGCGCCCTTGCTGGACCAAGGTATCAGACCTGAAATTATGTACCTGTGATGGTTTTTCCATAATGGATACTGCCCACTTCATGTTCTTTTGTGGTTACTTTATTGATATACGGAAACAATTTATTGTACCCCTACTAAAGGATAAGGGGTTTAAACAAGTGAAACCTGCCCTATTATACCTTCAACTGCTGTCTAATATGTGGGAAATTTTTAACGCTGCCACTTTTTTAAATATAGCCATGAGACTGAAGAAAAAACTAGCCAGTTTGAGATAATAGTTTTCCGTGATCTATTTTTAGAGTCTGTTAAATAATGAATATTTATTTTCAACTAGATGAATTGTGCATGTTTTTAAATTTACATATGAACTTAATACTCAATTTTTACTGTTTTTTAATTTTTACATTCTCCCTTTGGATGCTGTGTTGTTGTAGATAGCTAGCCATATTGCAATTTAAATGTTTTTTCCCTTTGTGGACCTCTGTATACTTTTGTGGTTTTTGTTATGAACCGAATAAAGTATTTTGACTGACTGACTGGCTGCAACCCAGAGGTCTCAGAACTAGCTTTGTTTCCACAGACATTTGCAGTAGTATAGTTAGGCTGTCCAGTTTTAGGTTTAAACCTATAATAACTGATAAAACCCCAGCAAAACTCTGTAGACCTTCTAGATTCCTTCCATAAAAGGGAATCTTCTCTATAGTTTCAAAAGTGCTTCTTTATTTCTGACTGCTTCAGTAACTCTCAGGGCATAAGGGCCCAGTTCAATGCAAATGTTGCAGAACCTGACCAGAGAATCGCAATCATCAAACTCACCAGTATTGGCATAGAAAGCTATGTCAATTGTCAAAGTTAGCAAATTGTGTACTGGCTGTTTTGGCATTGCCCGTCTCAAGTGCCAATGTTGAGGGGGCCTTTTCACAGAATTTATTTTACATGGGAAGGAAAGAGCGAGCACACATGACCAAAGACTCACTGAAGAAGTATTGTATGGTGTACTACAATAAGTTTGATTTGTAAAAATATATTTTGGCCTCATATACACTGTACATACACCATCTATATACCGTGCACTATCAGTGCAGAAAGCAAGCAATAATAAAAGCAAATGCTCCATAAATACCGGAAAAAGACTGTTTATGTTGTTTTTAATGGTATGAAAATGTGTAACCACTGATAACCGCTGTTTTTTAAGGTATTGAAATCACTTGAAAACACTGGAAAAACCAACCAGAATTTACCAAAAATACAAACTGAAAACAGGAAAGCCTAAGTATAGTCAAGGCCATGTCAGACGGAGGCTATTTCAGGGACCTGTGTTTGGCCCATTTCATCAACCTGGTGGTGTAAGATTTTCTAAAAAAAAACACAGTCAGCAACTTTCTTACCACCTGCAGAAGAATATGCACTTATATCAGCCATTCTTTTAAAGCCCGGAAGCAGTTGTGGATTATTCAGCATAATAATAGAGCATCAGGTAAAGCCCTGATGGATGTGCCAACACATTGGAACTCGACCTATTACTATTACATGTTTCAACGTCTGTACGAACAGATCAATGACTATGTCAGTCAGTCAGTCAAATTTAACTTTATTTGGTTTGTCATAACCCTAAAGCATGTAAAATACGTTTCATTTCATACAAAGGTTAAAAGAGAAGCATTTTCCACTCAATTAAAATATTTACAAATACTGTTAAAATTTCTTATCTGGCACCGGACCTTTAGTCGTTTCCGGCTTTCGTGAGTACGTTTTCTACTAGTATCATGAATTTTACCCCCCGACATATTAAAATGTTTGATGTGGCGCCCATCCAACTTGTCACCGCATGTCTGCAAGTGCGAATGTTTAAACCAATGAAGGATGTTTTTAGCAAGTTCCTTCTTTCTGCTTTTACTATTTCGCAGACACACAGTAAGTGGCTTAAAGTTTCTATATGGTACCCACATAAACGACATGCCTTTTTTTGTTGGTTGCTTTTCCAGGAGGGGGCTAAGTCCTTCGAGCAATAATCACCAAATCTATATGCCATGAACTTTCTTTTGAGTGACAGTCGGAAATGGGCTGCTAGATAGGGCTGTGGTTTTAAGCCTATATACGAATTTATTATAACCCAAGCATGGCGGCGTTTTGCTAATCTCCTTTTGTCTTCTACTAAGGATAATGCTTTTGCCCTGTTGTTGCAGACTTTATTGAATGACGCCCTTTCCAACTTGCTTTTCCATACTTCCTCAATCTCCAGTTCTTCCAGGGCAATCTGCAAATGATCACCCCACGTGTTTGGATTTCTGTGATCGTGTTGTAGTTTTATTTCTGTCCAACATAAGTTGTCCAAAGTTCCCAATTCCGCTGATCTAAGTTTCCTGCATAATTTTACCAAGGTTGCTTTCCTTTGAAATTCTTGATTCAGGTGTCCAACTTCCAAACGAATCTGTGCCAGCGAGGAACCCTTTAAAGAGATTAAATACTGTTTTATAGACCTTGATCTGTAATTTGTTTAAGATGTTAATTTCTTGGCCATGCCAAGTTTCCAAACCATAGGACAAGGTTGGGAGCAATTGCGCTGCCATGATTTTTAGGAGGTGCCCATGAGAAGGGCATTCCAATTTCTTGTGCAACTGTTTGTAGGCAAATATCAGTGAATTGGCTTTTGCTGTGATCTCCTTTTTCTGGTCTATCCGAGATAGATTTCTTGCCATTTTGATGCCCAAGTATTTATAAACCCCTATTTCCTCTATTTGTGTGTTCTTTGCATACCATTTGTATTTCCCTTGTCTCGGGCCCGCAAGTCTTACCACCTTGGTTTTTGATTTGTTCAATTCCAGACCTTGGATATCCAGGTAGTCTATGAGTTTATTTACGGTCCTTTGCAGCCCTATCGGGGTTTGGCTCAACAACACGATATCATCTGCATATTGCAGACTTTGGATTGACTCGTTTCCCAACTTTGGTGGATGTCCGTTTACTTGTAGCAAGTAATTGTTTAAATCTGCCAAGTATAAATTAAATAAACATGGAGAGAGAGCACAACCTTGTTTCAGTCCATTTGTTATGTTTATTTTTGATGATACTCTACTTCCGTCTCCTAGTTTTACAGTAGCCCATGTTTCGCTGTATAACGATTCTAAAGCTTTTATCAGTGGCTGTGGGAGACCCCATGCTTTCAGTGTATTCCACAGGCGGTCACGTGGTACTCTGTCAAAAGCAGATTTCAAGTCAATGTAGCAAGCCAGTAATACTCCCTTTTTTCTTTCAGCCTTTTCCGTCAAGATCGTCAATGCAGGTAGGTTTGAGATGGTACCCATGCCTTGTCTAAAGCCCGTTTGAACATTTGGGATGATGTTATTTTCCTCAGTCCATTCTTGTAGATGTTGCCGTATGCATGAGGCGTAGAGTTTAGCCTCCACGTCGATGAGGGCTATCAACCTATAATTCCCGGGTTCTGTTATACAGCCGTTCTTGTAAATTGGGTGGAAAAGGTTACCACTCAAGGACTGTGGGATCTTATTGTTACAAAACACTTGATTAAAAAGTGGTGTAAGGTATTTAGCCCAGATGTCAGGGTCTCGTTTGAACAGGGCGTTTGGTAGACCATTTGGTCCTGCTGCTCCTTCAGCCTTCAATTTTTTTATCATAAATTTTGTATTTTTTTCAGTTGTCAATGATGTTTGCTCATTAGCTTCCCAGCCTGTCATGTCTAATACTTGTTCCCTTTTTA
The DNA here is from genome assembly GCF_964261635.1 of Lissotriton helveticus. Taxonomy (NCBI): domain Eukaryota; kingdom Metazoa; phylum Chordata; class Amphibia; order Caudata; family Salamandridae; genus Lissotriton; species Lissotriton helveticus. The sequence goes on from NC_136068.1 coordinate 443,382,579, forward strand.
TAGCGGTTATCTCAAGGGTAAGTTATTTTCCTTTGGCTTCTTGTGTACTTAATGTGTTATTCTATTGACTATGTCATTCAAAGAGGAGGGGGATGAAGTTGGGAAAGCTATGACTGTGGATATGGGCAAATGGGGTCTAGTCAAATGCCTGACACAGATTATACTCCCTTTTGATGTGTTTACATAGGAAGTTAGCAAGGAGTACAGTACGATGGGCCAAGCTATCCAATTGTTGCATCTCCAAAAGAAGGGGTCTGAAAGGTTTCCCCCCGCAAGTGTGAATGAAAACACAGAAGCACATGCCTTGGTTGAGACCTTAATCCTTCGCTTGGCTTGTAATACAAGACTGCAACATGACATCATCACGTCCAAAGAGTACATCTGTGCCACACTACTTGATCCAGGATACAAAAAAATCTGCAGACTTTCCTTCCTTTTTCTGAGGGGAATGTTTTAAAATGCAAGAAATGGATTGTAGAGCAAGCCAGAGGCTTGGGAGAAGAACAGCTGGAACTTCGAGGCCTACCCCACAGTTCTGAGGTGCCACCTTCAACTTCCAGAGAGGGCAGTCTTGTCTCACAACAGCCAACAACACCATCAACTAGAACACCGGTATCAACAGGAGCAGAAGGACTGGATCCAACCTCTACATTATGTTGGCTTCATTTGGCAGGGCTCAATCTCAATGCAGAGGAGATGGCAAAACATGTTGAGCAAGTGGTAGTACCAATGACCAGCCACAGGATGTTCCAGGAGTATCTGGATGATCAGAAAGGGGTCTATGTGGATCAAAATCCATTGATGTGTTGATAAGGGACAATGTTTCAATAGCCAGAGCTCAGCGGGCAGGCAATAAAGTATTTGGCTTGTCCTATCACCAGTGTGTCTGCTGAGCGTGTTTTCAGTACAGCTGGTGCAGTTGTTAGAGTGAGAAGGACCAGTCTCTCATCTAAAGATGTGGAGAGATTGACTATGATCAAAATGAACCAACATTTTATACCACACAATTACACCGTTCCGGAAACAGCATAGGAGGAGGAGAAGGGTGATTGGTTCAAAATTGAATCAAATGTGTTAGCTGATCAACTTCTGGTTGGACCACCCTGAGTTTGCAGACAAACTCTGCTTCCCGGACTAAGTATGCCAGTGCCCATATAGAACTTCTTAAATTATTTCTCATTGACTTCCATCTCCACAAAAAAAAGCTATTGGAACATTATTTTTTGTGTCAAATTGATGCTGCCCCACCATTTTTTTGTCACATATATTGCCAAATTGCAGTTGGACCAGTGTGCATTGAAGAAGCCTCCACAATTCCTTCATGACATTGGGGACAACGCCTGTCCCACTTGATGCCTATTGCCTATACCTTTTTGCATCACTTAGCGCTGGAAGGTCTACCCCAGAAGATCATTGATTTACAAGACTGCCTACCAATACCAAATTCCAATGTGTTGCCTGCATCAAAGATGAAATGTTAATACCTAAATTACCTATGCTTGGATTGGAAGAGGTAACTATAAATGTTGCAACAGTGAGTGAGTGTTTGTGTGAGTGATGATGATGATTGATGAATCATGTGGTAGCAGACAGTAAGGGAGGGTGCTAATCTATAATGTGGGAACTTGCTTGAGACGATTGATTTGCAATGTCTAGGGCCTTGTCAGGTCTCAAGCTTCATGTGCGTGTAATCTGGTATAGATTCAGAGGGTGTTGAAGTGCATTCTCCATGAGGGTTGAGCAATCCGTTTTGCTTTTTTCCCGAGGTCCATATTTATACATAAAAAAAATGCCCCTGCACCCTCAAGCTGATGTTTGGCTTACCTTTCCATCTTGGGATCATAAGCACCCCAATTGTGATACAACTCCTTAGTTTTGGCTTCTCAGTGTTTCTTGTCAGCTGCTTGCTGTTCTTGTTCCGGTTGAGCATTGGTCCATAGCCATTTCTGGGTAGCCAGACCTAGCTGACTAACTTTGTGAAGCTGTAGCTGTGCAGACACCGTGTCAGCCTTTATCCTGTTTTCAGTTCTTGTTTGCTCTGCACAGCCTAGAAGGTTACGGATCTTCCTGCTGGCACTTCGCTGGATTCTCAGTTCACACTTCCCCTTCGCCTCCCTTCCGCCCCCTGAGGATTCTATGTTGGAACACTGGAACCAAGGTCAGTGCACAGATGAAAACCTTTTCATTTTTGTGATCTCATCGTGTTATTTTTTGGGACTTCCTTCTTAGATACAAGGCTGCTTGTTCTTGCACTTTCTGTTTTTTAACAGAATGCCAATATTAAAGGAAGCCTTACTGGGAGTGACCTTAACTCCTATATTTCTTGGATACTGGAAGAATATATGGTGACTGAGTGCATGACCCTCAATGTAGAATGCACCTTAAATTAGGGGAGGCGAGGGGAATAAGTAGATGCAACCTATGTTATATTAAGAGGGTGTTTTTTTGTTTATGTGCTGCAGATTGAAAAATAAATGAAGATCCTTTGCCTCATTTTGGGGAGTCTAAATTCCAGCTGTATTTGTTTTGGTGTGGTCCCTCAAAGAATTCTTCCCCTGTCTCCCAGAAGAGAGTAGCCTGCTGAAGAGTCATGCAAAAATGTCCTAGAGGTACTCTATTTCAGAGATCTGGGGGACCTCTCTTCCGTTCTGTGGATACAGACTTTCAGCAAGTTAGTGGTTAATCTGTATCTGACAGGCCTGGGCGATGGACAATATTTTTTCCCTATATATGATTGCCCATTAAAAACTTATGTATTGAAAATTAATTAACCAGAACGGTCCACCCCTATGATCATTCTGTTTTTTCATCATCTAGGATGGCTCCCCCAGACAATCTCTTGATTTACTTGACTGCCAACTTCCAATCTGTTGCTTGAATCAAAGGGGGGATAGTGTACCTGCCACCATGCTTGGATTAAAACAGGTAACCATTGCACCAATAAGTGATCAGATTATTGAGTGCCTGTGAGTAATGATTGATGTAGTAGTTGACAGTGAGGAGCGTGTCCTGAACTTTAATACTGGAAATTTCTTGTATAAAAGTAATTGGCCCTTTCACACTGAACCAGATTTAATTGCAGGGTCCTCTACTTTTTTTCTGGTTCTTCAGAGACCAGAACAGTCACTTTAATTAACAAACAAAAACGTATGCAAAATACTGCAATTCTGTTTCTCTACTTGTTCTTCAACAGCAGTGCACTACATGTCTATCTTGCTCGGGTCATTATGATGACTGGTCTGGGATAGATTGTGGCCAGGCTGAGATTTACCTGATTTAGTTTTCCATAGACATATGCCCATCTTCCCCCTGGATCAGTCTGCATTGTTTTTACTTGAAATTGCATGTGTTTACCAACATATATGCCCACCCCCTCTGTGCACTCTCTGCATTAGATGACCAATGAAAGCCTGCCCAGTTCTTTAAAATGTCGCTTGCATCTGACATACTCCAAAAATGAGTCTCTTGTAGGAAAATAGCATCCGGATTATATCCTCTGAGCCAGCTTTCAACTGCATGGGTCTTGCGTTTGTTATTAAGACCTTTAGAATTTAAAGAAAGGATGTTAGTTTTTTATACTCATAATTAAACTATATAAAAAAATACATATAATTCTTGCCAACTTCCCCAATAGAGGCACCCAATAGACCCGGACCTCTCAGGCCCCTAATGCTAGTAGGAACATCTAAAAGTGATCTAAAAGTGATCTAAAATATATATCCTGGTGTACAGAGCATGCCTCTGAAATACGAAATAGCAGCAGAAAAAAATCTTTAACAGTAGCTGGGATATTTAAAGTGACTTGTTCTAGCATAAACTTAGACCTTAAGCATAGAAATAGATTATCTAATTGAATATATAGCAGCTAGGGTTCAAAAATACTTACACGAAAAATACAGTATTTATGATAAAAAAAAAGTGCCTGGTGCGAGCATGCATTCGAGCTACTTCAAAACTGTAAATAGTGCCCGTGCTTGATCGTGTACGATCATTTAGAGCCTCCAAGAATATTCCCTAGAAGACAACAGTCTATCATGCAAATTTAGGAAAAATAGTAACAGAAAATCTAGCAACAGTTAAGCAGAATAAATTGCATAGCAACTGAAACCCAAAGTGCAAAGAGTGCATAAGTGCATAATGTGCATAAAGTGCCTAAAAGGTATTTATAGTACTTATAATAACAAAGATAGTCCTTGCAGTAAAGTTTTGCCCCATCCGAAAGGCACTTTTAAAAAGCTGTGGGCTTCAATGCATATATGGCTTAAATAACAAACTAAACAGATGATTATAATTGACATTTTGTAGCAGTACCTATACACACCCTGAAAATTTAAATCTCCACAAAAGAACTCTCTTTTTTCCGAATGCTTCACCCCCTCCACCTCCCCCTCAGCCCTCCACCCCTGGAGGACAGAATTACCTACTATTCCCCCCTTCTACACCTCTCTACTGGATGCCATGTTGCTGCATCCCAATGCGCTCTCAAGTTCACCCTATGCTCGCCCTTAATCTAACAGATACAGATTTTGCATTGATACAACTTTTTATCTATTGCCACCTCAGCCTATTGTGTGTCTCAAACAAATCGTCTTCTCAGGTAGCAGACAGTTCTTCCAAAAGAGATTGAGCTTCGTGGGTGTCCGAGAAAATATAAAATGTTCCTTTCGTCAATACTTTTAAGTTAGATTGTTGAACAATTGTTGTTTGTGTTCTTTTCCCTTTGAAGGAATCAATCATCTTGACGAAATCCTTCCGCCTGCGTGCTGAAGCTGCGGACAGGTCCAAAAATATTTTAAAATGTTGAATCTCTGTGGTGGAGAATGATCTTTTTGCTATTGCTGTGCTTAATATTTTCTCCTTAATTCTATAGTCCAAAAAGTTCATTGGAATTGTACGCAGATATTTTGCATTTGATTGTTTCTGTGCTGGGACTCTGTGGGCCCCAGTCATTGTAAGGTCTCCTTGCAGCTTTGGCATTACTTTCCTCAGGAGTGACCCAGTCCATTCGACCATTTCAACACTTTTGGAGCCTTCAGGGATTCCAACTAGACGTCGATTTGATAATCTATTGTAGTTTTTTAAGTCCTGGAGTTTTAACTCCATCTGAGTTTTTACTTTTGTTTAGGGCTTGCATATCTTGCTGCATGGCTGAGATATTATCCTCTAGGTCAGAGATACAACTTTTGGCTTCTGCTAGTCTTTTTTGGAATATTGAATATATTCTCTTCCAGTTTGGTCAATCTTTCATGTAGCTGTGCATTCTCCAGTGACTGAGATACTTTAAAATCCCTGATCTCTTTTAGAATAGTTACTAAAAAGAATTTATAGAGTCATCTCCGCTCATCTCACCTCCCAAAGACACTGGTTCTGAATCAGATTCATATTCAACCTCTTCAATAATTCCTTGATTGCCACTTACTGTGCCTTCTAAGGGTTGCACTGCTACTTGCTCACTTTGAATAGAAGGAACAACATTGCAGCCATGCAGTAGGGCGTTTGCCACTTCTTGCGTCAGAAATTGTGGTTGAGCTGGGCCCATTGTACCCTCGGAACTGACCTGCATAGCGTCTTTCGACTTAATCTGATGTGACGGGTGCTTATGTAAGAGAGGCTATTGCTTAGGGCTAAGCAAGATTTAATTATTAAAACTCTGGATCTCGCCATCTGCAATTTGGTCTGGGCAGCTCTGTGTCACCTTTTTGCTCCCTAATAGGTGGCTAAACACATTCTCCTCCATTTCCCGATCAGGTATACACTCATCATCATCCGATGGATCATTATGCACATTCTGCTCAGACTGTTTTTCCTTTTTGGCCAATGCCTTAGCCTTCAGTTCCATCCTCTGCGGAGCATTCCTCATTCCTCTGACCTCTGAGCATCCCCCTTGGTGCCTTGAGAGAGTGTTGTTGTTTGCCCTGACATTTCTGAAGTTTCTTTCTTTTCACCTGCCTTAGTTTGTTTCATGCACATCTCAGATTGTATGGATGGAGCAGAGTGTAAAGACAGCAGATAAGTAGAACAGGGATGCTTATGCACACCCGCGCACTAGAATCGTCAAAATCTTTATTGACCGTGGAGCGTTTAAGGAGGGAGCCCCCTGGTTGACTCTGAACACCACACCACACCACCTGTCCGAATATTAATACTCCAACTTAGTTAATGCTTGATCTGTATTTCCAAAAAATCTTAATGGACTATGTACTTCACTCAGCACAACCTGCCTAAAAATAACAGGGAGCAAAAAAAAAAATAAATAAAAAGGAATTGCAATCCAGCTGGCAGGTAGATATGAGTCTGTAAGTCTGCAAAATCCGGTCCATGGTAGATCAGCACTAAGAAGAGTCTGAGAAAAAAAACTCTGCAAAAGCCCTGGTAAGAGACAGAGCTACATTTGCAGCATAAGATGTTAAAAGAGCCTCTGCCACACTACTGCTACTGCCACTGCCTTAATCTGATTCCGGATTTTTTTTTCCTTTATGGGGGTCTTCCTCGCTCAACACAGCACAGTACAGAAAATAACAGGGGGGGGCTCACAGTGCTCCCTTGCACATCCCGCACTTTGGGAAGGAAAACCACAGAGCAGGGCCACCTGAGTCTTACGAGTGCCAATGTCAGTACCAGCGCGTAGGAGCGATGCATATTTGCTCATCAGCCATAATGAAAAAGCTGCAGCCACAGTGTGTCTCAGCTTACAGGACTCCACGAGTGGAGCGCTGCCTCCGATAAAGCGGTAGAGCCCAGCGGCAGGACCAAACAAAGTTTTCACGGCATCCTCACTGTTGACCTCACTGTAGAGAGAACACAGGTTGATTTTCCATCTGCACGGCGATTCCCCTCTCCGAATACAGCATGCAGAGGGGAGAGCAGGAAGCCATCCCGACTGGAACAACAGCAGCAGAGCAACCGGATCCTGATGCAAAAATTGGGTGGAGCGTAGGGTGAGCGAACTGCACTCAGCAGCTACGTGTGTGAGCCGTGTCTGCCGCCATTCTCAGCTGAGAGGTGCGTTTGTGAATTGCTTCTGTGTGTGTGTGTGTGTGTTGGACCTGTGGCAAAAGTAAAACTCTGAGTACCCCTCTTGTTAGTTTTTGCTCTGTCTCTGAGTTTTCTTGATACACTCCTCATGAAGCTTACCTTCCTTCTGTGCTTCTCCTTGACTCTAAAATACAGTTTCTCTTTTACAATCCGCAGGCATTCTCCTACTCTCCTGCATGAATGAAAAGCAAAAGCTGAGCTCAACAACACTCCTGCATACCTACCGGACCAGTCCAGACAGGCACCCAAGAGTGGACACTCATGAGAAGAATGCAGCAGCACAACCTAATTTATGCAATACAGTATCATTTTTCTTTGAACAATCATATTTGGAGAACTGGGTGGGTGGGTGGGTTCGCTCCCCAACCTAGAAGATAGAACATTTAGATATCGGATAACTTGGGTCTTGGGAAAGAAGAACTATTTGCAATTCATTAATCTGTACTCTGCCATACTCATTCCTTTGTTTCCTCCCACAACAGATTGTTGATGAATGATGTGTTGCTCATTGCCCAGATATAGGTTGTCCTTGTGTAGTGTTTGTCTTTGTCAAACCTTTCCCCAAAGCCCCCTTCACATACAGTCATCAAACCCCTAACTCTCTTCCTCCGGGCTGGGTCATTTGTTGAGGTGTGGCTTAATTTGTACCATAAATGGATCACACACTTGGTGGGGCAGATGTCCCGTGCATGAAAACGTATTCATATTTTAAATGAGTGAAGAACATCAGTCATCAGCATCATCATTGAGGCCTTGTGTTGCGTAACTGTAAACGCTAAACCTAAGCTTGTTCATTCCAGACTTTGAGTCCATTTTTTATAACTCGAGGATTTCATAAATAATACTGCTATCTCTCCATTAGCCATAACTCACTAGTATTGCTATTTTTTGTATTTTAGCACTATCAGGAATTCTTGTTGTGTCAATATGTAGTACTCAGGTATCAATTCTTTGTAAAACTTTGATCAAATATAACCCACTAACTCAGTCTTTTTATTTGCATGTAATTGCTTATGATCGATAATCAATCATTTAAATTAAGAGATAAATGTTGATAAAACAAAATTTATGATATTCAATCCTCCGGCATCCTCCCGTCACAATCCCATTCTGGGTACTGTGAGATTGGAAAGGGTTACGACTTTCCAGTACCTAGGGGTTATACTCCATGAAAATATGTCCTAGGGACCCCAACAAGTAAAATTGCAATTGAAACTGTCCCAGCTGGCGGGGGGCATTTTGAAAGTCTCCAATGCATCAACATTTAAGCCAGTGAGCCCCGCATTGGAGATTTAAAAGACCCAAGCGAGGGCTGCAGTTCTATATGGTGGGGAGTTATGGGGGCACCTATGTAGGTCCGAATTCCCTAAAACGGAAAGCAAATTTATTAGACAACTACTGACACTACCGCAAAGCACCCCGCTTCTCCCCCTAAGGTTAGACTTGGGGCTGAGTAGCATAGAAGATGAGCTTGCACTCAAACCCCTTAGGTTTTGGCTTAGGCTGTGGACAACGCAAGATCTCCTGAAATATAGGCAAAAGCTTAAGCAAATACTAAGCTATAATAGCACAGCAAAAATTCCCTGGTTGGCGTTCATAAAAAATGAATTTCAGAGATTGGGATTACCTGCCCTGTGGCACGACCTGGAAAGGGGCTGTCGTGAGGTTTCACATAAGTCCCTTACTAGGATCTATAAGGACAATAAACTCAACTCTGTTTTGCACGACTCCCATGCTGGCACTTTGACTAATTCTTTTTTATCATTAAAAGCTTCTTACTCTTTTGAGAATTTTATGGATGTTGTTTACCCAGTTTTAGCGAGGAAACTTTTTATACAATGGAGATATGGTACTTTACCCCTAAGAGCTTTTACAAGCAAATGGTCAGCTTACACAAATAAGTCATGCCCAGGATGTAGCTGTGACGTAGAGGATGAACAGCATGTCCTCTTCTTTTGTCCAGCGTACAGTAAATCCAGGAAACATTGGCTAGTACCTCTATGTAGAAATTTGGGTTTTTTGCACTGCATTAATGCTTTTAGAATTCTAAAATTTGATACTTCTGGACACATCGTATTTGCAGTTTCTAAGTATCTGTTAGCCATGTGGTTTAAGCAACGGCATTTAACCGCAAATTAATGTTAAGTTCTAAATACCGATAATACTGTTTTACTGCTAAGACATGTACTATACGCTGTATGAATGTTATCATTATTTATTTATTGTGTCCATCCAAATGAATTCTATCCATAATCTCCTTTAATCATGATTTATTCTGTACTCTTTTATGGCAAAAACAGCCGAAATAAAGAATTTTTGAGTGAGTGAATAAAAATTAGATAAATGGAGAATTAAGCTGGTCTTGTATTTTCCTACGCCTAATTTTTTACTAGCAGATCCATTGATCTCAATGGTGGTGTGTTTAAATAAATGTTATGTTAATAAAAACCATGGTAAAACCTATTTAAACAGCAGGTGTAAATAGTATAAATATTCAGTTTAGTTTAGACACTCCACTATGATACAGCAGCTCTCCTTTGAATTTCACCAATCCATGAAGTAGGATGGAAGTGTTTTATGAGTAACTTGCAGTGTTATGGGCCCCACTGATGAGTAAATGTATGATTTTGTACTTCATGGAAAGGTGACATGATATTAGAAATATTATTCGGAGTAGCACTGCATCACATCCTACCACCCTGGCTTACACAAACTTACATCATCAAAGATCCGGTCCAGCTTCATTACCTAGTCGGTTCCGTCCCCCCAGCGTGAGTGTTGAGGTACAGATACGGGGCTGGATTTAAAGGAGTTTCAGAATCAATAACTCATATCAGGTGTGTGCCGCTCGCTGTGGCCTGCGCACCCGGATGTCGTCATGTCCTCATTAGGAGAAACAGACCGCAATGATTCCACTTACTGGGAATTGTAGTCCACCTCTCGGCAGAGTCCGGAAGTGGTCTACTTAGGCCAGCTGATGCGAATGCCGTTGCGGCCGCTCAGAAGGTCAAGGGACTGCAGCAATTATATACCAAATGCTGGGAATTGTAGTTTACGCTTCTATCTGAAGCATGGATGTGAAATGCTCACATCCCACAGCTGTTCAGGTTCGTGGAGCACCTTCCATGAGCCTGGTATTGAATATTTCAAACTTTAGTTATCCTGGCGATATTTCCATCAACTCAACTCAATGATGTTGTAACTCCCAGCTAGTTCTATAATAAAAACACTTATGATTTTTTTTTATATAGTCTGGACACTTCTTACAATTCTGAGATATATGACTCATCGGGTGACCGACATAGTTGATGCTATAAATCTACATATTATCGTATTGAGTATTTCTAAATGCATAGTATGTTCTGTGGATTACGCATTCCTCTCTACATATGTTCCTGCTATTAGGTTAAATCATAAATATAGGCAACTCCCCTACATAGGTCTTTCTGTTGGACAGTGCAACATAGAATTATTATAATATACTTGTTGACTTGGGGAAATGGCGCACACACCAATATGGTCTCAAGTTGTCCCAATAGAAATACAAGTTTGCAATGGTGCTTAAGGAGGAGGTAGAGCCACCAAGTCTTCCTCAATGGAAAAGTAAACAACAGTCTTTTCCTCACAATTTGCATTAAACTCCAAGCACTCCAAAATCAAATCCAAGTTCGTAGTGTACGTAGATTTCCAATGTCTTTTTTCAGACATTATATTTCATATTCCATATGAGAGTTCCTTTGTGCAAAATTCACAACCAAACATAACGGCTTCATGCCACAGCTTCATGCCAACATGTGTTTCGTCCGTTTTGTAAAGCAGGACTTCATCAGAGCTTGATCATCACAATTTTTACACAATTTGACTGGAAATGATAATCCAAAAAAGAGACTGTTTTTTTAAACGAACCATAGTATTAAGCTTCAATCCACATGGTATATAGAAGTGGAAACTGTAGAAAACATTTGTATTTGGTCAGCAGAGTACTCCAACCATACGTGAGTCTTGGCGTTCAGGAATGTTATGTTTGGTTGTGAATTTTTCACAAAGGAACTGTCATATGGAATATGAAATATAATGCCTGAATAAAAGACATTGGAAATCTATGTACAGCACGAACTTGGATTTGATTTTGGAGTGCTTGGAGTTTAATGCAAAGTGCAATATATAATGCTGGGAAATACATTATACCTACTAAATATGAGGACATTGTCAGCAAGTATGATATCCTCGTCCCAGACATGATGTTTTCCGGGGAGAATGATCCTACCCCCTCTTACTAATATAACCCAGATTTTCAATTACAAGAGGATCCCCCCTTATAGGGAGGGTCCTCTGATAGAGCTGTCTAAGGACATCATTATGACCTTTCCAACAGGCCCCATGGAATGGAGTCATTTAGGCTTTTTTCATATGTTTTAATGAATATATCCATCGCTGTTCTTTCATCAAGTGTCTTCTAGAAAGGTTCAAACCACCCTTCATCCTTTCAATGACTGTCCATTGTAAATCATTGTCTGTATGTTGATGTTCAAGGTAATGTGAGGTCAATCTTGATGCATTGATTCTCCTGCGGATCGTACTTCAATGTTCCTCAATCCTAATGTTGACCTTTCTTGTGGTCATACCAATGTATTTCTGTTCACAGGGACAAGTGATCATATATATACAGTTCTCTGTATTACAATTCGAATAATCACACTTCCCCGAGTCGTGGGAGACCCAAATCGATGTGGGATATGTGGGCCATGAACTTACGGGCCGTACACTTTCCACACGGAAAAAAGCCTTACACGCGAGGTGCGTTCCATAGTGTCATCTAATTCTCTGATTTCTGTTGTTGCACCTCAGTAAGTACCAGAGAATTCCAGAGGTTCCTATTCTTTTTGAAGGAAAACATTGGTTTTGTGAAGGCCAGCTTATTTGATGTTAGAATGTTCCACTTTTGGTTTATGATTTTCTTAATTTGGTTAGAAGATTAATTAAAAGTGTTAACACAGATCAGAGCCTCTGTCCCCTGTCTCTGATGATCTTTCAATAGGGCGGCCCTTGGTGTATTCCGGGATCTCTTCTGGGCCCGTTCAATTATCCTTCTGGTATAGTGTCTTTCTTTCAGTTTTTGAGATAAAATTGCAGCCTCAGTCAAATAGGTCTCTAGTTCCGAACAGTTCCTACAGATCCTTAGGAACTACCCAACTGAAAGGTTTTCCCTAAGGGCATGTGAATGGGCACTATTAAAACTTAAAAGGCTATTCCTATCTGTGGGTTTCTTGTACAAGGAACTCTCCAATTTTCATCCAACAATGACACTCTCTGGCTGTCAGTAGTCATTGTGAAGCGGAGGTATGGATTCAGTTGGTTTATCCACTGCCCAAATTCGTTAATGCTTTCCAAATCACCATGCCACACCACTAGGATATCATCGATGTACAGGAGCTAGGTATGGATGTTTTCAAAAAAATGGTGTCTGGCCCAGATGTTTTCTTCCTCCCAGTGGCTCATATACTTGGGGCAAAAGTACTGCCCAATGAGGTCCCATGCTTCTGCAGGTACAGCTGGTCTTCATACCTGAAGAAATGTTCTGTTAGTGCCAGCTTCATAAGGGTCATGACCCACTCAATTGGTGCCTCCCAGGCCCAATTCTGGGACCGTAGGATTTTTTTTGATGACAAGTAGGCTCTCCGCCTGGGGAATGCTGGTGTACAATGCTTCCACGTCAAAGCACACCAGTCTTTCTTGTTTGGGATCATACTTCAACTCTGCAAGACTATTGAGCAAATGTTTAGTATCTTTCACATAGGACTTTATATCAGTAAACAAAGGGCATAAAAACTGTTGGTGTATTGGGACAGTGGCTCTAATACAAAGCATATCCGTGACACTATCGGTCTTCCTGGTGGGGGATTCTGCCCTTTGTGTATTTCCAGTAGTGTATATAATAATGCAGTCCTAGGTTCCGTAGTCCGTAGGAACTCCATTTCTTTTTTTGTAATCCATCCGTTCTCAAATGCTCCCTTAGTAAGATCCAGAATTGTTTTCTGTAGACGTGATATGGGCTCACAGGTTAATTTTTCATAATGTTGTTCATACCGTAGGAGACCCCTAAGGACCCCCAGCAGCAAAGGGGACTTTTATCCCCATTCAAGAGCACGCCAGGGAGCGTGTTTGCAGAGTGGTGGGCAATGGGGGTGTGGCCTGCAATGAGAACTTAGCAATCATGCTGTGTTGGACTTACTGGAGATAATAGGAGGGGTAGTTGGCCCCCAAGGACATCCTGTTACCTCCAATAAGTGTCACACAGTGTAATTGCTGAGACGTCTTCGGAGACCACGTCCCCTTTCCCCACCACTCTGCAAAGGCGCCTCCTGGCAAACTACTGGTTGGGGATAAAGTCTACTTTACTCCTGAGAGACTTTGGGGGCCAAGAAACCCTCCTGGTACCTCCTGTAAGTCCTACACAGCGGAATTCCTCAGTGCAGGTTGGAGGCCCAGCCCCCTTTCTGCACCACTCTGAAAACGCGACTGCTGCATTATAGTTAGAAATTAGAATTTAAAAAACCTTAGAAATTCACAGAAAAAAACACAGGTTTCAGAGACGTTATAGTTATGGATTAGCATTTTAATAAAACTTTAGAAATACCCTAGATGTGGCTTGGTAGCAGCATCAGATATTCATATGTTTTTTGAGTGTCCGTTTATATCAATATTTTGGAATGAAATCTGTGCTTCTCTCTCGTTAGCAATAGGTTCGCAAGTTAGCCCTAGTCCTAAGTTAATCTTTTTTGGTATTATACCAGAGCTTGACGGTATGTGTAAAAAATTGGTCTTCTATAGCTGCTTGCTAGCTAGAAGAGAAATATGCAGACGGTGGAAAGATAAGACACCCCCTCTCTTTACCGATTGGCGTGCAGCAATGCTACAGATGTCTAAATTAGACATGGCTAGAGAAGGTAACCAACACAAGAGAAGATTTTGGCTACTTTTGAACAGGTAATCTTAGAATAGGGGACCAAGGGTTTTTTTTTTTTTGTTTTTTTCCCCCCCCCATGTCCTATGATTTTGCTGCCTGTTGGGTCGTTTATTCGATCCTCGTCTTCTATACATACCCATCAAGGGCGACGTCGGTTACAATCTGGGTTGTATTGAGCAGTACGCTAGTCCAGATGTTACCATTCAACGATCATTGAGGTGTCGATGCTTGGCACTGCGGGATACCCCGGTTGGATCCATGAAAGTCCCCCCCAGTTAATCTGGGTCAGTGTCTTAGTTATCCCCTCTAACTGTTCGTTATTGTTTGGTTTCCAAGGGCAAATATGAGGACAAAAAAAAAAAAAACTTTAGAAATACTGATAGAGCGAACAGGTTACCCAACTATAAAATTTACCATATACGCATCGGGCCTATAAATTCAATTCACTATATTTATTAATCGGGTAACCTTACACTCTACTACCAGTAACCCTGCTCATTCCTATTTTATTTCCAGTGTACCCGACTTACCAATCCACTGTTACGGGTACCTACGATCACAATGGATCAGGGAGCTAGCTGTAAAAGAAAGGCAGACACCAAATACACTTTTCATTTACTATATTTGCACTCGTATAATAACCACAGACTCTGGAAGATTTTAAAAGTCTTTATCTAGTTTTCTTCTAATTCAGTGAGTAAAAGATTTACAGCAATTATACTGTCAATAACTAAGATTATAAAGAGCACATATCCATATAGAAAGTGAATAAGACCAACGATTTATGAGTCTAAAGGGAAGGTAAGAACAGGGAACATATTAATAAGAAATTTCAGAGCTTAGACTCAGTGTGATGTCTAAAGGACGGGAAAAATAAGGAACATACTAGAATTTTACAGTTTGAATAGATCCCATGAAAATGGAAAAGAAAAGAACTTTAATCTGTACTATAATAATTTTGAGACACAATGTAGCTATAGGGAAGGTAAGACTGGAACATGCTAATTAGTCAGCGTTATGACTTTAATTTCAGTAAAGGGTGGGAAAAGGAGAAGGAACATCTATATTTCATGAACTATATGTAGGAACATGCCTAAAGAATAGGGAAACATTGGAACATGCTAGAATTACAATGATAATATATGATCTTATCATTTATTTATTCAGAGAGAAAGTATGGAAAATCAATATGCAAGAGTATGACTTTATTTAAGCAGAGTAAGAAAATGAAAGATGCAGAATAGATTTCTCAGCACTATATTTACCTAGTACGGTGTGAAGAACAACCATGGCAACGGGTCAGTTAAGGACAGGAAAACCCCAAGGAAGGACAGTCGCCAGTAGGCCAGCAGGTGCAGAATGGACACCCCAGGACAGCACAGGAAAACCAGATTAGGATCAGGACGGGACCACCAAGGTAAGACCAGCACCCGCAGTTCGGAAGCAACGCCTGCGCTCCACCCTCTCTGCAGCTATCAGTCAGAACCCCGATTGGGTTATCGAATTCCCCAGCAAAGTGCTCCGCCAGCACTTACGGTTTCAGAATAAACCCCTTGGGTCTATGGAAATTACGGACAGAGTGCTCCACAGCTCTCTGTATCAGTCACCTATTGAGTGCGTTGGGTCAGTAACAGGTCAGCTATTCGGACAAGTCGGACAATTTCTCTAGCTAAACCTAGGCTAGTTATACTGTTTTCGGGTCAGTGTACCACCCCCCCAATGTTGCAAGTGTAAGAATCCCCAATTTCGATTGGTCCTCAAGTAGGACAGGTCAACACACCAACCAGGATAAACTTCTACAAGTCCAAATTTGCATCTTTTGGGACCGCCTATTGAATTTGGGGTTCCCATGACATATTCTACAAAATACAATGGATTATATACAATTGTTTCAGTTGCAGGACAGTTCAGCTTCGTTCTGCTGGGTCGCAGGTCACTTTCTCATGAGCATCTTGACTGTGGCTGCCAGCTGGCTGAGTTCCACTGGTACAAGGGTTTCTTCCCTCTGCCAGGATGACATGCGCAGTAGGGACTTCCAAGATAGGGTTTTGAATCCCTCCCAGGCCCAAGGATTTACGATACATGAAAAGTAAAGAAAACAATTTAGAATACAAAAAATTAATTATTACACTGTATACCAGGAATCCCTATATGACTCCCCTTACTTTATACTAACTTATAGCATTACATTTAGTGCTAACGAACAGAAGTGCAGAAAGCGATAGTGCAAGCTTCGGCATGTGAGAACACAAAGAGACCATCTTAATGCTAATGCGCAAGCGCAAAGATTCCCACCAGAACTGCTAGTACGTCACATCACGTGAGTGTGATCGACGCATGCGCAGACGAACTCCCGCCAAGCAGCGACCATTTTTAGTGACAAGCGGTTTAGGATAAGTAAACACATAGGCAAGCGTCACTGGGACACCAGGTGTAATGTAAAATGTGCAATATTAGTAACACAAACAGGTTGAATTAGTTCATTAGGGTTATTCGAGGTTCATGAATACAAGCAAGCCGCTTTACGTGCGAATTCTTGCTCCATCAATCCCCTCTTTGATGATATTTTATATCATCACAAATCAATAGAACCAGATGCCAACTTAAATTTTTCCCAACTCAATCTCTTCCAACATTCGATTCAATTTCTCTTTGGTTTCTTTGTTAGGGTGAGAATTTTTCACCCTTTTATAAATCTGATTATTCAGTTCCTCTAATTCAAGTTTATCCACATTCCGTTTCACTCCTCTCTTGTACAGGATTCAGATTTCCACGAATAGGAAGTTCAGAGAATATCACATCTGAGTTACAGTAGTAGTACTGTAACGGTCCTCTTTTATAAAATAAACTAGCTAAAATACTACAGGAAATTCCATAGGTTAAAGGCAAGTGGTGATACGTTACACCTTCAGCTACTGAAGTGGGTAGCTTCATGCAGACATAACAATCTTCTATTTCCATAGTTTCTACATAATGTACTAACAGGTTTGCGAAAACATTTAAATGAGTCTTGTTCTTGATTTTACTAAAGTGTAATTCTTCCTCATCTAGTGCTTCTAAACCCACATTTGCTTGTTTCGGGCTTAGTGGTTTGTCTAGTGCATCTACTCTTTGTGGTGTACTTCTAGTGTACGATTCTACAGTGTCATCAGGTAAGTTATTATTTGGGTACAAATTCGGGTTTTTACTCATCATAGAAGGAATAGCTATTGTTAGACCTATCCACAGTATCAGTACTATGGCTATGCTACATAAACACACTTTACAGCATGTTTTACAACAACCTCGTCTCGGAGTCCCACTCTCAGAAGAATCAGACATTTTAGCTCAAAAGAGGTTACAACCCCTCTTTGTAAATCTACACAGCTTGCTTACTCGATTAACTGTTCAGGTTGGGTTTGCTTCCTCACTGGTCTGTTCAGTTATCACTTCTTCATCACTTTCACTTTCGTCACTTAGTTCTAGGTTCTCAAATACCTCCAATACAATGTAGGTCCACTCAGGACTCACGTACTTGTTATTCAGTTTCTTAATGCGAGCACTTCTTCTCTTTATCTTTGTGTGGACTGGGTCAGTTTGACTTGAAACCTCATTTATTTGTTCAGGCTCCTCGTTTATCGTCTTTAGACGCAGTCTCAGCCTTTTCACAAATCGAGGTACTGAATCCCCTTTTCTGAGTCTTTTAACTGGCACTGTGTCTTGGCCTCCGTTCAATATTCTTTTGTTTTCCTTTAGTTGCGGCACATTGGGATCTTGTTCGTCTTCAGTATTGTTCCCTGACTGACTATTTCCAGGTCTTTCATCTGTTTCTTCTGCCTGGTCCCTAAACTGGCCTTGTTCAGGTGTAGGCTGATTTTGGCTTTTATCTGTTTCGATCTCTTCTTCCTGAACACAATTGTCTAATCCTATATGTTCCTGTTCATGCTCTTCGGACTCTTGATTTTCTTCCGCATGAACTTCCGCCCTAATTTCTATCTGTCCCTCTTCTGGTGCAGATGTTCTGGGTGGAGTGTCAATTACCTGCTCTTCCCCTATCTGGTCCTCCTCAGAATCGGATTTTACATGGATTTCGACGATCTGAGTATCTTCTTCTTCACCTGTCTCGTCCTCACTATCCCACTGTCTATCTAGCCGTGCTTGACTTCTGGTTCGGATAGGGTCGATTGTCAGATCGATTAGTGGAACCCAATCTTCTTGGCTGGAGCTCGGTTGTTCCTCTTCAGCTGCTTCAGGACCGATATCTTGGGATCCTTCAGCTGGGCAACCTTCGGCTTCAGTTAGGTCTGGTTCAGTCACTCTCTTTGTGTGGCTGGAATGGATCCAGCGAGGTACTCCTGCACACTTTACAGCTGTGGTGGTTACCAGGATCACCTGTTGTGGCTTTCCCCACGAGGGCTCAAGGCAGCTTTTCCGAGTGTGCTTCTTTATTGCGACCCAATCACCAGGATTCAGGTTATGTGTTGGAGTTGTTGGCCTGGCGACGTCTTCTCCCCCAACTTGGCGAGAGATAGAACGTACTTGGTCAGCCAGATCTTTACAATATTCCAGCACCAAATCATCAGAAATGCTTATTATTTTGTATCCTGGCACCCATGCTTGCCGCATTGCTCTTCCCATCAGGATTTCATGTGGACTCAAGTCCGTGTTCCGGTCTGGAATACTTCTGAGTACCATCAGTACAAGAGGCAGAGCATCTGGCCATTCCAGTTGAGTGTATTCACACATTTTTCCCAATCTTGACTTGATTGTGCCATTTATCTGTTCTACCACTCCAGAAGCCTCTGGACGATATGCACAGTGCAGATGTTGCGTGATTTTGAATGCTTCACAGATTTGTTTTATTATTTCATTCTCGAAATGACTTCCTCTATCAGATTCAATTAAGACTGGGAAACCGTAACGAGGTATAAGCACTCTAAGTAATAATTTTGCTACTGTGATACTGTCATTTCTACGTGCAGGGAAAGCTTCCACCCATTTTGAAAATAGGCAGACAATGACAAGTAGGTATTTCATTCCTCGACAAGGGGGCAACTGAATGAAGTCAAGTTGCAGTCTAATGAAGGGGCCTTCTGCCTTTCCAATTTTCCTGGCAACACTATGGTCTTTTTTCCAGGGTTAAATTGCTGGCAGGTCAAACACCTCTGGCAGAGTGCCTCTGCTACTCTTCTGAATTTCGAATTGAACCATGTTCGGCGGAACATGCGAACCATCGCATCTCTGCCCACATGTGTATTTCCATGTATCACTCTAGCCATAGGAGCAAGCATACAATCTGGCAACACAGGCATCCCATCAAGGTAAACAATGACACCATCTTCATTTCTCCTGCGGCACCCAAAGTTTCTCCATCTTTAGTTCTCTTGTGGCTCTGCTGCTTCCTGTAAGTCTCTCACCTCCTCCCATGTATTCACTCCCTCTAGCATTAAAAGTTGGCAGCTGCTTCCGTTTCCTCCCACCTTTATATTGATTGAGATTTTGTACTTTGCACAATGTTGGGCTAACTGGTCAGCATATCGATTACCGGCTGTCACATCGTCATCACCAGATTTGTGAGCAGCACACTTGACCACCGCCAATTCTTTTGGTAACTGGATTGATACCAGTAAATTCTGTACATATTTTCCATTACGGATAGGGGTGCCTGAAGAAGTCAGGAACTCCCTTTGTAGCCACAATTGGCCAAAGTCATACACAACCCCATAACCATACTGGCTATCAGTATATATGGTTATTCTCAAATTTCTCCCAAATTTACAAGCTTTTGTCAATGCAACTAATTCGGCTATTTGTGCAGACTAAACTCCATACAAGTAGGATGCTTCCACTGGACGATCTAAAGTGCACACTGAGTAGGCAGCACTCAGGCCACCGTCCTCGTGTCTCATGCATGAACCGTCTACAAACAGCTCATAATCTTCAGAGTACAGAGGGCTTTCTCTGATGTCCGGGCGTGGTTTGGTACTGAACTCAGTCAAATCAATGCAATCATGTGCAAACTCTTCCCTCACCTCATCTGCAAATGAGCTAGGTAGTAAGGTAGCGGGATTCAAAATGTTACATCTTTCGATGGTTACATTTCCTGCACCTACAAGGATTCTCTCATACTTAGTCAACCGACTAGGAGTGAGATACTGGATTTTTGTTCTTGTAAGTAAAATTACAACAGAATGTGGAACATATACAGTTACAGGATGTCCCATCATGATGGACTCACTCTGTTCAAGACTCAGGCAAGTTGCAGCTACAGCTTTCAAACACCCAGGTAATCCAGCTGCAACTGGGTCCAATGTGGAAGAAAAGTATACCACTGGACGTCGAGTCATACCATGAATTTGGGTCAGGACTGAAAGTGCACAATTGTCTCGAGTGTCACAGAACAGTGCAAAATCTTTGGAATAATCAGGCATACCTAATGCAGGAGCAGTACAGAGACAGTCCCTCAATTTCATAAAAGCCGACATGCTTTCGTCATCCCATTCCACTGGGTCACTTGCTCCTTTCCTGGTCATTTTTATCAATGGTTTTGCTAGGACTGCAAATCCCACAATCCATTGCCTGCAGTACCCTACAACTCCAAGGAACATTCTTATCTCTTTCTGGGTATTTGGTAACTCCATGTTTCGAATTATTCTGATTCTTTCTGTGGTGACTTTCCTGATTCCTCTCTCTATCTGGTGCCCCAGATACTTCACTGATGTGGTACAGAATTGCAGATTTTCTGGGGACACTTTATGCCCTCCCTCACCTAGATGGTTCAGCAAGGCAATGGTGTCAGTTACGCAGTCTTTTCGACTCTTAGACGCCACCAAGAGGTCGTCTATGTACTGCACCAGAACTGATTTTCCTGGTAAAATTAGGGTCTCAAGACACTTTTTCAGAATCTGATTAAAGATAGAGGGGCTTTCTGTATACCCCTGAGGGACACGATTCCAGACGAACACGTGACTGTCGAATTCGAATGAGAAGAGAAATTTGCTGTCTGGATGCAAAGGAATTGAAAAGAATGCATGACATAAGTCAATGACGGTAAACCATCCAGCATTCCACGGAATTTGGTATAAAATTACTGCAGGGTTTGGCACAACAGGGCAACAGGGAACCACAATTTTGTTAACCCTTCGCAGGTCCTGTACTACCCTGTACTTACCGCTAGGTTTCTTGATTCCAATTATGGGTGAGTTGCATGGACTGCTCATCACTTCTTGTATGATTTTGGCTTCCAACAATCTTTTTATTTCAATGGCAACCCCTGCCTTTACTTCTGCACTCATGTTGTACTGTTTAATGTTTGGGTATACTGCATTCTCTTTTATGGTTATTTTAATTGGGTCGACATTTTCCATTAATCCTACGTCTTTTCCAGTAAAATCCCATACTTCTGGTTTCACTGTTTCCTGGAGTTCATCAGGTAAATCTGCTATGGTCAGCTTTTTAATTTCCGAATCGGGTCTTGCTAACATTAATTTGTAAATTCCATCTTCGTCTGGAGTCTGAATTTCAACGCCATTTGGTGTGCAAAAGATGGTGCAGTTCATTTTACACAACAAATCTCTCCCTAACAGGTTTACAGGACTGGTGTCGCAAACGACAAATCTGTGCATCTCTTTAAAATTTCCAATTTTATTCTCTATGGGCTTTGTAACTGGGGTACTAATTAGCTGATTAGAAACGCCAACTACCTGGATTGCTTCTCCCGAGAGGGGTAGGTGTGGGACGTCTGCTGTTCTCACAGTAGAACGAGTGGCACCAGTGTCCAACAGAAAGGTGACGTCATTTCCTTCAACCTTTCCTTCAATGTACGGCCCTGTCTGGTCCACCGGCAAGGAAGCGCCAAGTACGCACTCCTCGTCCTCCCCTCTCAGGCACCGTCAGTAGGTGTCATCACAGAGAAATGTGTCATTCAACAGGAATTGTGAAACGGCTGCATTTCTATCCTCCCTTCCTTCCCACACTTCAGTATCCTCACCCTGCTGTGCTTTGTTCTTATAATTCTGTCTAGGAGCACGAGGCAACTGATTCTGTTTTACCTGTTGCGGGGTCTTTCGTGGTTTCTCATTCTGCGTCTGTGGATTTAAATCATTAATTTGAATATTACCATTCTGTGCATGTGGACACTCGTCTCTCCAATGACCTATCTGGCCGCATCCGTGACAGGGGAACTTCTTTTTGGCCTCCTCTCGGCTCATTTTAGCTCTAGGCTTTCCCCCACCCCCGGAGCCTTGACCCTGGTTACTGGCCATTTTCTTTAACTGCTGTTCTTGTTGTTCTGCTAATTTCACCTGTGCCCACATAACTTTTTCCTTTAACTCCTTTCGTTTATCTGCCAATTCATCCTCACAATATTTAGCATACTTTAAAACCTCATCAATTGGTTTAGACTGCCAGCAGATTTTATTGTCTTTGATCCACTGGGAAATTTCAGGTCTTAATCCTAATACAAACCTGTAAATAAAATGTGTCATGTCCTTCATTTCAATGTTGTCTAGACCACTGTATGTTTTGAACACCTGTAACAATCGTTCATAATAGGAATGCACAGTCTCATCCCTATTCTGGGTAGTTCTGTCTATTCCGGTCCAATCAGTTTCCTTAGCAGGCACCTTTCCTTTCAGATACAACATTACCTGATTTAACTTTTTCATCACTTCAGCTGAGGGTGCCCCTGTATTTGGGTCTCTCGGGTATTCCTCACTAGGCCAATCAATTGCAATTTTACATTCCGTCCACAGATCTACAGGCACCACAATGTCGAAAAACCCATCTAAATCTTTCCAGAGACATTTCTGGACTTTCACAAATCTCTCGACCTGCCTGTACCAATCTACAGGTTTTTATCGTAATTTTGGGAAGTCATTGGTAAAAGACACAATATCCTGTCGGGACCATGGAACATTTACATACTTTCCACCTGGTACTTCTCGCATGGGGTACAATCTTTCTGCTTTGTCTGCTTCTTTTAAGACATACTCGGAAGTCATCTGCTTTGATCTAATCTCCTCCTTTTTCTTTGCCCACCTGGCTTTCCATTTTTCTAATTCTCCCCATTTTTGCAACAGGTTTAATAATTCTCTGATCTGTACCTTTTTCCCTGACACATTCAGGTTTTCTAAGTCTTTGTCTGAAAATTCTGCTCTGTAGGGTTTCTGCAAGACTTTAGATTTCCCAATATCTATTCCCATACTAGCCGCGGTGTCCATTAATTTCTCATGGAACACTCTGGTATTACGGGTGATACTCTTACAAAAAAACAGCAGTTCTTCTTCAGTAAAGGTATTCAGTCTGTCTAATCCCACATTTCCAGCCAACAATTCTTTCAATTCTATTCTTAATTTGTAAATATCTAATGGTTTTGGCTGAGGATTTTGTTTCTCTAATTCTCGGCTCCATCTTTCAATCTCTTCAGGAGTCACTACCGTAACATTTCTAGTACCTGATGTTGATTCCATTTGAATTTCTCTTGAGGTGAAAGGAGCGTTCCTTTTCTGTGACCCCCCTTCCAGCTCTCTGACTGGTAAATCCACTCGCCTGATCATCCACTATCAAGGGCTCTTTTCTCGGCTGCACTACAGCTGGAGTAATAATCGGAGTCTTTGGACTCCCCTGTTTATCCCCATACAAAGGAACAACTGGTCCAATGGTTACTGGGATTGTCAAGGCTTCAGGACTTGTATTTAGTTGGGAGATTTTCTGGATTAATTCTGTTCTTTGTTTAGCTAGAGCCTCTCGCTCTCTATCCTGTAGTACCCTTTCCAGGGAATTTTCATGCAATATTTGCGGAGTCAGGGTTGGAGTATAATTTGGGGCAGTGGGATGCGTCATACTCGGCCCTTCACCATAATTAGGTTTTAGGAAGGGATTTCCTGTGCCAAAAGGTCTTGCTTCCTCCCGATATGGAGGTCGCTTGCAGGTATCTCTTGCATCTAGGGATCTAGACTCTTCCTGATAAGGTGGTCTCAGGCACGTATCTCCCATACTTGAGGATCTGGGCCCTTCATTATAAGGAGGTGGATTCTCCTTCATTAATTCCTCCAAATAATCATCGTCTGAATCCCCACTGGTCATCAAATGTTTTGTTTTCTCCGTTTGTTTCTCTCCCAGGGGTGCTTCTAGGGTTATTACAGGGTACAGTCCTTCTACTATCATATTCTGTCTCCATTCTTTCATTCTTTTCTCTCGGGTTTCTTTTTTCACTTTCGGATACCATTTGGTTAACCCCTTGTCCATTCTGGGTTTGTCTCGCTCAAAAGCCTCTATCTCCCACTCTTCTAAGGCCTCATATTGCGTTAATCTCGGTCTGGGATAAAAATCATTCATTCTGGTTCTCAAATTGAACAAAATCCTGCTGTTAAACGTTCCATCTAACGGAAACGCCAAATTTCTGTCATTTTTAGTGTATTCCACCCAATTTTCCAACCATACACAAGAATGGTAGCCTTTATCAAACATCATGAATGATGCGGGAGTATTAGGTGGTGGAATGACAACTCCTTCTCTAGTTTTGATAGGTTTGTCTTTCTTGAAATAATTCTTTGCTTTGTTTACTAAGGTCATTTTCCTCTTATTTCCGTACATAATGTTACAGTTACGACCTTTCCACTGATCTTTTCCGAACCCTAGGTATCTTGGATCAGGTCTAGTCTCCGGTGTATACGAATGCCACATATACTACAAAAATCACTTCCAATACAATTGCGTCTCTTAATTTTCGTGCAACCAATCAAATGCGCGAATTCAAATTAATTCAGCCAATGGGTGCGCGGCGTTTCTCGCAAACGAGTTCTCACGCTCTTGTGCTCACCCCTCCTTTACAATTCCGCCTCAGCTACACGCCCGCTGTCTCGACCAATACTAGCGCGGCGCTGAGTGACGTCAGCGCAGCTCCGCAACTGACTCCCTCCTTCACAAGGTAAGGAAAATGCAATTTCTACCTTTTAAAGTGCAAGTGCTCTGTTTAATTCACAACGTAAACACATTCGCCACTGTACTCGAGTGTCTAGAAAGAAAAGATTAGTTTCACTGCAAGTAAACCTCTTCTATTTACTTTTCAAATACTGCGAGTAGATCCCTTCTGCCTACTCTTCACACAAGCATTAGTGAAACTGCTACTCCTTCGACTCATCCACTGCGGGATATATACTAAGCCAAAAGTTTCACTAGTGAACTCCTTTGCCACCAATCAAGCTTAGACGAACCTGCTACTCCTTCCGTGTGACCCTTAATAGGTTATATCACAATAGAAGTTTTGCAAGCGAACTCTTTGCTACCGTTTATTCAAACATTCATTCAGAAAAAACCCTAATTAGTGCTTCCAGTTCTGCCTAACCTGCACCAATTTTCCTCAGGTAAGTGACCTCACTGCGCGATGGATTCTCCTCACCACCCGCTATTCTATTCCCCGGGGATTCCAGACAAACATGTAACACAATCACTAACGAGTGTATTATTAGTACATTTATCAATATAACAGCAAGAAAACCAATTTAAAACATTTCATAATTTTCAAAGCAATAAAACAGCAATTTTACAGTCGATCGATCGATTAGCAATACAATTTTCACAATTAGCAGCAAATAACCTATTTACCTATCTTAACTAGTCCTACCTAACTTTAACTAGTCCCTAACCATTTCCTCTGCTACCAGAAAATTACTGATAGAGCGCGCAAGTTACCCAACTATAAAATTTACCATATACGCATCGGGACCATAAATTCAATTCACTATATTTATTAATCGGGTAACCTTACACTCTACTACCAGTAACCCTGCTCCTTCCTATTTTATTTCCAGTGTACCCGACTTACCAATCCACTGTTACGGGTACCTACAATCACAATGGATCAGGGAGCTAGCTGTAAAAGAAAGGCAGACACCAAATACACTTTTCATTTACTATGTTTGCACTCGTATAATAACCACAGACTCTGGAAGATTTTAAAAGTCTTTATCTAGTTTTCTTCTAATTCAGTGAGTAAAAGATTTACAGCAATTATACTGTCAATAACTAAGATTATAAAGAGCACATATCCATATAGAAAGTGAATAAGACCAACCATTTATGAGTCTAAAGGGAAGGTAAGAACAGGGAACATATTAATAAGAAATTCCAGAGCTTAGACTCAGTGTGATGTCTAAAGGACGGGAAAAATAAGGAACATACTAGAATTTTACAGTTTGAATAGATCCCATGAAAATGGAAAAGAAAAGAACTTTAATCTGTACAATAATAATTTTGAGACACAATGTAGCTATAGGGAAGGTAAGACTGGAACATGCTAATTATTCAGCGTTATGACTTTAATTTCAGTAAAGGGTGGGAAAAGGAGAAGGAACATCTATATTTCATGAACTATATGTAGGAACATGCCTAAAGGATAGGGAAAAATTGGAACATGCTAGAATTACAATGATAATATATGATCTTATCATTTATTTATTCAGAGAGAAAGTATGGAAAATCAATATGCAAGAGTATGACTTTATTTAAGCAGAGTAAGAAAATGAAAGATGCAGAATAGATTTCTCAGCACTATATTTACCTAGTACGGTGTGAAGACCAACCCTGGCCAGGGGTCAGTTAAGGACAGGAAAACCCCAAGGAAGGACAGTCGCCAGTAGGCCAGCAGGTGCAGAATGTACACCCCAGGACAGGTCAGGAAAACCAGATTAGGATCAGGACGGGACCACCAAGGTAAGACCAGCACCCGCAGTTCGGAAGCAACGCCTGCGCTCCACCCTCTCTGCAGCTATCAGTCAGAACCCCGATTGGGTTATCGAATTCCCCAGCAAAGTGCTCCGCCAGCACTTAAGGTTTCAGAATAAACCCCTTGGGTCTATGGAAATTACGGACAGAGTGCTCCGCAGCTCTCTGTATCAGTCACCTATTGAGTGCGTTGGGTCAGTGACAGGTCAGCTATTCGGACAAGTCGGACAATTTCTCTAGCTAAACCTAGGCTAGTTATACTGTTTTCGGGTCAGTGTACCACCCCCCCCCAATGTTGCAAGTGTAAGAATCCCCAATTTTGATTGGTCCTCAAGTAGGACAGGTCAACACACCAACCAGGATAACCTTCTACAAGTCCAAATTTGCATCTTTTGGGACCGCCTATTGAATTTGGGGTTCCCATGACATATTCTACAAAATACAATGGATTATATACAATTGTTTCAGTTGCAGGACAGTTCAGCTTCGTTCTGCTGGGTCGCAGGTCACTTTCTCATGAGCATCTTGACTGTGGCTGCCAGCTGGCTGAGTTCCACTGGTACAAGGTTTTCTTCCCTCTGCCAGGATGACATGCGCAGTAGGGACTTCCAAGATAGGGTTTTGAATCCCTCCCAGGCCCAAGGATTTACGATACATGAAAAGTAAAGAAAACAATTTAGAATTAAAAAAATAAATGATTACACTGTATACCAGGAATCCCTATATGACTCCCCTTACTTTATACTAACTTATAGCATTACGAACAGAAGTGCAGAAAGCGATAGTGCAAGCTTCGGCATGTGAGAACACAAAGAGACCATCTTAATGCTAATGCGCAAGCGCAAAGATTCCCACCAGAACTGTGAGTAAGTCACATCACGTGAGTGTGATCGACGCATGCGCAGACGAACTCCCGCCAAGCAGCAACCATTTTTAGTGACAAGCGGTTTAGGATAAGTAAACACATAGGCAAGCGTCACTGGGACACCCCGTGTAATGTAAAATGTGCAATATTAGTAACACAAACAGGTTGAATTAGTTCATTAGGGTTATTCGAGGTTCATGAATACAAGCAAGCCGCTTTACGTGCGAATTCTTGCTCCATCAATACACTGAAAAAAACACAGGTTTCAGAAACGTTATAGTTAGGCTGACATTTCACTTGTTCAAAACCAGAGGAATTCGTCCATTATAGTTATAACTCGTGCCCCCGCAATGTACTGCAGATGACATCATATATTACATTACTCATGACATGGTCAGTAACATCATTGATGACATCACTAATGACATCTCAGATGACATCACTGATGACATCATCCACTTAATATTTCATGCACGTCCTTACTCTCTAATATAGCCTTTCTTACACCCAGTCTAAAATACAGACTAGCCTTTTTGAAACAATAGACACACCAATACCACTTAGTACATGCCCACTCACTGTTCATACACACATCCACTCATTCACCTGTACAATCACTCATACATGCATTCCCTCATCAATATAGCCACTGATATATGCACTCTTACACCCATACAGACACTCACACACCAGCACTCTCTAATGGAGTTTCTCACACACCTCGACAGTCACCCAAAGAATCAATCACACTGCCATTTACTCACCTGTACAGTTATACACTCACCACCTCACTTATTCGTACAGATAGTAACACATACTTACTCTCTTCTACTATCACTGACACAAGCACACACTTATCCATACAGCCACTCTCACACTCACTCATACATACAGTCACTTATATACTCTAACACTCACATATACTGCCTTTCACATAATCAGCTACTCACCCAATACCACTGAGACATCCATACACTCACCGACACAGCCATACATACACTCACTCATCCATACTGACCCTCACAAATGCACTCATGAACCCATACACCCAGGGTTTCACTCACTCATACATCCATGCAGGGAGTCACACAGCCCCACCCACACAGATGCTTAGGCACCCATACACTCATGTACATACTTACCAACCCATGCAGCCACTTACTTACCAACTGACAGACTGGTACACACATTTACACCGATTATTCACTCACCCATACATTCACTAGGAGACATCTAATCACTCACTCATATAGTCAGTCACATGCCCAACAAATCATCAATACAGACACTTCTACACCCAGTCATTCTTCAAATACAGCTTGGCGTATATATATAACTATCCTAAACATTTTAGAAACACTCACACTCACAGGATGATGTCATCAGTGATGTCATTTGAGATGTCATCAGTGATGTCACTGACCATGTCATAAGTGATGTAATATGTGATGTCATCAGCAGTGCATTGCGGGGGCATGAGTTATAGTTAGCACAGCTAAGTTCTCTGGTTTTGTACTAGTAAAATGTCAGCCTAACTATAATGTCCCTGAAACCTGTGTTTTCTCTCTCTCTCTCTCTCTCTCTCTCTCTATATATATATATATATATATATATATATATATATATATATATATATATATCTATGTATATATATATATATATATATGTCAGTTTTGTGAATAGGATGTAAATGCCAAGAGACAAGACATGGCCACTTGGCCTTTATGTCCTGATGTTGCTTTATATTTAGGACTCAATGTGGTGCACAAATGTAAATATTTACTCAGTGCTTAGAGTTATAGGCCACCTGGCCATAATTAAACTGATTTCACAGGTATAATGCAAATATATATTATATGCTATATTGATTATTTAATTGTTTAAATAATAGAACGATTTTTGCATTTGATTTCTAGCACGAAACTACACATTTCTTTGGCACCACTGAGTCTTTCTTTCATATCAGTTGTAGTTTTTGCAACTACTGTAGTTCGAACTGGGTGATGGTCCTATGTCACTTTCCACTACCCCTTTAGTGCACTTTAAAATGGTGACTGTGTGTTTATGTGACTGGCTAACGAAAAAGACCGCCTGGTCAAAACGCGTCGCCAATAAAAGTTTTTTTAAACAGGGACCCTGGAGTGCGAGTCGTTTGTTTTTTCCTGTGGCTTCACTGTGCGGGGAACCCCTTCTGGCGTATACTTCCGGGTTGCCGACACCCGGGACTCACACCAACCTCGAGTGGACTGGAGCGGATTAGTCGGAAATCTTTCCCACAAACCGGTCTCTGGCCAACAACCGCTCCGACCGCCCAATCCGACAGAGTACAACGCAACTTGCTACCGGGAACAGACTGGTGAGTTTCTGGACTGTGGAGACGCGCTTCAGAAGTTGAGCGCTACCGCGTCCTATGCTTGCCGTTCTTAGACTCGTGCAGCGGGTGAACGCCGGGAGGCTAATTAAAGACTCGAATTGAGGGCAGAGGTACCGCGCTACCGATCCAAAGGAAAGCGCGGCAGGGTTTCACTTTCCCGTGTGTGATTTAAACTTTGTGCCATCGAGGGATCACTACACCTATCTGGCAGAATGACCAGAGGCAAGCAGACGGCGGTGGGTGCCGCGTCTGCAACAACAACCACTAAGAATATCACGGTGAATGGGAACACCACGAGCAACAGCCGTCGTGCTGGCAGGGCGGATGAGGCGAGGTCTCTGTTCTGTGAAACAGACAATGCAACAGCGAGTACAGCTAGCACCAACAAAACGGCGGCCACACAGCTGGACAAAACTTTGAAACAAATGTTGTTTCAATACGAGAAACTGATGAAAAAGGAGATCAACCGCTGGTCGAAAATTACATCGAAGTCGGGAGGGTGCCGAGAGGGCTACGTATTATGATTACCCCGACCTACCAGAACCCTCATCCTAAACTAATAGTCGACTGGTCTGAGCTTATGGCAGGAACGTGCAAAAATATGCTTGGTTTGCTATCAAAATATGCTGCTATGGAACTAGAACAAGTCATTATAGACATCGGCAAACTCAAGGAGGAGCTTGATAAGCATGACGCAAAAGACGAGATAACCAAAGCCATCAAACAAATGGAGAAAAGACTTGACAAATACGAAAACGAAATCAAGCAAAAGAAGAAAAGCAAATTCTTGAGGGACAAACAGGATTATGCCAGTGGGCGGATTTTAACATTTGGTAAAAAATACGATGGAGCTATAAAACAGTTTAAGCAGCTTGGAGCAGGTGCACAACAGCGCAAGGTCACGGTATCTGAATCAGGATCAGAAAACTACTCGGACATGGATGAAGTATTGGACACAAGCGGGAGGAGTCTGCTTTCTTTCAAACCTTTGGAGGAGTATGATTTTTTACAATCGGCAATGACACTCAGGGCAAGACCACCAGAGCGGACATATGGAAGAGGAAGAGGCGGAAACACAAGAGGAAGGTCACAAGGCGCGGAGGAAAGAAGCACAAAAGGAACAACAATGTCGCATGGGAGAACAACACGACAGACCAAGCAGCAATGATGGGTGAGCCCAATTTGACTATCATTAACATTTCCTCCCACATCTTGACTATGGCTGAAAGATCGGTATTGGAGTTGGGCTTGAGCTTTTGCCCAATGGCCAATTTCGACTACAGCCAAACTAGAATTGATGCATTTCTTTTTGTCCGCAAACTAAAGCTAATGAAAATGTTTACATTAAAGAAAAAACATGCTTTAGAGCAAAGGAGCTATGATACAGATGGGGGCACACAGGTGTCAAATGTCTTGCAGATACAGGATGTTGAGAGTTCGGCAAGCGCACTGGAATTGTGTGGTGAAGATGTGAGTGGTTTGAGTGACTCTGAAATACTGGACAGGATGGGCTTGTGTTTAGGAGGGCAGAGTGCAACAAACCATAAACCCAAATCCACCTTTAATCCAATCACACCACATGATAACCTAGACACATTTCATGATGTGGTCACGAGAGATCTCCTCTCTCTATGGGAGAGCAGTAAGAATAGACATGCGCATAATCTCTCTACTGTCCAGCGAAATGCTCTCGGAACGCTTAATGTTGACCCCTGCTGTATAATTAAGCCATCAGACAAAGGTGGAAATGTTGTCTTGTGGGATGTAAATTTGTACAAACAGGAGGCTAGCAGACAGCTAGAACTGTCAGGCGACTACAGGAAATCGAATAGAGAGGAATACACAGCCAGCATTACCATGTGCCACGAGAAACTCAAGGGTTGGAGAGAAAAGAACCTACTAGCAGAGTCAGAATTTAGATTCTTGTGTGTGAAACAGCCAGTCTCTCCCTGTTTTTATATGCTTCCAAAGGTCCACAAGGACGATAGAAATCCTCCTGGTAGGCCCATCGTATCTGCCAATGGTAGTCTCCTTGAAAGCACTTCTGTCTTTCTTGATACCTTCCTTTTCCTGTATGTCCTCAACCTCCCCTCGTACTTCAGGGACAGTACGGATTTTATCACCAAAGTAGAGGGGATCAGATGGGAGGAGAGTTTCTGGTTGGTAACAGTAGATGTGGTTTCACTCTACACGTGTATCAAACACAGTGATGGCTTAAAAGCATGTAGACATTTCTTGAGAGATAGGTCTGTTTTCTTCCTTGAACAAACTGAGATGCTGCTTGAAATGCTGGAATTTTGTTTAACGAACAATTTCTTTATGTTTGACAACACGTGGTATAAGCAAGAGGTGGGAACGGCGATGGTAGGTTGCTTTGCTCCTATCTTTGCCTGCATGCTGATGGGTTGGTGGGAAGAACAGGTTCTTTGGTCTGAGGACAACACCAATCTCACACGTCACATTGCCTTTTACACCAGGTACATCGACGATATTTTCTTGATCTGGGATGGTCCCAAAGTTGAATTGAATAAATTCCTTGCGAGTATAAATAGGAATAAGATTAATCTGAAATTCACCAACAAGGTTGACCAAACAGAAATGGACTTTCTGGATGTTAAGGTAAAAGTTGTGGACGGAGCTTTCGAAACCAGCCTATACAGAAAACCGACCTCAGGCAATAGCATCCTGCATGCTAGAAGCCACCACCCCAACAACCTTAAGGACAGTATCCCATATGGAGAGTTCCTAAGGGCTAAGCGTAATTGCAGCTCATAAGTTGCTTTCTTGAAAGAGCAGACTAACATGACACAGAGATTCAAAGCCAGGGGATATTCGGACCAGGTACTATTGGTGGCCAAAGAAAAAGCCAGAGCAAGGAACAGGGTGACCGTCTTGACCCAAAAGAAAATTAAAACTAAAGAGAACCTAGCGTCGAATAATGTCAGGATGATAACAACATACAGCACAGAGGCAGGCAGGGTACGTGAGATACTGAGAAAACACTGGCATATTGTAAAGAGTGATCCGGTCATTGGTAAAATGATCAATAGACAACCACAGCTGACATACAGAAAGGCACGCTCTTTGAAGGATATGCTAGTGAGAAGCTACTTGAGACACCTAAGAAGAAGAAGAATTGGCTCACAGAGCAGAAAGGCTTCTATAAATGTGGCAAGTGCAAGGCCTGTGCGAGTAGCAAGAATGTCAAGTCCTATCCACTTCCCACTGGTAAAAGCGAAGGAATTAGCAAATTCATGAATGGCAATACTGACTATTGTGTATATGTGATTGTTTGCCCGTGTGCAAAGTTCTATATTGGGAGCACCATCTTCCCAATAAAGAAACGTGTTTTGGAGCACATGAGGGCAATAAAGAATGTTGACATGAGCTTTGCAACTGCGCGCCACTGGTTACGCTTTCATGACAACGATGTTAACCAATTTTCCTTCTTTGGCATTGACAGAATTCCAGCGAACCCAAGAGGGGGCAACAGACTAAAACAAATACGTGTCCTGGAATCCCAGTACATCATCCGTCTGGATTCAAGAAGCCCCTTTGGCCTTAATGAGGATGAGGAGTTACATGTACATATTGGCTAAGAACCTTATGTGATGGCCGTGACTGTACCCACCTGAACCTTTGTACCTGATCCTCCTCCACCCCCCCTTTTTCCCTGCTGTTGTGTTTGCGCCAATCCGACTCCCACCTTCCTTCAGAGAGGGCCCTCTCTGTCGCAGTGTGGGATTAGGAGCTTCACATAAGAGCTTTGATTAGATGACCTCGCCAAGACCCGCCCGGTCGGGCACATGGGCTGTCTCTCCTTTGAGGACAACCCTTCACCGTATCACTTTGGTTATAATTTCCCTCATTCCCTCCATAGCACACTACCCTATTCCACTTTTTCAACTGCACAATCACACCCAGAGTTATACCTCTGTTGTAGGTCCTGTTAGGTCCTCCACAGATAGTATAGGGTTCACTTCATGCACTACTCACAGGGCTAAAAGATTGATTTTAGCACCTCTTTCTAGTTTTGTCCATCCTTCGGATCGGCTTTTTAACCCGGGTAATCCCCCCACTACCCAGAACCTGGCCCTTTCCCATAGGACTCCCAAATTTGGATATTCTCTTGGCAATTGCTGTAGTACACATGGAGAGCTATATAGTTGCTTTGTATTTACAACTCCGAACTTGGCCACAGGGCCCGTACGGCAAAGTCTGCCTGTTGTCTAACCCTTATATCCTTTTCCTTTCCCCAACTTTCTCCGAATTGAATGTACTGACCGGATGTCAGTTTTGTGAATAGGATGTAAATGCCGAGAGACAAGACATGGCCACTTGGCCTTTATGTCCTGATGTTGCTTTATATGTAAGACTCAATGTGGTGCAAAAATATAAATATTTACTCAGTGCTTAGAGTTATAGGCCACCTGGCCATAATTAAACTGATTTCACAGGTGTAATGCAAATATATATTATATGATATATTGATTATTTAATTGTTTAAATAATAGAAAGATTTTTGCATTTGATTTCTAGCACGAAACTACACATTTTTTGGCACCACTGAGTCTGTCTTTCATATCAGTTGTAGTTTTTGCAACTACTGTAGTTCGAACTGGGTGATGCTCCTATGTCACTTTCCACTACCCCTTTAGTGCACTTTAAAATGGTGACTGTGTGTTTATGTGGCTGGCTAACGAAAAAGACCGCCTGGTCGAAACGCGTCGCCAATAAATGTTTTTTTTTAACACGGACCCTGGAGTGCGAGTCGTTTGTGTTTTCCTGTGGCTTCACTGTGCGGGGAACCCCTTCTGGCATATATATATATATATATATATATATCCAACCAAAAGCACCCCTTGCATTGAGGACGCCACTCCGCACCAGATAGATTAACAAATCTCTTTATTGAGAACAGCAGCTTTTCAAGGTTAGTATATTTCAGAGCAGTCCCAACGCGTTTCAAAGCATCCAGCTTCTTTGTCAAGGGGCAGGCAACAAGAAATGAAGAAAACCACACCCATCATTTTCCCTTTTTTTTTTTTTTTTTTTTTTTTTCTGCATGCGCTCTCCAGTGAGGCATGCTGGTCAGTGTAGTTTAATTTATTCCCTCCAGTGGGCTTCGTTAACATGTTGTAATACACTTCCTGCATTTTCGCTAATTTTTATAGCCCTCCGGTGGGCCCCAACCATTTCCAAGTTGCTATATATATATATATATATGTATATATATATATATATATATATGTATTACCTACTGGCGGTCGCCAGTAGGTATATATAGTTAGGATTTTTTCCCTATGGGATTTTTGAAAATTCTATGTCTAATAACTTTTGCTTTTTTACACAAAACAATATGGGCAGTGGACCACTTTAAACCTTTGAAAGCACCAACCAAATGTGTCACCAAAGTTTGTATGAGCTCAATTTATCAAAAAGCGTGCAATCTTCAAATACTCCCTGCCCCGAGAGTATATCCCAAAGTCCCTGGGAAAAGTCAATAATGAGTCAAGTTTTGAAATGCACCGCCAAAAGAAGTTTTTTCTTCCCTTCAATCTCCACCGTATGTGTGGTTGACAAAGTTCTGTATATGAAAATTATTTTTCGAAATAAGAGACGCTGAATCCGTGAATGCCAAAAATAAATTTTTCAATGTTCCTTTAATAATCCTTTAAGGTATCAGCCTGATACCTTAAAGGATTATTAAAGGAACATTGAAAAATTTATTTTTGGCATTCACGGATTCAGCGTCTCTTATTTCGAAAAATAATTTTCATATACAGAACTTTGTCAACCACACATACGGTGGAGATTGAAGGGAAAAAAAAACTTCTTTTGGCGGTGCATTTCAAAACTTGACTCACTAATAACTTTTGCGTTTGTGGACGGAATTGGCTGAAATGTTCTGGAAAATGGAACATTTTGTTTCTGAGCAGCCCTTGAAAATTTGGGGGGGTTTCGTCAAGGGGGGGCCCAGAAAAAAGGGGGGTCCCAAAACGTGTTTTTAACATTGAGTTTTCCATAGGGCGGTTGGCCTCACTTTTAGGCCGAACGGCTGAATGGATTTGCACGAAACTTGGCAAAATTGTAGGGACTGGTAGCCCGATGTGCCTTTTGTAGGTCTCAATATATGTGCTCCAGTGGATTTTGAGAAATTAACGTTTAAAAAAAGATATATATCTGTAACAGCGGACCGGGCAGCGCCCCGGTTCGCGGACCGGGGCGCGTACCGGAACTTCGCGTAGCGAAGCTGATTGGCTCTCCGGTGTCTGTCAACATTCTAAACAGTCCGGAGCGGCCGCCATCTTGTCTCTCGGTAGGATTGAGAGACAAGAGGAGGCCAAAACAAAGGGGGAAATAACCATAAGGGGGCATAGTAGATCCTCCCTGACCCCCTAGGTTTAATGTGGAGGCTTTAAAAGGGCCCCGCGGGGCAAAAAAAAAAATTTTTTGTTTTGTTTTTTTGCGTGGGTAGCGCCCGGTCCGCGAACCGGGAAGCGTTCTAGGCAGCGTACTACAATGAAAAATGAATGATAGACTTTTCAAATGCTGTATGTTAATTGATTGTTGGTTTTGTTGATTATTTTTTATTTTCTTTATTTTTTAAGCATTTTTTTATTGTGATTGTGTTTCATAATTTATTAAACTTTCTAACATTTCATTGTCAGAAATTTCATAATTATCATTGAATATACATTGTAGTCTCTGAGGGTGTAAAATGTCCTCATTTTCAAGGAGGTTATCTACTGCTTGTACACATTGCAGTAGTTCTTTGTCTAAAGTTTCATCGAAAAATTCAATATCATTTTCATCAATGATTTCTTGGCTGCTCTCTTGCAGGACAATTTGAAATTCAACTTTCTGTTCGCCTTCCATTTTGCCTGAAATTTAGATTAAAAAAATATATATTAGTAGAGATAGGGCACTGTTGGGATTAATTTTAGATAGGCAGTTTTTATCAGTGAATTTATCTTTGGGCAGTGTATAGTATCAGAGTGGAAGTAGGAATATAAAAAAGTGTATGTGATTTAACGTAAGTAAATTCATAATTATACAAGAGAAGCCTAACTCCATCCATAACTATAACAGAGAAGTCTATCTAAATCTATAACTACTACAGAGGGATAGTATATAACTATCAGAAAAAGTTTACCATATTAACTTATAGTGCACAATATACTTCAGTTTTAAAAATAAAAACTTACCTTTAGAAAGAAG
The DNA here is from genome assembly GCF_964261635.1 of Lissotriton helveticus. NCBI lineage: Eukaryota > Metazoa > Chordata > Amphibia > Caudata > Salamandridae > Lissotriton > Lissotriton helveticus. The sequence goes on from NC_136068.1 coordinate 443,419,746, forward strand.
TTGAAGGAATTAGTGAAAATCCTATTGAATTGTACACCAAGAAGTAGTAGTCAAAATGGCTGTGTTTTCTTCTCTTCCTTTATATATATTCAGGTATATAACCAATGAAATGTCAGGTAAAAAAAGTAGAAAATGAAAGTAACATATTAATTGGTTGTCAATTCCAACACTTCAGATGTGTTTTGTGAAGTAATTTACCTCACGGTATTTAGAGAGGTCTACAGGCTAAATGGCTAAATGGAATTCCAATCAAATTTGTGAAAATGGTAGGGATTGGTATGTAGTATGAGCTAATCTATATTTGGTGAAATTGTCTCCAGTGGCTTTTCTGTGAACTACTTTCCCACCTTTTTTGATGGTGCGCTTCCCAGGGAGCGACCCGGTACGCGAACCGTTGAGCGCCCCGGTTCGCGAACCTTAAGCGTTACGGGAGTCCACCATTTTGTGTTTCGGTCGAATTAAGATACAAGATGGAGGGCAAATAATGTTCAGAATGGGTAGAAGGGGGCACGGTAGACTTATCTTGACCCCCTAGGTTTTGTGAGGGTGGCTGAGGAGGCTTATATGTGCGAAAAAAATACATTTTTTTTAAAAATTTCGCGAGGTTAGCTCCCGGTTCGCGTACCGGGTAGCGCCCCAGGGAGCGTACTTTGTTGAAAATTAGTGAAAAATGTTAGAGTAAAATAATAATTGTGAGTGATCAGATGTAGGGTAGCTCTGAGAAGAGCTTTTGGGTTTATGGTACATTTAGGTACTTATAAGTAGGTACCAATGCACAGTCTTAAATTCAGAGTGAAAATTCTGTTGCCCTCATCTGAGAAGTGAACTCCATCTCCTCTGTAGATATCTTGCATGTAGTAACGCAAGTTATTGTTGTACATGGAGCCCATTCCATGGTCTCTCATGTAAGCTGAAACAGATTTGTTTACATGCTTCCTCGACTTCTCAATTTGTGGACAAAATTGGTTTGACCACCTCCATTTCTGTCTTTGGCATATATTTGAATATACCAAGGCAGTCTGAGGAAAAAGTGCCATCAATTGCTCAAAGGTGTCCTTTAAAAGCATTTCCAGACCTACCCCAGTCAAAGTGCCCAAATCATTACCTCCACAGTGCACAATTAACAGGTCAGGTTTGGGCAAATGCATAAAGGTTTTCACCAATGGTATCAATTGGTGACATTTTAATCCTCTGTGGCCAAACCACTTAATTTCCACATCTTGTAAATTGAGGTTAGGTAAATTCCTGTTTTCAGCGTACCTTTGAGCCCAGTGAATATAACTATGTACAACAATCCAGACAGAAAACATGGTGAGAGAAGGTTCTCCTGCAGTCAGATGAAGTGTGGCAATGAAATGGCAGTTGAAAAAATGAGAGTTTAAAATGAAAAAAACTGTGGAGTTTCTGTGTTCATGAAGCAGTAACAGTGATTGGTGGATTTTGATTGCTGAAAACAGAAAGTTAGGGTGCACGGATGAGTTATTTGAAAGATGTATTTTGAATGGTCAATAAAAAATCATTAAATGAAAGAATGCACTGGATATGCAGGTGCACTGAGAGTTCAGAGTTCAATTGCAACATTGTTGTGTGAACTTGCAAACACCAGAGGTCTTCCAAGAGGTGGTTGCTATGCAAAAAAGGCAGAAAGGGCAGAGGGGGGAAGGGTTTTCATTTGAAAAAAAGTGAGGGAAGAGTTTTGATTGGGTGACATGAGAGATATGTGTGAAGAATTACAGCATTTCTGTGCTTTTGATAGCTGCAGACTCTGGAGTGCATACCTTTTGCTCTGCTGAAGACAAATTGGTGTGTTTCTGAGACTGTTTTCAAACTCAAAGTATTTGCTAAGGTGAGAAAATATTTCTTTAATTTAGATAGAGAATAGTGTGCTTTAAGGAGAAAATTATGAATTATGTGGCGCAAATTGCTTGTAAATATGCTCCCACCTGTGCATGGAAAATTTAGATTTTGAATGTTTGTGTTACATAGCCATGTTAAAAGTGATACAAACATGCTGCAAAGGCAATTAAAAAACGCTTTTATGTGTCTTAAGGACATTTTAAGTAATTTTCCCATGTGCAGTGTTTTGAAATTATGATTTGAAAATCGTTTTTGGGGAAAAGGAATTGTTTTTAAATTTATGACAAGGACATAATGGTGTATGCTTCTTTATAAGGCAATTGACTGTCCCTGATGTTATTTTTCCCATTTTAATGTAAGACCTTTCTCTGTGGCGCAAATTGCTTGTAAATATGCTCCCACCTGTGCATGGCAAATTTAGATTTTAAATGTTTGTGTTACATAGCCATGTTAAAAGTGACCCAACCATGCTGGAAAGACAATAAAAAAACACTTTCATGTGTCTTAAGGACATTTTAAGTAATTTCCCTGTGGGCAGTGTTTTCAAATTATGAATTGAAAATCGTTTTTGAGGTAAAGGAATGTTGTTAAAATTTATGTGCGTCATATGCCCCCAAATTTCTTTTTCAGGGGTGCAGCAGGGTGTTATTGAGACACCCCTGCACCTTTGGAAAAATTCCTAATTTGCGATGAGCTAATTGCTAATCGCAAATTGCACCTTCTTTCATATGGGCATCCTGGCGCATGGAAATGAATGGGTAATTTGCAATTAGCAATTTGCTCATCACAAATTTGGAATGGTAAAGAATCGCTATTTATTCCTTAAAATTCGCTATTTTGGAAATGCAAAATAGTTATATGATACATATGGCGGTTGATGTCTAACAAGATAAGAAACTTAGGGATACATTTATGATGACTGGCGCAATGAAGTGGACATCACTTACTTCATTGGTAGAGCTTTACATGTATTATGTCCTCTGTATTCTTCATCAAGCGTAACTTTAATCTGCAATCCTGAGTAGGCCTCACCTTAAACAAACCTCTGGATAGGCCACATCTTATCGTCATCCTGAATTAATCATTTAAAATGCTAGGGACAGATTTATGATAGGTGTATGCCTCTTTTGCGCCACTTACAAAACACTGTCCATGGGGAAATGACTTAAAATGTCCTTAAGACACATGAATGTGTTTTTTTAAAGCGTTTGCAATTTTTTTGGGTCACTTTTAACATGGCTATGTGACTCAAACAGTCAAAATCTAAATTCACCATGCACAGGTGGGAGCATATTTACAAGGAATGTGCTCCATGGGGAAAGGTCTTATAATGTAATATGGGAAAAATGACATCAGAGACACTGAAATGCCTTATAGAGAAGCATACACCATTATGTCCTTGTCATAAATTTGCAAACCATTACTTTTCCCCAAAAACGATTTTCAAATCATAATTTGAAAACACTGCACATGTGGAAATGACTTAAAATGTCCTTAATTCAAAATTTGCTATTCCTTATTTTGCGATTGCACTGAAGGATTTGCAAATTTTGCGATTCCTTAAATGCAATGTATCAAACAAAAAATATGTAAAAAATGACATTAAGGATTTGGAAACTACCACCAACTTCTAGTTTGTGGTAATTTGCGAATTCTTTTCAAAAAGCATTTTTTTCTAAAAAACAAAAGGTGCCATATGACGCCAATACATGTCCTTAGGGCATGTATGTGTGCCATATGCCCCCAAATTTCTTTTTCAGGGGTGCAGCAGGGTGTTCTTGAGATACCCCTGCACCCTTGAAAAAATTCCTATTTTGTGATGAGGTAATTGCTAATCGCAAATTGCAACCTTCATTCCTATGAGCCTCCTAGCCCATGGAAATGAATGGGTAATTTGCAATTAGCAATTTGCTCATTGCAAATTAGGAATGGTAAAGAATTGCTATTGATTCCTTAAAATTCGCTATTTAGGAAATGCAAAATAGTTTGATGGTACATATGGTGGTTCATCTGTAACAAGATAAGAAGCTTAGGGATACATTTATGATGACTGGCAAAATAAAGTGCAAATCACTTACTTCATTGGTAGGCCTTTACATGTATTATCTCTTCTGTATTCTTCATCAAGCGTAACTTTAATCTGCAATCCTGAGTAGGCCTCACTTTAAACAAACCTCTGGATAGGCCACACCTTATCGTCATCCTGGATTAATCATTTAAAATGCTAGGGACAGATTTATGATAGGTGTATGCCTCTTATGCGCCACTGTGCGTCACTTTTATGATGCAGCGGCGGTGCAAAAGATTTGCTATGAGGCGACAAAATTACAAATTGATGCATTTAGGCAGATATGTCATGGTGTAAAAAAAACGTACCACATGAAACCGATGCAGCAGTGATGCAAAAGATGCACCATGTTGCAAGACAGGCCTCACTTGGGGCCATATGTATCAAGCTAATTAGCATTCGCAAAGATCAAAATTCTGCGAATTTCGGCCTTTGCGAATGCTAATTAGACAAATGGTATGTATCAAACAAGTTTGATGCAAAATAAGGAATAGCAAAATTTGCTATTCCTTATTTTGCGATTGCACTGAAGGATTTGCAAATTTTGCGATTACTTAAATGCAATGTATCAAACAAAAAATATGTAAAAAAATTACATTAAGGATTTGGAAACTACCACCAACTTCTAGTTGGTGGTAATTTGTGAATTCTTTTCAAAAAGCTTTTTTTCCAAAAAACAAAAGGTGCCATATGACGCCCATACATGCCCTTAGGGCATGTATGTGCGCCATATGCCCCCAAATTTCTTTTTCAGGGGGTGCAGCAGGGTGTTCTTGAGACACCCCTGCACCCTTGGAAAAATTCCTATTTTGTGATGAGCTAATTGCTAATCGCAAATTGCACCTTCATTCCTATGAGCCTCCTAGCCCATGGAAATGAATGGGTAATTAGCAATTTGCTCATTGCAAATTAGGAATGGTAAAGAATTGCTATTTATTCCTTAAAATTCGCTATTTAGGAAATGCAAAATAGTTTGATGGTACATATGGTGGTTCATCTGTAACAAGATAAGAAGCTTAGGGATACATTTATGATGACTGGCGAAATAAAGTGCAAATCACTTACTTTATTGGTAGGCCTTTACATGTATTATCTCCTCTGAATTCTTCATCAAGCGTAACTTTAATCTGCAATCCTGAGTAGGCCTCACCTTAAACAAACCTCTGGATAGGCCACACCTTATCGTCATCATGAATTAATCATTTAAAATGCTAGGGACAGATTTATGATAGGTGTATGACTCTTTTGCGCCACTTACAAAACACTGTCCACGGGGAAATGACTTAAAATGTCCTTAAGACACATGAATGTGTTTTTTTAAAGCGTTTGCAATTTTTTTGGGTCACTTTTAACATGGCTATGTGACTCAAACAGTCAAAATCTAAATTCACCATGCACAGGTGGGAGCATATTTACAAGGAATGTGCTCCATGGGGAAAGGTCTTATAATGTAATATGGGAAAAATGACATCAGAGACACTGAAATGCCTTATAGAGAAGCATACACCATTATGTCCTTGTCATAAATTTGCAAACCATTACTTTTCCCCAAAAACGATTTTCAAATCATAATTTGAAAACACTGCACATGTGGAAATGACTTAAAATGTCCTTAGTTCAAAATTTGCTATTCCTTATTTTGCGATTGCACTGAAGGATTTGCAAATTTTGCGATTCCTTAAATGCAATGTATCAAACAAAAAATATGTAAAAAATGACATTAAGGATTTGGAAACTACCACCAACTTCTAGTTTGTGGTAATTTGCGAATTCTTTTCAAAAAGCATTTTTTTCTAAAAAACAAAAGGTGCCATATGACGCCAATACATGTCCTTAGGGCATGTATGTGTGCCATATGCCCCCAAATTTCTTTTTCAGGGGTGCAGCAGGGTGTTCTTGAGATACCCCTGCACCCTTGAAAAAATTCCTATTTTGTGATGAGGTAATTGCTAATCGCAAATTGCAACCTTCATTCCTATGAGCCTCCTAGCCCATGGAAATGAATGGGTAATTTGCAATTAGCAATTTGCTCATTGCAAATTAGGAATGGTAAAGAATTGCTATTGATTCCTTAAAATTCGCTATTTAGGAAATGCAAAATAGTTTGATGGTACATATGGTGGTTCATCTGTAACAAGATAAGAAGCTTAGGGATACATTTATGATGACTGGCAAAATAAAGTGCAAATCACTTACTTCATTGGTAGGCCTTTACATGTATTATCTCTTCTGTATTCTTCATCAAGCGTAACTTTAATCTGCAATCCTGAGTAGGCCTCACTTTAAACAAACCTCTGGATAGGCCACACCTTATCGTCATCCTGGATTAATCATTTAAAATGCTAGGGACAGATTTATGATAGGTGTATGCCTCTTATGCGCCACTGTGCGTCACTTTTATGATGCAGCGGCGGTGCAAAAGATTTGCTATGAGGCGACAAAATTACAAATTGATGCATTTAGGCAGATATGTCATGGTGTAAAAAAAACGTACCACATGAAACCGATGCAGCAGTGATGCAAAAGATGCACCATGTTGCAAGACAGGCCTCACTTGGGGCCATATGTATCAAGCTAATTAGCATTCGCAAAGATCAAAATTCTGCGAATTTCGGCCTTTGCGAATGCTAATTAGACAAATGGTATGTATCAAACAAGTTTGATGCAAAATAAGGAATAGCAAAATTTGCTATTCCTTATTTTGCGATTGCACTGAAGGATTTGCAAATTTTGCGATTACTTAAATGCAATGTATCAAACAAAAAATATGTAAAAAAATTACATTAAGGATTTGGAAACTACCACCAACTTCTAGTTGGTGGTAATTTGTGAATTCTTTTCAAAAAGCTTTTTTTCCAAAAAACAAAAGGTGCCATATGACGCCCATACATGCCCTTAGGGCATGTATGTGCGCCATATGCCCCCAAATTTCTTTTTCAGGGGGTGCAGCAGGGTGTTCTTGAGACACCCCTGCACCCTTGGAAAAATTCCTATTTTGTGATGAGCTAATTGCTAATCGCAAATTGCACCTTCATTCCTATGAGCCTCCTAGCCCATGGAAATGAATGGGTAATTAGCAATTTGCTCATTGCAAATTAGGAATGGTAAAGAATTGCTATTTATTCCTTAAAATTCGCTATTTAGGAAATGCAAAATAGTTTGATGGTACATATGGTGGTTCATCTGTAACAAGATAAGAAGCTTAGGGATACATTTATGATGACTGGCGAAATAAAGTGCAAATCACTTACTTCATTGGTAGGCCTTTACATGTATTATCTCCTCTGAATTCTTCATCAAGCGTAACTTTAATCTGCAATCCTGAGTAGGCCTCACCTTAAACAAACCTCTGGATAGGCCACACCTTATCGTCATCATGAATTAATCATTTAAAATGCTAGGGACAGATTTATGATAGGTGTATGACTCTTTTGCGCCACTTACAAAACACTGTCCACGGGGAAATGACTTAAAATGTCCTTAAGACACATGAATGTGTTTTTTTAAAGCGTTTCCAATTTTTTTGGGTCACTTTTAACATGGCTATGTGACTCAAACAGTCAAAATCTAAATTCACCATGCACAGGTGGGAGCATATTTACAAGGAATGTGCTCCATGGGGAAAGGTCTTATAATGTAATATGGGAAAAATGACATCAGAGACACTGAAATGCCTTATAGAGAAGCATACACCATTATGTCCTTGTCATAAATTTGCAAACCATTACTTTTCCCCAAAAACGATTTTCAAATCATAATTTGAAAACACTGCACATGTGGAAATGACTTAAAATGTCCTTAATTCAAAATTTGCTATTCCTTATTTTGCGATTGCACTGAAGGATTTGCAAATTTTGCGATTCCTTAAATGCAATGTATCAAACAAAAAATATGTAAAAAATAACATTAAGGATTTGGAAACTACCACCAACTTCTAGTTTGTGGTAATTTGCGAATTCTTTTCAAAAAGCATTTTTTTCCAAAAAACAAAAGGTGCCATATGACGCCAATACATGTCCTTAGGGCATGTATGTGCGCCATATGCCCCCAAATTTCTTTTTCAGGGGTGCAGCAGGGTGTTCTTGAGATACCTCTGCACCCTTGAAAAAATTCCTAATTTGTGATGAGCAAATTGCTAATCGCAAATTATACCTTCATTCCTATGAGCCTCCTAGCCCATGGAAATGAATGGGTAATTTGCAATTAGCAATTTGCTCATTGCAAATTAGGAATGGTAAAGAATTGCTATTTATTCCTTAAAATTCGCTATTTAGGAAATGCAAAATAGTTTGATGGTACATATGGTGGTTCATCTGTAACAAGATAAGAAGCTTAGGGATACATTTATGATGACTGGCGAAATAAAGTGCACATTACTTACTTCATTGGTAGGCCTTTACATGTATTATCTCCTCTGTATTCTTCATCAAGCGTAATTTTAATCTGCAATCCTGAGTAGGCCTCACCTTAAACAAACCTTTGGGTAGGCCACACCTTATCGTCATCCTGGATTAATCATTTAAAATGCTAGGGACAGATTTATGATAGGTGTATGCCTCTTTTGCGCCACTGTGCGTCACTTTTATGATGCAGCGGCGGTGCAAAAGATTTGCTATGAGGCGACAAAATTACAAATTGATGCATTTAGGCAGATATGTCATGGTGTAAAAAAAACGTACCACATGAAACCAATGCAGCAGTGATGCAAAAGATGCACCATGTTGCAAGACAGGCCTCACTTGGGGCCATATGTATCAAGCTAATTAGCATTCGCAAAGATCAAAATTCTGCGAATTTCGGCCTTTGCGAATGTTAATTAGACAAATGGTATGTATCAAACAAGTTTGATGCAAAATAAGGAATAGCAAAATTTGCTATTCCTTATTTTGCGATTGCACTGAAGGATTTGCAAATTTTGCGATTACTTAAATGCAATGTATCAAAAAAAAATATGTAAAAAATGACATTAAGGATTTGGAAACTATTGTGGTAAATTGGTGGTAATTTGTGAATTCTTTTCAAAAAGCTTTTTTTCAAAAAAACAAAAGGTCCCATATGACGCCAACACATGCCCTTAGGGCATGTATGTGTGCCATATGCCCCCAAATTTCTTTTTCAGGGGTGCAGCAGGGTGTTCTTGAGACACCCCTGCACCCTTGGAAAAATTCCTAATTTGTGATGAGCAAATTGCTAATCGCAAATTAAACCTTCATTCCTATGAGCCTCCTAGCCCATGGAAATGAATGGGTAACTTGCAATTAGCAATTTGCTCATTGCAAATTAGGAATGGTAAAGAATTGCTATTTATTCCTTAAAATTCGCTATTTAGGAAATGCAAAATAGTTTGATGGTACATATGGCGGTTCATCTGTAACAAGATAAGAAGCTTAGGGATAGATTTATGATGACTGGTGCATCACCAGGGATGTGTCAGTCATCCTGCGCCGCTGTTCCGCCACCCATGGTGTGCTGCATTTACAATGCGGGGCATCATGGGGCAAAAATGGCACAGATGCGTGATGTATCTGTGCTGTAAAGGTAGTGATTGCTGGAGTTGTATCGCAAGTGCGATGCAGCTCAAGCAAGGCTCAGGGGTGCCCCATCTCCACAATGTTGCGTCAAGACCTATGCCTGCTTAAAGCAGGCGCAGGGTTTTGACGCAGATTTCTCCTATCTGATTGTAAATACGGCACACCATGGGTGGCAGAGCAGCGGTGCACGTTAACTGGTGCATGCCTGGGGATGTGCCATTTAACATAAATCTGCCCCTTTACATTTAAGTATGTGCAGGACACACAGAGTCGGTGAGGCTTATCCAAGGTTAAGAAGAGATGAGTCCTGTTCACTGAAAAATTAGACATAGTCTTCACCTGATCAGCATTGCTGGACATGGCTAAATAATAGCTGCAAAATATTACTCTTGTTAAACAATTTTACTATTATAATCTCTGAGATTTGTCTCTTACTCTGCAACATCTCATTGTTGTTATCTTTCTTTAAAGATAAAGACAACATCAACATGAGCGACAATCTGCAATCAGTTGATTTTGACCTCATCATTGAACTTGTAATTGAAACATCAGTGGATGTTGATCCATTGGATGATTTAAATCCTGAGGATGAAGAAGAGCGTGTTGAGGATGCAGATTTGTCCGAATTATATGACATAGGGTGGGAAGCTGACCTGCTTGAGCCTATGGAAATATAAACATTTATTTTTAAAATTTATAATTAATAAAAAGTAAAAATGTAAACCGTTTAATTTAAAAATAAAGACACCTTCAAAAACAGGTTATGTGTAGTGTCTTCAATAAAATATTAAAATATGCTCATAAAATTAGATCAGATTCACATATAAAATAGCACAGGTAACATAAATATAAATGTCATTTCTTTTCTGCTATTTCTGTATTGTAAATTTGCCAAGGACTAAAAAATCTTCTATTTAAAATGTCAAGTAGTGTGTTAAGTTTTTGATCACTGTTATTGATTTACTGTTTGGTAATAATGGTTAATAACATTTTTTATTATATTTTACCACAGATTCAACTGCAGATCATTTCAAGATTTCACCATGCCAACAATAGAAAGACAGAGAAAGGCTGCAAAACGTCAAAGACAGCAGGTGAAACAAAATAAGCAGCAGTCCTCTAACAAAAAGATTTGTCAAGTCACGAAGAAAGCACCGGGTAAGAGCACAAAATATTTCATAAGAAATATGTGTAGTAAAAAAAATATTACTACAGAAAATGTTTCAGTCCATAAAAAGAGAAGCAATTCAAATGGAAAGGAAAGGCCAATCAAAAATGTTACTGCTAGAGCAAGAGATAACTCTGTGCATGATAGTAGAAGGAAACAACAGTTTAGGGACATTCGTAAACGAATGTTCCGCAACAGGATAATTGGCAATTTGTTAAAAAATATTAAGAAAGGTCAACAGAAACTGGTTTTTTATAAGAGAAAAAAAAAAGTTGAGAAAGTTATTGATCAGGCATTTGAAATTAAACGTAAGTTATTTATTTTGATAATCAATAGAATTAGGAAGCTAAACAAGGCAATTTATGATTTCAAAAGAAATAGTAGATGGAAGAGAATAGTTAATCGTAGTAATTTTTGTGAAGTTTTTTCTGGAGAATGGATGCATAGTTCAAGCTGTGAGGCATTTTTTAATGAGGAGAGTTATTTCCAGGATAATGATTTGGTGCATGCAGTTGACACCAGTGGTCGTGCTTATGAAGTGAAAGATGGTTGTCCAGTTGAAAAAGAAAAACTTGTGACAACAGAGACAGAAGAGGTGTTAGGTAATGAGGTTTTAGGAAGACGTGCTAAGGGTCCTGTGTACACCTGGAAGTGTAGTAGTATTTGTAGTGTGCGACAGGATTCCATCAATTTGCTTTGTGATTTTGTACGGTCATTTAATAAGAAAAGTTTGAAGCAGAAAATAAGGTTGTTGCAAGAATTAGATCCTTGCAGAGTGAGAGAAGTGACAGGTTTGCATGGTCATTCACTGGCTTGTCTTTCCAGGAGAGTATGCCAGAGTGTTTTTCATCATTTCAGGATGCTAGCAGTGCATCATAATAAAGTGAGGAAATTAGTTAGAATGTTGTATTATGCTAAGAGTCCAGCAATTATGCTTAAACAATTATGCGCTGCTCTTTTGCATGGTTCTGAAATAGATGTGAAGAACATATGTGAAGAAATTGAGTTTTGTTACTTTGGAAGTAAAGAGGAGAATGTTGAAATTGACCCAGAAGAAGAGGGTAATGTGGAAGATAGTGTACAGGTTTCCAGTACAGATAATTTCCAGAGGGAAATTGCGACGTTTCAGGTGAAATCAAGTGAGAGGCCTAATTTCACTTGTGTGTGTTGTCGACGCACTTATTATAAGAATCAGACTAAGTTAGTGGATTTATATGCAAAAAGTGAAAGGGAAAATAATAGTGAATGGAAGGATTTTGCAACATACTTGATGGTAGAAAATTGTTTTGATTTGGGATTCGATCAACGTGTGTGTACTTATTGTTGTTGCAAATTAAATCAAAACCAGATGCCTGCTAGAGCAGTTCATAATAATCTGGAATTGGTTGAGATTCCTTCTGAATTGAAGGATTTAAATACTTATGAATCTATTTTGATTCAAAGTATCCATCCCTTTCAGGCTATTGTAAGAATGGAGCCAAAGACAGGGAAATTGCCTCCATCAGATTTACAGAGAGGATTAAAGGGAAGAGTTGTTTATTTGCCTCTAGATTTGAAGAAAAACATTAACACAATTGGAGTAGAAAAAGTGGAAGAGGAACCTCTGGTTATCTTAGTTAATGGGGTTCCGACAAAGAATAAGAAAATATGGCAAGATTTAGTAGATGTTAGGAAAGTTAAAAAGGCAACATTGTATTTGAAAAAAAATAATAAATACTATAAGAATGTATATGTTGCAGAAGAGGAAGTAAGTGAGGAAGAGGATAGCGATTTGTGTGCTGGTCAAATTGAGAAAGTAGAACCCTCTACTAGTGAAGAAATATATGAACATTATAGTGTTCATCCTTTGCATTCCAAGGAAGTCATGGGGAATGCTATTGAGTTGTTTCAAATGAAACAAGCCAAAGGGAGTCCCATTAGTGTTTGGGAGGAAAGTTTGGAAGCTCGGTGTTTCCCACAGCTTTTTCCAACAGGTCAGGGAGGAAGATATGATGAGCGACCTCATCAAATTCCTGCTTCTGAATACCGGACTTTGCGATTGTATGCAGGAGATGCTAGGTTTCGACAATGCATTCCTTATTTGTTTCATCTCCTGTTTGAAAGCGATCTGTCTGGACTGTCATATGCAGTGAACCACATCTTGAAAAGTGGTATACACATGCAAAACATCTCGGCAAGTGACTTTATGGATAAAGTCAATGTCCAAGACAGTATTTTGGATTCTCACCTGATTAATCTCATGGCGTGTCAGCGTGGTACTAATGAGTACTGGTACTGTCGTCATGGTGATTTAAAATGTATGCTGAGGAACTTAGGTACTCCCACATGGTTCCTCACTCGGAGCTGTGCCGAGTATGGCTGGGAAGACTTACTTGAATTTCTACGAGAGGCAAATGCTAACGTAGATAACATCGAATTCAAGACACCCGGAGAACTGTGCTCTTTGGATCCAGTCAATGTATGTAGGTACTTCAATCATAGATTTGAAGCTATGATGTCTTTCATCATGAATAAGAAGAATCCACCTCTTGGAGAGGTGTTGGATTTCTTCTGGAGAAAGGAGTACCAAGCAAGAGGTGCTCTTCATATACATATGTTGCTGTGGATCAAGGATGCACCTAAATTTGGAACGGATCCAGAAGACTCAGTGATGAGTTTCATCCAACAGTATTCTACGTGTGTTGTTCCAAACGCAAAGGAGAAGAAAAGCCTAAGAGAAAAAGTTCTGCGTTTCCAAAGCCATCGATGTGGAAAGTACTGCCGTCGTAAATTCCGAAACAAGGACAAGTTCTACACCAAATGTCGTTTCGGCTTTCCACGACCGGTGATTTCTAAAGGAAGAGTAAACAGTTTGATGTCTTCGCTGCGACACAATGTCATGAAGAAATCACCTAAAAACACATACAATTTGAAGAGGAACGAAGAGTCCAAGTACATCAATGACTACAACCCGGTGATTTTGTCCATGTGGAATGCTAACATGGATATACAGTTTGTGGCTGATAACTGTATGGCTGTGGCTCGGTATGTGACGTCTTACATCACCAAAAAAGAGAAGACAGAATTGAAGGATATGTGGGAGGACATTTCCCATGAAAAGAGCCTCAGCAAGAAGTTGTACAGTTTCAGTCTGAAGATGTTGTCGCATCGAGAAATCGGAGCGTACGAATGTTCTGACCGGTTGTCTTCAGCAAGTCTCTATGCCAAGTCCAGGAGTATCGTTTGGGCGAGTCTTGGTCTTGCTGCAACGCGTAATCGAGTTCTCAAACCTGTCCGGGAAATTGAGTATTTGGCGGAAAAGGAGCCAAACAGTACCGACATTTTGAAGACCAACATGTTGGATACATATTATCCAAATCGAAGCATTCACCTCGAGAATGTTTGTCTGTATGAGGTTCTTCAAAATTACATATTCAAGAGGAACATCAAAGAAGATACTGAGAAAGGAGTGTATGCTGTAATAGGAAGTGAGGGATGTCTGGTCAAGCAAAGAAAATGCCACTTGGTAAACCATCGAAAATTGAGTGGCGAATCTCCTGAAAAAAAGGAGTTTTTCTATTTAGCACTTTTGCAACTTTTCAAGCCTTGGCGTGCAGAAGAGGAACTGCTTGGAGATTTTCTCTGTTACGAAGACTCTTTCAATGCCGCCAAGGAGACCATAGAATGTCCTGCTTTTCCCAAATATGTAGAAATGTTGAATGCGGAAATTGAGCAGGAAGCAACGATTGCAGCCGAGATTGCCAGAGACAGTTCTCAGGACAGTCAGAGTTCTGCTTCATTGAGTCAGGATCCACTAGGAGGACCTGTTATTGAAAATGAAGCTGCCACTGCTATGAATGAAGTGGAAAGAGCCATGGCACATGCTCAAGAGGATGCGGTTAACTTAGAAGAGTTGGAAAGACAACTCAACGTTGAGCAGAGGAAAATATATGACGAAGTTACCATGCAAATTGATCATGGATTAAGTCATGATAAGAAAGAGTGCTCATGTACGTCGTTGAAGCCTGTCCGACTGTACGTGAGTGGAGAAGCGGGAACTGGAAAAAGTTTCCTCATTAAAGCAATTTCATGCTATTTGCAGGAAAGGACAGAGTCATCGCTGTCTTGTGTTGTCACTGCTCCAACTGGACTGGCAGCACATAATATTAAAGGGATTACTTTACATCGTTTACTGATGCTGCCAGTGGAGCATGACAACAAATTACAATATCACAAGCTATCTGGAGATGCTTGTTTTGAAGTTTCAAGAATCTTGAGGAAAATGAAACTTCTTATCATTGACGAAGTAAGCATGGTTTCCAATGTCATGCTTGCCTTTGTGCATTTGAGAATGCAAGAAGTTCTCAAAACAGAGTATGATGTGTTATTTGGTGGCAAACACATCATTGTTTTCGGAGATCTTCTGCAGCTGACACCAGTGAAAGGGCAACCTGTGTTCAAAATGCTCACGCATGAAGATACCAGGAAGTGCCTAGGCAGCATTGGCAACGTCAATATATGGTTAAACTTCAATTATGCTGAACTGCATGAAAATATGCGTCAGGTGAAGGATGAAGTTTACAAGACTATTCTACAAGATGTTAGAATTGGAAAAGTGACCGAGCATGGGAAAGAAGCTTTACATGCACGATTACTGTCAAATTTATATCCAGAACAAGATGTTGTGCCTGAGAATATTTTTCAGAAAATTACTGAGAAGAAATCTGGAATATGTTTGATGCCAACTCTTGTAGAATGTGCCAAATTTAACAACAAAATGTTGCATTTAGAAAAGCAAGAGATTGTGAAACTGGAAGCTATTGACAGAGTAGAGCATATGGGATCAACAATTATTTTGTCTGAGAATCTGAAAACAAAATTGGATTCATTAGAGAAGAGTATATCTAAAACTGCAGGTTTTGAAAAGACTCTGAATGTGTGCTTAAACTGCCGTATAATTTTAAGAAGGAATTTACATGTTGAAAGAGGTCTGGTAAATGGATCAATGGGTAATGTTGTTGATTTTGTGAAATACAGAAATAGAGATGGAATTGAATTTTTAAAAATTAAATTTGATGGCATTGAGGAAGTACAGCTAATTGGTCGTTGCTCTGCTAGATTTTTGCTTGTAAAAGACTTATATGTTCGCCGTAAGCAGTTTCCTGTTTGCTTGGCATATGCGGTGACAATCCATAAATCGCAAGGTTTAAGTGTAGACTGTGCATTGGTGAATATTGGCAGTTCTGTGTTCAAGGAGGGTATGGCATATGTGGCATTGTCACGAGTTAGAACTTTATCGGGATTGTACTTGATTGAGTGTGATGTCACAAACATTTGTGCGGATCTAGATTGTGTTAAGGAATACAATACGTTAAGAAGAGAGTATGCGCCACATTTGCTTCAGTATCCTTTGTTTGAGAAACGTGTGGTAGGCCGGAAACGAAGAAATGTGACCAATACTGGGGAGGTTGTAGCAAAAAGACGAAAAGTCGATGAACCTAAAATTACAAGCAGAAACAAAAAGGATTCTGTTGAAGATGTTGTTGGTTTTCAATTTGAAAACAGTTCTGGTGTCAACTGCTATGCTAATGTAGTGGTTAATGTTTTGTTTTCTCTAGAAAATGTAACAGAAGAGATTGTGGTCAATTCTGATCAAAGATTTTGCAGTTTGTTAAATTCTGTGTTAGAGAAATGTAGCACTGATAGAAGAAACATAGAAAGTGTGTCTGAAATTCGAAATCTGTTAGACAGATGTTCAGGCCAAACACAATTCTCTCAAAATACTCAGCAAGATTGTCAGGAGTTTTTAATGTATATGCTTGATGTATTGCATGCTGAAGGTGTAGATGTAGATCAGCTGTTTGGGCTTTCTTATCAATGGCAGCATGACTGCGAGAACTGTATGGTATCAAGTACTACTAGTGTAGACTCAGAAAGATTTATATATTTAACTTTGCCAGACAGTAAATCAGTCTCCTTTAATAAGCTAGTAAAAGCAGCTGATCACAACATGGAGTGTAGCCAATGTAAATCTGAAATGATGTCCACATTATTTATACGAACATATGGCCAGTATGTCATTTTAATGTTCCAACGATGTAGGCCTGATGGAACAAAATTGACAACTTTAATTAAAAATTTTGTAGCTTCGCAGTTGTCAATATCAGGAAGGACTTTTGTAACTGCAGCAATTATATATCATGACGGCCCTTCAATAACATCAGGACATTACACAGCTTATTTAAAGTCTAGAAATGGCTGGTCATTCTGCAACGATTCTGTTTTAATTTAAAAAAAAAAATTGCCGTATGACCTTAAAAACTCTTACCTGGTGTTTTTAAAACCAAAATTTTAGGGAAATAATCTCGGGATGTGCTCTGTGGAATTTCAAGAAGTTCTAATGGCTCCTACACAATTTGGCCTTGAGGATAAGTGTAGTTCAGAGACATAACTTCTAACCATAAGACTGGACGTCATGGAGAAATAAGTGCACTTTGAATGAGTTCAGAAAAACTATTTCTTTTTATAAGCTAATTGAAGCAGCCAATCAAAACATAGAGTAGAGGGAATGTAAGTCTGCAACGCTGTCTACTGTTTTACATTGCTTTGTGATTGAAAGTGATGTAGAGAATTAAATAATTGTAGTAGTTATAGAGTTAGTGTAAGTCTGCTTCATAGTAAGCAGTATCAGTGTCATAGGAAATGTAGAACATGACTGAGCAAAAAGGGGAAGATATTACTATTCCAGGATTGTGAAAATGATCTTCAACACTTTAATTCTGAAAGTTGCGGAAATGCCAAATGACGGGATTGGCTTACAAGAAATCCAAGAGTTATAAATGGGTCTGACAAGATTTGGCCTTGTGGAAACTTGTGGTAGAGAGCAAGAAGTCATTTATTGCATGTAACATGTTTTTAAAAACGATGGAGATTTTCTTTCAGAAAGTGGCGGGCTGAAAGTAATAACAGCACAAAAGAGTGTAAGCTGTTCATAGGACATCCTTTGACGTCATGGAAAGTAAGTTAACTTTAAGGAGTTCTGAATTCTGATTTCTTATGTTGTATGGGTTTTTTAAACACAATCATTTTGATTGTGTTTTTTTTTCCCCGCTGTTATATGATGAATACCTTCAAGTCACTGTTTTTAGTGAATTTTGATACATTCTGAGAACAGCAAAAATAAACCATTTAACATGTATAATTAATTCTGTACTGTTTGCATTTATGATGTATATGTAGAACTGTGTAGGAGGCATGGAGAAGGTGAGGCTTCTGTAAGTGTCAAAGTTGTTGCATGCAGTGCTGCACTTCTGCGTATTCTTTCATATGCTAGACTACATCTGCACAATGAGATACCTAAGCAAAGGAAACACAAGTGATGTGATTGTGAAATGAGCAAAATAAATTGAACGTATTTCAATTACATCACCTGTGTTTCCTATCATTACGAATCACATTGTGCAGATCAAGTTTAGGTCTGTCCAGGGAAACATAGGAGGTTTGGACTTTGTTCAAGAGTGCAGTGGACATGACTCACTTCATTGGTAGACCTTCACATGTATTATGTCCTCTATTCTCTTCAACAACTCGAAATTTCATCTGCAACCCTGAGTAGGCCTCACCTCAAACAAACCTCTGGATAGGACACATCTTATTGGCATCCTGAAGCAATTATTTAAAATTTTAGTGTCTTGCGACACTTTTCTGAGACAACAGCAATGCAAAAGATGCACCATGTTTTAAGATAGGCCTCACTTCATCTGCATCAAGATACTGTTAGTTTAAAATGTATATCTTTAGGACTGTGTAGGGGGCCTGGAGAAGCAGAAGCTTCTGTAAGTGTCAAAGTTGTTGAAAAACTGTTTGTCCTTCAATCTTTTCCCTTGTCTTTTGTAATTTTTAAATACATGTTTTAATATTTTTGAAATGTTTGTTCTCTCTTTCACAGATTGAAAGTATAAAAACAAAAAGTGAGTAATTTAACGACAATTATAAGGTAAATGCTTTGTACTCTTTTCGTTACATTTCTATCACATTCACCTACTATTAGTTCCACTGCTTCATTTCTTTAACCCTCAGTTTCCTGCCTTTGCTACTTCCCTCATTCCTTTCTCTATTACCTACTTACTCAACTCCTTCCACTCTTTTTCTCAGTCCCTCTCTTCTCATAGTTCCTCACTCTTGTTCACTCACTCCGTCTCTATTACTCTTAGTGTCTTTGACTGATCACTCTATCACTACTTGTTCATAATGCTTTCTCTGTGTAGTTGAAGCACACTAAGGGGCATATTATGAACACAGCCAATAAAATTATTGCTCTTTTTATTGGCAGAAAACTGGTGCAAAAGTGGTTTTAGCGGCAGTTTTCTGCCGCAAAAGCAGCTTTAGCGACACATTTCTGCCAATAAAAGCTGCTAAACTTTTATTGCCTATGTTGATGATATGGCTCTATGTTACTTACATTTCTTTGCTGTTTCAATTAATCTTTTTCTGTTATTTTTTGTTTTCTGTTTTCTATTTTTTCTCTCTGTTATTCCTCATGTTTTAGTCTTATTTTGAACATTCACTCACATTCTCCAAGAAACTCTTCTTTGTTAATGTTATACTCTCTTTTTTTTTCTTTCACTTCGTTATCTATTTTGTTTTTCACAATTATACCCTCTTCCGTCTTTTCTTCGGTAAATAGATCTATTAAACAGTATGTCTCCTTTACTCCCTATAGCTGTCTTTCTTTTAACATCACTCTCTGTTTACTTTCCTTATACTTACTCTTTTTTTTTTTATTTTTATTTTTGGTTAGCTCCCGGTCCGCGTACCGGGAAGCTAACCGGGGAGCGAACCAAAAGAAATAGAGCTTGCCAGAGTGCTAAACATTCTAGCAATTTTTTTTGAAAGGGAAGGTAGTTCTGAAAATAACTTTTTTTTAAATATTTTTGTTGTTTTATATATTTTTTTTATTTTTTGAACATTTTTTGTTTTTTTTGTATTTTTTGAACGATTTTATATTTTTTTTGGTTTTTTTGGGGGGGGGGAAACAACAAAAAACAGGCGTTGAAAAGGGCTCAACAGGAGCAAAAAAAAAATTACTGGGGGCGGTTAGGGCAATTATGGTGTTCATACGCCAGGTTTATAGCATTTATGCTCATGTTGCCACATGCTAACAACGCACGACAGTGTATACAAGAGTGTATCATGTGGCCAAAATGTTCTTGTATATTTGGCACAGTTTCCCGTGCCTCTTCTGGTGTTAATGAAATTGGTATTCTTGGTCTGGCCACAGGAGTTGATCTTGGATTGTCCTGCAAATCCCTTATTTCCGCCCGGCTGTAATTGAGTGGATGCTTCCTTGTCATGTGCCTGTGCATTGTGTGATTTCCGTAACTATATTTCTTGTCCGTCCCTCTGGATAATTGTTCTTTGCATATGAGGCAGGTGACATACCTCGCATTGACTTTTTTTTGGCCACAAGGGATCGAATAAAACTGCCAGATGAAACTGGCTTTCTTTCTGGAAACCCGGCGCACCTCTTCTAAGAACTGTGGTTCTTCTCCCTCCTCATCCATTTCTTCCTCTTCCTCCTCAGTGTTGGTCATGACCTGGGGAGGTGGTCCTCTCTTCCCATGAGGAGGTGGAGGTGGTGGTGGGGGTGCACCAGCTGAAGCTACCAATGAAGCCATTTCTCATATAGTAGTAAAGGTCTTCCTCTCACAATGATGAAAGTCAGAGTGAGGAAAGAAGGAGGGGTTTTCATCATTTGGGAAAAACAATACTTCTCAACCAATGAAAAGTGTTATTTTTAGGTCACCTGACCTAGCCTTACATCATTATGAAACCAAAAGTGAAATGAACCAATGAAAAGTTTTATTAACAAGTCACATGACCTCTCACGCTCATGTTACGCGCTGCGGAACGCGCCCCGGTTAGCTTCCGGGTCGCTGCGCTTCGCGCCTCGGTCCGCGCCCCGGGACACTTCCGGGTGCGCTAACGCGGTACGTCACAAGACGCATTACGCGGCAACGCGATACGTCGCGCTTTCGCGACGCGCCGCGGATCGCTTCCCGGGGAGCTGCGTTTCGCGCCTCGGTCCGCGCCCCGGGGCACTTCCGGGTGCGCTAACGCAGTACGTCATAAGACGCATTACGCGGCAACGCGATACCGTCACTATGTTGATATCTTACCGGTTCGCTGACCGGGTCGCGGCATCAATTTGAGCTAACGGAAAGCTTCCCGGTTCGCGGACCGGGAGCGAAACAAAAAAAATATTTAAAAAAATTATTAATAAATATATAAAATATATTTTTGGATTTAAAGAAGAATACATTTTACAGCTATAGATATTAGCTTTTAAAAAACCAATGAAATTCACTGAAAAAACCATAGGTTATAGACCATATATAGTTAGGAATTAGCATTTACAAAACCTTGAAAATTCACTGAAAAAACCATAGGTTATACACCATATATAGTTAGGAATTAGCATTTAAAAAACCTTATTTTACTCACACAAAACCAATGAAATTCCATATATAGTTAGTTGTACTAACTATATATCGCGCACCCGCAATCCACTGCTGATCATGTCACATATTACATCATTCATGACATGGTCAGTGACATCACTGATGACATCACTGATGACATCTCAAATGACATCACTGATGACATCACTGATGACATCATCCAGTGACTGTATGTTTCTGTAAAGTTAAAATATGTCTTACATATTGAAGAATGAGTGGATGTAGAAGTGTCTGAACAAAGGATTTAGTAGGTGCATGACTGACTGTATGAGTGAGTGATTAAATGTGTCTCACTGAGTGCATGGGTTAGTGACTAAACTGTCTTAATTTGTGCATCATTATGTCTGTTGTTCTGTAAACTGCTGTATGTGTTGATCAGTAGCTATATGATTAACTATATGGGTTATTGATTGGTTGCCCAAGTATTTGTATGGGAGACTGAGAGTGTGTATGGGTGGCTGGGAGGTGTATGACTCTCTGCATAGATGTATGGGTTCAAAAGTGCATGTGGAAACAGCTGTATGGGTGGTTGACTGTGTGCATCAGTGTATTGGTGAGTGAATGGATATCTCAGTGCTACATGTCAAAGTAAGTACATATGTAAAACACAGTACATGTGAGAGTTGGCATATATAAATAACTTTGCATAAGAGCCAGTGAATGTGTGAGTGGCTGTATGGATGATTGTGAACTTGTATCAGGGATTGTAAAAGAGAGTAAATATGTGTTAGTATATGTTTGAATAAGTAAGGTGTGTATAACTGTATAGTTGAGGAAATGGAGGTGTGATTGATTCTTTGCATGACTGACTAGGTGTGTAAGTAACTCCATGGATGAGTGACAGTCTGTGAGTGTCTGTTTACACTAAGTGTATCTAAGGTTATATTAGAGTCTTAAGAGGTTCATCGTATTATCACATGAATGATGTCATCAGTGATGTGATCAGTAATGTCAAATGAGATGTCATCAGTGATGTCATCAGTGATGTCATTTGAGATGTCATCAGTGATGTCATCAGTGATGTCACTGACCATGTCATGAATGATGTAATATGTGACATGATCAGCAGTGGATTGCGGGTGCGCGATATATAGTTAGTACAACTAACTATATATGGAATTTCATTGGTTTTGTGTGAGTAAAATAAGGTTTTTTAAATGCTAATTCCTAACTGTATATGGTGTATAACCTATGGTTTTTTCAGTGAATATATAAATATGTATATATATGTATATATATATGTATATATATATATGTATATATATATATATAGATTATATATATATATATATATATATATATAATGGCAAAAGACTTTGTCCTGTTCTATCTCGGCATGGATGGCACTGTGCTAATCCTATGCTTAAAACTTTGATAGAAAAACAGACATTTGAGGTGAGCAGATCTAGAGTGTCGCGGGTGTTGAGAGTGCTCTAACAGGAGCTGCTTTCCACCTAAACTGGAGAACTACCCAGAGTTCTCTCCTTATTTTTTGCATAATTTATGCGTCACTCTATGCCGGAAAGGGTTTTGTTTTGACTTATACTGGGTGCTCCCTTGTGTCTGGACAACGCTATACCTCTCTGAAGAGCTCTAATTAGAGCGAAACACTGTGTCAGGGGTTGCTTTTACTCATTTCAGGTTGGCTTGATTTGGTATTTTACAATTCAAAGCTGTAATATTGTGCCTGGAGTGATAAATGGCTTTTGTCATTTTACAGCTTGGCAAGGACAGCACTGTGCTAGTCCTATGCTTAAAGACTTTGCTGTAGAAATGGCAAAAGACTTTGTCCTTTTCTATCTCGGCGTGGATGGCACTGTGCTAATCCTATGCTTAAAAACGTTGATAGAAAAACAGACATTTGAGGTGAGCAGATCTAGAGTGTCGCTGGTGTTGAGAGTGCTCTAACAGGAGCTGCTTTCCACATAACTAGGAGAACTACCCAGAGTTCTATCCTTCTTTTTTGCATATATATATATATATATATATATATGTAATTGTAATTGTAAGCTTTATTTCGATATAAAAACATATCATAAAAGCTGCACTTCATATATATATATATATATATATTTCTATATATATATACTATATATATAGAAAGTTGCGGATTAATATATATATATATATATATATATATATATATATATATATATATATATATATATATATATATATATATATATATATATTAATCCGCAACTTTCTATTGGGAATAACTTTGACGCCGGTTGAGGAATTAGCGTGTAATTTTCCAAAATTTAGGCCAGCTCCGCTCCGCTTCTTCCCTGGAAGTTTTGGGGGGGATTCGTCATGCAGGGGCCGAGAAAAAAGGGGGGTCCCCAAACATGTTTTCCCCATGTTAATTTCCATAGGACGAATAGACAAGGCTACAGCCCAAACCGCTGAATAGAATTACACCAAACTTTGCAAAATTGTAGGGACCGGTACGCAGAAGTGCCTTTTCTATATTTGGTGAAAATTGCTCCAGTCGTTTTTATGAAAATTAACTTCAAAAACACATATATATCTGGGCGGAGCCTAACCACACATCTCATCCTGAGATCTGATTGGCTTGTCAGCACTTCATCCAAGAAGTGTTGGCAGCCATCTTGGGACCAATATACATGATAGCACCTCATTAAAAAGCATTGTAGTTAATAGTTACATTATAAATCACTTGTTGATGGTACCATACTCATTTTAGGAATTGTGGTGTGTTCTAAGGTGATTTTACCATGTGAAAAAGCCTTCTGCTGGGATATCATGAATCATGTTTGAAAGAAAACTATTATCTCATGCTTTTTCCACAGTGGTTTGGAAGGGGATCCATAAGCTAAACTGAAAGCATATTTTCGGTAAATTCACATTATCTTTCTCAGTCATGTGAGAATGAAGTCTGACATTCTGAGTAAAACATGTACATACAACAAGGACAGAGACTGTCAGTTGATTCCTTTGTGTTCTACTGCAGCCTCCTAGAGTGTTCTAAAGAACAACTAGAGCGCTAACAGTCCTACTTATTACAAAGGTATGGCACACTTGAAGCGATCTTGATTGGAATAAAGTGGTATGTCTGATAACATTTCATTTAAAAAGGAACAAAATGAGGGGGTTCATTTTGCCACAGAAAGTATGATTAGTGCTTCAGAAAGAAAAATTAGGGCACATTTTGAGTGACTTCTCAAATCCTCTTCTATTTCATTAAAACAATTCAGACATGCAGTCTCCCAAGATGGCCACCAGAGACAAAAGAACCCAAATGTAGCCCAAATATCAACCAGATGTAGCCCAAATATAGCCCAATGACAGAATGTCCCAGAGTGATCTAAAGAACAACTAGAGCGCAAACAGTCTTACTTATGACAAAAGTATGGCACACCAGAAGCCATCTTGATTGGAATGAAGTGGTAAGTCTGAAAACATTTAATTTAAAAAGGAACAAAATGAGGGGGTTCATTTTGCCATAGAAAATATGATTAGTGCTTCAGAAAGAAAATTTAGGGCACATTTTGAGTGACTTCTCAAATCCTCTTCTATTTCATTAAAAAAATTCTGACATGCGGACTGAAACATGCACTTTGAACACCAGCAGCAGACTTCCCTGGTGAGCAGTAGCTTTACTACAGTGATCTAATGAGCAACTAGAGTGCTAACATTCAGAATTTATGGCAAATGTGTGATACATCTGAATGCCTTCTTGATGGAACCAAAGTAAACAAGCATTGAAAGTGCAATAGATCTCGCCCTCGTTTAAGTTAAAGCCATTCTGTTTGTAATGACGTGGCTTTTTAGCTTTGCTTTTATTAGTGTTTTTAAAACTTTCATATAAATAACATGCATATGTATGCATATATGTATATGTATGCATGCATTTATATTTGTATTTATATAGATATGCAGATTATATATGTTTATATATGTATGTATATATATATATACACATACATATATATAAATGCATATGCATATATATATGTGTATATGTGTGCGTGTAGAGAGAGGCAGAGAGGTAGAGGTGTAGAGGTAGAGAGGTAGAGGTAGAGAGGTAGAGGTATATATATATTAATTCACAACTTTCTACTGGGAATAACTTTGACGCCGGTTGAGGAATTAGCGTGTAATTTTCCAAAATTTAGGCCAGCTCCGCTCCGCTTCTTCCCTGGAAGTTTCGGGGGGGATTCGTCATGCAGGGGCCGAGAAAAAAGGGGAGTCCCCAAACGTGTTTTCCCCATGTTAATTTCCATAGGACGAATAGACAAGGCTACAGCCCAAACCGCTGAATAGAATTACACCAAACTTTGCAAAATTGTAGGGACTGGTACACAGAAGTGCCTTTTCTATATTTGGTGAAAATTGCTCCAGTCGTTTTTATGAAAATTAACTTCAAAAACACATATATATCTGAGCGGAGCCTAACCACACATCTCATCCTGAGATCTGATTGGCTTGTCAGCACTTCATCCAAGAAGTGTTGGCAGCCATCTTGGGACCAATATACATGATAGCACCTCATTAAAAAGCATTGTAGTTAATAGTTACATTATAAATCACTTGTTGATGGTACCATACTCATTTTAGGAATTGTGGTGTGTTCTAAGGTGATTTTACCATGTGAAAAAGCCTTCTGCTGGGATATCATGAATCATGTTTGAAAGAAAACTATTATCTCATGCTTTTTCCACAGTGGTTTGGAAGGGGACCCATAAGCTAAACTGAAAGCATATTTTCGGGAAATTCACATTATCTTTCTCAGTCATGTGAGAATGAAGTCTGACATTCTGAGTAAAACATGTACATACAACAAGGACAGAGACTGTCAGTTGATTCCTTTGTGTTCTACTGCAGCCTCCTAGAGTGTTCTAAAGAACAACTAGAGCGCTAACAGTCCTACTTATTACAAAGGTATGGCACACTTGAAGACATCTTGATTGGAATAAAGTGGTATGTCTGAAAACATTTCATTTAAAAAGGAACAAAATGAGGGGGTTCATTTTGCCACAGAAAGTATGATTAGTGCTTCAGAAAGAAAAATTAGGGCACATTTTGAGTGACTTCTCAAATCCTCTTCTATTTCATTAAAACAATTCAGACATGCAGTCTCCCAAGATGGCCACCAGAGACAAAAGAACCCAAATGTAGCCCAAATATCAACCAGATGTAGCCCAAGTATAGCCCAATGACAGAATGTCCCAGAGTGTTCTAAAGAACAACTAGAGCGCAAACAGTCTTACTTGTGACAAAAGTATGGCACACCAGAAGCCATCTTGATTGGAATGAAGTGGTAAGTCTGAAAACATTTAATTTAAAAAGGAACAAAATGAGGGGGTTCATTTTGCCATAGAAAATATGATTAGTGCTTCAGAAAGAAAAATTAGGGCACATTTTGAGTGACTTCTCAAATCCTCTTCTATTTCATTAAAAAAATTCTGACATGCGGACTGAAACATGCACTTTGAACACCAGCAGCAGACTTCCCTGGTGAGCAGTAGCTTTACTACAGTGATCTAATGAGCAACTAGAGTGCTAACATTCAGAATTTATGGCAAATGTGTGATACATCTGAATGCCTTCTTGATGGAACCAAAGTAAACAAGCATTGAAAGTGCAATAGATCTCGCCCTCGTTTAAGTTAAAGCCATTCTGTTTGTAATGACGTGGCTTTTTAGCTTTGCTTTTATTAGTGTTTTTAAAACTTTCATATAAATAACATGCATATGTATGCATATATGTATATGTATGCATGCATTTATATTTGTATTTATATAGATATGCAGATTATATATGTTTATATATGTATGTATATATATATATACACATACATATATATAAATGCATATGCATATATATATATGTGTATATGTGTGCATGTAGAGAGAGGTAGAGAGGTAGAGGTGTAGAGGTAGAGAGGTAGAGGTAGAGAGGTAGAGGTAGAGAGGTAGAGACTAGTAGAGAGAGAAGTAGAGAGAGGTAGAGAGTAGAGAGTGAGTAATAGAGAGTAGAGAGTGAGTAGTAGAGAGTAGTAGAGAGCAGTAGAGAGAGTAGCAGAGAGTGAGTAGTAGAGAGTAGTAGAGTGAATAGTAGAGTGAGTAGTAGGGAGTAGTAGAGAGTGAGTAGTAGAGAGTGAGTAGTAGAGAGTAGTAGAGAGTAAGTAGTAGAGTGAGTAGTAGAGAGCAGTAGAGAGTGAGTAGTAGAGAGTAGTAAAGAGTGAGTAGTAGAGAGTGAGTACTAGAGAGTAGTAGAGAGGGAGTAGCAGAGAGAGAGAATAGTAGAGAGTAGTAGAGAGTGAGTAGTAGGGAGTAGTAGAGAGAGAGTAGTAGAGAGTGAGTAGTAGAGAGTAGTAGAGAGTGAGTAGTAGAGTGAGTAGTAGAGAGTGAGTAGTAGAGAGTAGTAGAGAGAGAGTAGTAGAGAGTGAGTAGTAGAGAGTAGTAGAGAGTGAGAAGTAGAGAGTGAGTAGTAGAGAGTAGAAGAGTGAGTAGTAAAGAGTGAGTAGTAGAGAGAGAGTACTAGAGAGTGAGTAGTAGAGAGTAGAGAGTAGTAGAGAGTGAGTAGTAGAGAGTAGTAGATAGTGAGTAGTAGGGAGTGAGTAGTAGAGAAAGAGTAGTTGAGAGTAGTAGAGTAGTAGAGAATGAGTAGTAGAGAGTGAGTATTAGAGAGTAGTGGAGTAGTAGAGAGTAAGTAGTAGAGAGTAGTGGAGAATATTCCAAAGTTTGGCACAGCACCACTTGCACAATAAGTCCAATCAAATCATATCACTTAGAGTCCTTATTGAAGCGCTGAATCTTGGTGTATATTCAAATGCTTTTATTTTCCTTAAGTTTATGTACCACAGCCAGCCGACGCGTTTCGTTCTGTACAACAGAACTTCTTCATGACGTTCTTATTTCCTTCAAGTTATGTCGGTATCCTGTTGTCATAAAACTAGATATTTCTTCCAAATGTTAGACGAGACGTAAGTACATTCTTATTCAAAGTGACTAGGTATCAATTTTACCCACACAATTCGGGCAGACTTGAGTAATTTATAGCATCCTCAAAGTCAGTCTTTCAAAAATTCCAAAGTATAGGACATGATAATCCAAATCCAAATGTTTCTCAAGAAAAGTCATTTTCAATCGTTCGGAATATCGGAGTTTGGGCAGATATGACCCAGGGATGCCCAGTATGCAAGGGGAATTAGTTCCCCCTCTGCAAACGCGCCAGTGGCCTGCGTTGCAGAGAGGTGTAAAAAGGGGCATAGCCTCATTACACCTCTGTGCAATGCAGCCTCCTGGCGCATACTGGACGTTCCAGGTGGGCTGGTTGGCCCCCAGGGACCCCCAGTATGCAAGGGGAATTAGTTCCCCCTCTTCAAACATGCAAGGGGGCTGCGTTGCAGAGAGGTGTAAAAAAGGGTGTGGCATCATTACACCTCTCTGCAATGCAGCCCCCTGGCGCATACTGGAGGCTCCTGGTGGGCTAGTTGGCCCCCAGGGACCCCCAGTATGCAAGGGGAATTAGTTCCCCCTCTGCAAACGGCCAGGGGGCTGCGTTGCAGAGAGGTGTAACAAGGGGCATAGCCTCATTACACCTCTGCAATGCAGCCCCCTTGCGCATACTGGAGGTTCCTGGTGGGCTAGTTGGCCCCCAGGGGCCCCCAGTATGTAAGGGGAATTAGTTCCCCCTCTTCAAACATGCACGGGGGGTGCGTTGCAGAGAGGTGTAAAAAGGGGCGTGGCTTCATTACACCTCTCTACAATGCAGTCCCCTGGCGCATACGGGAGATTCCTGGTGGGCTTTCAGGTCTTATATAGTTAGGAATTATCATTAAAAAAAACTTTGAAATACACTGAAAAAAACATAGCTTTCAGGCCTTATATAGTTAGTAATTAGCATTTAAAAACCTTGCAAATTCACTGAAAAAACCATAGGTTTAAGGCCTTATATAGTTAGGAATTAGCATTTAAAAAACCTTTGAAATTCACTGAAAAAACCATAGGTTTTAGGCCTTATATAGTTAGGAATTAGCATTTAAAAAACTTTTAAAATTCACTCAAAAAACTATAAGTTTTAGGGGTGTTATAGTTAGCTGGACATTTCACTCATACAAAACCATTGAAATTGCTACTATATAGTTAGTTGTACTAACTATATTACGCGCACCCGCAATCCACTGCTGATGATGTCACATATTTCATCATTCATAACATGGTCAGTGACTTCACTGATGACATCACTGATGACATCATCCAGTGAATGTGGTTTGCTTCGTTATTGAAACATGTATTATATATATATAGCAATTTGCATTGAAGAATGAGTGGATATATAAAAATAAATATTTGGATGGAGGATTTTTTTTTTTGCCCCGCGGGGACCTTTTATAGCCCCCACATCAAACCTAGGGGGTCAGGAGGGGTCTACCCTGCCCCCTTATGGTCATTTCCCCCTTTGTTTTTGCCACCTCTTGTGTCTCGATCCTACCGAGACACAAGATGGGGGCCGCTCGGGACTGTTTGGAATGTTGACAGACACCCGAGAGCCAATCAGCTTTCCGCGCGCGAACTCGCGTTACGCGCCGGGTGCGCTCCCCGGTGCGCGTACCGGGGCGCGCTTATAGATATATATTTTTTTTTAACTTAAATTACTCAAAATCCTCTGGAGCACATATCTTGAGACATAGCAAAGGCACATCGGGCTACCAGTCCCTACAATTTTGCCAAGTTTGGTGGAAATCCATTCAGCCGTTCGAGCTAAAAGTGAGTCCAACCGCCCTATGGAAATTAACATGGGGAAAACATGTTTTGGGACCCCCCTTTTATCTCGGCCCCCGCTTGACGAATCCCCCCCAAACTTTCAGGAAAGGAGTGGAGCGCAGCGAGGCAAATTTGAGGAAAATTACAGGCAGATCCCTCAATCTGCGCCAAAGTTATTCCCAATAGAATGTTGTGGATTTCCAATGGAAAACAATCCTAACTATAACTACCTACTGGCGACCGCCAGTAGGTAATATATATATATACATATATATATATATATATATATATATATATATATATATATATATATATATATATATATATTACCTACTGGCGGTCGCCAGTAGGTATATATAGTTAGGATTTTTTCTCTATGGGTTTTTTGAAAATTCTATGTCTAATAACTTTGCCGTTTGTGGACGGAATTGGCTGAAATTTTCAGGAAAATGGCACATTTTGTTTCTGAGCAGCCTTTGAAAATTTGGGGGGGGTTCGTCAAGGGGGGGCCGAGAAAAAAGGGGGGTCCCAAAACGCGTTTTTCCCATGTTCATTTCCATAGGGCGGTTGGCCTCACTTTTAGCCCGAACGGCTGAATGGATTTGCACGAAACTTGGCAAAATTGTAGGGACTGGTAGCCCGATGTGCCTTTTGTAGGTCTCAATATATGTGCTCCAGTGGATTTTGAGAAATTAACGTTTAAAAAAAGATATATATCTGTAACAGCGGACCGGGCAGCGGCCCAGGACGCGTACTTTTCGCGCAACGGAGCTTTGTGAAGCGAAGCTGATTGGTTCTCCGGCGTCTGTCAACATTCCAAACAGTCCATAGCGGCCGCCATCTTGTCTCTCGGTAGGATCGAGAGACAAGAGGAGGCGAAAGCGAAGGGGCAAATGACCATAAGGGGGAATAGTAGATCCTCGCTGACCCCCTAGGTTTGATGTGGAGGTTTTAAAAGGGCCCCGCGGGGCAAAAAAAAAAATAATAATAATAATCGAACGGCTGAATGGATTTGCACGAAACTTGGCAAAATTGTAGGGACTGGTAGCCCGATGTGCCTTTGCTAGGTCTCAATATATGTGCTCCAGTGGATTTTGAGAAATTAACGTTCAAAAAAAGATATATATCTGTAACAGCGCTCCGCTTCGCGTACTTTTCGCGTTACGGAGGTTTGCGAAGCTGATTGGTTTTTCGGCGTCTGTAAACATTCCAAACAGTCCGTAGCGGCCGCCATCTTGTCTCTCGGTAGGATCGAGAGACAAGAGGAGGCCAAAGCGAAGGGGCAAATGACCATAAGGGGGCATAGTAGATCGTCCCTGACCCCCTAGGTTTGATGTGGAGGCTTTGAAAGGTTCTCGCAGGGCAAAAAAATATATACCGTTTTTTTAGTTTTTTTGCGTGGAGTGCGCTCGGTTCGCGAACCGGGAAGCGTTCTGGGGAGCGTACTTTCTTGAAAATTAGTGAAAAAAGTTAGAGTACAATAATAATTGTGAGTGATCAGATGTAGGGTAGCTCTGAGAAGAGCTTTTGGGTTTATGGTACATTTAGGTACTTATAAGTAGGTACCAATGCACATTCTTAAATTCAGAGTGAAAACTCTGTTGCCCTCATCTGAGAAGTGAACTCCATCTCCTCTGTAGATATCTTGCATGTAGTAACGCAAGTTATTGTTGTAGAGGGAGCCCATTCCATGGTCTCTCATGTAAGCTGAAACAGATTTGTTTACATGCTTCCTCGACTTCTCAATTTGTGGACAAAATTGGTTTGACCACCTCCATTTCTGTCTTTGGCATATATTTGAATATACCAAGGCAGTCTGAGGAAAAAGTGCCATCAATTGCTCAAAGGTGTCCTTTAAAAGCATTTCCAGACCTACCCCAGTCAAAGTGCCCAAATCATTACCTCCACAGTGCACAATTAACAGGTCAGGTTTGGGCAAATGCATAAAGGTTTTCACCAATGGTATCAATTGGTGACATTTTAATCCTCTGTGGCCAAACCACTTAATTTCCACATCTTGTAAATTGAGGTTAGGTAAATTCCTGTTTTCAGCGTACCTTTGAGCCCAATATATGTAACTATGTCCAACAATCCAGACAAAAAACATGGCGAGAGAAGGTTCTGCTGCAGTCAGATGAAGTGTGGCAATGAAATGGCAGTTGAAAAAATGAGAGTGTAAAATGAAAAAAACTGAGGAGTTTCTGTGTTAATGAAGCAGTAAGAGTGATTGGTGGATTTTGATTGCTGAAAACAGAAAGTTAGTGTGAATGGATGAGTTCGTTGAAAGATGTATTTTGAGTGGCGAAGAAAAAATCATTAAATGAAAGAATGCTCTGGATATGCAGGTGCACTGAGAGTTCAGAGTTCAATTGCAACATTGTTGTGTGAGAGGTCTTGCAAGAGGTGGTTGCTATGCAGAAAAAGCAGAGAGGGGGCAGAGGGGGGAAGGGTTTTGCTTTGAAAAAAAGTGAGGGAAGAGTTTTGATTGGGTGACATGAGAGATATGTGTGAGGAATTACAGCATTTCTGTGCTTTTGATAGCTGCAGACTCTGGAGTGAATACCTTTTGCTCTGCTGAAGACAAATTGGTGTGTTTCTGAGACTGTTTTGAAACTCAAAGTATTTGCTAAGGTGAGAAAAGATTTCTTTAATTTAGATAGAAAATAGTGTGCTTTAAGGAGAAAATTATGAAGAAAGTTGTGTTTTTCAAATGTTGCTTTGTCTCAAGTGTTTCACAAATAGATTTTGTTTCTTTGAGAAATTGTAATTGGAGAAAATGTGAAGTATTAGTACTGACAGGGCTTTTATGTGCATAGGAGCTGTGGAGTGTTTTCAAATTATGACTTGTAAATCGTTTTTGAGAAAAAGCAATGGTTTTAATATTGATGAGAAGGACATAATGGTGTCTGCTTCTTTATAAGGTAATTGAGAGTCTGTGATGTTATTTTTCCCATTTCAATGTAAGAAGTTTGTCTGTGGAGCAAATTGCTTGTAAATATGCTCCCACCTGTGCATGGCAAATTTAGATTTTGAATGTTTCCGTTACATAGGCATGTTAAAGGTGACGGAAAATGCTGCAAAGGCAATCAAAAAATGCTTTTATGTGTCTTAAGGACATTTTAAGTCATTTCCCCATGTGCAGTGTTTTCAAATTATGAGTTGAAAATCGTTTTTGAGGTAAAGGAATGTTTTCAAAATTTATGTGCGCCATATGACCCCAAATTTCTTTTTCAGGGGTGCAGCAGGGTGTTCTTGAGACACCCCTGCACCGTCGGAAAAATTCGTAATTTGCGATGAGGTAATTGCTAATCGCAAATTGTACCTTCATTCCTATGGGCCTCCTGCTGCATGGAAATGAATGGGTAATTTGTAATTAGCAAATAGGTCATCGCAAACTAGGAATGGTAAAGAATCGCTATTTATTTCTTAAAGTTCGCTATTTAGGAAATGCAAAAAACTTTGATGATACATATGGCGGTTTATCTCTAACAAGATAAGAAGCATAGGGATAGATTTATGATGACTGGCGCATCATTAGGGATGTGTTAGTCATTCTGTGCCGCTGTTTCTTCACCTATGGTGTGCTGCATTTACAATGCGGCGCATCATGGGGCAAAAACAGCACAGATGCGTGACGTATTTGTGCCGTAAAGTTGGCGCATTGCTGGAGTTGTATCGCAAGTGTGATGAAGCTCCACTAAGGTTGAGGGGTGCCCCTGTCGCAGGGTTTCTGTTCTGACACAGAACTGTGGACAGAGGATTGGAACCTCGGCGAATTAGGGTGTCCCAAAACTCACCTTAGTAATCAAAACCCCTTAGCAAGCTAGGTACAGTGACACATTGGATATAACAAACTCTCAATGTTTAGACAATCCAGAATATGAACTTATAGTACCTCAGGATACGTGGAACTCATGAACAGTCGGTCGTTATATATTTCTTAGAAACGAGAACATGGAGTTAAGAAGAACACATGTGTATTTGAAATGTTTATTTACTAATGCCGTCTTCTCAGGCGTAGTATCTTAGATTATACAAGTACACATATTATCAGTAGCAAAATTACCAGCATAGTTAATAGTACATAAAAAGCGAATGGTGACAGTATGTTAACATGCTGTAAATGAATAAGAGTTAGCAACACTTATAAGCAGCCGCGGGCCGTGGAGGGAGTTACGGTGGGCAGGGAGGCGGGGAGGGGGAGGGGCAGGGTGGAGAGGGCTTCACCCTGCCCCTCCCCCTCCCCGCCTCCCTGCCCCACCGTAACTCCCTCCACGGCCCGCGGCTGCTTATATCTCACCCTCCCTAATACACATAATATATTATTTGCTAAGAAGGTCTCTTTGTGTTGGTTTAGGGCGTGCCGATACTTTAGTGTCTTAGATTTGAAGGAATCACATCAGCATAGAAAAGATAATCCATATGCCGTGCTTAATATCGCCAACGGCATTGTGCCATAATATTCTAGCATGCGATTGCGGAACAGTGTCAGCAGCTGCAGGGCGGGAGCTTGCACAGGAGGGACATCCATATTTAAAAATGTAAAAAAGCACAAGAGCGTCCGCTGGTAATGCAAGTAAAAATGGGAATCCACGAAGCAGAGTGGAAAAAATAGAATGTAAGAAAGCAGGGATGACTCCAAAGATTTTCTCAAATGAAGTCACGAGACCACTGGTAACAACTTTAAAAAAGTGCGCCAGGCTCTTTGTGGAGGATGCGTTAGAGATAGTCCGAACCATCTTGCTGAAATGGAAAGGCGAATCTGTATTTAAAAGGGTCTGCAGCTCTGTACGGGTGTTCGCTGTGTGAAGGACGAAAGTTTCACGGGCCGAACTCAAGGCCACCTCTCTCTGAGACAAAATAGCTCTTATTCTTGCCATGCCGTTGAAATGTGCTGCCAAGGTTGGTATTTGTGGCCAGATTGAAAACTCCCTATGTTCATGTGTGGGAGGAAATAGAACATTTCTGCAGCAAATAACCCGTTCATTTACTGTTACGATAAAATGAATACTTTTAATTAACCCAGAACAATCTTCATTATTGAGCATCAAATAACTACCATTTTCCAAGAACTTGAACGTGGGGATGATAGCAGGAACTGGTGTGCCTTGCAACACGCAAGCCATATTTGGTTGGTGTTTGTTGCATGAACCGTGTAACTGTATGTGCCTACACATTAGTGAATGATCTGGCGTCTCAGTGCATTCCTCTCCATTCAGATAAAGTTCTTGATCATCTTTGAAAATCTGTATGTGTATGGAAGCGACCAGACTTGATGAAGAAAACCACTACCTAAAGGTTAATAACGACCTATTGGTATATATTTCATACAATTTGAAAACTTATATAAAGCAAAAGGCAGCGTTATTAAACCGTGGATAAGGCACGTTGCCAAAGCAGTCAACCTTTTGGATTTATACTGGAAATGTTAAAGGAAGAATTACGGAGTAGGGCCTGTAAATCTTTAATAGACAACGAGTAAAATTACTCCAACCATCGTATTCCTCTAACTCCGGGATAGTAGGGGTGTTTAATTTTTTAGAAGTAGCCAATCCAAAGCATTTGGTCTGGGAAATTGTTTCATTCACAAACAACATATGTTTTGGGATGAGACATGCACGGTGGAAAGCCTCAGTGCCTTGTACCTGCCAGGTTCGTGAACCCCAAACTGATGTAGATCCTGGATATTTTTACTCTGTATTACGTTAGCATGGTCTCATTACTGGTTTAAACGCCATTTTTCCTTTTTTGTAACTTCTGCACACGACACTTAGTTGTTGCTTTAGCTTTCAGCCTACCTGCGTCAAGATCTATGCCTGCTTCAAGCAGGCGCAGGGTTTTGATGTAGCTTTGTCCTATCTGATTGTAAATGCGGCACACCGTGGGTGGCAGAGCAGCGGTGCACGTTAACTGGTGCATCCCTGGGGATGTGCTAGTTAATATAAATCTGCCCCTTTACATTTAATTATGTGCAGGGGACACAGAGTAGGTGAGGTTTATCCAAGGTTAAGAAGAGATGAGTCCTGTTCAGTGAAAAATTGGAGATAGGCTTCAGTATATTATATACTTAAGTAGTGTGTTAAGTTTTTGATGACTGTTATTAATTTACTGTTGGGTAATAGTGGTTAATAACATTTTTTATTATATTTTACCACAGATTCAACTGCAGATTATTTCAAGATTTTAGGATGCCTAGCAAAGAAAGAGTAAGAAAGGCTGGAAAACGTCAAAGACAGCAGGAGCATGGAATATTGCAGCAGTCCTCTAACAAAAAGATTTGTCAAGTCACCAAGAAAGCACCGGGTAAGAGTCGAAAAACAGTCATAAGAAATATGTGTAGTAAAAAAAATATTACTACAGAAAATGTTTCACTCCAGAAAAGGAGAATGAATTCAAATGGTAAGGAAAGGCCAATGAGAAATGTTACTGCTAGAGTAAGAGATAACTCTATGCATGAAAGTAGAAGGAAACAACAGTTTAGGGATATTCGTAAACGAATGTTCCGCAACAGGATAATTGGGAATTTGTTAAAAAATATTAAGAAAGGTCAGCAGAAAGTGGTTTTTTATAAGAGAAAAAAAATAGTTGAGAAAGTTATTGATCAGGCATTTGAAATTAAACGTAAGTTATTTATTTTGACAATCAATAGAATTAGGAAGCTAAACAAGGTAATTTATGATTTCAAAAGAAATAGTAGATGGAAGAGAATAGTTAATCGTAGTAATTTTTGTGAAGTTTTTTCTTGAGAATGGATGCATAGTTCAAGCTCTGAGGCATTTTTTAATGAGGAGAGTTATTTCCAGGATAATGATTTGGTGCATGCAGTTGACACCAGTGGTCGAGCTTATGAAGTGAAAGATGGTTGTCCAGTTGAAAAAGAAAAACTTGTGAGAACAGAGATAGAAGAGGTGTTAGGTAATGAGGTTTTAGGGAGACGTCCTAAGGGTCCTGTGTACACCTGGAAGTGTAGTAGTATTTGCAGTGTACGACAGGATTCCATCAATTTGCTTTGTGATTTTATACGGTCATTTAGTAAGAAAAGTTTGAAGCAGAAAATGAAGTTGTTGCAAGAATTAGATCCTTGCAGAGTGAGAGAAGTGATAGGTTTGCATGGTCATTCACTGGCTTGTCTTTCCAGGAGAGTATGCCAGAGTGTTTTTCATCATTTCAGGATGCTAGCAGTGCATCATAATAAAGTGAGGAAATTAGTT
This sequence comes from Lissotriton helveticus, assembly GCF_964261635.1. Lineage (NCBI taxonomy): Eukaryota > Metazoa > Chordata > Amphibia > Caudata > Salamandridae > Lissotriton > Lissotriton helveticus. The sequence continues at coordinate 443,456,815 of NC_136068.1, forward strand.
AGAATGTTGTATTATGCTAAGAGTCCAGCAATTATGCTTAAACAATTATGCGCTGCTCTTTTGCATGGTTCTGAAATAGATGTGAAGAATATATGTGAAGAAATTGAGTTTTGTTACTTTGGAAGTAAAGAGGAGAATGTTGAAATTGACCAAGAAGAAGAGAGTAATGTGGAAGATAGTGTACAGGTTTCCAGTACAGATAATTTCCAGAGGGAAATTGCGACGTTTGAGGTGAAATCAAGTGAGAGGCCAAATTTCACTTGTGTGTGTTGTCGACGCACTTATTATAAGAATCAGACTAAGTTAGTGGATTTATATGGAAAAAGTGAAAGGGAAAATAATAGTGAATGGAAGGATTTTACAACATACTTGATGGTAGAAAATTGTTTTGATTTGGGATTGGATCAACGTGTGTGTACTTATTGTTGTAACAAATTAAATCAAAACCAGATGCCTGCTAGAGCAGTTCATAATAATCTGGAATTGGTTGAAATTCCTTCTGAATTGAAGGATTTAAATACTTATGAATCTATTTTGATTCAAAGTATCCATCCCTTTCAGGCTATTGTAAGAATGGAGCCAAAGACAGGGAAATTGCCTCCATCAGATTTACAGAGAGGATTAAAGGGAAGAGTTGTTTATTTGCCTCTAGATTTGAAGAAAAACATTAACACAATTGGAGTAGAAAAAGTGGAAGAGGAACCTCTGGTTATCTTAGTTAATGGGGTTCCGACAAAGAATAAGAAAATATGGCAAGATTTAGTAGATGTTAGGAAAGTCAAAAGGGCAACATTGTATTTGAAAAAATATAATAAATACTATAAAAATGTATATGTTGCAGAAGAGGAAGTAAGTGAGGAAGAGGATAGCGATTTGTGTGGTGGTCAAATTGAGAAAGTAGAACCCTCTACTAGTGAAGAAATATATGAACATTATAGTGTTCATCCTTTGCATTCCAAGGAAGTCATGGGGAATGCTATTGAGTTGTTTCAAATGAAACAAGCAAAAGGGAGTCCCATTAGTGTTTGGGAGGAAAGTTTGGAAGCTCGGTGTTTCCCGCAGCTTTTTCCAACAGGTCAGGGAGGAAGATATGATGAGCGACCTCATCAAATTCCTGCTTCTGAATACCGGACTTTGCGATTGTATGCAGGAGATCCTAGGTTTCGACAATGCATTCCTTATTTGTTTCATCTCCTGTTTGAAAGCGATCTGTCTGGACTGTCATATGCAGTGAACCACATCTTGAAAAGTGGTATACACATGCAAAACATCTCGGCAAGTGACTTTATGGATAAAGTCAATGTCCAAGACAGTATTTTGGATTCTCACCTGATTAATCTCATGGCGTGTCAGCGTGGTACTAATGAGTACTGGTACCGTCGTCATGGTGATTTAAAATGTATGCTGAGGAACTTAGGAACTCCCACATGGTTCCTCACTTTGAGCTGTGCTGAGTATGGCTGGGAAGACTTACTTGAATTTCTACGAGAGGCAAATGCTAACGTAGAAAACATCGAATTCAAGACACCCGGAGAACTGTGCTCTTTGGATCCAGTCAATGTATGTAGGTACTTCAATCATAGATTTGAAGGTATGATCTCTTTCATCATGAATAAGAAGAATCCACCTCTTGGAGAGGTGTTGGATTTCTTCTGGAGGAAGGAGTACCAAGCAAGAGGTGCTCCTCATATACATATGTTGCTGTGGATCAAGGATGCACCTAAATTTGGAACGGATGCAGACGACTCAGTGATGAGTTTCATAGAACAGTATTCTACGTGTGCTGTTCCAAACGCAAAGGAGAAAAAAAGCCTAAGAGAAAAAGTTCTACGTTTCCAAAGCCATCGATGTGGAAAGTACTGTCGTCGTAAATTCCGGAACAAAGACAAGTTCTACACCAAATGTCGTTTCGGCTTTCCACGATCGGTGATTTCTAAAGGAAGAGTGAACAGTTTGATGTCTTCGCTGCGACATAATGTGATGAAGAAATCACCTAAAAACACATACAATTTGAAGAGGAACGAAGAGTCTAAGTACATCAACGACTACAACCCGGTGATTTTGTCCATGTGGAATGCTAACATGGATATACAGTTTGTGGCTGATAACTGTATGGCTGTGGCTAGGTATGTGACATCTTACATCACCAAAAAAGAGAAGACAGAATTGAAGGATATGTGGGAGGACATTTCCCATGAAAAGAGCCTCAGCAAGAAGTTGTACAGTTTCAGTCTGAAGATGTTGTCGCATCGAGAAATCGGAGCTTACGAATGTTCTGACCGGTTGTCTTCAGCAAGTCTCTATGCCAAGTCCAGGAGTATCGTTTGGGCGAGTGTTGGTCTTGCTGCAACGCGTAATCGAGTTCTGAAACCTGTGCGGGAAATTGAGTATTTGGCGGAAAAGGAGCCAAACAGTACCGACATTTTGAAGAGCAACATGTTGGATACATATTATCCAAATCGAAGCAGTCACCTCGAGAATGTTTGTCTGTATGAGGTTCTGCAAAATTACATATTCAAGAGGAACATCAAAGAAGATACTGAGAAAGGAGTGTATGCTGTAATAGGAAGTGAGGGATGTCTGGTCAAGCAAAGAAAATGCCACTTGATAAACCATCGAAAATTGAGTGGCGAATCTCCTGAAAAAAAGGAGTTTTTCTATTTAGCACTTTTGCAACTTTTTAAGCCTTGGCGTGCAGAAGAGGAACTGCTTGGAGATTTCCTCTGTTACGAAGACTCTTTCAATGCTGCCAAGGAGACCATAGAATGTCCTGCTTTTCCCAAATATGTAGAAATGTTGAATGTGGAAATTGAGCAGGAAGCAACGATTGCAGCCGAGATTGCCAGAGACAGTTCTCAGGACAGTCAGAGTTCTGCTTCATTGAGTCAGGATCCACTAGGAGGACCTCTTATCGAAAATGAAGCTGCCACTGCTATGAATGAAGTGGAAAGAGCCATGGCACATGCTCAGGAGGATGCGGTTAACTTAGAAGAGTTGGAAAGACAACTCAACGTTGAGCAGAGGAAAATATATGACGAACTTACCATGCAAATTGATCATGGATTAAGTCATGACAAGAAAGAGTGCTCATGTATGTAGTTGAAGCCTGTCCGACTGTACGTGAGTGGAGAAGCGGGAACTGGAAAAAGTTTCCTTATTAAAGCAATTTCATGTTATTTGCAGGAAAGGACAGAGTCATCGCTGTCTTGTGTTGTCACCGCTCCAACTGGACTGGCAGCACATAACATTAAAGGGATTACTTTACATCGTTTACTGATGCTGCCAGTGGAGCATGACAACAAATTAGAATATCACAAGCTATCTGGAGATGCTTGTTTTGAAGTTTCAAGAGTCTTGAGGAAAATGAAACTTCTTATCATTGACGAAGTAAGCATGGTTTCCAATGTCATGCTTGCCTTTGTGCATTTGAGAATGCAAGAAGTTCTCAAAACAGAGTATGATGTGTTATTTGGTGGCAAACACATCATTGTTTTTGGAGATCTTCTGCAGCTGACACCAGTGAAAGGGCAACCTGTGTTCAAAATGCTCACGCATGAAGATACCAGGAAGTGCTTAGGGAGTATTGGCAACGTCAATATATGGTTAAACTTCAATTATGCTGAACTGCATGAAAATATGCGTCAGGCAAAGGATGAAGTTTACAAGACTATTCTACAAGATGTTAGAATTGGAAAAGTGACCGAGCATGGGAAAGAAGCTTTACATGCACGATTACTGACAAATTTATATCCAGACGAAGATGTTGTGCCTGAGAATATTTTTCAGAAAGTTACTGAGAAAAAATCTGGAATATGTTTAATGCCAACTCTTGCAGAATGTGCCAAATTCAACAACAAAATGTTGCATTTAGAAAAGCAAGAGATTGTGAAATTGGAAGCTATTGACAGAGTAGAGCATATGGGATCAACAATTATTTTGTCTGAGAATCTGAAAACAAAATTGGATTCATTAGAGAAGAGTATATCTAAAACTGCGGGTTTTGAAAAGACTCTGAATGTGTGCTTGAACTGCCGTATAATTTTAAGAAGGAATTTACATGTTGAAAGAGGTCTGGTAAATGGATCAATGGGTAATGTTGTTGATTTTGTGAAATACAGAAATAGAGATGGAATTGAATTTTTAAAAATTAAATTTGATGGCATTGAGGAAGTACAGCTAATTGCTCGTTGTTCTGCTAGATTTTTGCTTGTAAAAGACTTATATGTTCGTCGTAAGCAGTTTCCTGTTTGCTTGGCATATGCGGTGACAATCCATAAATCGCAAGGTTTAAGTGTAGACTGTGCATTGGTGAATATTGGCAGTTCTGTGTTCAAGGAGGGTATGGCATATGTGGCATTGTCACGAGTTAGGACTTTATCGGGATTGTACTTGATTGAGTGTGATGTCACAAACATTTGTGCGGATCTAGATTGTGTTAAGGAATACAATAGGTTGAGAAGAGAGTATGCGCCACATTTGCCTCAGTATCCTTTGTTTGAGAAACGTGTGGTAGGCCGGAAACGAAGAAATGTGACCAATACTGGGGAGGTTGTAGCAAAAAGACGAAAAGTTGATGAACCTGAAATTATAAGCAGAAACAAAAAGGATTCTGTTGAAGATGTTGTTGGTTTTCAATTTGAAAACAGTTCTGGTGTCAACTGCTATGCTAATGTAGTGGTTAATGTTGTCTTTTCTCTAGAAACTTTAAAAGAACAGATTGTGGTCAATTCGGATCAAAGATTTTGCAGTTTGTTAAATTCTGTGTTAGAGAAATGTAGCACTGATAGAACAAACATAGAAAGTGTGTCTGAAATTCGAAATCTGTTAGACAGATGTTCAGGCCAAACACAATTCTCTCAAAATAGTCAGCAAGATTGTCAGGAGTTTTTAATGTATATGCTTGATGTATTGCATGATGAAGGTGTAGATGTAGATCACCTGTTTGGGCTTTCTTATCAATGGCAGCATGACTGCGAGAACTGTAGGGTATCAGCTACTACTAGTGTAGACTCAGAAAGATTTATATATTTAACTTTGCCAGACAGTAAATCAGTCTCTTTTAATAAGCTAGTAAAAGCAGCTGATCACAACATGGAGTGTAGCCAATGTAAATCTGAAATGATGTCCACATTATTTATACGAACATATGGCCAGTATGTCATTTTAATGTTCCAACGATGTAGGCCTGATGGAACAAAATTGACAACTTTAATTAAAAAGTTTGTGGCTTCACAGTTGTCAATATCAGGAAGGACTTTTGTAACTGTAGCAATTATATATCATGATGGTCCTTCAATAACATCAGGACATTATACAGCTTATTTAAAGTGTAGAAATGGCTGGTCATTCTGCAATGATTCTGTTTTAATTTTCAAAAAAAAATTGCCATATGACCTTAAAAACTCTTACCTGGTGTTTTTAAAACCAAAATTTTAGGGAAAGAATCTCGGGATGTGCTCTGAGGAATTTCAAGAAGTTCTCATGGCTCCTACACTATTTGGCCTTGACGATAAGTGTAGTACAGAGACATAACTTTTTACCATAACACTGGACGTTATTGAGAAATACGTGCACTTTGAATGAGTTCAGAAAAACTATTTCTTTTTATAAGCTAATTGAAGCAGCGAATCAAAACATGGAGTAGAGGGAATGTAAGTCTGCAATGCTGTCTACTGTTTTACATTGCTTTGTGATTAAAAGTGATGTAGAGAATTAAATAATTGTACTAGTCATAAAGGTAGTGTAAGTCTGCTTCATAGTAAGCAGTATCAGTGTGATAGGAAATGTAGAACATGATTGAGCAAGAAGGGGAAGATATTACTAGTCCAGGATTGTGTAAATGATCTTCAACATTTTAATTCTGAAAGTTGCGGAAATGCGAAAAGACGGGATTGGCTTACAAGAAATCCAAGAGTTATACATGGCTCTGACACGATTTGGCCTTGTGGAATCGTGTGGTAGAGAGCGAGAAGTCATTTATTGTATGTAACATGTTTTTGAAAACGATGGAGGTTTTCTTTCAGAAAGTGGCGGGTTGAAAGTAATAACAGCACAACAGAGTGTAAGCTGTTCATAGGACATCCTTGGCCGTCATGGAAAGTAAGTTAACTTTAAGGAGTTCTGAATTCTGATTTGTAATGTATGGGTTTTTTAAACACAATCATTTTGATTGTGTTTTTTTTCCCCGCTGTTATATGATGAATACCTTCAAGTCACTGTTTTAGTGAAATTTGATACATTCTGAGAACAGCAAAAATAAACCATTTAACATGTATAATTAATTCTGTTCTGTTTGCATTTATGATGTACATGTAGAACTGTGTAGGAGGCATGGAGAAGGTGAGGCTTCTGTCAGTGTCAAAGTTGTTGCATACAGTGCTCAAATTCTACGTAGTCTTTTATATTTCATTACTTTCACTGTTTCTGACAGATCTAAAAAATTTTTTTTTAAAAGAACAGTAAGTATAAGGGAAGGAAACAGACAGTTATGTTAAAAGAAACACAGCTATAGGGAATAAACTAGGGATACTGTTACCCGCAATCCTCTGCTGATGATGTCACTGAGCATGTCATGAATGATGTAATATGTGACATCATCAGCAGTGGATTACGGGTAATAGTATCTCTAGTTTACTCCCCTATAGCTGTCTTTCTTTTAACATAACTGTCTGTTTCCTTCCCTTATACTTACTGTTCTTTTTAAAAAAAAAAAATTTTTGGTTCGCTTCCGGTTCGCGTACCGGGGAGCGAACTGGGAAGCGAACTAAGAGAAATAGAGGTTGGCACAGTTGCAAATATTGTACCAATTTTTTTATAACGGGGAGGTAGTTCTGAAAAGAACTTTTTTTTTAATTGTTTTTGTTGTTTTATATTTTTTTTATTATTTTTCTGAACATTTTTTTACTTTTTTTGAATTTTTCTGAACAGTTTTATATTTTTTTGGGTTTTTTTTCGGAGGGGGCAACGAAAACGATTCATTGTAAAGGGCTCAACAGGAGGAAGAAAACAAAAAAAAGAATTTATTGTTTGGGGAGTTTCGGACAAACATGAGCATGATTGTTAATAGCTCTGTTGATCAGAGTGATGCTACTTTCTGCGTAGCAAATGATTCCACTGCAATGTACGCAGACTTGTTTTACTTCACGAAATCTCGTTTGTATATTTGGCACCATCTCCCTGCCCTCTGGTCCCGTTACTTCCGGTACAACAGATCTTCTGGCCATAATAGGGAGATTATCTAGGTCGTCCTGTTCCTCTTCTTCCTCTTCTTGCTGAATTATAACTTTAGCAGGTGGTCCACTCTTCCTTGGATGTGGTGGAGGTGGTGGGGAAGCACCAGCTGAAGCTAGTAAAGAAGCCATTGCTCACTGGTAACAAAGGGTCTTTCTCTCACAATGATGAAAGTCAGAGTGAGGAAAGAAGGAGGGATTTTCACCATTTGGGAAAAAAAATAGTTCTCAACCAATGAAAAGTGTTCATTTTAGATCATATGACCTAGTCTTACATCATTAGGAAACCGAAAGTGAAATGAACCAATGAAAAGTGTTATTACCAAGTCACATGACCTGCTGTGTTTACGTTACGCGCTTTGCAGGGCCTCCCGGTTTGCTTCCAGAAACCTGTGCTTTGCGACTCGGTAAGCGTACGAGTTCGCTAACGTAGCACGTCATATGACGTATCACGCGACAACGCGAAACGTCATGCGGACGGGAGGCGTCACGATGTTGTTTTCTAACGCGGCAGTTGCGGTAAAGAAACGTTTACTGGCTCGCGGTCTATTTCGCGGCATCAAGGTCAGCTAACGGGAAGCTTCCCGATTCGCGAAGCGGGAACGAAGAAAAAAAAATATTAAAAAAAAAAATTATTCATAAACATATAAAATATATTTTTGGATTTAAAGAAGAATACATTTTACAGCTACAGATATTAGCTGTTAAAAAACCAATGAAATTCACTGAAAAAACCATAGGTTATAGACCATATATAGTTAGGAATTAGCATTTACAAAACCTTGAAAATTCACTGAAAAAACCATAGGTTATAGACCATATATAGTTAGGAACTAGCATTTAAAAAACCTTATTTTACTCACACAAAACCATTGAAATTCCATATATAGTTAGTTGCACTAACTATATATCGCGCACCCGCAATCCACTGCTGATCATGTCACATATTACATCATTCATGACATGGTCAGTGACATCACTGATGACATCACTGATGACATCTCATTTGACATCAATGACCACATCACTGATGATATCATTCATGTGACAATACAAGGCATCTCCTCACGTTTTAATATAACCTCTGTTTCACCCAGTGTTAAATACAGAGTATAATTTTTGAAACCATTGACACACCAATACTAGTTACTACATACGTACTCACTGATTCCTACGTCTACACACACATTCACTCATTCACCCATACAATCATTCATACATACAATCACTCATCTTTACAACACTATCATATGCACTCATACACCTATACAGACACTTACACTCTGCCACTCATCCATGGAGTTACTCACACACCTAGTCAGTCCTGTAAAGAATCAATCACACTTCCATTTTCTTGTCTATACAGTTAAACATAGAGCACCTTACATTTTCAAACATATACTAACACATACTTACTTTCTTATACAATCATTGATACAAGTACACATTGATCTGCACAGAGTCACACACCTCCCAGCCAGCCACACACACACTCAGTCTCCTATACAAATACTTGGACAATCAATCAATAACCCATATAGTTAATCATATAGCTACTGATCAACACATGCAGCAGTTTACAGAACAACAGACATAATGATGCACAAATTAAGACAGTTTAGTCACTAACCCATGCACTCAGTGAGACACATTTAATCACTCACTCATACATTCAGTCATGCACCTACTAAATCCTTTGTCCAGACACTTATACATCTACTCATTCTTCAATATGTAAAACATATTTAAACTTTACAGAAACACACAGTCACTGGATGATGTCATCAGTGATCTCATCAGTGATGTCATTTGAGATGTCATCAGTGATGTCATCAGTGATGTCACTGACCATGTCATGAATGATGTAATATGTGACATGATCAGCAGTGGATTGCGGGTGCGCGATATATAGTTAGTGCAACTAACTATATATGGAATTTCAATGGTTTTGTGTGAGTAAAATAAGGTTTTTTAAATGCTAGTTCCTAACTATATATGGTCTATAACCTATGGTTTTTTCAGTGAATATATATATATATATACATATATACATATATATATATATATATTTAACTGGTACTTAAAACAGGACTGACGTTTTGCCCATTGCATGACTTTGAATACACACAGACTAGAATTGATCTCTTCTTGTTTTGCCACAAACTCAAACTTTTAAAATTTCATAAGTTAAGGAATATATCAAGCATGAATGTAAACAGTGCAAGTACAAACTCTGACATGGAAAATCTTGTTGGTGAAGACCTAAACATGTTACAAATTATGGCGAGTCAACCAATTAGTGACTCACAAGGATTGCCAGTGAGTGCGGCAGAATCTGCAGTAAAGACCAACTTCAAACCCTGATCGAAGTTCATAACAACCATGCCATATGATACAATTGATGTATTCGAAGAATCAGTGAAAACAGACTTGGTAAAAATGCGGTCCAAAAATCCAACAAAGACCAATAATCAACAATGGAATTTGACAAAAGAACAACGAGTGGCTCTAGAAAAGTTGAAATCAAACACCAATCTGGTATGTAAGCCCTCTGATAAAGGAGAAAACATTGTCCTCCTGACTCGAGAATATTATTGCATGGAAGCATTACACCAATTGAAAGACCACATGTGTTACAGTTAAATAAGCAAAGAAGAGTATAACAACAGCATCATTCAATACCATGAACTGTTTGAAAAATGGGTTACACAAGGAATTCTGAATAATAATGAACATACATTTTTGACCTGTAGACAACCAGTCACCCAGACTTTTTACTATCTGCCCAAAATTCATAAAAATTTTGTGTCACCACCAGGCAGACCCATCATTTCTTCAAAGGGTAGTCTCACTGAAGCAATGTCCCAATACATTGACTTCTTTTTGATAGATTTTGTTAAAACTTTGACCTCTTATATACAAGACACCACAGATTTTATCAGGACAATTGCAGACATCACATGGGAACCTGATATGAAATGAAATGAAATGAATTCGTACTTGTATAGCGCACTTATACCCTGAGGCGTCTTGCCGCTGTACGCTTACCACTGTGGAACCCTTCCTGGCTTTTCCCTGTGAAATGCCCACTCCTGGGCACCCCCAAGGTGAAGCCAGGCATCCCAGCACTGTTGGGGGCGTTGTGGGGATTAAGCAAGCTATTGCCCAGAGTTGTAGAGTGGGACCCATGATTAGAATAGGCACCGAGGCGAGAATTATCAGGTCCAAGGAAATTGAGCCCAAGACCCGCCGAGGCCAGAATTGAACCCTGGTCCCGGGCCAGACCTCTGCATCAGGGTCTGCCGCTCTAACCATTGAGCCACACTTCTCCATATCATCATATGCTTATGATTGTTTTTAATGTCACAGAACTGTACACGTGCATATCACACCATCAGGGCATACAAGCAGTGCAATATTTTCTGAAAATTCGATCATTGAAATATGCATTACATAATGAGATGCTGACTGAGTTTGTGACCTGTCTTAATAACAACATTTCTCTATTTCAAAAGCAATACTTCAGACAGATTAGAGGGACGGCGATGGGAACCTGCTTTGCCCCCAGCTACGCGAACTTGTTCGTAGGCTGGTGCGAGAAGCAGGTCGCCTGGGCCGATGAAAATCAACACTGGGTCTCATCAATTATCGGGTGGCACCAGCATATTGATGACCTTTTTATTTTTTGGAAAGGTCCTAGGACTGAAGCAGAAGCATATATCACACATCTGAATGACAATGCGGTGAATTTACACTTTAGCGGCCAAATAAGTGACACTGAAGTTGAATTTTAGATCTCAAAGTCTCAATCAGGGAAGGTAAAATTTGTAACTCACTATTCTGTAAAAACACAGCAGGCAACTCCATTCTGGAAGCCAACAGTTGTCATCCAAGACCTCTAAAGAATAGTATTCCCTATGGGGATTTACTATGCTTGAAAAGAAACTGTACACTAGACAATGACTTCGAGAAAGCGACACAGGAATCAATGGAAAGATTCAAAATAAGAGGATATTCAGAGCAGATCCTATTGAAATCTTTTGAAAAAGTTCAGAGAATACCTAGATTGTGCCTTTTAAAGGACAAAAATACATCAGAGAATAATGATCAAAGTACTCTCCTTTTTATTACAACTTTCTCGCAGGATTCTAGACAAATCCATCAGGTACTCTCACGTAACTGGCATATCCTGAAGTCAGATAACACCATTGGAACTGACATATCAGATTACCCCAAAATAACGTACAAAAGAATTCGTTCATTGAGAGACCTGCTTATACATAGTCATTTTGACACCGTCTCAAGAAGACCTAGATTGGGTAATCTTACTGGATTCTTCCCATGTCACCGCTGCAAAGCATGTAGAACCAGTCCCAAAGTCACTAATTATCAAATACCAGGCAGATCTATATGTAAAAAGATCAGCAAATTCATGACATATACCACACCGTATTGTGTATACTGTTTGGAGTGCCCCTGTAAATTGTATTATATCGGTAGCACAATACATCCCGTAAAGTGAAGAATATTAGAACATGCGAGAGCTATAGAGCATAGAGACCCTAACTATCCTGTTGCTAGGCATTTTGCCAAAGAACATCAGAGTGACCATAACCTCCTCCGATTCTTCTGTCTCGATCACATCCCTATTAAAGACCGTGGGGGAGACAGAGAAACACAGCTACGAAGATTAGAATCAAGATTTATTATAAATCTCCAAACCAGTAAACCCTTAGGTCTGAACACAGAAGAGGAGTTATCTATCCACTTAGGTTAGCAGTGTCTCTTTTTGTCCTCCTTCTAGTTGATGAAATTGACCACTTGCAGATTCTCAAATGTACTTTTATTTTTAAAAAATTCTTTATTTTTTTCAATTTTTTATTTCCTCACACTTGATCCGCATAAAAGCCTATTCAAGGCATTATTTTCAGTTTGACCAGAAGCAGAAGTATAATGTATTACTATGCTGTATTATTTGGTAAGTAACCTTTTTCTTGACCTTAATATGAAAATTAGATTAAGAGACTGCACAGAGATATGCTAAAGCACGAATCACTGTACAGTTTAGCTTATATAAATTAGTGCATATACATGATGAACTAAGAGTGTATATATTTGGACTATGAAGTGTGATGGACTGAAACAGACAAAGATTGTATATACTTTCTTTTCTTCTTTTTCAATAATGGATTGAAATTGCCGATTGAGGGCTTAATTTTGTTATTTTCTGCTAATCCACTTTGAATGTAGAGAAACATGATAAGATGGCCGCCACGTAAATGAATGAATTGTAGTACATCGTCGATTTCCATGATTTATTCGGAAATGACGTCATCGGATGCATACAATGTCAGATAACTTTATTATTTAAATGTTGTACAATATGACATACGGTAACAGTGAGAAAAAGGCGCAATGCCGAAACGCTTCCTGTTTGCTGATTTATACAGAAAATAAACCCGTTTGACTTCAGCCACCAGATTCTTTTGCGTGCAGCAAAGGAAGCTGAGCCTGATATATATATATATATATATATATACGTATATACATATATATTCCCTGAAAAAACCATAGGTTTCACAAACGTTATAGTTAGGAATTCGTTTTTAAAAAACCTTTGAAATTCCCTAAAAAAACCATAGGTTTCACAATCGTTATAGTTAGGAATTAGCATTTAAAAAACCTTTGAAATTCACTGAAAAAACCATGAGTTTCACACTCGTTATAGTTAGGAATTAGCATTTAAAAAACCTTTCAAATTCACTGAAAAAAACCATAGGTTTCATACCAGTTATAGTTAGCTGAACATTTTACTCATACAAAACCATTGAAATTCCCACGTTATAGTTAGTTGGACTCACTATAACTCGTGCGCCCGCAATCCACTGCTGATGATGTCACATATTACATCATTCATGACATGGTCAGTGACATCACTGATGACATCACTGATGACATCTCAAATGACATCACTGATGACATCATCCATTTCACAATACGATGCACCTCCTCACACTCTAATCTAACCTTTGATACATCCAGTGTTGAATACAGACTAACATTCTTGAAACCATTGACACACCAATACCAGTTACTACATACGCACTCACTGATTCCTAAGTCTACACACATATCCACTCATTCACACATACAATCACTCATACATACAGTCAGTCATCAATACAACACTATTATATGGACTCATACACCTATACAGACACTCACACACTGTCACTCATTCATAGAGTTACTCACACACCTAGTCAGTCATGCAAAGAATCAATCGCACTCCCATTTCCTCATCTATACAGTTATACACACAAAACCTTACTTATTCCAATATAGATTTACACATACTTACTCTCTTTTACAATCACTGATAGAACTACACATTAATCCATACATTCACTTACGCAATCACAGGCTTTCATGTATAGTCATTTATATAATTAATTATTATATATAATTTCAATGGTTTTGTATGAGTAAAATGTTCAGCTAACTATAATAAACCTATGGTTTTTTCAGTGAATTTGAAAGGTTTTTTAAATGCTAATTCCTAACTATAACGAGTGTGAAACCTATGGTTTTTTCAGTGAATTTCAAAGGTTTTTTAAATGCTAATTCCTAACTATAACGTTTGTGAAACCTATGTTTTTTTCAGTGAATTTCATAGTTTTTTTAAAAGCTAATTCCTTTGTATATCGACATTGTAACCTACGATTTTTTTTATTAGCTGTTTTTACAACAATTAATTATATTTTTCGAAAAAAAAAAAATATTTGTTCAAAGTATATATTTTATTAAATTTTTTCCTGGTGCGCTCAGGGTGAACGCACCGGTAAGCTTACCGGTACCATTTTGTCTTGGAGCGCTCAGGGTGCGCGCACCGGTAAGCTTTCCCGAGAGCGCACCGAGAGCGCTATTTCTGCGTTCGTAAAAAAAAATATGTATGAAAAGTAAATAATAATGCAAGACATTTAGTACCATACTTATAAAAGCAGTATTTTTGATTTACGAAATGAAAATGATTTTGCATTTCCGTAAAGCTATCAAAACGTCACTCAGGCGCGCCGCGTAAGCGCCCCCGGAAGCGCCTAAGTTTGCGCCACGTAAGCGCCCCCAGAAGCGCTCCGGTGCGCGCACTGTAAGCGCGTCAAGTCATGTGACCTTAAAATAACTCTTTTCATTGGTTGCTAACAGTTTTTTTTCCAAAGAATGAAATCCCCACCCATTTCCTTCACTTCTTCTTTCACTTTTGTGACTGCAAGACCTGTCTTTTTGCTCTTGACTCTTTGTTGGATTATCATGGCTGCCAGAGCATCCAGCAGCGGTGATGACATATGGTGATTTATAGATGAAGAGGTTCCTCAGCCTAGAGTTAAGGAACATTTTATCTGGAAAAAAATGTATGTTCCTGAGGGACGTAAGAAAGTGAATGCTCCAAAGGTGGAGTGAAAGATCTGCCATACTGTGCTTTCCAGAGGAGACCCCACAAGGAATTACAGTTTTGGTAATTCTTCCATGATTCGCCACGTGCAGAGAAGGCATCCCCAGAACTATGCCCGGGAGAGTGTCAGGGCTCTGGCACAAGAGGCTCCCAGGGATGGTGCCTCTACTTCAACCGGAGGACCACCTACATCGGTGAGGGGGCGACCAGAAGAGCTGATCCCTAGTATTCAGCCTGCTTTTAATGAAGCCGTAATTAAATGCAGACACTGTGATCAGCTACTTTGTTATGGGGAACAAAGTGTTATGCTCATGGTTCGAGCATTAGAGATCCACCCTCCTACACATGCTCAATCAGATTGGTATTCCCAGGTGTGGAGGAGAACACGGTTTGTAGGGGCCATGACCTGTGGTTTAGGGTATCTTTCTGGTCTTTGGAGAGGTCTAGATCTATACTTTGGTTATATGAGGGGAGTTCTTTGTTATGGCCACTGTATGCAGTAATTCCCCTTCCCATTTCTTTAACAAATGAATGTGGAATATTTGGGTAATGGGTTTTTTCTCGGGGTCCATCTCAAGGTGTAATGTCACTGGAGTGACTATCTCTACAACCCGAAAAGGGTCCTACCATTGCCCTAGGAGTTTGTGGTCTGAGGTAAGCATCATGAGCAAGTCAAAGTCACCAACGTGCAAGGAACGTTCTCGGGTGTTTTTGTAGTAATGACGCTTCTGGGCTTCTTGTGCCTGTTCCATATGGGTTCTACAGATGCTTCATATTTCAGGGAGGTGAGTCTTTAGGTTTAGGACATACTCTGGGAGAGGTTTGGTCCCTTCTGGTTCCTCCTCCCATTCCTCCTTCACCATGTCTAGCAGGATACCGGGAGTTCGGCCTTACAACAGCTCATACGGGGAGTATCCTGTGCTTTTTCTGAGGCCTACACCGTATTGCAAACAGGTCAAGGGAAACATGCCTTCGACCATTGGGTTTCTAGATCTAGGAGTTTTTTTGGGGTGGCATTATACCTTTTGACTAGCCCGTTGGTTTGGGGGTGATAGGCCGCTATACGGATTTGTTTGATATTTAAACTGCAAGCAGACCTGCTTCATGAGTTCAGATACAAAGGGTGGTCCCTGTTCCGTTATGATTTCACGGGGAAACCCTCTCGGGGAAAATATCTCATCTATTCTCGCATGATGCACTAGTGCAAGTTGTAATTTCCCTTGTTCTCTCCCGTCTTGACTTTTCTAACTCTCTTTACTTAGGTCTTCCCAAGTCCCTACTTCATCGTCTTCAGATTGTGCAGAACCAGGCAGCAAGGCTCATTCATAAAGCCCCAAAATGGCAATCAGCAAGACCTTTATTGTACAAACTGCACTGGCTGCCAATTGAACAGAGGGCAACTTTTAAGATTGGCTGTCTAATATACAAGGCCCGTCAGTGCAAGTGTCCAGATTTTTTGAAGTCACTCATTGTCACGTACTGCCCGGTCCGCAATCTTCGCTCAGTCCATCTTCACCTTCTGGTCACCCCTGTGGTTAAACTTAAAAAGCTGGGTGGCAGCATATTCAGTTACTTGGCACCCAAGTTGTGGAATTCCCTCCCCCTGACAATTAAGACCTCTGACATCCTGCTGAGTTTCAGAAAGAGTCTAAAAACCTGGCTCTTCTCTAAGTCCAACTAGTCTTTCTGTCGCCACCTCACAATCACTATCTCAGCGCCAGGAAACTTATGGTGTTAGTGCGCTTTATAAGTTTAGCTTAACATTAACATTAACATTAACATTAAAATCTAACTGTACATCACATATAAATAGTTTAAGAAGTAAATAAATTACAGTACAACTTGTCGAATCCATCTTATTAAAAAATAAACGGGGGGTACCCCATAGATCATCTATGGTTGCTCAATAAAATTCACAGTTCAAGGACCCTGATCTCATCACTAATTAATCAGATTGGATGGTTATTTAATTCACAGCTACCAATTACCAGTTAACGGTTGTCAATGATCAGCGTGCCAATTTCAACGATTTATTTTGAATAGACCAAGCCCAACCAAGAAACTTAGCCATGGCAATAGCTATCGGTAAGGCTGGGTCAGTACATAAGACTCTTAATGCTTCATCATGCTTACGAAAGCCCAATAATTTACATATCGGTATAACCCATACACGGCGTGGAGTGGCGTATATTGGGCAAAAAAATAATAGATGGCTTATCGATTCCTGTTTATCTTTACACCATGTGCATGCATTATTAGTGGCTCCAGCCCAATTGCTGGTAAACAGCCTTAACGGCAATACTCCCACCCTAAGCTGGAAAAACAGCTTTCGGTCAAGGGGCTTCTCGATTGCGTCCCAATATTTCTCCAAAACAGGCCTTGATTTAAATTCCAGAAAGTGGCTTGTTAGGTGCTTCAAGGATTCCTTCGAGCATGCTGATACCATGATCAAATCCCAATACCTATCCTTCAGAATCTTTTTAGATGGAAAAACTGCATTACTAGGATCATTCCACAATTCGCTCATGCCTAGGTTCAGTAGGAGCGATCTAATCTTCTTCAACCAGTTTATTTTATGATTGGAGTCTGCATCCATTATGTCTTTTAGACCTTTGGCGTAATGCGATAGTTCTTCTGTTCACCACAATCTTCGCCAATATAATAAAGGGCGAAGTTTTGCAAGGTCTTCTACAGCTTTCCTACCTAGATCTAACAGGAGAGGCTTCATGGGTGTACTTTGCAGGACTCCAATAACCCTACATAAGAAGGAATTCTCAGCTACAGATAGTTGATTAAGGTTTACAAACCCCCATAACTCTGCACCATTAAGGGCAGAGCTTAGTACCTTCATGCCGTATATCTCCAGCACCGGGCTAACTGGTTTGGTGTAAGAAGATTTAAATTTGGCTATAAGGACCCCGACTGTTGCTTATGTTTCAAAACAGCCAGGTCCAATTGATTTTTCCAGCCCATATCCTTCTGTAGGGTTACACCCAAATAGGTGAAGGCATCGACCTGTTCCAGGGGAACATTACTCCTGTAAACTTTCCCCCTGAAAGATCTGTGTTCATTAAAAGACATGAACTTGGTCTTTGCCATGTTAATTTCTAAACCCCGTATATTGTAAAAATCTTCAAACCGCTGGAGAGCCCTTTGGAGACCACTGGGTGTCTTGGAGATGATTAGGGTGTCGCTTTCACTTTGCCTACATGTGTATGTTAAAGTTTGAACATCTGCTCTCCAATGAATATTCTAGAGCAGGTGATGGATGTCTTCTATTCTAAGTACTTTAAATGGCTGCATTGGTGTCCGTGTATTTGGATGACAAATACTTTTTCCTCTATTTCTAGCCATTATTAAGATTGTTTGGTTCCGAAGTCCTTGCTGAGTTTGGATTTCCCCCCCAAATAATTATAATTTGCCATCGCTCTCACTACAAAAAGTACAATAACACTTGAAAACCAGAGTTAATCTAATGCATCTTTTTACTTCCTTTATGCACCTATATACCTTTCATGTACTTGGATCTATATATTACTTTTCTCATAAAAAACATATCCAATGCACTACCCTATTTCTCATCCTATACCTCTATCAATATTGTTAATCTACATATACCTACCTCCTTTATGCATCTATATACTTTCCATCTACTTATGGATCTGTAGATGTTTCCCTTTCTTCCAATTCAGCATATCCAATGCACTATCCTATTTCTCACCCTATACTTCTCTCAATATATCTTCTACCCCAACTTTCTGACACGTCTCAAACTTCTTCCTACTATTCTTTCCAATGCGCTACCCTATTTCTCAACCTATACCTCTATCAATATATTCTCTACATCCACTTTCTCATTTATCCCAAATCCCATACCACTACTATAATCCCCAAAATAACCCTTTCTAGACTCTGTAATGTATGTATACTTGTAAAGCGCACTGTTACCTCGTTACGTGGCGAACGCGTCCTCTCCCATACTCTACCCCTCCTTGCATCATCTGACACCTCTTTTACTATACCGATCTCCCAAAACAAGCCTTTCTAAACTCTTTCCTCTGACTCTTCCCCTCCACATCCCCTTTTTACTCCTCCCAAAGCCTCTTCCTACTGCCATGACCTCAAAAAGAAAAGAAAAGTGTAACTCCTTCACTCTTTTATCCCACAACTATAACAGACTAACATGTTCACTGCCAACCTCATTCCACCAGTCCCAGAGGAATTATAAGGTTATTCTTAGAATTAACATATCTCATACCTGTGTTGAAGGCACAAAAGTAAAACGTCGTCTTATATGGTCTGGTCACACCATTTATATCTCTCAGGATCTCTCTAATACCACTAATGTCAGAAGGAAAAAATGTCTTGCTCTTTGCCCACTAATGAGACAATTATATATTTGTTGTGGCATTTTGCATCATTGTTTCTGTAAAATCACTCATGAGGGCATTATACACTCCTTTGACGATCCTGTCAAATTAAAATCTTTCCTCCAAAGTGTCTCAGAGCACTCTGTGGATACTTCTACCCAGTGCTCCTAAATGAATCTAAATAATTTGTATTACTCTCACATTCTTCTTATAACTTTCTCTATTATGTTTCTATATGGCTGTTTTCTCTTCCGTATCTTAGTTTTTATCCCTCTGCCGCTCTTCTTGCTCTTGGTTCTGTTGCCTCCCATGCTCATCTCTTTTACTCTTCATCTTAGATCTGGATCTCTTTACTTGATCTATTTCTTTACCCTGCTATTACTCTTTCACCCTTTCCTACTAGTAGTTTTTTATTCTCTTTTTTTGTACTGTTTGATGAGTGTTCTTTTGATTTGTGTTTCCTTCTGTTTATACTGTGTACATGTTACCTATTTATTAAATAAATGGTGTCTTTCTGTTTTCAACAGTGTCCATGCAGCTTGTCATCTGTATTCCTGTATCTTCCATCTCACTCCCCAATATGTTTAATGTTGTCTCGTGGAATGTTCATGGTCTGGGACATCCTGTCAAAAGACAAAAGATACTCTCTCACTTATGCAGAATGAATTCACGTGTCTTTTTTGCAGAAAACTCATTGTAACAATGTAGAGTCTCTTTAATTGAAATGACAATGAGTAGGCCAAGAAGTATAGTCTTCTGCATTTAATTATAAAGGTGGTGTTGCTATTTATTTTTTTATAAATCATTGAATGTACAAATTTGATCAACTCAATGAGATAATGATGGGTGATGGGTAATGGCTATGGTTGTCATTCATAACGGAGAAATCTCTTTATTTATTATTTATGGTACCACTAAATCGGATCCCAATTTCTGGAACAACATCAAGATTTTATTTGCTTCTATTGACAATCCAAACATTATTGTCGCAGGAGACTTTAATCAGTGAGTAGACCAATTTACTGATAGACAGTCTGAATGTAAATTTAATCCTGACAAATCTCACAAAGCATTTCAATCTGCCATGGCCACCTGTCCATTATTTGATGTTTGGAAGATTGGTAATCCTGAATCTATTCAATTCAGGTTTGTTTCCAATGTTCACCACACTCATTCTAGAACTGATTATATTTTGGTTAGTAAACCTTTACTTCCCTCTATCTAATTCTCAGAGATTGGATCTATTTTTATTTCTGGCCATGCCCCTGTTTTTTCTTCATTTGACTTATCTCTGAATACTAAAACCGGATGATAGAAATGTCATAACTTTCTCCTCTCCGATAATGACTTCCTACCTGAATCTATTACCTTTATTCACAAGTTTTTTAAACTTAATCAACCTTCGGACACAGCTATTTCTAACATTTGGTGGGCCCTGAGTATAAGAAAGTGGCTCTATATATACTGGACCAAAGTAAGGTACAGTGTGTATAGAGTCCACAATCTCCAGAGGTATAACAGAGGTTAAAGTCAGGGCTGACCTTACTTTCTAAAGTGGTAGCTTGGTCGAGCAGTAAGGCAGTACTAGAGGACAGTGTAAAGCATTTGTTGTACACACTCAGTCAGCAAAAGGTTTCACACACTCAAGAACTGAACTCAAGGCCAATTGTTTTTATATCAAAATATATAGTTGTTTTATTTTTAGAACCAACAGGTATCAAAATATACTTTTCTCAGTATGAGTGACTTCAGGTAATTACTTTGCAGGAAGGCAATAAACTTTGTAAGCACAATAGTTACAGTGGTTGCAATAGGCAAAACAATTCTAAACACAATTTCACATTGAGCTCAATGGGTTTTGCTTCATAAATGCAGTTGATTACTTTATAGATTACTTTTGTAACTCCGGGACTGGATCCTAGATTCGGTCCTGTTATCTAAGCTGAAAACAGTTTAGTAAAAACGTTTTTGTTATTGCAGTGATTTTTAAAGAATATAAATGTATTTTCAAAGTTGACAGAAACTTGTCAGTGCAAAACTAGCAATGTTATCCTATGGAAGGAAATTCCAGTCACAGGTAAAGAAGTTTCTCATTACTTTTGTAATCCAGTACTGGACTCCTAGGTTCAGCACTGGGGTCTCTACCTAAGACAGGTAAGTAATTACGTTTTAGTAGTTGGTACGATTTTTAAAGAATATTTGTAGTTTGCAAAAATAGACAAGGAATTTCACAGAAAAACAGTCAATGGTTTTCTATGGAAGAAAATTCAGGTTACTAGTAAACACGGTTAGGATTACTTTTGCGGTTCAGTACTGGGCTAAAAGGTACAGTTCTGGCTTCTCTCCTGATCACAGGTGAGTACTTCGGAATTTGTTATTCGGCTGATTTTAGATGAATATCTTAAAGTTTCAAAACTTCACACAGAAGATTTTTCGAGTCAACCCAGTCAATGTTATCCTATGGAAGGAAAGTGAGATATCGGTTTTCAGGTGAGTACTCGACTGGTGAAGTTAAGGTTCTGGGCACAGACTCGGGGGCCCCCCAGGGTCAGGTAGGAACAGTTGGTACACCCTCAGCGGCACAGGGGCAGCCGGGAGCAGAGGTAGTTAGGTCCAATGTTATCCAATGCGAGGCAGGGGGCCTTCAGTTGGTGGCTGCTGGCTAGCAGGCCACGCGGCTGTGGCAGTTGGGCTCCTGGTCACTTGCTCAGAACAAATGGTGAAGTAGATAAGGACAAAGGTTGCACTGCCAGGGCCACTCGGGCGACTGGGTGCAGGGTGCTTTTGAGCCGTCAGGCCCTCAATGTTATTCAAAGTAGATCTTGAAAATGGAACAAAGGCTGCAGGCTCATGGACGGAGGATCTTCTGGTGCAACCAACACTTCAAGGGGTAAGTTGGGATCTTGGAGGATAGGTAGGCACCCAGGAGTTGGGCACAGGGGGCCGTGGGGCGCCGGGTGCAGGGGTGTCCTTTGAGGTTGGGAAATCTTACCCCCTGCTGGTCGAGGTTGGAGGGGTCCCTAGTCCTGAGGCTGCAGGCGTCGTGTGGGTCGTCGAGGAGGGTCCTTGGGCACTGGATTCTAGGTCAGAATCGCTGGGGGGGACGTCCTCAGGGTCTTGATTCACTCCAGTACAGGCCAGGCTTGGCGGGTGCAGAGTGTGCAGGGTTTGCGGTTCTTGACTGATATCAGGGCTTGTTACTTGCTTTGAGCAGTACCACTGCTCGAGGGAGACCCAGGTAGTCAGAGTCACAAGGCAGTCAGGTCCTCCGGGGTTTTTGAGGTTGCTGACCACTGGAGATGCCGGGGTTTAGCAGGAGCAGGTTCGAGGGTCGACAGGCCGGTAGGGCTGGGGCCAAATCAGTTGGTGTCTTCCTCTTTTTAGGAGCTGTACGGCAGGTCTTCTTGTTCCTTGTTCTTCTTTCTTTTTTCGTAATCTGGATCTGAGGAAAAAGGTTCAGGGTGCCCCTAAATACAAAATTTAGGGGCGTTACAGGTAGGGCAAGGACAGGGACCAATGGGTCACCTGTCCTGGGGTGGGTACACCCCCTAGCCTGCTCCTCTACTGTGAGAGGGGGCAGGAGCCTAGCTGTGATTGGGCAGGGCTCCCCATCTTTAAGATGGCCGGAGCCTGGGGTCGTGCATCACCTCGCCTCTCCCACCTGAGGGGTGGAGTTGTCACAGGCTGGCAAACCCCCCTTTCTGACGTAGGGTTTCCCGCCAGTCTTTCTGCCAGAATGGGGGTCAGAACTAGTGGGGGCCAGTGGCTGAGTACAGCAAGTGGTCTGGGGAAGCTCACAAAGGCGGAATGCTTTTGAAGCTTCCCCTGCCCATCCTGGGGGAGGAGGGTTGGCACCTCGTCCCAGGATGTGCATTGTTGCAGGCCCAGCAGAGCGGGGGCTCTCCACCCAGGGGTCCAGCAACATGTCTGCTGTGTGGCAGCCTAGGCAGCCTCTCAGACAAGACGTGGATTGTAGGTTAGGTTTCAGAGGGCATCTCTAAGATGCCCTCTGTAGTGCATTTTACATTAAATCCCACACTGGCATCAGTGTGGGTTTAATGTGCTGAGAAGTTTGATATCAAACTTGTCAGCCTTCCGTGTAGCCATTATGGTGCTGTGGAGTTCGTAATGACAACCTCCCATCACCATATACTCTTAATGGCATCACTGCACTTACAGTGCCCAGGAATGGCCCTGGGTACTGTAGGGGCACAGGACTCAGGCACCTGTGCCCACACCACTGTCATAGGGCACCCAGCTAGAGGGGTGGTTGATGTATGCCAGGACAGTGGGTTTGTGGGCATGACACAGAGGTATGTGTGCCATGTCGACTCTTTGTTTAAAGGCAGTATGTGTGTGTCAGGGTACAGGGCCGCCAAGGGTGGCACAATAAGTGCTGCAGCCCTTAGGGTTCTTCTCTGGTCACAATGCACTGGGTACCTAGGGTACTATTTACTAGGGGCTGACATGTGGCCAGAGATACCAATTGGGTTTAGGCTTTAGTACAGTTTTTAGGGAAGGAACACAGGCCCTGGGTACCTGATTGGCAGGGACCCAGGGTACACCAAGGAAAAGTGCATCAGGTATCAGGCAAAAAGTGGGGGGGTACTGCAACAGAAACTCACTTTCTCACAATGAGGCCTCCTTTCTTTCCTTCACTATAGCCTACTCAGGAAGGATAAAAAAAACAACCATGCCAAATACACTACTGTATTGCAACAAGTCAAACATTCGAACATACTTACTTTTCTTGTAGATCCTCTTCTGTCCAACACATGTTAATTAAAGTCAAGTCTGCTTTAAAAAAAACTTGCCACCGTTGATGCCTGTAATATCCTCCTTAATTTACATCTAAGGGCCTAATTATGATGACAGTCCCACCGGCATCGGACCGTTGAGGACTTCTCGCCGCATAATGCGGCAGGCGGATGGCTGGCGGTTGGATTGAGAGACCGCAACGCATCTGACGGGCTCATGGAGCCCATTGGTGCATTGGAAGAACTTGAATCCCTACAACAGCGGCGATGCCTGCTCAGGCACCACCGTAGGTATTACAATGACCCTTTCTGCCAGCCGTTACATGGTAGTTAACCCCCATGAAAAGGCAGTCTGAATAGGACTGGCTGCTGACAATGCTAGAATGTTCTCTAATGTCTTTGCTTTTGGTAATAAATATCACTATCCTCTAGCTACATTGTCTATTGATGTCGAAAAGGGCTTTGATATTATTAACTGGTAATTTATATTTACTGCTCTCGAATGGTATGGTTTTGGCCCTAATTTCATTTCATTTGTAAAATTATTATACTCTGCTGCACGTGTTAGTATTTTTGTCAATAATCTTTTTTCCCATATATTTTCAGGTACATAGAGGTACACAACAAGGATGGCCTCTTTCCCCTTCGCTATTTGTTCTATGTTTAGAATCTTTCCTTGAAAGCATATGTGTTAACCCACTCATCTCAGGTTTTGTACATAATTCTACTGAAACTAAAATATCAGCTTATGCTGATGATATTTTAGTCCAATCCCTTTTCCTCCTTATCTCATTTTCTACCCAAAAGTAGTATTTCTGGATATAAATTGAACTTTTCCAAAACTAAAATATCACCCTTAAATTCTTCATGTCACCAATATATGTTTGCTAACACTAATTTTACTTGGTGCCCTACCAAAATAAAATATCTTGGAATTTGGTTCTCCTCTACCATTGTGTACACAATTAGATGTACATTTAATGCCTTAACAATTACACTCCAGAAATTACTTTTGTCATGGTCTCCTCTACACTTATCATAGTGGGGCAGGTTGGATACTAAAAAAGTTGATGATTATTTCTAATGTTCTTTATATACTGTCTATGTTACCTTTTAAAATTCCTATTTCTTATTTCTCTCAAATTAATGCATCCTGCATTAAATTTCTATGGAATAATAAACATTCCCGTATTGCGTTGGCTAAACTCAAATGTCCCAAGAATGAAGGTGTCTGCTATTTTCCTGATTTTAAATTATATCATCTGCATTTTTAATTAGACATTTTTTTTTATTTGGTGATAATTCCATACCATGATGGATTGTGTTTGAATGCTCTTTATTGAAGGATTTCTCATTTGAAAATGTAATTTATATGCCTAATTGCACCTGTATATCGAAGAATCCTACAGTGAAATATTGACAACAATTGATATACACTGTATTTTCAGCAGGTTTCAACTCTCGTCAATTTTTCTCGGCCTCCTCTATTTGGTATAATGAATTTTTCAAATTTTGGTGTAAGTCATTCTATTATAAGCACTGAAAGGAGAAGGGTATTATGTTTATTTATTAGCTTCTTCACCATAACTCTGTTTTCCCTTTTCTCAATTGCAATCTGATAAAAATTTAGCAAGTTCATTTTAATATCGTCCTCTCAGCAGTCTTACTTAACAAGCAATAACTTTCTATCAGCCACCCTACCACTTACTCCCCTTACAACGTCATACAACACCTCACATGACTCTATACCCAAGGCAAAAAGAACAATTGATGGACAGAATGCAGAACAATGTCATACATTCACCCCAGTACAGAGATTTGGGCCTTAATCCATCGTTTTTTTTGCTCACCATGCCATTCCAGTTTGGACGCATCCATACGCAAATCAGTCTTGACCCTGCGCCCAATAGGAACAGTCCAGCCCGAACTGCCAGGCCAGGTTCTCCCTGGACTGGAAACTTGCATCCTATGACCGGTTTTGGGCTTTCAGCCCTCATCAGTCAGGATAGCTTGACTCCAGTGGCTTGGAGAGCACGGGACTCACGTCTGAGCATACCTGTCCCACTTGGGGTGACAAATGCAAAAAGAACAATTGAATGACAGAATGCAGAACAATGTCATACATTCACCCCAGTACAGAGATCTGGGCCTAAATCCATTGTTTTTTGCTCACCATGCCATTTCAGTTTGGACCCAGCCATATGCAAATCAGTCTTGACTCTGCGCCCAATGGGAACAGTCCAGCCCGAACTGCCAGGCCAGGTCCTCCCTGGACTAGAAACAAGCATCCTATGACCGGTTTCGGGCTTTCAGGAGGCTTGTTTCCGGTCCAGGGAAGGCTCATCCCCTTTTGGTTTTGCTTTGTTCGCCCTAAGTTGGCAGGGTATGCCAAGGCGTGTGGTTCCTTGCTCACTTTGCCACTGGATTCAAGCTAGCCTGGCTGATGACGGCTGATTAGCCAGAAACCGGTCCCAGGATGCTTGTTTCTGGTCCAGGGAAGACATGGCTTGGCAGTTCGGGCTGGACTGTTGCCATGAGGCACAGGGTCAGACTGATTTGCATTTGGCCATGTCTGAAATGGGGTGGCGAAGTGAGCTAAAGAATGATGATGGATTAAAACCAGATTAGTTGACTGCGGGTGAGTGCTTGCAATGTTCAACACTCTGTCCATCATCTCCTTTGGTTTTACTCTATACCCACGGCTGCATAGCTCTATAAGATGTTTTCGTCACCTATCCCTGAAAGATTCAAAACACCTATTGAGCTACTGTTTAAAGTGGTTTATCCATTTCACTTCCTTCCCCTGCTTGGGATAAATTATGGCTTAAATTATTTAAAACATCCAAAGCAGTTTGTTTTACACAATCTTTATTTTTTATTGATAACTGAGCTCTCATTACTCCTGAATGTATATCCAACTGCTCTCCCTTAATCTGGCCTTGTTCTTCCTTCACAGTGACTTTAATTCACCTATTATATTATTGTTCCAATGTGTTGACATTTTGGGAATCTATCAGGGCAAAGTGTCTAGAATTTGTTTATTGTAATATTCCATTATCAACACAAAATGTTTTTCTTGGAACTGCTTCACCAGACTTTGACAATATTTTTCCCAAGCCTATGTTAATTGATTTTTGTATTGCTCTTGCATTTAAAGTGATCCTTTCTTGTTGGAAAGACACCTCTAAATTGTCTATATTAACATGATGGATTTTTATTTGAAATGAACATACATTTGCTACTGTTTTTTCACTCTCGCTGTATCAGAAAATTTTAATCTGATCTACTTTGGTTACCTTTTACTTTGTATCTTTCTGCTCACAAGCCTATATCTTAGGAGGTGCTTAGGATGGCGAAAGGACCTCCATTAAACAGATTGTTGCTCTTCGCCAGATTAGGATGGCGGTGAGAACCTGACAGTGTCCCCAGTGGACGCAAAGACTGTCCGCCGCCAGCAATCGTTCTGAATTGCCTGGCGGACTGTGCAAGGTGCCTAAAATGGCGAGGACACATGTAAAAAGCAGCCTTTCCATGGTGGCATCCGCATGCAGAGTTTTGGTACGGGGCCCGTTGCAGACCCCCCTGTGTTGGAGGGGGGTGGGGTGCACTTGGGGGGGTACCCATGATACCCCCCAACATTTCACTGCACCAAGTGGCAGGCACCGTGTGGTGCATGACATGTGGTGCAGTGACAGGCACGACGAGAGCTGTTACACTACAGAATGCATCCGCCATGGTGGCTGGCGCATCCTGATTTGTGATACTGGACCACCTGCTTTAAAGAACTGACAGTACTGTGCACTGGCAAGACACGGCCCACTTAAAACCCCGTTCTAGGATAGGTTTATTATATGTTGCTTTTAGGTCACATGGGAATTGATCAGTTGATGGTCTGGGGAGGACCTGATGACCTCTCTCTCAGCTATATGGCAGCAGAGAACTCAAGAAGGATTGATGTGAAAGAGTTTGTCAGGCAAGGATCCGCTGGTGAACCAACCAATATCTGTGGCATCAATCAGGTTGATGGTTTTGTGTTATATTAGAAGGTTGACTAAGTGCAGTATGCACTTAGATCTAAAGGGAACCTGGTGTAGTGAGGAAGGCTCAGATAGGACAATGATTGTGTTTGATAGGAATTAAGCTTCAAGGTTTGCAGCTTTCTTGATGATGTGGCCTGCCAGGTGATCATGGAGTCCTGGGAGTATTTACATGTATTGATGTGCTGGTAGGGTAACAGAATTCATTGTCAAATCTGAAAATCTTTTTGGTTGGGCATGTAGCCAGAGAAGTGTTGTGCCTGTGTGACCTCTTGTCCTTCTTCTTGTAAGTTCTGTAGATTATGTATGGGGTGGTGGGTAGATGAGGGTGTGCGGGTGTCTGTGTGTGTGTGTGCACGTGTCTATGTGTGCACATGAGTGTGAGTGTGTCTGTGTGCAAGTCTTCGTGTGTGCATGTGTGTGCCGGTTTCCTTTCAGTACTATTTCTTTGTGAGAGGAAACCTTGAACTGCTACTGACATATTGTTCCTGTCCTGTGTGTGCTTGTGACACTTGAGAAACCCTTTAATATGTACAAAAATGCAAACTATTGGTTTTGTTATTGTTTTCTTTTGTTGGTGTAAATCAGATTGCAAGCTGCCCGTCATGGGTATCTCTAAACATATTCATCATAGGACAGCAGAGAAGACATTTGGTGAGCTGGGAAATACCCTTCACTCTCCATAACATGATGATTAACTCCCCTCTGCTGTCTGTTCAGTGTTCAAGTTCAGACTTGCAGGAAGTTTCCTATCTTTAGGTTCCCTGTTTCAGTGGTGAGAGCCTAAAATAGCCGACATACTACTGTATTCGTGTGCCAATCCCATCCATGAAGAGCTGCCAGGAGAAGTACTGCCCCTTTGCTGTATTGTTGCTTTGTTGGGTTGGCCTGCAGTTGCTGCTTCTGCCTTAGGCAGTGAAAGGACTGGACTGTACTTTCTTTACTTGTGCTGAGTAACTCCAAGGCCTTGAAATAGCACTTTCCTCTTGTTCTAAAGTATCAGGGACTCCAAAGACTTCACCAACCTCTGGGTACCACTTCTGGAACCGCTGTTTCAGTTGCCACAGAGAAGGTAAATGTAACCGACTCCGTCGCTGGCTCTGTGTCCTGATGGCACTGCAGAAAGCACCGTCCGCATCTCGCACCACAACCCTGGTCTCACCGACGATGATTCAAGCATAGAACTAGGCACACATAAATTAGGTGTAACAGTGTGTTAGTGTAAACACATATAGTACAATATGCAAGCCAACAAATACGGAAATGTTCTCTTGAAGCTTTTTTCTGCCGTCGCCACTTACTTAGGACTTGTTGCCTGCACTTGGGTTTTTACTCCAGGTTATGGTGTTTGGGTTTCCACGGTTTAGTCACATCAAAATATGGTAACAGTCACATCATATTTTTGACAAACAATCGCCTACATCATGGTATATGTATCACTCATTTCCCTTCTATCCTTTCCCAGCCCTGAGGAAGTCTCAGAAAGACTGTTCCACATGCGAAGAAACACGTGCCGGCTGGTTTTACTTGATAATTAAAGACTGAACAATTTTTCAAACTCTTCAAGAGAACATTTCCGTATTTGTTGGCTTGCATATTGTACTATATGTATTTACACTAACACACTGTTACACCTAATTTATGTGTGCCTAGGTCTATGCTTGAATTTTGTATTGTGAGGGTTGTTCCCACACTCAATTGGGGGGCTATAGGGCTTCTCCCCTCACCTAGTTGCACCATATAGCGACATATTTTCTTTTCAAACCACTGCGTCTGCTTAGCTGAGCGCCTAGGAATTTCCCTGGTCACTTAAAAACCCTTCTCTAGAGTGTCTCACCGACGATGATGACTGCCGCCACTGAGCCGCTGCTTGCACCGTGACTTGTGGGCACCGCACGGCCTTGCTTCACCTCGCCATCCTGGTCTCACCGACGCCATCGCTGCTGCTGACTTCAACAAGTGTGACCACATTGTGGCTGGGGGCACTGCTTGTAAGTCTCACGACACACCCCCTTGTCCCACACCGTAGTGTGGGCCGTTTTGTGGCGCAACCGCAACAGTTGCTATGACCGGCTCGCACCAATGTGCCAGCCGCAAACAGAAACAGAAAGGTACTGTTCATGAGTCTGTCCTCGCTTTTGGTGGCCCGTACCGACGCAGTCAGCTGAAACTGTTAGACTCTGTTGTTTTTCAGCCTCGCAGTAGCCCCGGACGGAGCTACCGACTCGTACGAACTGTGTTTTTAAGATATTTTTTAAGTACTCTAAGTTGGATTCTTATTGTTTTGGTCTTGTTTTGGATATATAAAAATATTGGATATTTTTCTAACCTCGTGTGGTGTTCTCTTGTAGTGTTTTCACTGTATTACTGTTGGCTATGTGCAAATGCTTTACACACTGCCTCAGAGATAAGCCTGACTGCTCGTGCCAAGCTACCGAGGGGGTGAGCGGAGTTATTTTAGGATTGAAACTGCCTTACCCTGACTAGGAAGAAGGTTTCCTACTTGGACAAAGGTGCAAACCCTTGCCAACTAGAGACCCCCATTTCGAACAGTGACCCTTTGTGAGTTGTTCATTATTGCATCCAGACACATAACGCAACAACAAACATACATCTAAAAAGCATGGCAAATCTAATTGCTTAGCCAATGCTTGTTAGTTACATCAAATAAATTAGTAACATCGATTTTGTTGTGGATAAT
Source organism: Lissotriton helveticus (assembly GCF_964261635.1). Taxonomy (NCBI): domain Eukaryota; kingdom Metazoa; phylum Chordata; class Amphibia; order Caudata; family Salamandridae; genus Lissotriton; species Lissotriton helveticus. The sequence goes on from NC_136068.1 coordinate 443,487,359, forward strand.
TAGAATTGAAAAATTTTCAATTCTGAAAATGTGGGACTGAATTAAACATTACTAACATCTGTAGAAGGGGAGGTGGTCTTCAACAATCACGAACTTTATTACCTGGCTGCGCAGTTGCAATGGGTCGCTTACTGGCTGAGTGGGAGAAACTTGGGAGATACTGCCACAGCGGAGACAATCATGTCGGTTCCACAGATACATGCGCTGGTTCACCCTTTAGCTAAGGCCCGTACTCCGAGCCAGTTACACCTTGCGGTAGCGAAGAAGTGCTACCTGAGAAGTTTGAAACTCACCGCAGCGACTAAACCATATGCGCCCAATCTCCCACTGCTAGGTACGCCTTGGGGAGCCGGAATGCTCACGACACCTGTACTAGATTGTTGGGGGGCGGCCGATTTAGACAGTCTGGGCGACTTATTTGCGGAGGGTACATTGCTTCCTTTTGCGACACTAGCGGATAATTCGGGACTACGCGCCGGACAGTTCCTGACCCACGCGCAGCTTTTGCATACACTAACGAGGGCCTGGGGTCCGTTGGCAGAGGAGCCGCCTACACACCTGCTCATTCAATACCTACATGTGATGGGGAATGGTTCTCACCTAATACATTGGCTTGCTCAAGCACTACACATACACACACAGTTCTCCCCTCAGCGCCTGCGAAACAAATGGACAGCTGACAGAGGTCGGGACTGGACGGACAGAGAATGGACACTGATACTGGCTGGGGCTTTGCATGTACCGCGCAATGCACGCTTTAAGATTATACAGTATTACATTGTACATCGTGCGTATCTGTCTCTGGACAAAATCAACCGATACTTTGGGCTCACTACAACGGCGTGTCCCAGATGCGGGCTAGTAGACGCACAGTTCCTACATGTCCTCTGGACGTGCTCTTCGCTGCAGCCCTACTGGACTGCAGTATCAACTGTATTGGCAAAAACGACAGGGGGTACCTTACCAAACACTTGGGAAGCCTGCCTATTAGGTTTATTCAAAAGGACGAAGCAGACGAAAGTCCAAGCGAGATTCTGGGATCTGGGACTGATCACAGCGAAACGGCTCATAACTACGCGTTGCAAGCATGGTGTACCTCCCCGGGCGATACAGTGGCGTAACTCATTGGATAATTGGGCGAGAGCGGAGAGTGTGGAGCTGCATAGGGAGGAGACGGCAGGGCTCAGGAAGTACCCCATAGCGCTGGATTGGGATAGCGCCCTGACGACCTACCATCAAGTGTGCTTGCAGCATAACATTGTGTAATTATCTTCACCTCTCTATCCACTCCCACTTCTACTGCCACTCTCTCCCCCCCTCCCTCTTCTCCCCCCTCCCTGTGTGCCCCTCCTCTTATGGGACCCCCCCGCGCTCTACCGCACGCGAGATGAACCCTACGACGTACACCATACCACTGTCACGAAGCACTATGGACCTGCTCTCTATCCACATCGATGTCTTCACACACACACATACGATTGCTGTTAGGCACCACCCAATCCCTTGTTTTCTGTATACTTTGGATTGTTCTTTAAATTTGATTGTTTTCAAGAAACAGCTTTGGATATGTGATATACTGTCAATGTGATTAACTCCCTTGGATTTACAGCCATTGCATAGTCTAAGCTCTGAACTGAACAAATCTCAGATATGCAGTCCCACTGCAGATGTCGCTTTACTCCGTTGTGGAGCACTAACATTATTGAACGGTGTAATGAGAATCTGTCGCGCTGTTTAATTATGCAATTCTTTTTTTTTCACTCTTATTCCTTGCTGCCATGCTTTCGCACGAGAGTGGACGCCCGCAATGGCCTGTGCACAATGCCTCACGTTACAGCGACATTTATTATTTCTGTATGTATATGTGTAATGCTGTACTATGACAAAATGCAAATAAACATATTCAAACAAAAAAGGGGAGGTGGTCTTCAAGTGCCTCATTTACTTCTACCCATTACACAACGTTCTTCTGCCGTCTCCTAGTCTATTAGACATTTAGGGCCGGATGTAGGTCGGTCGGTAACGGCCGAAAATCGGTATTTTCGGCCGTTACCGACTGGTATTAACGAAATGGTATGTAGGGCCACATATTTTACAGATTCGGTAAATTTACCGATTGGTAAATTTACCGAATCTGTAAAATACCGAATCGGTATTTTTACCTATTCGATAATTTTGATATGTAGGTGGGACTCTTCTGAGTCCCACAACCCTTACCGAATCTGTATTTTACCATCAAATATATTTGATGGTAAAATACCGAATCCGGTGTGCATGCACACCTGTGCCATATGACAGGCAGACCTGCCCTTAGGGCAGGTATGCCTGCCACATGGCACCCGAGCCTCTTTTGGGGGTGCCAGAGGGTGTCAAAGTGAAAATCTGTATTTACCGATTCGGTAAATACCGAATCGGTAATGCCCATTCATTCCCATGGGCTGCAAAGCCCATAGGAATGAATGGCCATTACCGGTCGGTATTTATCGAATCGGTAAATACAGATTTTTACTGATTCGGTAAAAGGAACATCTGGATGTTCCTACATGTCCCCCATTCTTATTTACCGATTTTTAATTACCGAATCGGTAAAATTCGGTAATTAAAAATCGGTAAATAAGTCCTACCAACATCTGGCCCTTAGTCCCTTTTTCTCCTCACATATCGTTGAAATCCTCCATTTGTGTAAATCACACATCATTTTCATGTTCACAATGTTTTGCCACTCTCTTGTTCTGCACACACTACTTTTATCACCTCACTTCACCAAACCTCGATACTCTCACCCACCAACTCAGCTTTAAGCCTTGCATTTTCATTTCTTTTGGTGTTGTCAATATTTTGACAGCTGGGAACCTCCTTCACACAATTTGCCATAAAAGCACAATCACTCAGCGTGCTCTGCAGGGAGGCCATTGATCGTATGTGTTGGGGAGAGGAGTTGGCCAAATGGCTAGGGCAGTCAACCTCGAATCTGGGGAACTGGGTTTGAGTCTCGGTAATGATGCTGAACATCCTGTGATTCTGGACAAATCACGTAATCTCCCCGTGCCTAACAAAAATGAATTTGTCCTCATGTAACGCATCTAGTGCTATGTATAGCACTCTGATACCCGATTTAGTTCAAGGTTGCGCTATATAAAACTCTGTAAAATAAAAAATAAAAAAAAAATAGTGTACAAAGTCTGAACCACGTTATGATACACTGACAGGCACTGTGAGAAGTTCAAACACCCGTCAGACTTATCTTGTACCTCATGATGGACTTTCAGCCTCAACTGGAATCCACACAGATGCATAGAAGCAACTTGGTTCATATAAGTCATAAATTGCATGAAAAAACTACCGAAACACAACAAACGGAAACAAGAAATACTCTTACAGATTGTAAAATAAAATGTAATCAGAGACTGCGTGGGTCTTATTGTTTACAAGTCTGCAGTTGTTGCTGGAAATTCCAGCATTGTTTTTTCCAGTAAAGCACATGCACATAGGACCCAATATGAACCTATTTCAAAGACAGTTTTTAATTACTGCCACGTCGGAGACCTGGCAGCTAATGTGGAGTGAGTGACGGGCAGGTGCACAACAAGATCCACAAAGACCTTTGTAGGTCAACCTGTCATCGCAGGCAAAGGCACTTAAAGCTCGAACCAGATGTCTAGCTCATCTCAAAGTGCTCTTAGACCCTTAAGCCCAAAAATAAGCTGAGCTTTCATGTGGCATCTGCCTGCCCAAGTGTGCTATCCTCATGCACCAAGAATTAATGGTAAAATCCATTTTACACCTATGATGTAAGAGAGGTGATGTAAAATAGGTGAGAGAAAGAGATAACCATCTATTAGATGTACTGCATAATATGAAACCAGTAAATATTGTTCAATCGTGGCTTTCAGACTTGAACACACTGTGTGATACTAGGCAAATATGTTATTCCACTGAACCTCTATTTTCTTCATTATCATATATGAGAGTACCTTCAAATGCTTAAGTTCCGCAATTGCACAGTGCAAAAATGTGTGCTATTTAACAGACAATATATTTCTCCATCTATAATAGGAATCTAGGCAACATATAGGAACACATGAAAGCTGCCAGTGCTTAATTTGAGCCAATGGTTTCTGGTGCTCAGCACCAGCACTTAATTGTCAACAACGGCGCTGTGACAGCCTTATATTTTTCATTTTTTCTTTGACCTGTAGGAGTGACACTGATATTCGCAGGTACCAGCATCATGCAAAATGCTTTTTCTTACTGGACACTAGCACCTGGGTTGTACAAAAATATAAAAACCATGAACACTTTGGTATATAAGGGTTCTACATAAATGATAGGCTATACCTCAATTAAATACAAATTGAAGATGTGATACATTTTCTGTAAGATACAACACTATTGTGAATAATCTTTGTTTAATTGATATGAGATTTATATGCCTTACAACAGATAGTAGCCAATATGGCTACAATGCACCAATGTTTTACAAGTCATTGCACGGTCTGCATGTTTATGGTGTAAGGTTTTACCAATTTCTGTCTAAGAATTCATTACAAATACACATTTTCTGTGTTATTTCCAGCCTTGACGAAGCCGTAGGTGTCTTTAACCTAGGCGAAACGCGTTTGCACAAGGATTGGATCCCAATGGAATAAGAAGATTACTTTTTCAAGAAGCTTTGTTTTGGGTGAAGTTTTGGACTTACATATGTGGAAATTTATATAATCTTTGTGTGCTCCGAGATCTTGTGTTTATTACAAGGTGGCACTGACTGGCTAATTTAGAGATGAACACAACAACAGTTAATTATTAATTCAATATACATTTAAAATGACTATTACCGGGGGAGGAGCCACGCGCCTGACTGAGATGGCTGCGTGAGCTCTCGGCTCCTCCGGGACCGTCCCCCAGCCCCAGCATCCTGATCACTATCCTGCCAACAGAGCATGGTGGCCGATGACGGAAGGTGCGCGGTGTACCTAGAGCCTGGTTTGACACCCCGGGGACACCAGAAGCCTGTGATACAGGCGGCACAATCGGGGCCTGGCGTGGAGGAGCAGCCGCCGCGGAGAATGACAACAGCGGGGACCCAGGCCGGAAGTAGCCGGTTGGGTCCGCCCTCGTGAGTCGCAACTGCGGGATGCAATGGCGGTGAGTGGCGGGGGGGTGAGCGGTGACTGCAGTGGTGGTGAGAGAGGCCCCCCCGCGCTGCCATCTGAAGGACACCGGGCGTGTGTTGGAGCCCTTTGCAGTCACCGTGGATGAGAGGGGCAGCTGAGGAAGGACCGGAGTGGTGGCGGGCTGCACCCTGTGAGGAGTCTGGGGGTGTGCTGAGCTGGTGACCATTGGTCCCCCTCCCCACGTTGCAGAAGTGGAGAGGGGTGAGGAAAACAATTATCAGGCCCTGCTCCTTGGGTGGAAGGGGGTCCGTGAATGGGCCCTTAGAGGAAGTGAAGTGCCTCCTGCCTGCATATAGGCCTGTGTGGAGAGACCCGAGGGATTGGTGCCCCCCCGCAGGTGGAGGAGGAAGTGTTGCGGTTGACAGTGCTGGTGCTATGAGTGGAGAAGCGATCCTAGTGGGGATCCAGGCTGTGGTTGTCTGCTCCTGGCCCTCCCGGCGAGTCACACGCAATAGAGGGGAATAAGTCTTTCCTGGGGCAACAGATGGAAGCGCTGGACACTAATCTGGACACGGTGTCAATAGAAGTAAACCTAAAACGCGCAGACCTTACCAAAGTAAATGAAAAGGTCAGATCTCTGGAAATCAAGACCGCCAGTCTGGTGGAGGACGTAGCGCAGTTGCAGCAAGAAGTGCGTGATCTTAAACTGTCTCAGGACCAGGCGGAGCGTAAGCTGGATGAATATGAAGGGAGAGCTCGGCGCAATAATATCCGCATCCTAGGTGTGCCCGAAAAATCCGAAGGCCCGCCCCCTTACCTGTTTGTGGAATAGTTGGTTCTCCAGCATCTCAAGCCCAAGGGGATTGGAAAATTCTTTACAATTGAGCGGGCACATAGGGTTCCGGGGGGAAGACCGAGGCCCAGAGCGCCCACGCGTCCCATGATCGCCAGGGTCCTGAATTTTAGGGACAGAGACGCTATCCTGCAGGCTGCCCATCTGGTAGGTCCCCTACTTTACAAGAATGCCACACTCTCCTTCTTTCCGGACTTTACACAACTAGTGTAAAAACTAGTGTAAAAACAGAAGCAGCGCCGGATTTTTCTGGCAGTCAAGAAAAAACTGTGAGAGAGGGGGTACAAATACACCATGATGTTTCCGGCGCGTCTAAGAGTGGAGGCCGGGGGAAGGGCATGGTTTTTTGATAATCCGGACATCGTATCAGACTGGATTGACAGCCGTCCCCCCAATGGCCCTGGATCCCAAGCCCGAGAAGGGGCGGAAGCCGCTGAAGAACAGGATTAAGTCCGAATATGCTTGAATGAATTGTCTGGACTCTGTCAGGTATTGGATGGGTGCACGATCGCCTGCCTGGTAAGAGCCTCCCGGGGAGCTCGGAACTGATTCCAGACATGTGAGCTCAGATGGACAATTGTGTGTGTTTTTTTTTTTGAGCGCGGGGTTGGGGGGTGGGAACGGGTTGCCGGCACCTCCCTTTTTACTACCTTTAGTAGCTTTGTAGTTTTTGTGTGTAGGGCGATAGGCACTCTGCTAGTTGGGGATGGGCGTATGCCGTGTGCAGGGGTGCAGGGAGGGGGGTGGAGGGTAGGGGTTGTATCGCTTTTTGTGTTTATGTTAGTTAGGTTTGACTCTGGGATTTTTTCGACACTACTGGATAGCAGCGCAGGGATAGACTCTCATTTCCAGAGGCGTTGGGTCGCTTGGTTGCGACCATGCAATAGACACATTGATGTGCACTAAACAAGAATTAGGGATCAGAGTGCTCGCTTGGAACGTGAATGGTCTGGGGGACAAGATAAAGAGAGGCATGGTTAACCAATTTATTAGAAGGCACACTCCAGATGTTGTCCTTTTACAGGAAACACACCAAGTTGGGAATAAATGTATGGCCTTCCATAGAGAAGGGTATAAGCTAGTAGCGCACGCGGGATTCACCTCGGGGTCACGGGGTGTTGACATACTTGTTAAAAACTCGTTCCCCTTCACTATCCAGGCAACGTGGGCAGACAAGAGAGGCAGATATATTGGGGTGTCAGGCCAATGGGAAGGAAAGACGGCCACATTTATGTTGGTCTATGTCCCACCAGGCTTGCAGACAGATACATTCAAAGACATAAGTACAATTTTCCTCTCACTCCCAATGGGTCCTCTGATACTAGGGGGGATTTCAACGCAGTGATGTCAGGAGAGCTTGATCGCCACCCACCGCGGGCTGAGTTGGCTAAAGGATTTCACAGAGACAATGGGGCTGGTAGATGCGTGGAGGATACACAACCTGGTTAGGTCACAATACACCCATGTGTTAAGCGTGCACAATAGTCTTTCTAGAATAGACTATGTACTCGTCCCGGGGATGCAGGCACAGACTATCCGGGAAGTTAGGCACCTAGGTCGGGGCATATCAGACCACTCCCCAGTGTGGCTAACAATCGGGATAGAACAGATGAGCGTTGGTAGGGTGGCTCCTCTCAACCCCTGGTACTTTAAGGAACCGCCCACTCGTGAGAAAGTAGTCAAAGCAGCAGGCAATTACTTTTGGGACAATGTGGGGACAGCGGATTCCGCTCAAACCATGTGGGAGGCCTTCAAACAGTCACCTGGGGTGAAACTCTCTCCCTAGTTGCGGGGAAAAAGAAGGAAAGACTGGCAGATCTTGAGATGGCGGAAAAGGAGGTGGTGAAGCTGGAAGAAGAGTTAGCCAACGCAGTAACCCCTGAAAGAGTACACCTCCTCAAGCTGAGGCAGGACAAGTTTAATAGCATTCCCAGAGATAAAGCTAGGGCGCAGAGCAGAGAGGTCCAAGGTAGGATATATGAACATGGGGATAAAGCTGGAAAACTTATTGCATGGTTGGACAGGAGGGAGTGGTCGTTGCGTTTGGTGCCCGGAAGTGCAGGGAATAGACTCCATTCCCACTACAGACCCGCAAGAGATAGCAGATACATTCGCGAAATATTATCAAGGGGTATATAGTTCAAAGGGGAGATACACCGAGGAGAAGAATGACGATCTGCTCAGAGACATAGGGTTGCCCATACTCTCGGAAGAAAACGTCCAATGCTTGGAATCCCCGCTGACAGATGATGAGGTGGCACAGGCAATCAGGGGGGTGAATTCCGGGAAAGCAACAGGACCTAACGGTATTCCCATTGAATTATACAAATTGGCTCCGAATAAATTAGTGCCCCATATCCGCGCAATGTGGCTTGAAAGTAAAGACAAAGGAATACTCCCATTTGATCAACGAGTTGCAATATAGTTGTAATATAGAAGGACAGAAAACCCAGGACCTGCTGTGCCTCATACAGGCCCATTTCACTATTGAATGTGCAACCTAAGGTCCTGGCTAAATTGCTGGCGACACATTTAGTCAAAGTCATAAACACCTTGGTGCACCCTGATCAATCGGGCTTTATGCTGCACCCTAACACGGCCCTTAACCTGCGTAGATTGCACGGAGTACTCAGTAGAGCTCCTACAATACAAGAGCCGGCCGCAGTGATATCGTTAGACGCTACCATGGCGTTTGACATGGTTGAGTGGCCCTACTTATTCGCGGTCTTGCGCACGCTGGGGTTTGGTCCGGAGTTTACGGGATGGGTTCGCCTTTTGTATTACGGCCCCATGGCCCGAGTAGTGGTTAGCAACCGCAAATCCGCAGATTTCCAGCTCACGAGAGGGACACGCCAGGGGTGTCCCTTGTCACCGCTTCTTTTTGCGTTGGCTCTGGAACCATTGGTGGCCTGGATCAGGCAAGATTGGGTAATCCAGTGAATGAGGTGGTCGCTTGATTGGGAGAATAAGATATCTCTATATGCAGATGATAGCCTACTCTACGTGACTTCCCCCATGGTGTTGCTGATTGGCCTCCTGGATATACTGGCTATATTCGGGAGATACTCAGGGTTTACTGTTAATTGTCTAAGTCAGTGATTTATGTCATCCATGGGGACCCTCCCAGGATTCCGTCAAACTGTCCAATCCAGATTGCGCCTGAGGGCTTTCTGTATCTCGGCATATATGTAACGCTGGACTCGAGGCTCTGATTTGCCTGTAACTTGGATCCTCCTATGCAGCGCCTTAAAAGGGATATGGCACACTGGAGATCCCTCCCCCTCTCTTTGTTAGGAAGAGCGGTCCTGTTTAAAATGATGGCCTTGCCTCGCTTCCTATATGCACCCCAAAACGCGATAGACCCGGTCCCAGCGTCTTACTTCAGGGATGTGGAGAGCCTCCAGAGGCAACTCCTTTGGGAAGGTAGACCTCGTATAGCACTTTCTAAACTAACTCTTAATTGGTACGATGGGGGAATCAGCCTTCCAGACCTTAGGAAATATCATTGGGCGTCCCAGCTTGCGGCTATAAATCATGGTATATATGGCCGTCCGGATGACCCGGGATATGCTATGGACAGGTGGCTGCTCCCTGGCGGTGACTATAATAGACTTTTGTATGCCGAGCCGCGTAGATTTCCCCTGACTGGACCCACGGCTCATTCCACTCATGCATGGCATGCAGTTAATAGGAACATGCAATGGCAAAATAATCTCACTCTCGCTACACCACTGTGGGGTTCGGAGAAACTTGTGTGCCTTTGGCATACTAAGGGGTTAGATAAGTGGGACACCATTGGGATAGAGCGGATAAAAGACGTCTGGTGGGAGGGTACAATCCTTCCCTTTGCTTCACTGAAACAACAATACGGTCTGGCAGATACAGAGCATTACAGATACCTCCAGGTCCGGCATGCCTTCCTTTCCCAGGTACCTAGGAATGCCACGCTCTCTGAAGCTTCCCCTATGGAGGATAGAATATTAGATGGACACGTTCCCGAAAAGACAATCTCCCTTATCTACAGGAAACTAATTAATAATATGGCGGATCCGCTGCAGGCTCTCGAGGGGAAATGGAACGGTGATGAGTTGGAACTTGATGAGGAAGACTGGCAGGTGGTGCTATCATCCCAACGGGAGGTTGCAATTCCGGCCAGATTACGGTTAATACAGCTTAAAATACTCCACAGAACGTAAGTGACAGGTCCCCGTCTGGTCCAGATGGGGAATACGGAAAGTGCCCTGGCACTTCTTTTTTTTACAAATCAAGCACTGAAGCTGACTTACCTCTGATTTCGTTAGAGTCATTGTTATCAGGGAGCGGAGTCATGGATAGTTCTAAATTGATGTTTTACAACGACCACGTTTAATAAACGCCTCTTTGATGCCGTGATTAATCTGAAGATACAAGATAAAACGTTTGTGCCTGCTAAAAATTGAAACAACATTGCATTGGTGTCAACAGATCATGCCTAAAAAAATGAATGTAGCATTTTGTAATATGTAATCTTCTGCTCAGGAAAAGCTCTGCTAGGTTCTTGGGCAGAGCTCGCGTTATCTAACACAGCAAGATAAAACAAACTCGTGATCGTCAGAACTTCGAGACGCAGATGACAGAGAGAGGGGCACAGCAGCCCTCTGTTGTCACATGGCCGCCCCTTGCTTGCGCCTCTCACTATTGTCCAAGAGTGGACCTAGGGGCGGAGCAAAGCCTCTCGGGGAGGTACAAGCCGGAAAGAGTCCGGCACTCTTGAAGATTGTTTGAAGGGAGCTGCAGCAGGATTTCTGAAGAGAAGAACAGGAAACAGGTAGGGCCGCGTATTTTCTTTTTTTTATCTTGCTCTTGTTCAAAAAAGGTTTAAACGTCACATTAATCTGGTGTATCAATCTTAAGAGTCCAGATTTAGGAGCCTCTTATTTAACTAACTGATAAAATACATTGTAACCGTGGCACACACATTAGTCTCAAAATCCCACGGAGACCGTCTTCAGAGACAGTGAACCTTCTTCATCACACACACACACACACACGCGCCACAATTCCCCTTGGCCCCCTCTCCTTCGCACGTCCCATTCTTAGAACTCACATCGGTCCTTCGACACCTTTCGCTTTCTCACTCAAACACATCAAAACACTTTTCTTCCTCCTCTCTTGCTCTAACACGAGTCGACACACAGTCTCACACGCCACTCCTGCCGCCAGATATGTTTTTCATACTCACCAAGCAGCCGTCATAAACACACCTCGCCCCTTTCTTTTGCATAAAGAACGCATGCGCCTGTTTCCCACCCAGCCTTTTGCTCCTGAGGTTAAGGGCTTTTCCTAAAGTGCACTCAACCAGGCTTTTACGGAGTCATGTTGCCTGTTAGTCAACGGCATTCTGTACCTGCGGCAGCACCAGGAGGACGCGTTTATTAAGCTGCAACGGTGAACCTCACAACGTCTATGAAGAATAGTAAAACACACCGAGTGAGCATGTGGCTTTACGGCTAGAGCTGCCGGTCTTGGAGATGGGGAACCGGTTGATTCTGCGCAAATCACTTAATCTCCCCGTGCCTACCAAAAATCATGAATGTGTCCTTGTGCAACGTAACTGGTGCTCATGTAAAGTGCTCCAATACCTTCCGGTCGAGTTCGCGCTATTAACAGGGCTCGAGTCGGGGTACCACGCGGGTGGACGGCGTCCCCCCACTTATTTTACTGGGAGCTCCATAACTGGAGCAAATGGAGCCACACATTCACTCTTTGGCCTCTCTGGGGCGAGATCGGAGCTCATTCAGAACGCTTCTCATGCGCTGACTTCTCTGATGCAATCGCATCTAAGGGGTGAGCGAGGGGAGGCAATGAATCTGATGGTGCAAGCCACCTTTCATGACGTCACTTCCTGTCGTGACGTCAGCGTCCCCCCACTTCTTTTTTTAGGACTTGTGCCCTGGCGCTATATAAATCTGAAGAAAAAAAAAAACTTTGAAACCCAGCCTCACCGTTTATGTGCCTCCACACATACTCCCAGCACATCCCCACCCTCTGAATCTCCATGCAACGCCCGACTACCCACATCACCTTCGGTATAGCTTCCTACCTACCCCGTGTATCTCTAGACATCACGGGGCAGATTTACAAGCCTCTTGCGCCACTTTTGCACCAATTTTAACATGGGAAAAGTGACGCAAAAGTAGCGCAAGGGGCTTGTAAATCTGCCCCACGTCTGTACAGCCACTATACGTCCCTTGACCTTCCCAGTGCAGTTTCTAATTGTCACTCAACTTTTTCCCCTCTCCTCTGACCGCTGCACGTATTCCCTTCCCACACGACCCTTGATGTACAAACCACATGCTTGCACTACAGCACACTCTCGTCCAACGCCAGCCCGTATGTTACCTCCCCATACTTTCCTTGTACTCCCTAAACCAGGGGTGTAAACGTAGGTGCAGACTACCATCTCAACATTTTTGGGATATCCACATAAAGTAGATATGCATACAGTGAAACTCAATGGAACTACTTCACATAGTCAAACGTTGTAGTGAAAACATGTAATGGATCTGGACTTCTTTGAGCTATGTTAGACACAGAAGCGCAACTAGAGCCAAATGTCGGTTGGCGCTAAGAAAAAATTTCGGGGGGGCTGATTCTTCCAGCAATAAGCATAGTGGAGATGCATGGGCTCTATGAAGGGGTGAAAAAACAACAAAGCCTTATTAACAAGCAAATGGTATTTTAAAAACCTGTGAAGTACTCAGGTGTGGCTGTGTGTGTGCCCGGGAAGCTGTCTCATCCCTGGCTGCCACACACGAGTGGGGCCTGAAGCCCTTTGAGCCCAATGGGCGTTGCACGCCTGGTTAGACACTGCTTGCCTCAACAATTACTCGACTTCGCCACATCCTCACTGTACCTACCCATTACCACATATCCCTGCACTGTTTCTGTACCCTTTACACACACACATACACATCTGACGCAAACCTCTCAACACCCTCATCGTACCTCTGCACAATGACTGTATATTGCCACTCTCTACCAGTGAACTGCATGCCCTCCATGAGTTATTTTTTTTGTAAAAAAGAATGGGTTTGGCCCAGGAAGGAAGGAGGACAGGTAGGGCCTACTAACAAGAAAACTGAATATTTACCTGTCCCTCCAATTATTAAATTGTGTTACTGATACGGAACAATAAACGAAAGTTAATACGTTTATCTTGGTAATCACTTTTGCCTATTTAGTTTTAAATATTTTTCATATTCAAATTTAGTCACAAAAAAGAACACATATCTACTAAACAGACAATCTCATTATTACAACAAGCATTAGAAATGCAATCGGGCTCGGATTTATTTGAGTTTGAGCTAATGGCATTGTAAATGCCAATGTATTGTTGCTATGTGTTATGGAGTGTGTTCATGTGGTGTGTACTGCCAGTGATCTCCTTGTGAGTGTGAGAATATTGCACCGTTACTGCCTGTGTTGTCCTTCTTGTGAGTGTGAGAAGCTTGCACCTCTGCTGCCTGTGGTCTCCTTGTGAGTGTAAGAAGCTTGCACCTCTGCTGCCTGTGGTCTCCTTGTGAGTGTAAGAAGCTTGCACCTCTGCTGCCTGTGATGTCCTTCTTGTGAGTGTAAGAAGCTTGCACTGCTGCTGCCTGTGATGTCGTTCTTGTGAGTGTGAGAAGCTTGCACAGCTGCTGCCTGTGAGTATGAGAAGATTGCATTGTGCATCTCTGTGCTGTGCCTGTTCTTTATAAGGGACTCTTGCTCTGTTGCTGCTGCTGCCTTGGCACAGTACCTGCTGTGAGTGTGTGAGGGAAGCTTGCACCGCTGCTGCTTGTGATGTCCTTCTTGTGAGTGGGAGAAGCTTGCACCTCAGCTGCCTGTGGTCTCCTTGTGAGTGTAAGAAGCTTGCACTGCTGCTGCCTGTGATGTCGTTCTTGTGAGTGTGAGAAGCTTGCACCGCTGCTGCTTGTGATGTCCTTCTTGTGAGTGGGAGAAGCTTGCACCTCAGCTGCCTGTGGTCTCCTTGTGAGTGTGAGAAGCTTGCACAGCTGCTGCCTGTGATGTCCTTCGTGTGAGTGTGAGAAGCTTGCACCGCTGCTGCCTGTGAGTATGAGAAGATTGCATTGTGCATCTCTGTGCTGTGCCTGTTCTTTGTAAGGGACTCTTGCTCTGTTGCTGCTGCTGCCTTGGCACAGTACCTGCTGTGAGTGTGTAAGGGAAGCTTGCACCACTGCTGCTTGCGATGTCGTTCTTGCGAGTGTGAGAAGCTTGCACCTCTGCTGCCTGTCGTCTCCTTGTGAGTGTAAGTAGCTTGCACTGCTGCTGCCTGTGATGTCCTTCTTGTGAGTGTGAGAAGCTTGCACCGCTGCTGCTTGTGATGTCCTTCTTGTGAGTGGGAGAAGCTTGCACCTCAGCTGCCTGTGGTCTCCTTGTGAGTGTGAGAAGCTTGCACCGCTGCTGTTTGTGATGTCCTTCTTGTGAGTGTGAGAAGCTTGCACCGCTGCTGTTTGTGATGTCCTTCTTGTGAGTGGGAGAAGCTTGCAACTCAGCTGCCTGTGGTCTCCTTGTGAGTGTAAGAAGCTTGCACAGCTGCTGCCTGTGATGTCCTACTCACTACTCTACTCACTACTCACTACTCTGCACTCACTACTCACTACTCTACTCACTACTCTACTCACTACTCTGCACTCCCTACTCACTACTCTGCTCACTACTCACTACTCTACTCACTACTCTCCACTCACTACTCTGCACTCACTACTCACTACGCTACTCACTACTCACTTCTCTACTCACTACTCTGCACTCACTACTTTACTCTCTACTCACTACTCACTACTCTACTCACTACTCACTACTCTACTCACTACTTACTACTCTACTCACTACTCACTACTCTACTCACTACTCACTTCTCTACTCACTACTCACTTCTCTACTCACTACTCTGCACTTACTACTTTACTCACTACTCTACTCACCTCACTACTCTACTCACTACTCTACTCACTACTGACTACTATACTCACTACTCTGCACTCACTACTCACCTCACTACTCTACTCACTACTCACTACTCACTACTTTACTCACTACTCACTACTCTACTCACTACTCACTTCTCTACTCACTACTCACTTCTCTGCACTCACTACTTTACTCACTACTCTACTCTACTCACCTCACTACTCACCTCACTACTCTACTCACTACTCTACTCACTACTCTGCACTCACTACTCACTACTCTACTCACTACTCTACTCACTACTCTACTCACTACTCTGCACTCACTACTCACTACTCTGCACTCACTACTCTACTCACTACTCACTTCTCTACTCACTACTCACTTCTCTGCACTCACTACTTTACTCACTACTCTACTCTACTCACCTCACTACTCTACTCACTACTCTACTCACTACTCACTACTCTACTCACTACTCTGCACTCACTACTCACTACTCTACTCACTACTCTACTCACTACTCTACTCACTACTCACTACTCTACTCACTACTCACTACTCTACTCACTACTCACTACTCTACTCACTACTCACTTCTCTACTCACTACTCTGCACTCACTACTTTACTCACTACTCTACTCTACTCACTACTCTACTCACTACTGACTACTATACTCACTACTCTGCACTCACTACTCACCTCACTACTCTACTCACTACTCACTACTCTACTCACTACTCACTACTCTACTCACTACTCACTTCTCTACTCACTTCTCTGCACTCACTACTCTACTCACTACTCTCCACTCACTAACCTGCACTCACTACTCACTACTCTACTCACTACTCACTTCTCTACTCACTACTCTGCACTCACTACTTTACTCTCTACTCACTACTCACTACTCTACTCACTACTCACTACTCTACTCACTACTCACTACTCTACTCACTACTCACTTCTCTACTCACTACTCACTTCTCTACTCACTACTCTGCACTCACTACTTTACTCACTACTCTACTCACCTCACTACTCTACTCACTACTCTACTCACTACTGACTACTATACTCACTACTCTGCACTCACTACTCACCTCCCTACTCTACTCACTACTCACTACTCTACTCACTACTCACTACTCTACTCACTACTCACTTCTCTACTCACTACTCACTTCTCTGCACTCACTACTTTACTCACTACTCTACTCTACTCACCTCACTACTCACCTCACTACTCTACTCACTACTCTACTCACTACTCTGCACTCACTACTCACTACTCTACTCACTACTCTACTCACTACTCTACTCACTACTCTACTCACTACTCTACTCACTACTCTACTCACTACTCTGCACTCACTACTCACTACTCTGCACTCACTACTCTACTCACTACTCACTTCTCTACTCACTACTCACTTCTCTGCACTCACTACTTTACTCACTACTCTACTCTACTCACCTCACTACTCTACTCACTACTCTACTCACTACTCACTACTCTACGCACTACTCTGCACTCACTACTCACTACTCTACTCACTACTCTACTCACTACTCTACTCACTACTCACTACTCTACTCACTACTCTACTCACTACTCACTACTCTACTCACTACTCACTTCTCTACTCACTACTCTGCACTCACTACTTTACTCACTACTCTACTCTACTCACTACTCACTACTGACTACTATACTCACTACTCTGCACTCACTACTCACCTCACTACTCACCTCACTACTCTACTCACTACTCTTCTCACTACTCTGCACTCACTACTCTGCACTCTCTACTCACTACTCTACTCACTACTCTACTCACTACTCTACTCACTACTCTACTCACTACTCTACTCACTATTCTACTCACTACTCTGCACTCACTACTCTGCACTCACTACTCACTACTCTACTCACTACTCTACTCACTACTCTGCACTCACTACTCACTACTCTACTCACTACTCTACTCACTACTCTACTCACTACTCTGCACTCACTACTCACTACTCTGCACTCACTACTCACTACTCTGCACTCACTACTCTGCACTCACTACTCACTACTCTACTCACTACTCACTACTCTGCACTCACTGCTCACTACTCTGCACTCACTGCTCACTACTCTGCACTCTCTACTCTGCACTCCCTACTCTGCACTCCCTACTCTGCACTCACTACTCTGCACTCACTACTCTGCACTCACTACTCCGCACTCACTACTCTGCACTCACTACTCTGCCCTCACTACTCTGCCCTCACTACTCTGCCCTCACTACTCTGCCCTCACTACTCTGCCCTCACTACTCTGCACTCTGCCCTCCCTACTCTGCACTCTGCCCTCACTACTCTGCCCTCACTACTCTGCCCTCACTACTCTGCACTCTGCCCTCCCTACTCTGCACTCTGCCCTCACTACTCTGCACTCACTACTCTGCCCTCACTACTCTGCACTCTGCACTCCCTACTCTGCACTCCCTACTCTGCACTCCCTACTCTGCACTCTCTACTCACTTCTCCTCTCCCTACTCTGCACTCCCTACTCTGCCCTCCCTACTCTGCCCTCACTACTCTGCCCTCACTACTCTGCCCTCACTACTCTGCCCTCACTACTCTGCCCTCACTACTCTGCACTCACTACTCTACTCACTACTCTACTCACTACTCTACTCACTACTCTACCCACTACTCTACCCACTACTCTACCCACTACTCTACCCACTACTCTACCCACTACTCTACTCACTACTCACTACTCTACTCACTACTTTCTACTCACTACTCACTACTCTACTCACTACTTTCTACTCACTACTCACTACTCTACTCACTACTCACTACTCTGCACTCACTACTCACTACTCTGCTCACTACTCACTACTCTACTCTACTCACCTCACTACTCTACTCACTACTCTACTCACTACTCACTACTCTACTCACTACTCTGCACTCACTACTCACTACTCTACTCACTACTCTACTCACTACTCTACTCACTACTCTACTCACTACTCTGCACTCACTACTCACTACTCTGCACTCACTACTCTACTCACTACTCTACTCACTACTCTACTCACTACTCTACTCACTACTCTACTCACTACTCTACTCACTATTCTACTCACTACTCTGCACTCACTACTCTGCACTCACTACTCACTACTCTACTCACTACTCTACTCACTACTCTGCACTCACTACTCACTACTCTACTCACTACTCTACTCACTACTCTACTCACTACTCTGCACTCACTACTCACTACTCTGCACTCACTACTCACTACTCTGCACTCACTACTCTGCACTCACTACTCACTACTCTACTCACTACTCACTACTCTGCATTTACTGCTCACTACTCTGCACTCACTGCTCACTACTCTGCACTCACTGCTCACTACTCTGCACTCTCTACTCTGCACTCCCTACTCTGCACTCCCTACTCTGCACTCACTAATCTGCACTCACTACTCTGCACTCACTACTCCGCACTCACTACTCTGCACTCACTACTCTGCCCTCACTACTCTGCCCTCACTACTCTGCCCTCACTACTCTGCCCTCACTACTCTGCACTCTGCCCTCCCTACTCTGCACTCTGCCCTCACTACTCTGCCCTCACTACTCTGCCCTCACTACTCTGCACTCTGCCCTCCCTACTCTGCACTCTGCCCTCACTACTCTGCACTCACTACTCTGCCCTCACTACTCTGCACTCTGCACTCCCTACTCTGCACTCCCTACTCTGCACTCCCTACTCTGCACTCTCTACTCACTTCTCCTCTCCCTACTCTGCACTCCCTACTCTGCCCTCCCTACTCTGCCCTCACTACTCTGCCCTCACTACTCTGCCCTCACTACTCTGCCCTCACTACTCTGCCCTCACTACTCTGCACTCACTACTCTACTCACTACTCTACTCACTACTCTACCCACTACTCTACCCACTACTCTACCCACTACTCTACCCACTACTCTACCCACTACTCTACTCACTACTTTCTACTCACTACTCACTACTCTACTCACTACTTTCTACTCACTACTCACTACTCTACTCACTACTCACTACTCTGCACTCACTACTCACTACTCTGCTCACTACTCACTACTCTACTCTACTCACCTCACTACTCTACTCACTACTCTACTCACTACTCACTACTCTACTCACTACTCTGCACTCACTACTCACTACTCTACTCACTACTCTACTCACTACTCTACTCACTACTCTACTCACTACTCTGCACTCACTACTCACTACTCTGCACTCACTACTCTACTCACTACTCTACTCACTACTCTACTCACTACTCTACTCACTACTCTACTCACTACTCTACTCACTACTCACTACTCTACTCACTACTCACTACTCTGCACTCCATACTCACTACTCTACTCACTACTCTACTCACTACTCTACTCACTACTCACTACCCTACTCACTACTCACTACTCTGCACTCCATACTCACTACTCTACTCACTACTCTACTCACTACTCTACTCACTACTCTGCACTCACTACTCACTACTCTACTCACTACTCTACTCACTACTCTACTCACTACTCACTACTCTACTCACTACTCACTACTCTACTCACTACTCTGCACTCACAACTCACTACTCTACTCACTACTCTGCACTCACTACTCTACTCACTACTCACTACTCTACTCACTATTCTACTCACTACTCTGCACTCACTACTCTGCACTCACTACTCACTACTCTACTCACTACTCTACTCACTACTCTGCACTCACTACTCACTACTCTACTCACTACTCTACTCACTACTCTACTCACTACTCTGCACTCACTACTCACTACTCTGCACTCACTACTCTACTCACTACTCTACTCACTACTCTACTCACTACTCTACTCACTACTCTACTCACTACTCACTACTCTGCACTCACTGCTCACTACTCTGCACTCACTGCTCACTACTCTGCACTCTCTACTCACTACTCTACTCACTACTCTACTCACTACTCTACTCACTACTCACTACTCTACTCACTACTCTACTCACTACTCACTTCTCCTCTCCCTACTCTGCACTCCCTACTCTGCCCTCACTACTCTGCCCTCACTACTCTGCCCTCACTACTCTGCCCTCACTACTCTGCCCTCACTACTCTGCACTCTGCCCTCACTACTCTGCCCTCACTACTCTGCCCTCACTACTCTGCACTCTGCCCTCACTACTCTGCACTCACTACTCTGCGGGTGTGTGGTGGTGGTGTGCATGGGGTTGTGTGCGTGGGCATGCGGTTGTGTGTGCGGTTGTGTGTGTGCGTGCGTGTGTGTGCGGTTGTGTGTGTGCAGTTGTGTGTGTGCGGTTGTGTGTGTGTGCGGTTGTGTGTGTGTGCGGTTGTGTGTGTGTGTGTGCGGTTGTGTGTGTGTGTGTGCGGTTGTGTGGGTGTGTGCGGTTGTGTGCGGTTGTATGCGGTTGTGTGCGGTTGTGTGCGGGTGTGTGCGGGTGTGCGGTTGGGTGTGTATGGTTGGGTGTGTATGGTTGGGTGTGTATGGTTGGGTGTGTACAAGCCACATCGTTCACACTGAGCTCTGTATATAAAGGTCATGCAATTTGTACATGCGATTTTGAAAGTAATGTATTTCTGAGAGCAGCACCCATTTTTTTTTAGATACCTGCTTACAAGATAAACCATATCTTCTTTACAAAGTAAAGGAGGCCTTCCCTTTGTAGGGAAAAACAATATAATTCTGTTAAATGAGTGAACGAAATGCATTGGGGCAGAAAAATAAAAGGGAAATGAAGCAGGAGTGAAGTGTGCGTGAAAAGGAGAAGGCTGTTAGTGCAAGAAATCAGTGGCTAGGCTTGTATGAGAAGCAGGAGGTGTGGGAAAAGGTGTGAGGGGGAAGTGAATGCGTGGGATCTGCGAAGGCTTTGTGTGAAAGGGAACTGTTGACATTGGTCACAGGAGGATGTACCAGTGTCTGCTTGGGCAGTGAGTGAGTGATCTGGGAATGAGTTTGAAAAACTGGTATGAACATTAGGGTGAAGCAAGTCTCTAATGATAGGACACTGAATGATAGTACAATGAGTGATCTGGTACAACGGCAGTAGGAATCTGGTAACCGGACTGTGAGAGTAAATGTGAGGCTCCCAGTGAGAGGAAAGCGAGGTGGAGTGTTTTTTTTATGAAAGGGTGGAGAGAGTGAGTCATGGTGATGAGACAGGGAGCAAGTGAGGAATCTGGCAATAGCTGGGAAGATGCAAGGGATCTGGTAAGAGGACAACGAGAGCTACTGCAAGGGGTCTGTTATGAGGGCAGTAAATTAAAGTGATCTTCTATTTTGACATTAAAAGTTTGAGTTCGGGTGAGTGGGCACGAGTGCTTATCAAAGCACTTTGTTTGTTTTTTTACTTTCAGCTGTGCTGCATAGCAGCCAGGCTGCTGTACAACATGGCTAAACATATCTCTGACAAAACCAACCGATTTTGTATAGGAGAGTCCTATTTGCTTTGCCAATGCTTGTTTAGCCTACCTCAGTCAAAGAGCAGGCGCGGGTTTGCCGGCGCACACACAGAGCTCAAGGGAAAAAAAACACACCAGTGCACACGCTCCCAGCACAATCTGCCTTCAATTACCGGCACCTCGGACAGCTGGTAATTGAGGATTTATGTATTCTTCTGCGCGTGTCCGAACACTTTATGCAGGAAGTGGACATTGCAAAAATTCCAAAGGCCTATGGCGTGCTGCCTTACTTAAACACAGCCTTGCCTGGACCAATTACCATTCACATGGCAGAATACCACACGCAAAAACCGCGCGCTTTCTGGAATGCGGCAGCCCAAAGCCCTTTCTGAACTTTTTTTTTTTTTATAACATTAGAGCTCGGAAGCCCCGCCCCACTTCGTGAGACGTAGGCCCGAGCCCTAAAAACATCCCACAATACATTGAAACTCCACATAAATGTGTCACAAATACAATTATACAAAATACAACAATATGGTGACAATTAATCTGTCAAAAAACAGTTGATATTTATAGATTCAATTCTCATTTGCTTGTAAACAAATTAAACAACTCAAGGATCTCCTAAACTAAGAGGATAAATAATTTCGATACTCTGAGTGTCCGAGGATTTAACTGCCACTTATATCATAGCCAACGCGTTTCGAGTCCTGGTTTTTTGAATTGCCGGACTCTCATCAGGGCTGGATAAATCCTTTCTTAAAAACCGACTGTTTATGACAAAAACGCAAAAACACAAAAGTGAATTTTAGTGTGCTTCCCACTATCTCTGAAATGCTCTTTTTGTCATTAGCTAAGGGGCTGCCCACATACCTGTATGATGCCAAACTTGGTATGTAGGCTTCGTATTGCAATACGAAGCCTACATACCAAGTTTGGCATCATACAGGTATGTGGGCAGCCCCTTAGCTAATGACAAAAAGAGCATTTCAGAGATAGTGGGAAGCACACTAAAATTCACTTTTGTGTTTTTGTGTTTTTGTCATAAACAGTCGGTTTTTAAGAAAGGATTTATTTTCAGCCCTGATGAGAGTCCGGCAATTAAAAAAACCAGGACACGAAACGCGTCGGCTATGATATAAGTGGCAGTTAAATCCTCGGACACTCAGAGTATCAACATTATTTATCCTCTTACTTTAGGAGATCCTTGAGTTGTTTATTTTGTTTACAACCAAATGAGAATTGAATCTATAAATATCAACTGTTTTTTGACAGATTAATTGTCACCATATTGTTGTATTTTGTATAATTGTATTTGTGACACATTTATGTGGAGATTCAATGCATTGTGGGATGTTTTTGTAATAATGAGATTGTCTGTTTAGTAGATATGTGTTCTTTTTTGTGACTAAATTTGAATATGAAAAATAATTAAAACTAAATAGGCAAAAGTGATTGCCAAGATAAACGTATTAACTTTCGTTTATTGTTCCGTATCAGTAACACAATTTAATAATTGGAGGGCCAGGTAAATATTCAGTTTCCTCCATGTGTTATGGCATCCCTGCTGCACTATTGTACCTCCTCACTCCCTCAGCTGTAACATCTCATACACACTCTGTACCTACACACTGACATTTTTATCTGTACACCACAGAGGTCCCATGTTCCTTAACTCATCTTTGTCTGACCCAAACCATTCCTGTGCCTCCCCATATCCTTCCTGTACCTTAGTACATGCCTCATGTGCCTCACTGTACACTTCCTGTCCCTTATTGCACCTTTTTTGTACCCCATTCTTCTCATAACTTTTCACACCTCACCTCTCCTGCCACATCCACTTGACTCACACATCCTTCCTGTACCCCAGTCTAGCCAGACGTTTTTTCTCAGTTCTGTGCTCCTCCTTGTAGGTTTTCTTCAGTTCTGTGTTCCTCCATGTGCTTTTCCACACCCTTCTTGTACTATTGTGACCACATGTTGAAGCCCTAGTCTTAAGAAGTTCCTGTGTCACTGCTTCCGAAGAGAAGAGCAGGAGCTGACAAGTTACTTTAACCTGCCCCAGAACAACTACTTTATATAAGAGTCAGAGACCGTGGGTGGAGGTAAAGGGTAGCCGTTTATTACATCAAGTCATACATCATAAAATGGTCATAAATCATGACAGTAATTGATCATTTATATACGCCTTAGAGTACGCAAGAACATCATAATTCAATCATACAGTCATAAATAATTGATCCAAAGCCTTAAGTCAAACCACTGCCGTGAATCATCTTTCACAGCACCATCTGACACAGGTTCCTGTCCATGCACTGGAGATGAAGGTCCCTCAGAGATGGGAGCAGCAACTAGGCTTCCCTTGCTACCGTTGTGTGACATCCGAGGCTCTTTCCGGGCATTCCAGTGCTGCAAGTGCCGTTTCTGCTTTGCGGCCATCCCCTCTGGCTCTCTCTGTTGCCTCCTTGTGTCCCAGCCGCCAGGCATCCCAAGGACCATTGTTATTGCAACTCTTTTCTTTCTGACGGCATACTGGCCACCCTTATGTGTTATTGGTGCAGTTTAATTGTGCTGTCTCCGCCCCAAGTGTCCCTGCCATTTGGCATCCCAACGACCACTGTTTTGGCAGCTTTCTTTTCGCTGGTCCAACAACTGCCCTAAACGCATTGCTGACACAGTTTCTTCATGCTAGTTGTTGTGGATCCTGTCCCCCTTTTGTGAGCAGTGGCTGCAATGTCCGCTGTCCTATTAGGTGAGGGTGGGTGGGACAACATTTGCAGTCAGCAGCTGACCAGTAATCCCCAGCCTCAGCCTTTAGGATTCAGGAGGGTGGTCACGCCCTCCTCCAGGTAATGGCTCTTTTAAAAGGACCATGGCCAATCTTGAGCGTGGGTTCTAGTACCATCATGGCAACACTCCCCACCCCAAGCACATAGTTTGCATGCAAATAATTACACGCCACACAGATTTTGTATTGTGAAAATATGCTGCAGGTTTATTACATACAATGTTATGTAATATGGTGGGTTATCTTACGGGCGATCCAAGGGCAGGCAGCATTCTCGCCACCTGCCCGCCTGATGAGCCGAGCAGCATAGGGGTGAACCCCATCTGTGCTGCCCGTTCTGGTGATCCTCCTCCCGGATCACGTGACACGTGGTCACTTCTTACTCACGCCCCTTTCAGGGCGGAGTGTAGCAAGGCAAACCCCCGGTTGTTCCGGCCCACAACCGCCCGAAGGACTAACGGGGCGCCAACACGGTTTCCAGGAACCTCACATGAGGCTCCTGGGCTTTGGCTCTGGCACCTCTATGTGCCGTGCAGAGGTACCCTTCCATAACCATTTGCTGCGAGATCGCCCTGTAACTCCGCCTGCAACGAAAAAGATACAAGATTACAACATTCTCCCCATACTTCCTACCACCAGCCACGCCGGGTAAGCGGTAGGGTGGGAGACGGCGTGTCCAGTGAGGCAGTGAGCGCGGCATGTCCGGCGCGACAAAGAGGTCGTAAGTAGGGTGAGGGGGACCTATATACCCCTCACCCCACCTCTCGCACCGGACATGACGCGGACCCGCCTGTGCCTCAGAAGGGGACTCCCCCAGAGTCCCTGCCACCTCAAGGGGAAGGGGGTGTGGCTTGCCCGATGCCACTAGAGAGCCGCCCTCTTGAGTGGCCTCCTGCGGTGGCTCGGGCAGCCGCATATTACCATCATGGCAACACTCCCCACCCCCAAGCACATAGTTTGCATGCAAATAATTACACACCACACAGATTTTGTATTGGGAAAATATGCTGCAGGTTTATTACATACAACGTTATGTAATATGGTGGGTTATCTTACGGGCGATCCAAGGGCAGGCAGCATTCTCACCACCTGCCTGCCTGATGAGCTGAGCAGCAGTGGGGCGAACCCCATCTGTGCTGCCCCTTCTGGTGATCCTACTGCCGGATCCCGTGACACGTGGTCCCTTCTTACTCACGCCCCTTTCAGGGCGGAGCGTAGCAAGGCAAGCCTCCGGTTGTTCCGGCCCACAACCGCCCGAAGGACTAACGGGGCGCCGACACGGTTTCCAGGAACCTCACATGAGGCTCCTGGGCTTTGGCTCTGGCACCCCTATGTGCCGTGCAGAGGTACCCTTCTGTACCCATTTGCTTCCAGATCGCCCTGTAACTCCGCCACAGCTCTGGCGGTGGCCACCGTCGCTGACAGAGCCCCCCACCAAACAGCTCCTTTCTCACCTGCAAGTTCCCATTGACAGGCCCCCTGCCAATTCAAGTAAAGGGATCACTCTCTACTGTTGATAGATGAACACCTCTATATCCCAATAGCCCTTGACGTTAGCCAGGATCAGGTAGTGGTTCATGAACCCAAAGCCCTTCTGGCCTGTGAACTTGTGCCAAGAACTTATCCACTTGTGGGAAAGTTCCACTGCTTCACATGACTCTGCCCCATGACGGCTCTAGGCGGGGCGGAATCCTACACCACAGCTCAACAGCCCTATGAATTTGCTGAGCTCGTCTAGCTGCCGTCCAGCTAGCACTGTGTGTCCTGCACACCTGTGCCCACATCTAAGGGACGGTACAAAAGGGGGTGGTGATGGACGGAGCATCTGAACCAATCAAACACTCACACCCAGTCAAAAGATCTGGGTTTGATCCATCACCGTTCTTTAGCCCACTCTGCCACCCCAGTTCAGACATGGCTATATGCAAATCAGTCTGACCCTGTGCCTCATGGGAACAGTCCAGCCCGAACTGCCAAGCCATGCCTTCCCTGGACCGGAAAAAAGCTTCCGAGGACCGGTTTCTGGCATTACAGCCGTCTTCAGCCCGGCTTGCTTGAATCCAGTGGCAAAGTGAGCAAGGGACTCACGTCTGAGCATACCCTGCCACACTTATGGCGGCCAAAAGCGGTACAAAAGGGGGTGGTGATCGACGGAGCATCTGAACCAATCAAACACTCACACCCAGTCAAAAGATCTGGGTTTGATCTGTCCATCACCACCCCCTTTTGTACCACATCTAAGGGACTGCAGCCTACTTGTTAGCTGACCGCTCCCACACCCGCCTGCCTCCTCTAGGCTATTAGGGCGAGAAGGGGTATGCTTTGGCATGTGCACGGTCCTCTGCTTTCTTAATCATTACGCACCTGCGTGTCCATGACTATGAATATGTGACAATGAGCAAGGGGGGGGGGCTACCTGTCCTTGCCCAGCATCCCCTATTCCTGTGGGAATCCCCAGCTCAGCTCCCCTTGGTTGTGAGACCCCCTAGGCCTGCCGGCTCATAGGATTCTGATTCTAAACAGTGCCCACCGCCTGTACTTTGGTGTCTGACATTAAGGATTGACTCAGTCCTGCTCACCCCCACTCTACATATACACGGATGGGAGGGGGGGGGAAATCACACTGCCCACACTGAGCAGATACTGGGCTGGAAAACAAACTGCCCCGTTGAATTTCAATTATTGTTAAACCCTGGACATGCCAAATGTTCTATTGCCTAGGAGCATTAGTGCTTGACACCTTGCCTCCCCATGTCCTGGGACGGTGGCACACTATGTTGGTTGACAGCGTCCCTGCCCCGCGGGACTGATATAGCTAACCGAGTGGGGCATATTAGCTTAACTGCAGGAACCTGCCACCTACTCATTGTTCTGGGGTGCACCTACTATGCTTATTGACCAGACGCTTGTCAAACCCATTTGCATGTTAAACCCTGGCGAACTCCAGGTGTATATTAGGCTTGATCCAATATGTCTTGTGCCCACTATTGGTGGCACCTCACCTTTCCGTGCAGTGACAACTTGTGCAGCACACCCCGCTTGCTTAGCTGCCGTCTGATCACAGATGTACAGTGTCTATTGTCCATCTGTGACCCTGGATGCTTACACACCCCAAAGGTGTCAGAAATCCGGCTCCCCCGTATACTGTTAAGCTGCAGTACACCTTGGGCCATGCGTTCCACCCTTACAACCTCACTTAGAGGATTCTTTTAGATGAAAATGAAACTCCTATATGCTAGTTGGTAGAGACGCCTATTCTTCTTATTACTATCAGTGAGGTTGCTGCTGTGTTACCGTATTGCAAATACGTCACCATCCCCAAATATTTGTATGGAAAAACATTTAGAAATTGGAAGAGTAGGCCCGTGCACTGTCGGTACTTTTTCCAAGGGGGGCATGAAAGGGGCTGAACTGTCTCAAATGCAAGCTGATCCCAGCAGGAGCCCCCAAACAAGGTTCTCCCAAGGGTAACTGATAATCCTACCGCATGTTCTGCTGTGCGCGAGTGTGCACTCCTTACCTGGTTTGGAAATTATATGAATCGTGCCCTCTGTGACGCCACCGCACCCTTTTGCTGAATGACAACTTCCGCAGAGCACCCTGCTACTGACCCTGTTGCTTACTAGAGACCCTTGCTGCCCTCGCCTGTCCATCACAGACCCTGCCAACCTAATGCCCCGCAGCATGTTTGATGGAAGGGTCCCACGTACCAGTATGCGTTTCCATCATACCTTACTGAGGCTTCAGTTCATGTACAGTGTGTGTCACTGTCATGTAACCAGCCCCAGTTTGTAATGTGGTAATTATGGGCATTTGCATCATCCGCTGTATTACATTTATGTAGTGTGATGAACCTCGGTGTTAGTAAACACCCTACCAGTGAACTAAGAGACCTTCTAATTGCATATGTGTCCTACCAGGGCCTAGAGCGACATTGCAGTCTGCTAACTAAATACACAGGGGGGTTATGACAGGCCACACACATCGATTCGCATAAGAGGACTGCCCAGTGTGATAAGTATTAGGAAGCGATTTTAAAATGCACATGTGCCTGTGATCACAGCATTGGGTCAGGTGGGGAGCCTGGACGGACCACCAGTTTTAAGCCTGTGCAGGCTCCGCCCCAGACGGCCAAACCACATCTTGCCCCTGCCCCCTACTGAAAATAATTGTAAATAACGAAAAAACGAAAAAAAAATCATCAAGATGGCCGCCTGGTAGGAGCTCCAGCTCCGGAGCTCCTAGTGCTTGGGATCCCTCTCCTGGATTTATCCCCTGATAGCACACGGCATCTTTGGAACGTATACAAGTAACTGGAGTGTTAAAGTAACTGGATTCTAAGAGTAACCGGATTGTCGCTGTAACTGGACTGCTTGGATTACTAGGTCCCCCGCAACGGAACAGCGGAGGAGCACTGGACGACAGGAGCTGACCACCGGAGTTCTCGCCCGAGGGACCCGCTAGAATTTCGCCATCGCCTGTACCGGACTTCACGGCGGGGAATGCCAGGATCCCTGCGGCAGATGTCGGTGAGGCGCCGGACGGACGACTGACCCCCGCGACCCACAACGGAACACTGGAGGAGCACAGGACGACTGGACCGGACCAGAGGGGGTGTTCGCCTGAGGTGACCCGCCAGTGTTTCGCCGTCGCCTGCATCGGACTTTGTGAATGCCTGGATCCCTGCTGGTCACTCGACCGATTCTGTATTGGTGACGCACCGGGAAGACGGCGAAGGACGCGGGATGTGGGGCCAAGACTAAACGGCACTGAAGCGGTTCGTGGTGGACCCCCCCTTTCCAGCGCTGCCCGCTCTCTCTACAGCACTGGAGAGCACTTCGGAGGACGCTGGGTTTTGGGGCCAGGACTGAAACGGCTCTGAAGCGGGTCGTGGCGGACCCCCCCCCCTCCCCCCCTGCATGGAGAACGGCGTCTGTTGCTGAAATACGGCGTCTGTTGCTGAAATAGCCTGGAGGCTTGGCGGACCCTCCCCCCCCCTCAACCCCTGCATGGAAAGCGGCGTCGGAGATCTTTACCTGCAATAGCCTGGAGGCACCCCCACTGGCATAGCGGTGAAGTCCGGAATCCTGCTGCAGGTCCGCGGTGAGCCTCACTTATCTGAGAGGCTCACTCAGCTGAACCTGTCCCTCTCTACATCGGACCCTCGGAAGCTGGAGGTGAGAGGGAGGGTGGAGACGCTGCCCAGGGAACCACCAGAGTGGAGTCCCTAGTCTAACAGCGAGACCAGAGGGAAACACACAGCGCCGTCAGGTGTGACGGAAGGGGCTGCAGCACTAAGGCTCAGAGCGCCCTGCAGGCAAGAGCGGGGATTCCTCCTCTGGGGATGTGACACCCTGCGGTCCCCCCCCACCGGCTGCCGCCGGGACCTTGGGAGCAGCTCTCCGGTTCCTACAGTCACAATTACCCCCCGCCCCACATCAGAGGATTCCTACAGTCTTGAGGGCAGTGGAGGGCTCGGGGACGCTGTTTAATTCACCAGGAAACCTGCAACCCCCCCCCTAACTCACAGGCTTCACGACAAAAAAAAAAAAAAAGGTCTTTCTTTTGACCATCGCTTGTACTTTTGCAAAACCCTTTGTTCAAAATGGCGGGGTGCTAAAAAGAAAGGCAATAAATCACCTCCTGTGCCTTCAGATGCCCACGAGGCCCCTTCAAGATAAGACTCCCTCACAGCAACTCTGGAACTGGGCTAGCTTGAAAACGAAACTGCCCTCCCTGCTCACAAAGCCACAAAAATAAAAAGAGGACTACTGTCTCTTCTCCTCATATGGGGCGGCCATCTTTGCCCAGTCTCTCTCTCGGGTGGCTAGCTTGGGTTTACACCCTGGTGTTTACTCCACTTCCTAGGGTCTACCTCATCACTACCTCAACACTATATTTTTACTTGTATTATGTTCACTAGTGACAGAATGTCTGTTCTCTTCTGCAGTATTATACCTCTACCTGTCTTGTTGACATTTTTGCAGTATTATACCTTTACCGGCATGTTAGACATTTTTGTAACTGGCGCTCTGTTCACTTTCACGGGTAACACACAGTCTGCTACCTCTTTATCTGGGTTCACACTATGTGTATCCACTACCTCTTGTGTTAGAGACAATGTTTTTGCCTCTGTTAATGTTTAGACAATGTTTTATCTATATCATATTATTACTTGTATCTTGTACACCTTATAACCTGCACCCAGTTCACTTTCTCTTTGTGACGCACCGATTGCTACCTCATGTACTCTGATTGCTCACTAATGTAAATGCTACCTCGTATATCACTATTATATTTTTACTTGTATTTTATACACTTGTGTAACCTGCACCCAGTTCACTTTCTCTTGTGACGTACCGATTGCTACCTCATATATTTTGATTGCTTATAATGTCACTAATTTCATTGTTGATTCTGACTGCTACCTCATATACTCAGTCTGCTCACCATTGTCACTATCGTTACATGTAATTTGTTGTTTGCACTTGTTTTTTGCTCCCGTTATCATTATTGTACACCCTCCTACGCCTACCTCTACCCAACATGGATCTCATCGGCAAACACACATATAAAATCATCTACCCACCATAACCCAACAAAAAAGCCGCTAAGCGCTTTAAACATAACTTCCTTAGGACCCACCCTGAAACCCCCTTTGTCGACACCTATTTCTCACCGGTGAATGGATCCATGAATATTGATATCATCTTCCACACCACACGAAGAGTCCAATGGAGAAAAGTGTTCTGCACCTTACTCACCGTCTCCTCTACCAGGAAATCCGCTCATGGCTCAACACTCTCCATCACACCATCCCAACTCTTCCCAGGCAGAACCACCATCACTATCTACAATAACGGGATTGTCCTAATTCAATCCACAGACAGGAACCTGGAACTACTAGACAACATGTTCCCCACCTTCAAACAGCACCTCTCCAACCCACGGACCCCCACTCACAGCACCCCCAGTCCTCACATCCCTAACCGCACAGCCTCCAATCACAACCCAGCTAACATAGCTCAGCCCCAAAACGACACGCACCTCTCCGCTACCCCCAGCACCTTATTCACCCACCCACCTTCTGTAGCTACCCCACACTCCTTAATCACAGACATAGATCTCTCCCCCTCTACCCCCTGCACCTTAATCACCCACCGACCTATTGTAGCTGCCCCACACCTCTCAATCACAGACATAGACCTCTCCCCCATATACACCAACCGCACCCCATCACAGCTGAGAAACATCTCACAGCTCTCCCCTCCCCAATCCGCGGTAATCAGTCACCCTCCTGATCATACTTCCCATTTCATACCACCCGCTCATATCCCCCAAATTCCTCCATGCACTAGCGAAGATCACCCCCCTTTGCTCACTCCCGTTATCCCCACCCTCCTCACCCCCCACCACACAACCTCTGCAAACGTCGCAGATGCTGCTGTAATCGATCACCCTTCCGATCTCACTTCCCCACACCCCTCATGCATTGGTGATTATCATCCCCCATCACACATCCCCAATACCCCCACCCTCCTTACTCCCCACCCCACTCCTCACACAACTCGCGCAGAACCCACCTCCTCCACCTTGAGCATACCTCCCGCGCCCCGCGACATGACCAACCCTCACCCCCTCTCGCCCCCCACTCTCACTCCCCACTACCCCACCCCATCGGCCAGACTCACGGTACACACCACCTCCCTCAACCTAACCCCTTATCCTTTATCCCCTCCCATTCTTAGCCCTCACCCCCCTATTGTCACTCCTTCCTTCTCCAGTCTACATTCATCCCCCAACTCACCCACACCGCCTTCCACAAGCGCCATCACTCACGCTATCAACCGCCCCCTGTCCTCATCCCCGCCCCCTGTTCACAAACTCTCTCTTCCTCCGAACGCTACCCCACCTACTCGGACCGCAGAGCCCTGCTCCATCGCGCGCACATCCCGTCACATTCGATCCAGCTCCCACCACATTACCCGTCTCAAACACTCACCCCCTGCTCTCACTTCCAATTCCATCCCCAATCCAACACTGGACATGATCATCTCCACCCTCCTACAAGTCAAGGAAGAGCTCCACACCATCAAAGAACTTCTTCTCACACACCCCAGGCACCCACTACCCTACACTTCCCCGCCCAACAAGGACTCCATGCGCCCCTCAAACCGTTCCACCCTGCTCTCCCCGCGCTGGCCCTCTATCCCTGATCGCAAGGCCACTGGCAGTCCCCGTCGCACCCTAAACACCCTCTCGGGCCGAGACTTACACAATCTACTCTGCTCTTATGGCCCAGGTCCCACAAAACGCTCACCCACAACACACCTCCCCATACCCACGATTCTCACAAATCCCCTCAGGCCACCCACACTGAGCGACAGAAGTTCTGTCCCCTGTAATCTCAAAAATATCCCCCTCTCCTTAGAACATTCTCCCACCCTCCTCACCCCTAGACTAAAGTGTTTCCTGCTCAACTGCAGATCGGCCCGGAGACACTCCTCTGGCATCGCGGAGCTCATCTTATCAAGGGGCATTGATCCAGCCATTCTGACTGAAACGTGGTTAACTGAAACATCCACACCTATAATGGACATACTAGTCCCCCCCAACTATCTCATTATTAGACTCGACAGGAACGGCAAGACGGGCGGGGGAATCGCTTGCATCTACAGGAGCAACCTAGCTGTCACGGAAGGCCCCTCCCCCTCCCTCTCCTCCTGCGAACTCATCTGCCTTGATATTACTAGTGAGGGCAAACCTGTGTGCTCCCTTCATGTTATTTACCACCCACCCGGTGACAACTTCATCTTCTCCCAACAACTAATGGACACGATATCCACCAACGCCGGTCGACAGCTCAATCAAATTTACCTGGGAGACTTCAACCTCCACTGGAATGACCAGAAAGACACTGTGGTGAAGAGCCTTAAGACTTTCCTCGACGCGCTTGACCTCACCCAAATCTGCAACGGTCCGACACATGAAAAAGGCTCTATCATTGACCTTATCATCGCCAAAGAAGACTCTACCCAACTAGTCGCAATCGAACCATGCGACTGGTCAGACCACCACATCATCACCTTCTTCATCAACGAAAAGGTCAAACTTAACCCGGCGCAACCTGCCAAAACCAAGATTTGGAAGAGGGACCTGAAGAACCTTAACCCAAAGTCCTTGCCTGCCCACACAGGCAGTCTCCTTCTTCCCCCGACGGACGTCTCTGATGTGCATTCATTGACCATCCTCTACCTAGACTCCATGTCTACAATAATCAACGAAGCCGCACCCTTGCAATTGAAGAGAGTCTCCACCAAGAACTCGAACCCATGGTACGATGGCAGACTCAATGAAGACAGACGCGTGATGCGCTTAGCTGAACGCGCGTGGAGATCTGACCCCTCAGCACTGAACCTTAGAACGCTTAAGAATAAGAGAAACGCTTACTTCAGAAAAATCAAACGCTCGAAATCAATATTCTTTAGCCAACAGCTGGATCAAGCTAAAAACCGACCAAAAAAACTGTTCGAGTTAGTCAAAACCCAAACCAAAACGCAACCTCCACAACCCAACAACTTAACAAAGGCTATCCCAAGTTGCGAAGACTTCTCTGCTTTCTTCAAGCAAAAGAACAACACTATAAGAAGCGATCTCATCAAGGATGTAAGTCGATTCGCCGGCTCCATATGCATAACTTACATTCATGCTAAAAACAACGCTTCATGGACGTCCTTCGACACCTATTCCGAAGAATCAATTCACAAGCTGCTGGTCACCTTGAAACCCGCCAATCATCACACAGACCCCCTACCTGCCAATGCTGTTAAAGTCCTCACCCCCCTGTTCCTCCCACTCTGGACTAAAATCATCAACTGTTCCCTGCAACAAGGGCTCATCCCAGATTCCCTCAAGATTGGGCAAGTCACGCCTATACTCAAGAAACCCACAGCTGACCCGGCCGACCTAAACAACTATCGTCCTATCACCAATATCACCACTCTAGCAAAACTGTTAGAAAAATGCGTACAACTCCAACTGACAAAACACATTGAGCAGTTTGACCTCCTCAACTCTCACCAATCCGGATTCAGAGCAAAGCATAGCACGGAAACGGCCATGACACACATAATAGATGATGCCCTCCAAATCCTTGATCACAATGAGTCTTGCCTCCTCATCCTTCTTGACCTCTCTTCAGCATTTGATACGGTCAAACACGAGAATCTACTGGAGCTCCTAAATACCAGAATGGGCATATCCGGGACGGTTCTCAAATGGTTCACGTCCTTTCTGCACAACCGTTCTCAGAGGTTCAAGATCAACAACGCACTGTCCTCGCCTGTGCCAGTAACACTGGGCGTCCCGCAAGGTTCCTCCCTATCCCCCACATTGTTCAACCTCGTCATGGAACCACTCACCACCTTGCTTCAATCTTCTAAGGTACATTTCCATATGTACGCCGATGACACTCAGCTCTACCTCAAGCTTCAATCCCCTGAAGACATCAAACTGTTGAATGCCACACTAAGAAACACCCAAGCTTGGCTGGCCGACAATCACCTCAAACTAAATGCTCTGAAAACTGAGTTCCTTCTGATCTCTCCTCCTGCGAAAAAGGCCATCACCCAAACCTGGCTCAATCATCTAACCGCACTCAATGTCCAACCCACCATCGTGGACTCAGCGAAATCCCTTGGCATCACACTGGACTGCAATCTCGACATGCATCAGCATATTACCATAGCAACTAAAGGAGCCAACTTCCAAATCAACACGCTGAGAAAACTCAAACCCTTCCTACCACCCAAGGACGTCCAAACTGTGGTACAAGCCTTAGTCATTCCTCGCATAGACTACGGAATTGTGGCTCTCAGCGGGCTCCCCCTGACAACAACGGCTCCCCTAAGAGCCTCCCTGAACGCGGCCGCGAGACTCATCACTGGCTCAAGAAAACACTCGCATATATCCCCTGACTTAAAAACCCTGAACTGGCTGCCTATTGAAGCCAGAATTCAGTTGAAAATTGCCTGTATGACACACTCGGCCGTACACCACAAGGCACCCAACTACCTCTCTCATAAGCTGACCATATCAGGAGGCTCAAGATCCAACAGAAGCACAAACACTCTCCTCCTGAAACCACGGAGATTCCGGAAGGAAAAAACATACAAACGCTCCTTCTCTGGAATGGCACCTAGGATCTGGAATGCACTCCCACCAGAAACCAGGCTTATCCCGTCCACTATACTCTTCAAGAAAGAGGTGAAGGCCATCCTTATGGCTAAATACACCTGAACACTATTGATACTGGAACAATGACAGTATTTGGCCCCCACATTATCGGCTGTATGAATACTTATCTATGTCAGTCCATTTTTTTGTCTGCTTCTGGATCTAATTCATTGCACGGATGCTATACTATTGATTTCCAACTTGTTTATTGGGTTGTACACTAGGATTTGAGTGCCTCAAGAACCTGCAACGCACCCACTACTGACTACTTCTTTGCTCTCAACATTGTGTTTACTCACCCTCTGGGGTGCTATAATCTTATCCGTTTAGACATTGTACTGCTTCCATATTATTGTTTCTTGATTGTTATTACTCTGTATACTCTTGTATGATTGATACCCTATTTTTGCATCTCACTGTCTACGGAATCTCATATTGATTTAAGAGTCTTGTTTATCCTACCTACTGTTTCTGTAAAGCGCTCTGATATCTGCAAAGATCTTGTTCGCGCTATATAAAACTTTAAAAATAAATAAATAAATAAACGAGACACAAGGTCATTGCCCATGATGGCGTTGTTTGTATGGTGGGGGGGTGGCTCAGAAAGCCTTACTTGCAGCACTTACCCACAGGTACTGTCAGTGTACTGTCAGTGGCACTTGACGAGTGCCCTGGCACTTCTAACAAATAAAATGAATACCTTGCATTACTGGGTTTATTTATTTGCTTATTTTTGTGAACTTGGATGCCCCAGTCCTGCTGGTCCCATTACCAGGGAACGTGCCTTCCTTTGCAGGCCGAGACACCTCGTGTGTGTTTGCACCCCGTGACCACCCCTGAGTAATTCACCCAGTGTCCCCTATTGTGTACTTGCACCATTAAAACCTGCCCCCGTCACACCCCTCGAGTACCTGCACCAGGGCCCCCTTTGCTTGATGGAGCTAATCTGTGCATAGGTGGTGTGCCTCCTGACTGTTCTTTTGCTGTTACTGTCATTGCATGCGGATATATGCACCAACCAGAAAATATACCGGACATGTCAGGGTTGTTGGTTTAGTCAAAGTTGCTAGCTGCATAAGATAAATAAGCAGCACTGGGGTTGTAACTAATAATGCCAACTTTCCACATGAGCACGCTGACGCAGACAATGTTGCTCATGATGCAGCAAGAACCTCCTACCTGCTGTGAACATTCTGTTTTTACCTGTTTACATTGTAAGCTGCACTGCTGCATTTGCCTTTGGTTACTGGGGGGGGGAACAGCCCCGGTTTACCAGTTCAGATTATTGGCTGCTATTGCTGCGGAACATTCGTATAACCGCTTCTTACCCCCGCGTGATTTGTAAACTACCGCGTCAGCCACTCAACTGTGTGCACCTAATGCCCATTGTTCATCCCTTTCTTCGGAAACACCTGCGTCCTAGCCTCAATAGCAATTGCTTTGTCCTGCCAATAGTGAGAGAAGTTTTAATGTGCCCTGGGCCGAGACCTGTGGTGATGACCCATTGAACACTGCTGAGATACCGCTAAACTCCCTGTGGCCATTTTTTCATGGTGGAGGGCAGCGGGGGAAGCATGTTTATATTGCGTGACCTCGCCGGAAAGTATTGGAGCGCATGCATGAGCACTATATCCCCATTAGACACTCTTCGGGCAGGGGAGAACAAGAGATTTGCCCAGAATTAGAGGAAAGGAACATGTTGGAGCGCATACATGAGCACCGTATTTGCCTTAGCCATTCCTCAGGCACGGGAAGAATAAGTGGTTTGCCCAGAATTATAAGAAGTGCTTTCACCAACACGGCCCTGGAAGCAAACAAAATGTTAGCCATGCCCCTGCATACATTTTCTGCCCTCAAATCTTAATCAAGCTGACCTGAATGAAAAACTGTACATTGACCTGCAAATGTCAGTAGAGACCTATGAAAATGCATTAGATTAACAAAGCTTTATAAAATTACATAATCTCGTGGAGCTAATAGTTTTGGTCGCCACATGGTGTTATCACGCACATTTGCCAATTAGTAAACATAGATTCTCTGGTGCATGATTGGAAACGATGCTGCTAGGGTGCTAGTCTCTGGATAAAAGGAAAATAACCACTTTACAGCGATAGCCCGTAATAAACTGGTACATTCCTGTCTCAAATACTTGTCGCATCATCACCCGACTTCAACATGCCACTTAACTTTCCCCTCCTTCTGACCACGACAACTGCACCACAGGGGGTGCCGATACAAATCGGCCTCACGGGCCGGCCCTAGTCTCTGTTTAGCGGGGAGGAGCCATCCACCCTCCCCTGGGGGGCCCTAGGTCATTCTCTCACTCAGGGGAACACTGCTAATATGATGGCGGGATGGGGAGGTAACCGGACGCGGTCCGTCCCCAGGGGCAGCCTAGCGCAGGCCGAAACAGACTGCGAACCCAAGTTCTTCAAACACATTTCTAACCGCAGTTAAAACCTGTTGCCATATCATACCGAATGAGGATACTGACACACTGGAATCGAACATCTAACCTTGGGGGTGAGAAACAGCCGCTCTACCCCTAGGCCAACAAAACTCCTTCTGTTTTCACCCGACTCTCGCCCTGCTGCCATCATTACACATTTCCTGTCGGGGTGGGCCCTGCATTGCATCCTTAATGCCATTCACGCTGGCCCGGCAACCTCCCCGAGATACCCCCGTTGTGCTAGACCGATGCCGAAGGGGCCGGCCAACCACGTGTGCCCCGTAAGAAGGGGACCGAATGGATATGCTGGCTTAGATCCACTCCACCGAGAAAGTGGTGGTCTCAGTCATGGACAAGCTCAGGGAGGGGTTGGATGTCAACCGACCCCAGGCTCTGGTCCTCCTTGATTTGTCCGCCGCCTTTGACACGGTTGATCATTCCATTCTTCTTACCCCGTGTCGAGGCGGCGGGCGTCAGGGGGCCCGTCCTGGCTTGGCTCACTTCCTTTTTGAGCGACCGCACTCAGGCCGTCCACCTAGCAGATTTTTCTGCTCCCCGTGCAAGGTGCAGTGCGGTGTCCCTCAGGGTTCCTCCCTTTCCCCCCTTTTGTTTAATTTGTACATCTTTCCCCTTATTTTTGCTTTACAGCAGCTGGAGGTTACGGTTTTCAACTATGCCGATGACCTCCAGCTTATTTTCAACCTCTCACACTTCCCTGAGTCCATTCACAGTTTTCAATCAGTTATGACTTTCATCAGGGACTGGATGAACCTTAACCATCTTAAACTTAATCCAGACAAAACCGAGTTAATTCTCACCGGTGGTACATCCAGTCCCTGGACCCCCGTGTTTTGGCCCCCTTCCCTCGGTTCCCCCCCTACACCCTCTCACTCAGTCAAAACACTTGGGATCACGCTGAACCAACATCTCACTCTGCACTCCCAGATCAGCACAGTGGTTTCATCCTGTTTTTTCACCCTTCGCACCATTAGAAAGATCTCCAGATTTTTCTCTTTTCCTGCCTTAAAACTCATCTTGATGGCGATGGTTCTATCGCGCCTAGATTACGGTAACATCTTGTACAATGGCGTTCACGCCTATGCCCTTAGGCGTCTCCAACTGGTCCAGAACCAAGCTACCCGCCTCACCCATGGTCTTTCCAAGTCGCACCATATCACTCCTCTACTAAAGGCCTTGCACTGGCTCCCCATTAGAGAGCGGGCTCTTTTCAAGCTGGGATGTACAACATTTCAGGCCCGTGCCGGAACTGCCCCAGCTTTCATAAACTCGGAAATCAATAACTACAGTCCCGCTAGAGAACTACGCTCTTCCACCCAGTCTCTCCTTTCTGTACCGCGGTTCAGGAAGAGTAAGGTGGGGGGCATGAAATTCGCTGTTCTTGACCCCACTTTCTGGAACTCCCTTCCTCCCACTATCAGATCTATACCCTCGTATTCTGAGTTCCCTAGGGCGCTCAAAACGTTTCTCTTTTTGCAAGCTTTCTCGCCCTAGCCCCCGCTCCTCTGTCTCCTAGGTTTTGCATCCCTCAGCGCCAAGAAACCGCCTGGTATACGTGCGCTTAACAAATGTCTTTAAATTCAAATTTAGATGATGACCCCCTGACTGAGTCAGGAGCAGGCAAGGTGGCCCCCGAGGCCAGCGGTCAGATGCGGCGCCTTCGAACAGAGAAGCCGTGAGGGTGAGGGCAGTGGACTGCACTGGCAACCGGCTGGTTATTCAGCGTGGACACATGCCAGCGGCCGTGCCTACGTCCACCCCCATTGGCCCGCACAATCCTTAAAATTTCTTGGCCCGATTGAGCTCTCCAACCACGGCCGAGCACCTCCGACCCGTACTTGGTGGCGTCACCCTAGGCAAGCTTGATCCCCCCTGCGCCCGGAGGTGTGAGAGCCACTAGCAGCTGCTGCCCGCGGGCCCATGCCCCCTCCAGCGGCACCTCGTACTCTAACTCCCTGATAGTAACGTGGCCCCGGGGGCCATGCAATGCTCACTGTGGTGGTGGGGGGGGTGGGCGATAGGGGAGCGGTGCACAGCGTGACCCTGATAACGGCATCTGCCACGTCGTATGTGTCCCGTACGCTAGGGGGAAGTGACCACGGTATACCATGCACCACCTGATCCTCAGCAGGCTGCCTGCAAACCGGTCAGGCCTTGTCCGAACCCCAACCTCACACCATCACTGCATCTTGGGGGGAGGGGGGTTGCTTTGCTGAGGGGGGTGGACGACCCGTGGGTCGTCCCCTATGAAGGCATAGGGGAATAATTCAGCCATCTATGCTCGTGCCGCCTGGGCAAGCCTCCCCTCGACCATGGACAAGACCACCTAACGCAGCAACCACCAGTACTGTGACGCCTGGTAGGGAAGCGACATACCATCTCTGTGCTCCTCGGTGCACAGCCCCCACCTGGGACACAAGCTCCCATTCTCGCACCCTTTTCTCCACCGCAGGAAGTGTGGCTTGAAACTACGACCCAGAGCACGAGTTGATGCCTACACACAGCTACTCGACGCAACAACGCAGTGCAAGAGCCCAGCGAACGTGGGCATGAACCGCAGGAATTGTACACGACCCATGCCCGGCCACCCTCCCCGCCCCAGCCTGCTACACCAGGGGGAAGGGTGGGCTCGGGGATCGTTGCTCCTCAACATGACCATGACAGAGGGACCGCTATCGCCCTCTCGTGCGCATAATGCAGACCAGGCCAGGCAGCTAGAACTCATGACCTCCAAACCTGGGATCCGACACAGGACAACCCGTACGGTTAATGCTTCGCCCCCCCTATACCTCCTGTCGCCCTGCGGGCTGTTTTGTACCTCCCAGGCGGGTAGCCTGAGGGGCCGGGGGGTTTGCCAATAAGGCGCTCCTCGGAGCACACAACAAATACACTTCATTGTAGGACTCCGTTTCTTTCCTTACATGAGCTCCAACATTTTAAAATGAGTCCATTACATATGACACTAGCCTCCTGGGGAACAGGCAGCCCTTGGCAATTTTTTGCACATTGTCTGAAAAGCTGCCTCCAACCGGCACCGGGTCTGATACCGCCCCCTGAGAATACATTTACTGCCGATAGGCGCTATATTCAGATTGTGTCCCTCGAGTGCCAAATGTTATCAGTGCTGGCAATGCGCAGGGAACGCATTGGTTGGTGCCAGATGCACGCCCCTTCCACTCCCCCCCCGACGCTCAGTGGTCCCGCTTTCTTGCGAGGGACCCTATCCCCGGGAGGGGTGGGGGGAGTCAGGCACATGAGAGCCATTTAAACCAGCTCGTAGCCCGGGTGCAGGCCTTTTTTAAACCCGGGCAACAGGGAACAGAGTCAAGTAACCCCCCCCACCCCTGTCGCGCATCAGCCAAGCCCCCCTTCGTTTTATCAGGGTTTGGCGGAGGGCCAATGGATGTCGAGGCCTGGGAATGGGGAGGTGACCTAACCCTCTAAGTTTTCCTCAGTGATAAGGGCGTCCTATCCCTTACGACTGCCTCCCCTTTATTGTTGCAATGAAGCGCTGCCTGTCCAGGCTTTAAGCACTGAAAACCGATGCATCTCCCCTGCGCCATCCTGGGATTTGGAGCGGGTGGAGGGGGTTGTTCAGCACACAATTCCGTGCATCCTCCAGCATGCAAACTCATGTCCTTCGAGCGCTAACCATGCCGATGGACCCATGCCCCCCCACTCGCTCCGGCGCGACCCTCCCTATGTCGCTGCACGACGCCGCGTGCACAAGGGGTGGGAGGAGCGAGTGGGGGGGCATGGGGGGGCGCCCCCTGTAGTCTTCCTTGTAAGCATGCCATTGTTCTGCCCAAGTTTGAAAATCATATTGCGGGGCGGCAGGCAGGGGGGCTGCACTGCTGCTTCTCACACTACTCCGACCCCCATGGCCCTGTGGGAGGGGGTCACAACCGCGAATCCGTGCGGCCCTATTTGAGAGCCTCTATGGTCGTACTATGGGCAATACTGGCCCAGTTTCCCATTACTGGTGAGCCCTTCCCACCGCGCCGTTGCTCAGTGTCAGCGGGCATTTTAATAGCCCTCCGCCTGGACGCATACCTTGGTGCCCCTAGGCTAGGGAGGGGATCGCTACCGGTGGCTCCCCTCCCGGAAAGCCCAGAAGTGCTATTTGCCATCGGGGGCTAATCGCCCCCACCCGAAAGGGGAAATAGGGAGCGGGCCGCCCAGTAACCGGAAGCCCGCGAGGTAGCCGCCCGCCCGACTCCCCACCCAAGCTCGGGCCATAACTACAGTTTAATCTTACTTCCCTAAGCTGAGCCCGGGGCCGGCACCCCCGCGAAATTGGTCGTGGGGGAGGGAAAGGGTGCACTCACCCCATCAGCGAGCGCCTCAGCTGCAATCAGGGCAGCGATCACCACCACCAGACGGCGGGTCCAAAGAGGCAGCGACCGCGGCATGTCCGGCGCGACAAAGAGGTCATAAGTAGGGTGAGGGGGACCTACATACCCCTCACCCCGCCTCTCCCACCGGACATGACGCGGCCCCGCCTGTGCCCCGGAAGGGGACTCCCCCAGAGTCCCTGCCACCTCAAGGGGAAGGGGGGTGTGGCTTGCCCAATGCCACTAGAGGGCCACCCTCTTGAGTGACCTCCTGCGGTGGCCTCGGGCAGCCGCATTTCCTGAGTCAAGGTACGGCTACCTGAAGAAGCCAAAGGGGGAAGGGGGCAGTGTGCCTATGCTCTCTACTTTCATGCCCCACACTCCCCTTACTCCTCCTTGATGCCCATACGTCCTGGAGCCATTGGGGTGTGTTAGCCTCGTTCCACCAATGGTCTGGCTTCACCTCCGTGGCCCGCTGTTCAACCTGCATCAGACAGGCTACTTGGTCCTCTGAGGCCTTTGACTGTCCCGCCCTTCCAGCTGTCCTTCTTTCAATAAGAGTCAGAGACCATGGGTGGAGGTAAAGAGTTGTCGTTTATTATGTCAAGTCATAAATGATGAAATAACCATAAATCACCATGCCAGCAATCAAACATTTATATGTCATAAATTATGCAAGATTTGTTTTTGTTAAACCTTTTTTATTGTATTTCATAGTTATACATGTCATACATTAATCATACTTCATACTTGTCTGCTGCAGTATTACACTCACCATTAACATTGTCGTGACAATGAGCAGCGGGACAATTAATCAAGTAACTAATGAGTAGATCATTAGAGGGGAACCTCCCGAACACCTCCGCCAGAGCTGCCGGGAGGCAACGCGATAGCGGTCGTTGGTAAGGTTACTGCGTTTCTCCGACCCGAATAATAGTCTCTAGTTCATAGTCCCCTGCAAGGGATGTCAACAAGTGGCAATCCAGGTTCTAAACTGAACTTGGGAATCCGTAACTCGGGGAATGAGGGGTCGGGGGGGGGGCTTTGGGTCGCATAAGGCGGGGCAAATGTAGTGGAGCTCCGTGTTATTCCATTACTTGTGGGCCCTTTTTCCCTGTCCTGTTCAATATCGTGTGTCCCGGAGGGTGGTCCGGTTGGTGGGCTGGAGTAGCAAGGAGGGGTTGGGGGAGTGTGTGGGTTGATTAGTATGCGCCAGTGGCGTAACAAAAGTTGAGGGGGCCTCTGCAAAGCATATTGAGGGGGCTCCCTCTGGACCCACTCAGGAGCGGACAGGCCAGGGGATTGTGCT
The DNA here is from genome assembly GCF_964261635.1 of Lissotriton helveticus. Classification (NCBI taxonomy): domain Eukaryota; kingdom Metazoa; phylum Chordata; class Amphibia; order Caudata; family Salamandridae; genus Lissotriton; species Lissotriton helveticus. Next base: position 443,530,905 of record NC_136068.1, read on the forward strand.
GAGAGGGCCCCCTGGAGCTCAGGGGCCTAAACGCACTGCGGGGCCTGCAGAGGCATTTGTTACGCTACTGCTACTGCTACATGCAGAGCATCAAAGCACCCAATCTTTTAGGACAGATACAAAGAGTCCCACGACAGATGCCCGACAAGTCTAGCACAACCATTCTTTGTATCAAAAAGTTGCAGGCTTTGTTGTGATGTGGTAAATTCGACATACACTCAACATAATTAAAACACAATGAGTTTTTGAAAAGGAGGTGGATTACTGTATTTTGCAGTTAACGTGCCAGTACACTTGAAACATAGGCTCCCTATGTTTAGATTTTACAAGTATGGACTACATGAGCAAATGGGGTAGCCAATCGCTCTAAACAGACTACTTAAGTGCCAGGGTTTATTTTTTATCCCAGGTACCGGTATCCCAATCATTTGGAAAAACCTTTGCACAGGCGGACAGCTCAGAAATGGACATTTGGGCTCAAGATTTCTGGAGCTGTTAGCTTTGTTCAGATTTGTGGCCAACAAGCTAAATTTAAAGAGCTATATATCCTAGCTGTTAAATTTAGCTAGGGGTTCCCTACTCGGAACAAAAGAGGAAGGAGGGATAGTTCCTCGGGAATAGTGGTCCTAGTGTAATACACAGGCTACTTTTCCTCAACGCTATTGAGGGATGAGAAGCAAAGACCAGACACTTGCTATTCTGTGTAATCAGTATAATTTTGGATTTTTCTCATCCACCGGACCAGCTTCTCCATCGTGGATAGAATGGTCTTCCCTTACAAAGGCATCACAAGTCTCTTGGTCAGGACAATGATCTGTGGGATGATGCCAAAATTCTCTAAGAGCTCAGGCAACTTGTGGTGCCATGACCAGCCAAACAGCAGGCACAGAAATCAGGTTGAAGCCCAACTGTTGTATGTGGTGGGAAACGGACATCACGCCATTCTATATTCATGTGAAGTGAATTGCACTACATAAGAGTGGACTAAAGGGATGAGAATTCATTTTAGAAGCTGCTCACAGGTCCTAGCTAGTATTGTGATTTTATAAAACCAGTACATTTGTTTATCTTTTTGGGCTGAGTATGTAAGCAAACATGATGCGAGAGGCCTTTGAAAATAGATCTTGTTAGACCCGGCCTCGTGGCGTGGTCCTCCCTGACCCGTAGCAACATCCTTCCGAGCTTTACACCACAACAGACCCCTGAGTCCCTGGCCTAGCCGACCCTTCCCTCCACGTTACACACACACGCCCCCGGACTTCCCCGTCCGTGCCTCCATCTTCCCGGTCTGTAGGCCCTGTGTGCCCACTTCCCGGCCCCTAAGATGGCCTCCCGATCCAGCGCGGCCTACGCCGAGAGGCGCCACCCTGGCTGGAGGACAGCGCACTCCCTTTGAGTGAGAGAGGGAGGAGCAGTTCCTCTCACACCTCCGACCTCCCCTCGAGAGATGGGTTTCGATCGCCCCTCCGGCCACCCTGAGGGCTGGCCCCGCGCCTGCTGTGTGTCTGGGACTCCTCCCGAACCTGACAGGAATGGATCAAAGGGCCGCGTGGCAGGAAACCCCATCGAGCGGCCCCCAGGTGTTAAGACCCCTGCATACCCGAACTCCGGAGATCAAAGAGGAGCAGTCCTATAACTGGGGATGCTCCGGGACTATCGAGAGATTCGATTCTGGAACGACGAGAGCCCTGCGGACATGGTCGCGGCTCCCTTGCAACTTTGGAACACCTGAGCCCCGCTGAGTGACTCGCGCCTCCCCTGAAGATCGTAAGACCTCCGACATCGTGCTTGAGCCCTGCTGAGTGACTCGTGGCTCCCCTGAAGATCGTAGACCTCCGACATCGTGCTTGAGCCCTGCTGAGTGACTCGCGGCTCCCCTGAAGATCGTAAGACCTCCGATATCGTGCTTGAGCCCTGCTGAGTGATTCGCGGCTCCCCTGAAGATCGTAAGACCTCCGACATCTTGCTGGAGCTCTGCTGAGTGACTCGCGGCTCCCTGACTCTCCTGGTCCGGCTGGACCCCAAAGATCGCATCGTATCCCCCGGCTCGAGGATTGAGAGCTGTGCGCCGGATACGCACCGATATTGACTCTGATCCGGCAGGACTGTCCCGCTACCCCTACCCTGACCGAGACTCTTTGAGCTCTTGCTCTATTTGTAACCACCTGCCTTTGCCGATCATAAAGATCCCTTGAATCACGAGATAAAGAAACGTTCTTAAGAAGCTACGGTGTGGTGTCTCTTTGTCGGATGGTGCTTGCATAGTGTGTACAATCCTAGATTCGAGATTCTCCCCCGGAGAAGTCTCCCGCCAGTGCTCGTCTTTGTACTTGGGAGGTGGATCCCAGGGTGGTCAGGTACACCTCCTGCCCTCCCCTGAGGTCGCCTTCTAACATTGGTGGCAAGCGACGGGATCCGAGCCGCAATATAGAGATCGTACAGTACACGACTAACGCACTACCGAGTAAAGACGACAGAAGAAACCACCATGAGTACCATTGAAGTTGACACGAGTGCTGCATTTTGTGTAGAACAACTGGAAGAGTACACGCACAAAGAACTAAAGGAATTCTGCAAAGAACTGGGAATCGCTACCACTAGCCTCAAAACAAAGGAAGACATGCAGAAAGCATTGAAAGCTTGGGTGGAGTCCGCAGTCCCCCGCACAGAAGGAACGGAGGCGCAGCCAGACGAACCGGGACTCCCCCAGACAGAAAGCAGCAGCAGCCAGGTACGAAGCATCGTACCAGACGGGGGCCTATCCCCGGAAACGCTCGCGGATCGGGAAAGAAGTCGCCACCACGAACTCGAGATGGCAAAACTGAAGATCGAAGGCGAAATAAAATTGGCAGAAAAGAAACTTGCGATCGAGCAAATGAAAGTACAAGGAGAATTAGAAGAGAAGAAACTCCAGCGGGAGCATGAAGGGAAGAGACTTCAGCTGGAGCACGAGCGAAGCTTGAAGGAGCTTGAGCTCAAGGTGAGGAGCGAAGAGAACCGGCCCCCGGGGAACCAAGAGATCGGACCCCCGGCAGAGCTGAAGGTCCACATCCCCAAAGATGTGGTCAAAGAATATTACAAAAATGACGACATCCAGCAATGGTTCTTGGCCTACGAAGTTGCCATGACCTCCCACCGAGTCCCACAGAAAGATTGGGGGGCCGGATTGTGGGGTTGATTCCTGAGCGAGGGGAGAGACACCCTGCTCGATCTACCGTCCTCCGTGCAGACTTCCTACAGCCACATGAAGGAGGCCCTCCTGACGAGATACGGCCTCACCCCAGAAATGTACAGCCAGAGGTTCCGGGACTGCAAAAAGATTCCTGGCACCACCTGGGTAGAATACGTAAACTTTTTTAGCAGAGCATTCAAAGGATGGGTCAAGGGCAGCAAAGTGACCACTGTGGAAGAATTAACTGATCTCATGCTGTGGGAACATTTGTCCACAAATTGTTTTGTGGAACTACGCCAGCATCTGCTCGACAGCAAGCTCGCAGATCCGAGGAAGCTGGCCGTCGAAGCGGATCGCTGGGTGAACACCTGGGTCTCCCGGGGCCCCGTAGGAGACTACCCCCACACCAGTCAAGGACCACCCCGCCAGAGAGGGGGGGGGAACCCAGGAGGACCGAGGGACACCCAGTCCGGTCCCCAGAGTAGCCCCCCGAGAAACCCACCACCGAATTTCCCCGCACTTCCACCAGCTACTGCCGGTCCCCCAGGTAGACAGCACCGAGTGACCATCACATGTTATAGATGTCAAAAGCCCGGGCACTATGCCAGTGATCCCCAGTGTCCCCTGGCCCCCCGTATCCCTACTACAACTCCCCCAGCTCGGCAGATAGCAAATGTAGCTCTAGGGGAGGAGTTTGAGGACACCGAGGGATGGGAACCTACTGCCATGACCCTAGTATCCCTGGGAGATAGGGAGATGGTCCCCGGGAAAGCCCTGCCTACCAACACCAAGAAGTACCGCCAGTTAGTAACAGTGAATGGCCACCGAGTGGAGGCCCTCCGTGACACCAGAGCCAGCATCACAGGTGTCCTTAGCCATTTAGTGTGAGAAGACCAGATCCTCCCCAATGTCCTGTGCCCTGTAATTTCAGCAGATAACACTGAGAGCTTGTGTAAGGTAGCCCTGATACCATTCGAGTGGGAAGGAGTAGCAGGTAAATTAAAAGTAGCCGTACGGACCTCCCAGCCTGTTGACTGCCTCCTGGGGAACGACCTGGAAAGTTCTCCATGGAAGCAGGTCGAGCGCCGAACCCACCTCGGGATGATGGGTCTTCCCGAGTGGGTGTGAGCCACCACCCGATCTATGGCAGCCCGACTGCCCCCCGACGGGGAAGTCGAGGACGAAACTGCCAGCCTCCCCCCTGTGGATGGCAACAGGGCCGATCCAGCCGAGACCTCTGACCTCTCCCCACGAGGAGAAGATGTCGCTGACAACGAACCCATACACCCCGACCCCGCACCGATCACCGAGCTGGGTGATCTGCCCGAATTGGCACAGTGGCGCCATGAGGGGGGCCCCTCCCGAGAGGAGTTCTGCCGGGAGCAAGCTACCTGTCCTTCCCTGGTCGGACCCCGGCAACAGGCCGAAGCCCAGACCGCGGGCGACCAATCCGGAACACATTGGCTGTACTGGGAGAATGACCTCCTTTACAGGGAACAAAAGTCAGCGGAGCTAGGGTCAGCCCGGGTGCTGGTGGTACCCCTACGCTTCCGAGACTTTCTCCTGGGCTTGGCCCACGATGTACCCCTAGCAGGCCACTTGGGCCAAGACAAGACGTATAGCTGCCTGGTCACGCACTTCTTTTGGCCCAAAATGAAAGCGAACGTAGAGGCCCACTGCAAGTCCTGTCCCACGTGCCAGGCTAGTGGAAAAAGCGGAGGAAAGCGCAAGGCTCCCCTCCAACCATTCCCCGTCGTCAGTACCCCCTTTGAGCGGGTTGGAATTGACATTGTAGGGCCGCTGGACCCCAAGACCTCTCAAGGTCACCGCTTCATCCTCGTCCTAGTGGACCATGCCACTCCATACCCTGAAGCCATCCCCCTACGCAACGTCACGGCCCCCGTGGTGGGCCGGGCGCTGATGGGAATCTTTCCCCGTATAGGATTTCCCCGAGAGGTTGTGAGCGACCGCGGGACGAACTTTATCTCCCGGTACATGACGTCCCTTTGGCAGCAATGTGGAGTGGCCTATCGGTTCACCACTCCGTACCACCCCCAAGGAAATGGCCTAGGAGAACTGTTTAACCGGACTCTAAAGGGGATGATCCTGGGCCTCGAGGAGCCCCTCCGGCGTAAGTGGGACGTCCTGCTCCCCTGCCTCTTGTTCGCCTACCGGGAAGTCCCCCAGAAATCCTTGGGGTTCAGCCCGTTTGAATTACTGTTCGGACACCCTGTCCGGAGGCCCCTCAGCCTGGTCAGAGAAGGTTGGGAGACGGCACCCCGGGACCCTCCTCAGGAGGTGTTCCAGTACATTCTGACCCTCCGAAACCAGACTCGGAAGTTCCGAGGGCTGGCCGAGGCCAACCTGGAGGCAAGCCAAGATGAAATGAAGCGCTGGTACGACCAGAATGCCACTCTGGTTGAGTTCCAGCCGGGCCAGCAAGTATGGGTCATGGCCCCAGTAAAACCTTGCGCCCTCCAAGATAAGTGGACGGGGCCCTTCAAGGTGATCGAGCGGAAAAGCCAAGTCACATACTTGGTGGACGTCCAGTCCCCCCGGAACCCCCTGCGGGTCCTGCACGTGAACCGCCTCAAGCCTCACTTCGTGCGGACGGAGCTGAGCCTACTGTTGGCCACAGATGACGGGGCGGAAGAGGAAACGGAGCCTCTCCCTGACCTCCTATGCACCAAAGAGAAAGATGGCTCCGTGGAAGGAATGAACCTCTCTTCCTCCCTCACTGGCCAGCAACGTGAAGACTGCCGCCAGCTCTTGGGGCAGTTCCCTGACCTGTTTTCCCTCATCCCCAAGGTCACCGGCTGGTATGTCCACGACGTGGACACCGGAGACAGCCAGCCGGTGTGACACCGAGCCTACGGAGTACCCGATCGAGTCCGGTCCTGCATCCAGGCCGAGGTCTTGAAAATGTTGTCCTTGGGGGTGGTCGAACCCTCAGACAGCCCCTGGGCCAGCCCAGTGGTGCTGGTCCCGAAAGCCACTGCCCCTGGTGTCACCCCAGAACTGAGGTTCTGCGTGGACTACTGGGGGCTTAATGCCATTACCCGAGCCAACGCTCACCCTATCCCCCGTGCCGATGAGCTCATTGACCGTCTCGGGTCTGCTCATTTTCTCAGCACCTTTGACCTGACCTACGGATACTGGCAAATTGCACTCACAGAGGGGGCCAAGGAGCGGTCCGCCTTCTCCACCCCGGATGGGCACTATCGCTTCCGCGTAATGCCCTTCAGGATGAAAAACGCCCGGCCACTCTTCAGAGACTGGTAAACAGAGTCCTGGCCGGGCTGGAAGAGTTCAGTGCCGCATATCTGGACGATATCGCGGTTTTCAGTTCGGAATGGAGTGAGCACCTCCGGCACCTCCGGAGGGTACTGATGGCCCTGCGCCAGGCAGGGCTCACAGTGAAAGCTAGCAAATGCCATATTGGGCAAGGATCAGTGGTCTACCTGGGACACCAGGTAGGAAGCGGGCAGATCACCTCTTTGCAGCCTAAGATCGATGCCATCTTAGCCTGGGAACCACCAACCACCCAAACAGAGGTCCGAGCCTTCCTGTGCCCCTCACCGGCTACTACCGGAGGTTCATCAGGAGTTACGGCAGCCTCGTAGGCCCCCTCGCAGAACTAACGTCCAAAAAGCAGCCCAAGAAGATGCAGTGGACCCCCGCCTGCCAAGAGGCGTTCGACGCCCTCAGGAAAGCCATGTGCACTGCCCCCGTGCTACGAGCCCCTGACTACTCAAAAGAGTTTGTGGTACAGACTGATGCTTCGGAACACGGCATTGGGGCCGTACTATCCCAACTGAATGTGAAAGGTCTAGACCAGCCTGTAGCCTTCATTAGCCGGAGGCTACTCCCCAGAGAGCAGCGGTGGAGCACCATCGAACGAGAAGCGTTCGCAGTAGTCTGGGCCCTAAAGAAGTTACGGCCCTACTTGTTCGGAACCCATTTCCGAGTCCAGTTGGATCATCGACCATTGCGGTGGTTGATGCAGATGAGGGGCGAGAACCCCAAACTGCTGCGATGGTCGATCTCCCTCCAGGGGATGGATTTCACTGTAGAGCATCGCCCTGGTACCAACCACGCCAGCGCTGACGGCCTATCCAGGTTCTTCCGCCTCAGCGAAGAGAACCCCCAAGAAAATGGGTAGTTCTCCCTGACTTTCAGCTGGGGGGGACGCATGTTAGACCCGGCCTCGTGGCGTGGTCCTCCCTGACCCGTAGCAACACCCTTCCGAGCTTTACACCACAACAGACCCCTGAGTCCTTGGCCTAGCCGGCCCTTCCCTCCACGTTACACACACACGTCCCCGGACTTCCCCGTCCGTGCCTCCATCTTCCCGGTCCGTAGGCCCTGTGTGCCCACTTCCCGGCCCCTAAGATGGCGCCTGATCCAGCGCGGCCTAGGCCGAGAGGCGCCACCCTGGCTGGAGGACAGCGCGCTCCCCTTGAGTGAGAGAGGGAGGAGCAGTTCCTCTCACACCTCTGACCTCCCCTCGAGAGATGGGTTTCGATCGCCCCTCCGGCCACCCTGAGGGCTGGCCCCACGCCTGCTGTGTGTCTGGGACTCCTCCCGAACCTGACAGGAATGGATCAAAGGGCCGCATGGCAGGAAACCCCAACGAGCGGCCCCCAGGTGTTAAGACCCCTGCATACCCGAACTCCGGAGATCAAAGAGGAGCAGTCCTATAACTGGGGATGCTCCGGGACTATCGAGAGATTCGATTCTGGAACGACGAGAGCCCTGCGGACATGGTCGCGGCTCCCTTGCAACTTTGGAACACCTGAGCCCCGCTGAGTGACTCACGGCTCCCCTGAAGATCGTAAGACCTCCGACATTGTGCTTGAGCCCTGCTGAGTGACTCGTGGCTCCCATGAAAATCGTACACCTCCGACATCGTGCTTGAGCCCTGCTGAGTTACTCGCGGCTCCCCTGAAGATTGTAAGACCTCCGATATCGTGCTTGAGCTCTGCTGAGTGACTCGCGGCTCCCCTGAAGATCGTAAGACCTCCGACATCTTGCTGGAGCCCTGCTGAGTGACTCGCAGCTCCCTGACTCTCCTGGTCTGGCTGGACTCCAAAGATCGCATCGTATCCCCCGGCTCGAGGATTGAGAGCTGTGCGCCGGATACGCACCGATATTGACTCTGATCCCGCAGGACTGTCCCGCTACCCCTACCCTGACCGAGACTCTTTGAGCCCTTGCTCTATTTGTAACCACCTGCCTTTGCCGATCATAAAGATCCCTTGAATCACGAGATAAAGAAACGTTCTTAAGAAGCTATGGTGTAGTGTCACTTTGTCGGGTGGTGCTTGCGTAGTGTGTACGATCCCAGATTCAAGACTCTCCCCCTGAAAAGTCTCCCGCCAGTGCTCGTCTTTGTACTTGGGAGGTGGGTCCCAGGGTGGTCAGGTACACCTCCTGCCCTCCCCTGAGGTCGCCTTCTAACAGATCTCTTCTCAGGTGCCTAATAATTATACAGTCGGGAGGTCCGCGGACTCGGGGACTGACTCCAATTCTGCCGCAGGTAGCTCTGACTAGCATTGGGGCAAGCCACAGGAGAGTCTCTAGATAGTCGGGCTTCACACATAGGTGAAAGAGCAAGCAGAGGATCCAGGCCTGCCAAGTATCACGCATCAGGTGTGACTCTAATGCATTTCAGTGTGGTGTTCCTCATCACCGTACTGAAATGCAAAGTCACGCATTATAGCGTTGCCTGAGCCTGACTTGTCAAGGCAAGCACTGCTTATGCACCAAATACTGAAATCTGAGTGGCAGAGCGCGGCGCGCTGCTCTCAGCAGGCTTGGGGCTTGGCTCAGGCTGCTAGCAGGCTCTTGTAACAATGTAACAAGATGTATTCACCCTAGACGCACTGCGACTGACGTCAGGAATCATTGCATCCAACGGCTAGGAGGAATCGTAGTCAGTCAGGGGGTGAGGTCAGGACTGTTTTGTCAGACACACTCTAGTCTTTTCAATAGGTGGGAGGACGTCCTGCCACCGGCGGCGCGTCACGTGCCGAGCTCGCAGCAGTTCAAGAACTTTGGTTGCTGGCAATATAGCGGCACAGGCAGCTTGCCGCTATTATTCAAAATACATTGATCATCCCCGACTGTACCAACCTGTCACCCCACACCAGAGGTGGCCAGCTGAGAGTGACGGAACTGACTGCGGGGCCGCCGGTCGGTGTGGTTCCAGGCTCAAAAGCCCACCACCAGCAGCACACCACATTCCATTTTGTGCAGAGCTGGCAGCCCTGTGTGAATGACCCCGGCCGGCGTTCTGCAGGCCCGCGATAGAATCCGGGTCGTTAAAGCAATGAGTAAGTGGAGTGAGTTATTCTCTGCTTTTATTTTGTGAAAATGTGCTTTATAATAGCGCTCTGCATATTCCACTAAAGCCATTCATTCCTAATTCACACTCATAACAATGATGATGAAAAAGGCTTACGCACCACAAGCAGTGTGAAATGTTAAAAATGCGACTATAACTGTTGGATATAGATACTGTTTTATTGGCAGAGCAGGCTCTTTCTAATGTACACATGCCTCAATATCCTCATAGATGCCAAGGTTTCAAATCGCTATGTGTGACATGTTCATAATTTCAGTGTCATTATGAGTGACACTTTGTCACAAGCAATGAAGACCAGGGAAACACATAAATATCAGAAAATACACCCAATTGAGTAACAAGAAACACTAAGAAGATCTTAGAACTTCTGCAAAGCACTTGAAATGGAGGGCAGGAGAGGCACACTCATAGCCGAGGGGTCACAGCCTGGCCGCAGGCTGTGATTTATTTAAAAAAAGGCACAAATATAAAAGACTAAGTTGCACAGCCTTACTAGTCCTATAAGCAATTATAACATAATTTGTGGCACAAACAAGGTTTACTTAGTTTAATTAGGGTAAATACAAAATACACTTTACATGCGCTAACTCTCCCAGGCACTTGTAATGCAGCATGCAGACTCCTCCTCACAGCAGCTGCTGAGGCGGCGCCGAGGGCAGTGGGCTGGGGTCAGGTGACATTTGGTTCCTCCTGCTCGAATGTGCAGTTACACTGATGTGACCTCAATGTCCTAAGACTCTCTCATGGAGCACAGAGGTGTTTGCCCTTTCACGTACCCTCTATATACCAGTGCCACAGTAGGCAGACTGGCGAAAGTTTTCAACACTCCTCTCTGAGACTTTCCCCCGTCACACCTGCTGGCAAAACTACAACCAACCTCCTCTCCTAGATAGCCCTGAGGTGCAGGTGTGCATCACAACTGAGCGCTTGTACCTTAGGAAGGGCACATTAATGTTTACACGGGGAACATCCTTTTCGACGCGGATTTTACCCCGCAGTACTTTTAGAACGCGTCCTTTACAACGCAAGTCGTAACCACGACTTGCACTGGAGGGCGCTAGAGGATAAAGAATAGTAAATTTACTATTCCAACACCTTCCCTAGTATCCACGGGGACTGGTGTTAGAATAGTAAATTATATTATTTACTATCCGCGCCCCGAACACAAGTCGTGGTTACGACTTGCGTTGTAAAAGACGTGTTGTAAAAGCACGCGTTGTGACGGTACGCGTCATACATCCTGTTTACACAGTTTGATCCCTTCACTGCCAGCAAAGAAGAGCTTACTACAGTGGAATGTTTCCCACAGACATTCCTAGTGGGTAAAAAGCCTTGGCTTAGAAAATTCCATCCTTTACTTTTTATTGTGAAGATTTGACTTCAGTCAGGCACCAGGAGATAGCGAAGTTTACTGTGTGGAAATTGATTTAGTTTGCGAACAACAAATAATACTGATGTCCGGGTGGGGTGAGGGGGGCACAATTTCTCTTTTTAGGGGCCCCTTCACAGGTGCTGCCAATTGGTGTTCCCCTTGTTTTTGGGAACTGAGTCATATTTTTAATTCTTGAACATGGCGCCTGTAGTGTTGCTGCCAGTGGGGCGTACCACTGCAGCACACGCCCCCTCCCCTGAGTTCATGTGTGTGTTCCCCCCCTGAGACGTGGGGCGTGTTGGTAGCCCCCTACGTGAGCGCGGTTGCGCCACCAAGCAAATAAATAGCCCAGGGCTCTGGGCGTGGTCAGCAGAGAACTAACCACTACAGTAAGCAAGTGTCTCCGTGCCTGTTTTACGTAGGCCCACACTGGGACACTACATTGGTGACGAGGGGGTCTGCCCCCTGCTCATCGCGTGCCCTGCTGCTCCGTGACCCTGCCGGTCACCCGCACCCGGCCCGCTGCCCGCAGCACGCCTCCTGACGGCGGTTCGCCTCCCTGCCTCCCGGGGCCGCCCCGCAGCCTCGACCAGGTCTCCTGCTGCCCTCGCCTAGCCCACCCGCCCCCAGCGGAGCCGATCCCTGCGGCGGTGGATCCGGTGCCTGCATCGCCTACCTTCGGCGCATCGTCCTGGCTGCCGGCCGTCCGGCCCATCCACGTGGCCTCTGTCAGGTACGGGCTGCTGCCTGCCGCTCTGCGCGGCTGCCCCTGTGCCCTGCCTTCGCCTCAAGACTGCTGCCGCAGGCCCGCTATCCTCTCCCTGCCAGCCGCCATCCCCGCACGTTGACCCGGAGCTTCCGCGCATGCGCGGCTCGCACGGCGGCCCTCCCTCACGCCTCTGGCGTATCATTGAGCCCGGGAGGTTGCCGTTCCTCACGCATCTAGCGGAGCGGAGCCTGCAAGGGCCCAGGAGGTGCCTGTTTCTTCCTATTGTGCCTGTGTGGCCCTGAGAAGCCTGCTTCTGCCCTCAAGTGCTGGGGGTGTGTCCTATTCGTCCTTCCTGCCGCCAGCATGGCCAATGTGCCCCCCCTGGAGCCCTTCTCCATCACCGGCACGCCACCCTCCCAGGCCTCTCGATGGAAGAAGTGGGTGGAACGTTTGGAGACATACTTTATTGCGGCGGAGGTCGCAGTGGGGAGACGCAGGGCGATGCTCCTCCACCTGGGTGGAGAGGGGATCCACGACATCTCCAAGGACATCACGGAAGGCGACCCGCCCCACACGTACGCCACCCTGCGGGATGCTATCACCAGGTATTTCGAACCCTTCACCAGCGCAGACTATGAGCGTTTCCTGCTCCGACAAGCGCGCCAACTCCCCGAGGAGTCGGTTGATGTGTTCTACGCGCGCCTTAAGAAATTGGCGAGCACGTGTACACTCCCGGACGCGGAAGACGAAATTCGCGCCCAGTTCATTCAGGGGTGCGCATCTCTGAAGCTGAGAGAGAGGGTCCTCGAAACGGACGCCATGCCCATGCGAGACATACTCGCCCTAGGACGATCCAAAGAACTCTCCAAGGCTCGGGCAGCCCACATGGAGCCAGGCCCGGCCGTCAAGATCAAGTCGGAGCCAGTGTGCGCAGTCAAGATGCAACGTCCAGATAGCCGGTCGAGGCCTCAGAAAACCGCTCAGCCCCATCACTCGCAGTCATCCCGAGATCGCAACTGCATGTGGTGTGGAGGTGCCACTCCGCACAAAGGAGCCTGCCCCGCGCAAGGGAAAATCTGCAGCGCCTGCGGCAAGGCCAACCACTTCGCGAGTGTCTGTCTGTCGTCTCAACGGAAAAAGCTCAGCGGCCCACCCAGGAGGGCGAGACAGGTGGCGCCACTCCCGGACACGTCACCCGGCAGCGACATGGACGACGACGAAGAGGATGCTGCATCGGTCCACGTGGTGCGCATGCTCAACTCCCTGACGGCCGCATCATCATCCGAGCCGATGTGCACTGTCCAAGTCCACGACCAGGCGGTCAGAGCCCTCATCGACACTGGTGCCACGATAAATCTCATGGCGGCCAGTGTATACCGAGACCTGGTGGACGCTCCCGCCCTTCACCCCACCAGAGTACAGGTGTTTGCCTACGGGACTCGGCGGCCCCTACGCCTGTGCGGGGTATTCAGAACGACCATATCCCACGACGCCAGGCAGCTGCAGACAAAAGTCTACGTGTCCCAAGAAGGATCAGGATTCCTCCTTGGTTGCAAGACGGCACGTGAACTTGGACTCATTCACTTTGCCCTGACCGTACAAGCTCAAGGCCTGGACAATCTAGTCACTGAACACTCCTCACTGTTCGAGGGCATCGGATGCCTCCGTGGGCCTCCTGTCCAACTCCACATTGACCAATCCGTGGCCCCTGTCGCCCTACGACACAGGCGGATTGCGTTCCACCTCCGACCCAAGGTAGAAGCTGAACTGAGAATGCTGGAACACGCAGGAATCATCGAACGCGTGACCGGGCCCACCCCGTGGGTATCCCCCATCGTGGTAGCGAAAAAACCGAAGCAACCCGATGCGGTAAGGATATGTGTGGATCTCACACCTCCCCCGTCTCAAACCCTTTGCGACGCTTTATCGGAATTCTTCTTCAGCAAAGTTGATGATATTTACAGGGTTTTCGCCAATAATGTCACTCTCCCCCACAGGCCATCCATTCAACCTGAAGGACCCATTCTCTCGCAGTTTTGCGAGGTCACGTGTCCGGAGGTGCTAAAAACAATCTCCACCATCAAATCGGGATCGGCTCTCGACCCATGTCCCTTGAAGGTCTTGAGACCTATCATGGATGCAGTCTTACCCTCCATAACCAACATCTGCAACTCCATGTTCAACACCGGCATCTACCCTGAGTCACTAAAGAAAACCCTAATAAAACCGCTGCTCAAAAAACCCACCCTCGATAGAGATGAAATCAAAAGCTACCGCCCAATCGCCAGTCTCCCACTACTAGCTAAAATAGTGGAAAAAATTATGAATGCTCAACTTTCCTCCTTCATTGAGGATAATAAATGCCTAGATGAATCTCAGTTTGGCTTCCGTCGCTTCCACGGAACCGAGACGGCCTTGGTCAAAGCGGCGGACGACATCAGATCCATCCGGGATGCAGGAGGCACTGCCGTCCTGATATTATTAGACTTGTCGGCTGCCTTTGACACGGTCGACCACACCACCTTGGTCGACCGTGTCGAGAGCATAGGCATTCAAGGTAACGCCAAAAATCTTTTGGCCTCTTTTTTGGCCAATAGGACCCAGGTCGTTACTGTGGGACCTTTTGAATCTTCTCCCCTGTCACTACCGTGTGGAGTGCCCCAAGGCTCATCCCTCAGTCCGACACTATTTAACATTTATGTGTCGGACCTTGCCAATGTCATCAGGGCACACGGGATGAGCCTCACTTCATACGCCGATGACACTCAATTGGTCCTAGCCGTCAAAAATGATGGGCTTCAGAAAGCCAATATGTTCAACCAGGGTATGTCGGCTATCGGGAACTGGATGTCACACAATTGTCTGAAGTTAAATTGCGATAAATCGGAGGTGGTACTTTTTGGTAATCTCTCCCCGGAGTGGTCCCCCTTTTGGTGGCCATCATCCATGGGCCAGGCTCCAGTCCCGGTCGACAAAGTGAGGAACCTGGGAGTCATGTTCGACAACCGCCTGAACTTCCTTCCACACGCCAACCAGATATCCTCCTCAGCCTTTCATAAACTTAGGCTCATCAAAAAAAATTTGCCCTTCATACCTGAAAACATGGCGAAAACGCTGGTAAGCTCCCTGGTGCTCTCCACCCTAGATTATTGTAACGCTTTGTTTCTAGGGGCCCAGGAGAGAGTGTTAACAAAAATGCAGTCTATACAGAACGCGGCCGCCAGGCTCTTAGGACGAATCCCTAAATTCCACCCGGTGTCACCCCACATAAAACAACTTCACTGGCTTCCGGTGAGGAAGAGGATTAAGTTTAAAACCTTATGCCTGGTATATAAGGCTCTACATAACGCTGCTCCATCGTTCTTCACTCAGAACCTCACCCTCTACTGTCCATCTAGAGCACTGCGTTCTTCCAGCTCCCTGGACTTGGTGATCCCCCGAACTAAATCTGTCAACTGGGGTGACAGAAGATTCCTCGTTGCTGCTCCAAAACTGTGGAACTCTCTGCCCCACTCGATCAAGTCCAGCACTTCATTATGGTCTTTCCGAAAAAACCTCAAAACTTGGCTTTTTAATCAGTGATCTTCTGGCCCCCTCGATGGTCAAACATTGCAGTTACTTAGCGCCGAGATGCCCATGGGCCTTCGTGTCGCGCTTTACAAATGGTAAAATAAATAAATAAATAAATAAATAAATATGCGACTCCCCAACCTAGCCATCAAGAGGGAGCGTCACCTAACGCCGACCATTGACGACATCATCGGGGAGCTCGCGGGGTCCAAGTGGTTCTCCAAAATGGACCTGAGATCAGGCTACCACCAGATCCCGCTTCACCCGGACTCACGCCCCATCACCACGTTCTCGACCCATGCTGGCCTGTGGAGATACACGAGGCTAAACTTCGGCATCTCAAGCGCCGCCGAAGTGTTTCAGAACATTATCCACAATGTCCTTCAAGGCCTCGTTGGGGTGCTAAACGTAAGTGACGACATCCTGGTGCATGCCCCGACTCTGGAGGAACACATCCGGCGCGTCCACGCAGTGTTTGACCGCCTAAAGGAGAGAGGACTGACTCTCCACAAAGACAAGTGCGAGTTCCTGCGAAGAGATATAAGCTTTTTCGGGTATAAGTTCTCCGACCAAGGAGTAGGCCCGGACCCAGAGAAGGTCCAAGACATCCACAACGCGCCCGCACCCACCTCCGTGACCGCAGTCCGCAGTTTCTTAGGCATGGTGACCTACTGCGGGCGTTTCATAAAGGACCTGTCCGACCTAACTGGCCCACTCCGGGATCTCACGAAATCCAACACTGCCTGGACGTGGGGTCCAGACCAACAGGAGTCATTCGAGAACACGAAAGCGGCCCTCTCAGCTGACACAACGCTGGTGTACTTCAACCCTCAGAACGAATCACAACTGCTTGTGGACGCCAGCCCCACGGGCCTGGGCGCTGTCTTATCGCAACGTCAACCATGCGGCGAGTGGGCCCCTGTTGCATATGCCAGCCGCACCCTCACACCCACCGAACAACGCTACTCCCAAATAGAGCGTGAAGCCATTGCGATCCTGTGGGGGTGCCGCCATTTCTACATTTACCTCTATGGGCACCCTTTTTCAGTAGTGACTGATCACAAACCCCTAATACCACTGTTCCAAGGCTCTTCCTCCCGCCCTCCACCACGGATCGAGAAGTGGGTGCTGCAGTTGCAGGAATTCCAGTTCACAGTGGAGTATCGGCCTGGCTCGCGCAACCCTGCGGACTACTTATCGAGGCATGCCCGACCAGTCTCTGATGCTGAAGCCGCTGAAGCGGCAGACACCGAGGAGTATGTCCGCCTAATTGTCGAAAGGTCAAGACCACGTCCCATGTCTCTGGACGAGGTGTCTAGTGCCACCAAGGACGATGATTGCCTCCAGATCGCAATCCATGCCATCGAGAATGGGGACTGGAAGGCGCTCCAGAGCCCAGCGTCATTCCGCACTTTGGCTGCCCAAGCCATCTTGAAGGCCTTGTACCAAGTCCGACACGAGCTGTCAGTGTCCCCGGAAGGATGCCTTCTGCGCGGTCCCAGCAGTCTGACCCAACAAGCAGCAGTCCTAGCACACGGTTCACACCAAGGAATCGTCAAATCCAAGAACAGGCTCCGGAGCAAGTTGTGGTTTCCCGGATTAGACAAAGCAGTTGAGGAGGTGATCCACAGGTGTCCAGTGTGTCTAGCAACGAGCCTCCCGAACCCTCCAGCACCGATAGTGACCGAAGAGGGCCCCACGTCCCCGTGGGTGCGAGCGAGCGCTGATTTCGGTAGCCTCCCGGGAGGCAAGTACATGCTCGTAGTGGTGGATGACTTCTCCCGGTACCCGGAAGTAGAGATTGTGTCGTCAACCGCGACGTGGGAAGTGATACCGAAGTTTGAAAAGATACTGGCCACCCATGGGCTCGTGAAAGAAATCCGCACCGACAACGGGCCCCCCTTTAACGGCAGCGAGTTCACGGACTATCTCCAAAGCCACGGGATCAAACACAGACGGATCACACCCCGGTGGCCTCAGGCAAACGGAGAGGTCGAACGCCTAATGAGGACTTTGAACAAGACCATACAGATCGCAGTCGCCGACGGCCAGTGTCTGGAACTAGCCATCTACCAGTTCCTCAGAGAATACCGGTTGACCCCACATTGCACTACCGGAGTCTCTCCGAGCCGGCTCTCCTTCAACAGAGTCGTAGTTGACACCATACCACACCACCCTGTGTGGGAACACGTCCCTCACCCAAAGAACCGGTCCATGGAACAGCGCACCAAGACCAATCATGAGGCGTCCCGACGAAGGCGAGCAATGGACAGTCCGATACAAATCGGAGACAAGGTTCTAGTGAAGGACCGTCACCCCGGAGGAAAGTTCCGGATGCCTTTTGAACTAGACCCATGGACTGTGCTGGAGGTAAATGGGACCATGATCACAGCCACCAGGCACGGCGAGTCCGTCACCAGAAATGTTTCATTTTTCAAGCAAGTACCCGAGGAGAACACAGACTGCGACCAAGATGAATGGTACCCAGCCCCTCCTCATCGGCCCTCAAGTTCAGAGGAAAGCAACACTGCCGCAAACCAAGCAGATGATGGTGCCCCGAGCGTCCAGATCACAGAGAGACCTGTGGAGAATTCCACCGCTCAGGAACCCAGCAGTATGGAAGAACCACCTGCAGCTACAGGGGAAAGCCGGAGCCAGACGAGATACAGCCTACGCCCGTGCCCAAAGCCTTCCCAACGATATCGTGATTTTGTGGCACAGTGCTGGCGTTGAAGTGATCGAGATGGCTGACCCCGCCGAGAACTGAAGTAAGACTGTTCTGTTTTGTAGTTTGAATTGTCACTTCATGTTGCAGGTTGACCAGAGACTGAACCAGAGACATTCCTGTAAGCCGATACAGGTCACCGATCCTATGGACCTTTGATATAGACTTTGAGTTTTGAATGTTTCGTATATTCCTGTTTTCTTTCATCCCTAGGCAAAGGAGGAATGTAGTGTTGCTGCCAGTGGGGCGTACCACTGCAGCACACGCCCCCTCCCCTGAGTTCATGTGTGTGTTCCCCCCCTGAGACGTGGGGCGTGTTGGTAGCCCCCTACGTGAGCGCGGTTGCGCCACCAAGCAAATAAATAGCCCAGGGCTCTGGGCGTGGTCAGCAGAGAACTAACCACTACAGTAAGCAAGTGTCTCCGTGCCTGTTTTACGTAGGCCCACACTGGGACACTACAGCGCCTAGCACTTCAAATCACCTGCACTATACAGTAGTGTGGTTCGAGCAGCGAGGTGGGAGGAGCTGCTCCGGCAGCTCACTCACTGACTTTCTTGATCCCTGAAGTGGTCAGTACTTTGCCAAGATAGTCCATCTCCACACTGTTGTATCGCACGCACAACGAGTGTTTGGGCTTCTGGTTCACGTCAGTGCATGCGGAAAGAAGTGAAAGTCCCTTGTGGTCCCGCCCGGGCGTGCGCGTGCGCACCACCCAATTAAAGGCCACAGCACCATTTAAATAATGAGGAGTCCGCTGCTGCTGGCTGTGGCGTGCGCGGGGCGTGCAATTTAATTCATATAGAGGGCGGGAGGCCGCCGCCATGCGCACCACTTAATTCATGGTTGAACTTCAAGTTCAATCATGACTTAAATGGGGCGCGTGGCCGCACAGACTTGAGGCTTGCAAGTAGCTTGAAGCCGGCTTCGATGACTGTGAGACTGGGTGAGGGGGGGCCCGCGCAGGGCCCCTGGAGAGCGGGGTCCGCCCGCACCACGTGGGCTGCGGGGCCTGTGTTACGCCCCTGCTTACTATATATGGATTCAGTCAATGGAAAACTCAAGCTATAGCATATTGTATGGCTCTGGCATTCAAGAAAAAAGGTCGCTGTGGTACAATGGAGGTGGATAATCCTCCTACAAGACAATAATCTGGATTCGCTCAATTTGCTTGCTTACTGTAATTCTAGACAAGTATTACACGCCACTACTTTCAAAGATCACCAGCTGTCACTGAACTTCATGCTACTGAAGTCCTTCTATGCAACATGCAGACAAGTCATCACATCAGCCAAAATACTATACCAAAACTATCAATGATGCTGCTAAAAGAAGCAGAATGATTTTCAAGGCCATCACGCACCGATCAAATGCGAGTAAGTCTGGCTTGTTCCCCGACTTGTGAACTCTGACTTGTTCCCTACACTTGCTCGGTGCAACATGGGTTAAAATTTACATCATAATATTTTCACAAATGACCACAAATCACAACTGGCAAGGCCAAAAGAGATTTGTCTGGACTGTATTTGATCAGGCAACAGGGCTGAAGGAAGCAAGGAGTTCATGTTCTCATGAGCAGTAATCTTTTTGGTCTCATCTGTAATATACAATCAGGAGAGACAAAGGGGCAGATTGCTGAAGTTTTGAGAATTCTCAAGAATCAAAAAGAATAATTTGTATTGACATTACATTAGGTGATGTCACAAAAGCTGTCATTCGTGACATGAGAAGTGATACCATTTAAACAGTTACAAACCTCAAAATAACACCAACCATTCATTAAAGGTTTATAAATGTAGTGGAACAGTACAAGGGGTCTGTAGGTGGGCTCCACTGGGGCAGAAGACTTGGTGAAGGCTCCTCTGCACACTAAAGTTTACGTTTAGGCCCATCTCACCAGGTGTGACATTCAGCCTGATACGACTGAGGGCTACTCCCAATATCTAAATGTGTGAATCCCACTCGCAAAAAGTGTTACATAAAACTCGTATTTATCACAAATTCTCGAGCCTAGCGTTTTATACACATTCCTGGGCTGTATCCTGAAGACTAACACATTGTAAATCTTTAAGTAATGAAAAAGACCTTTTTTTTATAGAATTTCATCATACGCCTTTCAGAACATTACTATGAGGTAAGTGGTCACAGCCTAACTGGAGTGAAGAGGAAAAGAGAAAAACCGACTGAAGGAAGGAAATAAAGTATGCGAAGAGGAAGAGAGGGAGACAAAGACAGGAGGTATGGAAAGAATGAGGGGAAGATTAAAGAAACGAGCGTTAAACGGACAAGCGATGGGAGAACAGTAGAGAGGAAGGAATGGTTCGATATAAGACATAAATACCAACAGACCCATTCAGGCAGGAGACTCCTGGTTTTTAAAGCCAAAACTAACTTTATTTGAGCTGTTTTCTGCCTTACGTTGCTTGTGTCTAAATAGAAGTCGAATAGGAAACTACATTAACCCGATTTCATCCTCGAAATCTTCCAATTTACAAGATTAAAAAGGTGGCATATACAAAGAGTGTTAAAAACTAAAGGGAGGAAAAATTGAGAAGTGCGTCTCGGGAGACAGGAGGGGGTGGATAAGGTATTCTTTGCCACCTTTCTAATAGACACATTGCAACCATTTATTGCAGTTTTAAGTCTGCGAAGGATTCGATGTGAAAATTAACAGGACAGTATACAAATCGCATGAATACACTTGTAACATGGCTTTTCTGCCTTTGTTTACTTTATTAGTCAGATGTCGTTGGCGCATCTCTATAACAGACTTAAAAGTGCTTTCTCTTTATATTTACAGTTTGAAGAATGTCCGCATAAGGGCTAAAATACCGGCGTTAAGAGATTGTGTTTGTTTTTTAACTGGTGGTGTGTAAAGTAGTAAAGCAAAGAAACACAACATGGTGCCGATAGAAAACCGGTCAGGTGGCAAACCAAGGGTAAATATGAAGATACATGATGTAAAAGGGCGGAGAGGGGAACAAAAACAGGAGGGAAGTGAAGGAAGAATATGGAAGTAAGTCCTTTAATAACAATGACGCCATCACTACATTTTACCTCACAGTCTGGTGTTTCACACCTCAAGGGTCGTGGGAGGGTCAAAACTTGGACGTCTCGTGTAGCCGGGCAGGTGAACAGCCCTGGGCTCCGACGGGCACCTGGGGGGCACAGGCGATGTGATCTCCACACTGCCATACCACACGCACAGCGAGTGTTTGGGCTTCTGGTTCACGTCAGTGCACGCAGCAAGAAGTGAAAGTCCCTTGTGGCCCCGCCAGGGCGTGCGTGTGCACACCACCCAAATAAACGCCACGGCACCATTTAAATAATGAGGAGGCCGCTGCTGCTGGCTGTGGCGTTTTTTAATTCATATAGAGGGCGGGAGGCCGCCACCGTGCGCACCATTTAATTCATGGTTGAACTTCAAGTTCAATCATGACTTAAATGGTGCGCACGGCGGCACAGACTTGAGGCTTGCAAGTAGCTTGATGCCGGCTTCGATGACTGTGAGACTGGGTGAGGGTGGTCCCGCGCGGGGCCCCTGGAGCACGGGGCCCCCCCGCACCGCGTGGGCTGCGGGGGCCTGTGTTACGCCCCTGGTATGCGCTTGGTCCAGGTGCCACCTGGGTGTCCAGCGGGGGCTCTGCGCCACTAGCGTGTGTTTGCTTAAAGTCATGCAGGAGCATCGCCCATTCTAGTGAAATGGGACGACGTCGTATGACAGAAGCTTCCTCCTGACGGATGAGGTCTTCTTCAGCTGCGGCCCATTTCTTCACTGCCCCCCACCATGCCGCTATTGGGGGACCCTCTGTTGCGCGCCAGTGCATTGCCACACTCCGTTTCGCAAGTAGTATGGCCAGCATTTGGTCTCTACCTTCTTTTGTTTATTGCACTTAAAGATGCCTAGGGTGCACGCCTCCCATGTGTGGAAATCTGTTAGGCCTGTGACTGTTTGGAGTGTGGTGCGCACTGTCGTCCAGAGGGTTTGTATCACGGGGCATGTCCAAAACATGTGAATAAATGGGGTATCCGGAGTGTGGCAGCGGGGGCATTGAGAGTGGGATGACGGGTAAAAGCGCTTAAGCCGTGCCGGCGTGAGATAAACACGGTGTAATACGTTCAACTGGACATTTTTTAATCTTTGGTTGCGGGACACTTTTTTGTGGTGTTCTAGGGCTGTCAGCCACTCTCTATCATGGAGGTTGCGGCTGAAGTCTTCCTCCCAGCGGAGCCGTAATCGTGTCAGTGGTACGTGTGTGAGCTCCATGATGGATTTATGGAGCCATGTGATATGGTGTCTGCCCACCCCCATATGTAGTAGTGTGTGCAACATCAGGTGAGGAGTGGGTTCCCCGTCCCTTAGGTCCCAGATCCGTCTGCAGTCCACCACCAGCTGCCGGTGCAGCAGGAATTGGCCGGCTGGAAGCCCGCTTTCTTCGGCCAAGTCTGTGAACGGGAGCAGTTGACCGTCGGAGAATAGGACTTCAGTTTCGGTGAGCTGGTGTTTGGTCCAAATCCTAAGCTCTCCCGCAGTGTAGAATTCATGTCCTTTAGGGAGTCCCGCCAGCGGCAGTAATGGGGAATATATCGGAGTCCCTTTGGACATGCAGTGAATCCGCATGGTACAGGTTCTGGCCGCTTTGACCAATAATGGATGAGCCGGGTTGGGTTTGGTACCCGGAAGGAGCATTCGGTTCAGCTTCGGAACTGTTATCTGTCTGGCCTGTGCTACCGTTTCCCTGAGGTTGCGGTGCGCTGTCCAGCGTGATAGCCACTGTAGCTGCGCCACTAAAAAATAGCCTTCGAATGACGCGGCACCCATCCCTCCCTTGTCACGTGGCAGATGCAGGGCAGACAGGGCCACTCTGCAGCGGCCCCTCCCCCAGATCAGGGAGATTAGTAATGAATTGAGCTCTTGGACGAAGGTCCGCGGTGGGATAACTGGGATATTAGTAAAGTAGTAAAGAAGCCTGGGCACTATGATCATTTTGGATAAGGCTACCCTCCCGATGGGAGCCAAAGGTAGGGTCCGCCAAAAATTGATTTGACTCTTAAGTCCTCGGAGGGCCCTGTAGTGGTTGCCTTCCAGGAGGTCACGGGGCTCATGGTAGAGTCTGACACCTAAGTAGCGCAGGGCGTCGCCCTTCCATACCAGCGAGGCCTCTCCCAGATGAATTTCCCTGTGTGTGGTATTAGGGTGCAGGGGATAGATAGAGGATTTCTCCCAATTCACCCGTAACCCAGCAGCTCTCTCGAATTCTGCGAGCGTGGTCCATAGGGTGGTGAGGTCTGCTGTGATGTCTCTAACATAAATGAGGAGATCATCCGCTTAGAGGGAGACGCAATGTGTGTGTCCTCCCAATGGGATGCCCCAGTGCGCCCACCTACCGCAGTCATGCTGCCAGCGGCTCCATGGCGATGACAAATATGACGGGGGACAGGTGGCACCCCTGGCGCTAGCCGGGCATGATCGGGATGTTGAGGATACATAGCGGCCTATCCGAACCCTTGTGGTAAGGTCTGTGTATAATAGCCTGGTGTGCGCTATAAATTGGGGCCCTACTCCCACCCTCCGGAGCACCTCAAAGAGGTATTGACACCCCAGGGTGTCGAAACACCTTCTCAAGATCCAGTACTAGGCACGCTGCATGGGGAACCTGCCCCGCACCCCATCCTGGACCTGGAACAGCCGACGTATATTCTGGGAAGTGATTCTCCTGGGGACAAATCCACTCTGGTCGGTGTGCACCAGTCTGGGGAGTATTTCCGTTAGTCAATCTGCCAGGATCCTCCCCAGGATTTTGCAATCCGTAGTCAGGAGGGTGATAGGGCGATAGGAATTTCGGAGCAGAGAGTCCCGATCAGGTTTGAGGTACGTTACCAGTACAGATTCCAGCATCAACTTCTAGTGCCTCCCGAAAGACTATGTCGAGCTGCGGGACTAGCTGGTAGGAGAATGTGGAGTACAGTTCTATCGGGAAACCGTCATGTCCCGGACCTTTGTTTTTGGCCACGCAGTGAATGGTGGATTTAATCTCCGCTGATGCGAGTGGGTCGTCATATGTTGTGCGTTCCTCATCTGTGATTTGGACTATGGTGTTTGTGGTGAGTATATTCTGAATGTGTTCCCCCCTGTCCTGAGTCGGCTCCTTGTTTAGCATGGTGTAGTAGTCATGGAAGACCGATAAAATGTCCGCCTACAAGTAGACAATCTCCCTGTGGCATTGCCTATGCCAGTGATCGGTTGTGTTTGCGTGTTCTGACGAATGAGCCAAGCTAGTAGGGTACAGTCATGGTTTCCCTCAAGGTGGACTCTAGTGGTGTAAGTGCGAAAATTATAGCGCCGTAGATCGGCACACGCCTCCTCGTACTTGGTTTTGGCCTCTGCTAGTTGCATGGGGGGAGCTCCCGCTGATCAGCTGCTTTAGATAACTGCGCCACTTGTTATTCTGCGTTTTGTACCGCCCTCTCTAGTGTGCGTTTCACTCCTGTGATTTGCCTGATGCATGCTCCCCGTAGGACCACTTTAAAAGCGTCCCATTCTAGGGATCTGGTCGATGTAGTGCTTGTATTGTCAGCAAAGTAGTGTTGAATGGTTTCTGACTGTTCGCGGTGGAACACAGGGTCTGTACGGCAGTCTTTGGGGAGGCGCCAGGTAGGGATCGGTGGTACGGGAGGCCGCCACGCGAGTGAAACGATATGTCATGATCTGAAATGACCCTGCCCAAATAGTCAGTGTCTGATGCATGGAAGGAGAGACTGAGTGCACATGAAGCGGTCCAGGCGGACTCGTAAGTTGTGAGGTATCGAGTGAAATGAATATATTTTGGTGGTAGGGTGGGTATGTCTCCGTGCGTCCGCTAGGGACCAGTGGGCAGCCCAGGCACGGAATGCGGCTGTGTGTCCGTGGGCTGGGAACTGCTTGGTGGGGGGGTAGGATCTATCCAGTGTGAGGTCCAGGGAGCAATTGTTATCCCCACCTAGAATCCATAGGGAGTGTGTGAATCCCACCAAGGTGTTCGTCAGGGTCCCCCAAAATGGTGTCTGATCAATATTGGGGGCGTAAATGCTGCCTATGAGGATGGGCTTCCCATCTAATAATCCTTTTAGTAGCATGTAGCGGCCCTCGGGATCCACCTTTCTGCCGGTTTCGTGAAAGGGCACTCCGGGCCGAATCCAGATCAGCGCTCCTCTCACGAAGGCGGAGTAGGTTGTGGTGCAAAAAGAGCTGCGCCATTACTTTTGGAGTTTGCGCAATTCCTCCTTAGTGAGGTGGGTCTCCTGGAGAGAAATGATCTGTGCCTGCTGCCGCTTAATATATGTGTATATCGCATAGCATTTCCTGGCTGTGTGCATCCCTCGTACGTTAAGGGTTAAAAACCTGGAAGTCTGCGTGTGCCATGGTGAATATAAAGTCATGCCCTGATAGCTCTGGGTCTCTGGGGGAGTGGAGTTTCCTAGCTCTAGCCGATGGACATCACGTGTGGAGCTGTGGGGCGTTGTAGGTTTGCGTTCCTGCCCTGTATATGGGAGGTAACAAGAGATCATGGTATGTGGGATGGGTGAACTAAGAACTGGTGTCAGGAAACAGACCCAATACTGGGCACCTATCGATGGGAGCAATACGTACAAACTGGCGCTCTGGAGGAAGGAGAGCGTGCACAAGAAAGTAACAACAATGGGGTGGTGGTACATGCCTGCGAGGGTAATCCTTGGGCGGGTCCATAAAGGATCAGTGTGCGTCATCTGGTCCCTGGCAGTGACAGAACAGTTTTACATGCATAGCGTGAGAGCCTGCCATTGTGTCGGGGACCCCATCCCTCTGCTAACAGGGCTACCCCTCATCTACGTGCTACGAGAGACAGAGGACCATGTTCCTATGACAGTCCCCTATATATGACCCTGCATGTTCCCTAACTTATGAGATCTGCTGTCTGGGGGCTGACTCAGGGCAGGATGATCGAGTCTCCCTTAGATGATGCGTCGTGGCTCTCGTCTTCACCCGCCCAGGAGAACAGGTGTGGGGCTCTGTCCATGTCATCTGACGGCGGTGAGGCCTGTAATGCTGTTACGGCTCGTAGGATGTCTCGGCGTTCCTGCATGATTTGCTCCAAATCCGGGGAATCTAGTGCGGGGCTCCGTGCTATATTGTTCTCGCTATTGCGCCCCCTGTTTGGGTTGCGCTTTCTGGTCTGTTTCTCTGTCCTCGCATGGTTCCTGACCCGGAGAGCTGTGGGCAGTGCAGGTCCGCCCAGTCCCTCGCCTCCTCCGCACATGTAAAGAATAAGGCAGAGTCGTTGTAGATAATTCTGAGTCTGGCGGGAAATAACAGAGAGTATTGATTGTCATTTGCCCTTAGCCGCCGCTTCACATCCAAGAAGAGCGATCTCTGCTGCTGCACTGCCCGTGCATAAGCTGGAAAGACAATCACCTGTTTGTCCTTGACCCAGAGGGGGCCCGATCACCTGGCGGCCCTAAGCACCACGTCCCGGTCTCTAAAGTGGAGGAATTTTGCTAGCATTGACCGGGGGAGTGCTCCAGGACTCTGTGGGCGCGCTCAATAGAGAAGAAGGCTGATCGGTCGGCAGCCGGAGTAAAGGACTTCACCCACGCCTTCATGTGCCCCACCTGGTCCTGCCCCTCAATTCCTTCCAGCAGCCCAAGCATCCGTATATTATAGCGCATTGAGCGTCCTTCCAGGTCGACCATTCGTTCCTCCATTGTCGATAGGCGGGATAGGACATCGCGTATTGTCTTATGTTGGTCTTTTACTGCTGGTTGCAAGTCCGCCATTATCTTTCCCCCTTCATTGACCTTGTCGGCTAGCTTGCGGTGGTCGTCCTTAATGAGACTGATGTTGGTCGTCAGAGTGCCAAGCCTTTCTTCCATTGACACCCTGGATAGTTCGATGGCTGCCAATACACGGTCCAGCTTGTCCGATATGGGCAGGTCCGGTGGGGTCGCAGTCGGGTTGGTCCCCGTCTTGGGATGCTGCATATTTTCTGGCGCCGTCTCTGGGACTGTGGTGGTCTGCATGGCCCTAGGTTTCCACATCGTGCCTCCTGGGGTGTTCAGTCTCTCTCGGGTCCGCATGTTGTGGTGCTGGGGCCTGGCGGACGCTGTGCGAGACCTTTCCCCCTCCGATATGGACTCTGGGTAAGCTCTATCCTCCGTCTGCTCCGCCAGGTGAAGCGGGTGTTCCAACTGTCCAGTCTGGGAATGTTTCTTCCCGACCGTGCTCTGTGGCGGGCACCGTACGGGTCACTCTGTGGAGTTCAGCCTTTGCGGTTAGGTGACTTGCATAGCCGGAAGGGCCCAATAGCTTGTGGGGTCACTGAGGAGCTTTCTGTGCCGCACTCTCTGCGGCCGGCCGGCTTGGGACGGCCAATACCGATTTGGGCGCCAAGCAGTCTGTTATTCCGACCATCTTAGAGTCAGGCATCGGTCACGTTGGGTCTCGGTGGTGAGGGGGCACCACGCACTCTCCCCGGTATCAGGCAACCCGGGGGGGTTTCCCCCACCACTCACCGTCTTCGAGGCTGCGTCATCCACTCCCAAGCGGTCCGTCTCTTTGCTCTTTCTCCCGGGAGGCTCAGCAGTTGTGCTCGCCGGGCGCCATGTTTGGGTCAGGCAGCCTCGGCCCTGATGGTGCTCTGGTTTCCGACGGCCCGGGAGGGGGAATCAGCCCGGTGCCACCGGTCTCTTGCTGCTCAGCGCATTGCCTGCCCTCTATCTCGGCAAACTGTGTGTAGTCCGGTTCATCTGTCCATCACAGACTGCCGTGGGTTGGGCGGGGGCTCCGGGGATCCGCATGATGTGTGGGGCCCGTCTGTCTGCGGCATTTTCTCCACTGAGTGCTGCTGCCGGGCGCTCGGGGTGCTCGGTCGTCACTGCCCGGTTCCCCCAGCTCACGAGCGGTGTCTTGGGTCATCCCTCCCTCAGCTCACCTAGACCCTCGGATATTGGGCGAGGGTGCCCAGCATCGCAACCTTTAATGGCTCCGTTTTGCCCGCGATCCTGGTCTTCTGCAACAGGGGTCAACGCCTTCAGATGCTCCGCGGGCTCCGGTTACTGGAGGTCTGTTTCTTTTGTCGGGATCGACGCTGGAAAGCAAGGCACGTCCACCATCGTAGCCTGCTTGGCCACACCCCCCATAAATCATGCAAGATAACATAAATTGTTAAATCAAGCACTCCTTAATCTTTAAATTATACCTGTGTGTTTATACTTTCAAATATTCATGGGTGTGCATTGAGGTATCATCCCCTAAACCCGGGCGTCCCGAATAATTGCAGTTGCACCTCCCCACTGGGAAGGGTCCCTCAATGCACACTACAGTGAACCAAAAAGTTAATATTCTATTTAAATAATCCAAAAGAGTCCAACGTTGCAGTCCATAATTCTTTTTAATGTATTCAGCAAAATGTAATGCTCCTTATTCTCATGAGGTCATTGTATATTATTCATAGAGCCATGGTTGGTTATGCATAATGCTTTAAATGCATTCAAAATAGCCCCAATGCATTTCGGGCAGTGATAGTGCCCTTCTTCAGGGATCAATTCATAAAGAAACAAGAGATACGAAAATGAGACACCAAGGTTCCTGTCAATGGTAGTTGTGAATAATCATGTGACCGAACGGTAAACAAAGTGAAAAAAAAAGTGGAAAGTGAAGTGAGGCCAATATATCGGTGCCCGAAGGATAAAAAGAGTGAGAAAAAACGTTAAAATTATCTGGTCTGGAATAATGTGAAGTTAATATATGCTAATGTTACCCAGTAGTATACAAACAGTGATGAAGGCTAAAAGCGACACAAAACATAACATTGTGCGAGTGAAAACATGCCATTATGCTCAAAGTAACCGCGTGTTGCCGTGGTGTTAGTGTGGCGATTTTACTTGCACAATTCACTTGTAAAAACGGATTCTCATTTAAAAAGTATTTATGGTGTGCTGCCGGTGCATTTTGGTGCGACTAACCCAGAGATCAAACCCTAAGACCAGGCCTGCTGATCTTTCTGTAATGCGGCTATCAATAACATAAAATATAACAAATTACCTCGGTTATGTGACGTTAGGTGTCCTCAACCCGTGGCCGAACTCGAACTGAGTTTCTATGTAGCGCGACGCCATATGTAGGTATGGAAATTGAAAACGGTTTAACCAAAGTGAAGGAGATGAAGAATAGAAAGTAAAAAAGGTGTCAGGACCTTATTGCAAGTGGCTGCTGCTAGAAATGGGATTTCTGGTTGGCTAAGGTTTGCACTGAAGCCAGGCATAAACCACCACTCTAGTCAGGATAAGGGAGTTACACTCCTAAAATAACCCCTGCTTACCCCCTTGGTAGCTTGGCACGAGCAGTCAGGCTTATCTTAGAGGCAGTGTGCAAAGCATTTGCACATAACCAACAGTAATACAGTGTAAGCACAACAAACGGACACCACATGAGTTTAGAGAAATATCCAATATTTTTATATACTCAAACAAGACCAAATATGATAAGAATCCACAGTCCAGTACTTTACAAATAGTTGCATTGCAAGATGTCTTGTAAACACAGTTCCTTGATGTCGATAGCTCCGTACGGGCTATCACGGTGTCGTGAACAAGCAAACTCAAATAGTTCTGGCTGACCACGGCGACCGCGGCGTCGCGGGTCAGCTGCGGTGTCGGGAAGACCCACCAACAGTATCTTTCAGGGATGCAGGTCATCGATGACCTCTCGTTGTCACGCCTGTTGCAGGTCGATCTCCTCTGATGGAATCAGGATCACTGGCGGTGGCAGGCGTCGGGTGCAGCGGTGAAAAGTGCAGCGGTGCGGCGTGCGGTGCCCTCAGGTCACGGTGCAAGCAGCGGCTCTTGGCGGCATCAGATTGCATCGTCTGTGAGACCAGGGTCGCGGTGTGAGATGAAGGCGGTGCTCGTCACGGTGCTGGCAGGTCACGGTGCAGCAGCGGCGTCGCTGTAGCGCTGTCGTCGGCTGACAACTGGAGTCGATGATACCGGCGTCGGTAGGCCAAGGCTGCGGTGCAGAATGAGGGCGGTGTGTTGTATAGCTCTACGAGCGGTACCCCCGAACCACGGTGCAAGGTGTCACCGTGAAGCGAGGTAGTGCGGAGTGCGGTGCCCACAGGTCGCGGTGTGAGCAGCAGCTCGGTGGCGGCGTCAGCAGGCGTCTTCGGTGAGCCCAGGGTCACGGTGCAGCATTGCGGCGGTGCTCTCTGCAGTGCCTTCAGGACACTGTGTTGGCAGCGGCGTCGTAGACGGCGTCAGGCTTGAAGTCTTTGATGTTCCTGAGACTTCGTGAACAGGGGGCAAGCTCTACCGCAAGCCCTTGGAGATACTCAGCACAAATAGAGAAAGTTCAGTCCAGTCCTTTTACTGCCCAAGGCAGAAGCCACAACTCCAGGCCAACCCAACAAAGCAACAACACAGCAAAGGGGCAGTTCTCCTCCTGGCAGCTCTTCCAGCTCTTCTTCTTGGCAGGTTCCTTGATTCAAGCGAGTTCTGAAGTAATATAAAGTCTTGGGGTCTGGGCCCCAATATTTATACCAGCAAATCCTTTGTTCTCTGAAGGCAAAGGGGCCCGGACCTAGTTCAAACCAGTTTTTGGGTGCATTCTGCCAGGTTGCACCTTCTTCCTTTGTCAGTGTGGGCCAGGGTCCTCAGACGCACCACAGGAGGTGGAGCCAGCACTGTGGAAGGTGAGCTCAGCCCTATTCAGACCTAGGCGCTACTCTCCCCACCCATCTAGGTGTAGATGTGCCTATTCAGCCCAGCTGACTCACCCTGTCTCCCCAGCTCCTGTCACTCATAAACCAGACAGACAATACACATGCTAGCAGAGGCAGGCTGGATGGTTAGGTCAGAAAATACCTACTTTCTAAAAGTGGTATTTTCAAACCCAGAATGTTAAAACAAACTTCACTAAAAGATGTATTTTATCATTCCGAGTTCAGGCATACTAAACTCGAATTTCTACCATGTTCCCTGAGTCAATTAGGATCATAGGATGTAATGATCAAACTGCCCATTCTGGCCTACGGGGAACAGGTAGCCTTGCAATAGTGAAAAACGAAGTAGGCTGTAACTCACTATCAGGACATGCCACACACACCACAGCATGTCCTACCTTTTACATACAATGCACCCTGCCCATGGGGGTACCTTAGGCCTACAAGAGGGGCGACTCACATGTAGCAAAGGGAAGATTTAAGGACTTGCAAGAGTGTGCACTTGCCAAGTCGACATGGCAGCCCCAGGCTGCGCACAGGCTCTGCAATGGCAGGTCAGAGTTACACTTTACGGGATGTTTGCGTGGGTGGCACAATCCAGTGCTGCAGCCCACCAACAGCATTTAATTTATAGGCCTTGCACTCGCAGTGCACTTTACTAGGGACTGACACATAAATCAAATAAGCCAATCATGGAAATACCAATCCATAACACATTTTACACAAAGAGCATATGCACTTTAGCACTGATTAGCCCAGAGTCCTAAAACCAACACAAACAGGTCAGGGAAAAATAGGAGGAAAAAGCAAAAGGTTTGGGGATAACCCTGCAAAAAGGGCCATTTCCAACAGTTGCCATCTTAGTGAGATGGAAAACATAATGTACCAAATAAGAAGAGTTCAAATAAAGCATATGTAAAAACGATCTGTTCATAGGAGCTTGAGATTAAATAAAAAACATTCAAAGAAAAGAGGCAAACAAGTACAATATAGACTAAGCAAGAAAATATGGGCTAGAACAGGGAAAAAGGACCTGTAAAGAAGTGGTAAGAGGTGAGAATAAAGAAAGCGGAAAAATTACTGACTAATCGAATAAAAGAACATGAGAAAGTTAACATGAATAATATCGAAAGTGTAGTGGGAAAAAAACGTGAATAAAATATAGATGGAAAAGCGATAGAAAGTTGCATCTGTACAGCTGTTGCAAACCCAGTTCACGACAGTATAACAATAACAAGCATTGAAAATGCAATAGGTCTCGCCTTTGATTAAGTTAAAGCCATTTGCTTTGCTAATGGTATTATATAGCAAAGGAAATGCCTTTAACTTAATGAAAGGCAAGACCTATTGTATTTTTAATGCTTGTTATACTATGCTGACTCATCGCCATATACTGTGTATAGCGCCTAGTGTCCCCTTGCTCTTTGTATGCTATACTGGCTCGTTCCCATATAGTGTATAGGGCTTTGTTGCTTTCTGGCTAGATTCTCCCTGCAAAAGTTTCCACACATACATACTAGCCTAACATCCTTCTATCGCACACATCTTCCTCTATGTCACCAAATATACAACAGTCATGTACACACCAAGGTCTAGTGCCCTCTTTCGTGTCGCCCCAGGCACAAGACACACAAGATGATGGATGGAATGTTGCACAATGGCAAAACATTCACCCCCAGTCACAGATCTGGGTTTAATCCATTATTTTGCTCACTAAGCCACCCCAGTTCAGACATGTCCTTATGCAAATCAGTCTTGACCCTGTGCCTCATGGGAACAGTCCCGACCGAACTGCCAAGCCATGTCTTTCCCGGACCGGAATCAAGCATCCTAGGACTGGTTTCTGGCTATCAGCCGTCTTCAGACAGGATAACTTGACTCCAGTGGCTTAGTGAGCAAGGGACCCACGTCTGGGCATACCCTTCCCACATAGGGTGAACAGCAAAACACACAAGATGATGGACGGAATGTTGCACAATGGCAAAACATTCACCCCCAGTCACAGATCTGGGTTTAATCCATCGTTATTTTGCTCACCAAGCCACCCCAGTTCAGACATGGCCATGTGCAAATCAGTCTTGACCCTGTGCCTCATGGGAACAGTCCAGACCGAACTGCCAAGCCATGTCTTTCCTGGACCGGAATCAAGCATCCTAGGACCGGTTTCTGGCTATCAGCCGTCTTCAGCCAGGATAGCTTGACTCCAGTGGCTTAGTGAGCAAGGGACCCACGTCTGGGCATACCCTTCCGACATAGGGTGAACAGCAAAACACACAAGATGATGGCCCCAGGCACAAGAACCTAGCGCTCAATCATAAGAGATGACTCAGTGAGCTTCCTTTGAAGTTAAGATGCCAGAACCTAACCTTGTGCTTTCCAAACAGAACCAAGGCGTCCCTTCTGGCATATCGACTATTAGAACCATGGCTGACACGTGTTTTGCTCACTCAAGCTTATAATAAGCTTTGGAGCTTTTTCAAGGCTATGGATGAAGCATCCTCTCGATATCTGCAGGAGGGTTTACAAAAAGTTTGGGAAGAGGCCCAAGCGAGTCAAATGGAAATCAGAGAGAATGTTTTAATTCAGAAGAAACCTTTATCCTGATGTGATGCAGCCACGACCTAATTCTATGGATTTCTGTAGCCCTAGTTACAAATTTGAGGGTTCAAAATGCCTATGGTTCGAAAAGAGGACACAGTAATTGAATTCAAGGCTGCACTGGGTTTCCGATCGGGGAGACATGGGTGGGAAAGCTCGCCAGAGCTTTAAAAATTTATTCTGCAGGGGAAACATTGCTCCTCTGTAACCCTAGAGTTGCCGAAAAGGCTCTGCCTGGATCCACCAAAATGCCCGAGTAGTGTATTGTAATTGCATTCGCATAGCGCTTACTACCCTTGATGAGGCGTTGAAGCGCTTTTTTCGTCGAGTGGCACGCTACTCCGGGACCCATAGAGGATTAGTGTTGAATTAGTATAGTGAAACATGCTAGTAAATATTAAGTGGTGGATAGGTTAGTCTGTTATTTGGATTCGGAAGGATAGCAGAGGATAGAAGAGGAAAAAAGGTTTGTATTTATATAGCGCTTGTTACCACTGATGGGGTGTTGAAGCACGCTACTCCGGAAACCCACAAAGTATTAGTGGTGAATTAGTATGAAGTGTGCTACCACACCATGCATATTCCACTCTATGCCTCTCCACTGTACTCTACGTTGCACCACTCTACCACCTTACACCACGCACCTACACTTTACTCTACTCCATTCTAAGCCACTGCACTGTATACTAATACCCACGCCAATGCACTCTACTCTGTTCCACTCCACTATATGCTACTGCACTCTATGCCAATCCACTGTATGCCACTCTAATCTACTCTTCACAACTGCACTCTACAGCACTTAACGCCATTACTCTTTACCACCTCACTTTACCCTGCACCACTCTCCACCACTTCACTCTACCCCACTCTACTCCAGAACAGTAGTCCACGCCACTTCTCTCTCTACACAACTGCACTTTTGGACACTGTACTCTAACGCTGCACTTGCAGCCAGTTAACTCTACGCCACTGCACTTTGCAGCATTCTATGCCACTCCACTCTACACCACTGTACTCTATGCCACGCTACTCTGCACCATTGCACTCTATATCCCTGTTTTCTATGCACTGCACTCGATACCACTGCTCTGCACCACTGCACTCTACTAAGCAACGCTCTAATCTACACCACTGCATTCCATGACACTACATTGTACAGCGCTGAATTCTATGCCGTTGCACTCTACGCCACTATACTCTGCAACACTCTATGCAAATGCACTCTACACCAGTCCACTCTACGCCAAACGAATCTAACCCACTCTAAGCCACTGCACTCTACTCTTTTCATCACTTCACTCTACACCACTTAACTCTGCAGCACTCCACTGTACATTATACTCAAATCCACACCACTTCCCCCTGCACCACTGCACTCAAGTATACAACACTCTAATCTAGGCCACTGCATTGTAAGATGCTGCATTGTACACCGCTGAATTCTGTGCCCTTGCATTCTACGCAAGCTTACTCTGCAACTCCCTACGCCAATGCACGCTACACCAGTTCACCATACTATACGCCACTCCACTGTACGCCATAGTATGTAACTCCACTCTATGCCACTCAAATACATAACACTCTACTCCACTATTTGCTATTCCACTCTAAAACACTCCATACCACTCGCCTCTACTCCACTAACTTTTAGCCATGCTGGTGTACAACATGGCACAAACATATTGGCAAAGTCAATAGCTCTTATATAAGTGCGACTTATTGAATTTGGCAATGCTTGTTCTCATAAAAAAATTTCTCCTAAGATAATTGACACCTCTCTGCAACGCAGCCCCCTGGCGCTTACTGGAGGTTCCCGGTGGGCTAGTTGGCCCCCCGGGACCCCCAGTATTTCAAGTGGATTTAGTTCCCCCTCTGGAAACGCGCCAGGGGGCTGCATTGCAGAGAGGTGAAATGAGGCCACGCCCCCTTTTACACCTCTATGCAAAGCAGCCCCCTGGCGCATACTGGAGGTTCCTGGTGGGCTAGTTGGCCCTCAGGGACCCCCAGTATTCAAGGGGATTTAGTTCCCCCTCTGGAAACGCGCCAGGGAGCTGCGTTGCAGAGAGGTGTAATGAGCCCACGCCCCTTTTTACACCTCTGCCACGCAGCCCCTTGGCGCATACTGGAGGTTCCTGGTGGGCTAGCTGGCCCCCAGGGGCCCCCAGTATTCAAGGGGATTTAGTTCCCACTCTGGAAACGCACCAGGGGCTGCGTTGCAGAGATGTGTAATGAGGCCACACCCCTTTTTACACCTCTCTGCAACGCAGCCCCCTGGCACATACTGGAGGTTCCTGGTGGGCTACTTGGCCCCCAGGGACCCCCAGTATGCAAGGGGATTCAGTTCCCCCTCTGGAAACGCGCCAAGGGGCTGCATTGCACAGAGGTGTAATGAGGCCACCTCCCTTTTTACACCTCTCTGCAACGCAGCCCACTGACGCATACTGGAGGTTCCTGGTGGGCTACTTGGCCCCCAGGGACCCCCAGTATGCAAGGGGAAATAGTTCCCCCTCTGCAAACGCGCCAGGGGGGTGCGTTGCAGAGAGGTGTAAAAAGGGGCGTGGCCTCATTACACCTCTCTGCAACGCAGCCCCCTGGAGCATACTGGAGGTCCCTGGTGGGCTAATTGGCCCCCAGGGACCCCCAGTATGCAAGGGCAATTAGTTCCTCCTCTGCAAACACGCCAGGGGGCTGCGTTGCAGAGAGGTGTAAAAAGGGGAGTGGCCTCATTACACCTCTCTGCAACGCAGCCCCCTGGCGCATACTGGAGGTCCCTGGTGGGTTAGTTGGCCCCTAGGGACCCCCAGTATTCAAGGGGATTTAGTTCTTACTCTGGAAACGCACCAGGGGGCTGCGTTGCAGAGAGGTGTAATGAGGCCACGCCTCTTTTTACACCTCTCTGCAACGCAGCCCCCTGGCGCATACTGGAGGTTCCTGGTGCGCTAGTTGGCCCCCAGGGACCCCCAGTATGCAAGGGGATTCAGTTCCCCCTCTGGAAACGCGCCAAGGGGCTGCATTGCACAGAGGTGTAATGAGGCCACTTCCCTTTTTACACCTCTCTGCAACGCAGCCCACTGACGCATACTGGAGGTTCCTGGTGGGCTAGTTGGCCCCCAGGGACCCCAGTATGCAAGGGGAATTAGTTCCCCCTCTGCAAACGCGCCAGGGGGGTGCGTTGCAGAGAGGTATAAAAAGGGGCGTGGCCTCATTACACCTCTCTGCAACGCAGTCCCCTGGCGCATACTGGAGGTCCCTGGTGGGCTAGTTGGCCCCTAGGGACCCCCAGTATTCAAGGGGATTTAGTTCTTACTCTGGAAACGCGCCAGGGGGCTGCGTTGCAGAGAGGTGTAATGAGGCCACGCCTCTTTTTACACCTCTCTGCAACGCAGCCCCCTGGCGCATACTGGAGGTTCCTGGTGGGCTAGTTGGCCCCCAGGGACCCCCAGTATGCAAGGAGACTTAATCTCCCAACTTAGAATGAGCTACGGGCGCGTTTGCACAGTGGGGAAGGTAGGCGGCGGAGCTTGAGGTGATATGTGTGCAAACATGCCCTGTGGCGCATTTTAAGTTGGGGAATTAATTCCTCTTCAATCCAGAGGTCCCCTGGGGGCCAACTAGCCCAACAGGTACCTCCAGTAAGTCCAACGGAGCTACGTTGCAGAGTGTTGTAAAAAGAGGGCATGGCCTCCGAACACCTCTCTAGGTGGCTAGTTGGCCCACAGGGGACCTCAGGATTGAAGAGGAATTAATTCTCCAAATTAAAACGCGCCACAGGGCGTGTTTGCACACATGTCACCTCAGGCGCGCCCCCTTCCTTCACTATTGAGCAAAATATTCCTCTAAAATCAGCCGAACTACGAATTTCGATTTACCACCTGTTATCACGAGAGACGTCAGCGCTGCATCTTTGATCCCAGTACGGACCCTGAAAAGTAAATCTAAGCATACTTACCAGTAACTTGTATTTCCTTCCATAGGAATTTATTGTGTGGTTTTCACCAGAAAAGTTTCTGTCTATTTTTAAAACGTACAAATATTCCTCTAAAATCAGTCAAACTACGAATTCCGATTTACTCACCTGTTATCAGGAAAGACCTAGGTGCTGCATCTTTCAGCCCACTACTGATCCTGAAAAGTAATTCTAATCATAGTTACAGTAACTTGAATTTCCTTCCATAGGCTAACATTGACTGGTTTCACTTGGAAATTCTTCTAAGTGAAGAGTTTTGGAACTTAAAAAAATTCCTCTAAAATCAGCCGAACTACGAATTCTGATTTACTCACCTGTTATCAGGAGAGACCTCAGTGCTGCATCTTTCAGCCCACTACTGATCCTGAAAAGTAATTCTAACCATACTTACCAGTAACTTGAATTTCCTTCCGTAGGATATCATTGCCTGCTATATAAAATATATATACATTAAAAAAATATAAAATATAAAAAATAAATATTACAATTTCAATATTTTTCAAAACATTTTTTTCAATTTATATTGAAAATATGTAATGTAATTTGAAAAATAAAATATCTAAAAACGAATGCTTTAAAACAATGTAGTAAATCAGTGTAAACAATACATAACAATTAATACATTTAAAAATTATCATTTACAAAACCTTTGAAATTCACTGAAAAAAACCATAGGTTTCAGCCACATTATAGTTAGGAATTAGCATTTAACAAACCTTAAAAATTCACTGAAAAAAACATAGGTTTCAGCCACGTTATAGTTAGGAATTAGCATGTAAGAAACCTTAGAAATTCACTGAAAAAAACATAGGTTTCACACATGTTATAGTTAGCTGAACATTTCAGTCATACAAAACCATTGAAATTCCCCCGTTATAGTTAGTTCAGCTAACTATAACTCGTGCGCCCGCAATGCACTGCTGATGACGTCTCATATTACATCACTCATGACATGGTCAGTGACATCACTCATGACATCACTGATGACATCTCAAATGACATCACTGATGACATCATCCTTGTGAAAGAGTGGCAGACCTCCTCTCACCCTAATATACCTTTGATACACACATTCAAAAATAGAAACTAAAATTTTCAAAAAATTGGAGATACCAATACCAGTTACAACAACTTATTCAGTAATTCCAATATCTACATACACATTCACTCATTCACTAACAGTTCTATATAGTCAGTCATACATGTACTCACTCATCATATGTACTCATACACCTATACATCCTGTTACACACCGATACTCATCCATAGAGTTACTCACACACATGCTCACACATCCAAATAAACTATCAAACATCCATTTACTTTCATATATAGCTATACACACACCACTACACTTACTTCTACAGAAACGTACTCATACTTACTCTCTTAAACAATAACTTATAGAAACACATACTTATTTATACAGGAACTCTTCCGATCCCTCACTCTCACATATACTCACTTAATTACATCAATACTCACATATACTAATTTAAAACATATGTAGGTACTCATAACGATACTATTGAGACAGTCATTCACTCACTAACACACTCATACACACACTCATCCACCCATACAGTCCTACACACAGGCTGTCTTCAAAACACATACAAACAGTGAGTCAGTCATTCATGCATCTGTGCGCTAAGTAATACTCCCCCACCGAACCACACAGACACTCATTCTGATACTCAGAAAACCAACTAATAACCCATATACACACTCATGTAGCTACTCACCAACCCATGCAGCCACTTATACACAATGTGAGACACTGATACAGGTATTTAAATATTTAAACATTACTCGCTATTACATCGATTCACTAAGATATACTTAACAAGTCACTTATACAATCAATTTTACAAAAAAAATCCATTTAGACACTTATTTACCCATGTATTCTTCCATCGACCTTTAGATATACATATATAAAAAATATTTATTTTTCAGAAAGACACACATTCACTGGATGATGTCATCAGTGATGTCGTCAGTGATGTCATTTGAGATGTCATCAGTGATGTCATGAGTGATGTCACTGACCATGTCATGAGTGATGTAATATGTGACGTCATCAGCAGTGCATTGGGGCGCGCGAGTTATAGTTAGCTGAACTAACTATAACAGGGGAATTTCAATGGTTTTGTATGTGTGAAATGTTCAGCTATCTATAACATGTGTGAAACCTAGGGTTTTTTCAGTGAATTTCCAAGGTTTTTTAAATGCAATTTCCTAACTATAAAGTGGCTGAAACCTATGTTTTTTTCAGTGAATATATATATATATAGAGAGAGACATACATATACACACATACATCCATTTTGTTGAACAACATAGCTGCTGTGCAGTGGAGTTTTCAGGATATATATGTTTATATATATATATATATATATATATATATATATATATATATATATATATATATTCACTGAAAAAACCATAGGTTATAGACCATATATAGTTAGGAATTAGCATTTACAAAACCTTGAAAATTCACTGAAAAAACCATAGGTTATAGACCATATATAGTTAGGAATTAGCATTTAAAAAACCTTATTTTACTCACACAAAACCATTGAAATTCCATATATAGTTAGTTGCACTAACTATATATTGCGCACCCGCAATCCACTGCTGATGATGTCACATATTACATCATTCATGACATGGTCAGTGACATCACTGATGACATCACTGATGACATCTCAAATGACATCACTGATGACATCACTGATGACAACATCCAGTGACTATGTTTCTGTAAAGTTAAAATATGTCTTACATATTGAAGAATGAGTGGATGTATAAGTGTCTGGACGAAGGATTTAGTAGGTGCATGACTGAATGTATGAGTGAGTGATTAAATGTGTCTCACTGAGTGCATGGGTTAGTGACTAAACTGTCTTAATTTGTGCATCATTATGTCTGTTGTTCTGTAAACTGCTGCATGTGTTGATCAGTAGCTATATGAGTAACTATATGGGTTATTGATTGATTGCCCAAGTATTTGCATGGGAGACTGAGTGTGTGTGTGGCTGGATGGGAGGTGTGTGACTCTGTACAGATCAATGTGTACTTGTATCAATGATTGTATAAGAGAGTAAGTATGTGTTAGTATATGGTTGAAAACGTAAGGTGCTCTATGTTTAACTGTATAGAGTAGAAAATGGAAGTGTGATTGATTCTTTACAGGACTGACTAGGTGTGTGAGTAACTCCATGGATGAGTGGCAGAGTGTGAGTGTCTGTATAGGTGTATGAGTGCATATGATTGTGTTGTAAACATGAGTGATTGTATGTATGAATGATTGTATGGGTGAATGAGTAAATGTGTGTGTAGACGTAGGAATCAGTGAGTACGTATGTAGTAACTAGTATTGGTGTGTCAATGGTTTCAAAAATTATACTCTGTTTTTAACACTGGGTGAAACAGAGGTTATATTAAAATGTGAGGAGATGCATTGTATTGTCACATGAATGATATCATCAGTGATGTGATCATTGATGTCAAGTGAGATGTCATCAGTGATGTCATTTGAGATGTCATCAGTGATGTCATCAGTGATGTCACTGACCATGTCATGAATGATGTAATATGTGACATCATCAGCAGTGGATTGCGGGTGCGCAATATATAGTTAGTGCAACTAACTATATATGGAATTTCAATGGTTTTGTGTGAGTAAAATAAGGTTTTTTAAATGCTAATTCCTAACTATATATGGTCTATAACCTATGGTTTTTTCAGTGAATTTTCAAGGTTTTGTAAATGCTAATTCCTAACTATATATGGTCTATAACCTATGGTTTTTTCAGTGAATTTCAATGGTTTTTTAATAGCAAATATCATAAGCTGTCGAATGTCAAGTACGTGGTAAGAATTTTTTTTTTCGTGTTTATGCACACTGATCTGCTTTGATTGCTGCCCCCCACCCCTCATTTCTATTAGGAGTACTCTCTCTTTGCAGATAGTGAAGGGTAGTTAACGCAGCCCTTTCCCCCTTTGTAATCCGTCGTGCCTGCTTCTCTCTCCATTTGATTGATTGTTCTCTTTGGTTCATTCTCTATTTACAAACAAGCACAGAGTCGCAATACTCTGTTTAGTCTTTGCAGATAGCGAAAAATCGTGTAAAAAAACAAAAGGAATCGAGCAAAATCAGTAGGCCACTAATGGGATCTCTTTTGACCTCGCTAAAATAGAAACATTAGGAACAACCTGTTGAAAATAGCAATGCGTATGTATATAAGCGGCGTTCATTTGTGTTCACAGTACCCCTTGTTGATTGTTTCAATCGAGCATTGAATTGTTCGAAGTTAATTCTCTTAACGATCTTCTCTACCTGCAAACGAGGAAGAATAGGAATATTCTATCTCCCTTTGCAGATAGTGAAGGGTAGGTAACGCAAGCCTTTAACACGTCGTACCTATTTCATTCCTCATTGATTGATTGATTGTCCGAACATTGACTGTTTGGGAATTAGTTCTTTTTGGAGGTATTCCCTGTTTGCAAATAAACGTAGGAAAATCTTTGCAAGTAGTGAAAGGGTACGTAATGCGGACCGTTCTCCCCCGTTGTAATCTGTCATGCCTATCTACTCCCCACTGATTGATGCACCTTTTTCACCCGGACCATTTACTAGAGATACGTCATCTGGCCCGACCAGAGAGCACCCCTAGTGAAAAGGACATATGCAATAATAACGAAGTGATCACTGTATCCTGTTAACAGAAACTTTACCATGAAACAACCTGGAAAGAAAAAAATAGGAAAACGAAAATCAGTAGGCCACTGATGAACATGAACTTTTATTAAACAACGAACAAAGAAACGATAACATAACGTAATGATAAAACCTATTAATGTCCTAGAAACAAGAAAACGTTAAAATATGCCAGTGGTGAGAGACCAGAAAAACAGTAAGAGAAACCAAATCACCCCTCGCTGTCCCACCGCCTGCCACGCCAAAAAAATCGATAGACTAGGGAAAATGCAAGTCAGTAGAACATCCACCCCCACTCTGGAAACTTCCAAGGTGGGGCAGGGTTCCGGCTACGCCCAGCCGGGAGCAGCCCATATAAGGCAGGTCCTGCTGCCACGCCTCGGCCAGGAGATCCTAACGTAGGGTGTAGCCGGAGGAGAGGCCGAGACCAGCGGGACCCGGCCAGGGGATTGCCTTTACAACGCTGAACAGTTGCAGGGGGGGGGAATGTCTCCTCGACCCTCCCCTCTCTCTCCCAGTCCGGCCGCGGTGGCCCTTGAGAGTTGCAGGTAGTCCCGCCACATGCTCTTCCGGTCCGACCACCAACGGTCGGGGGGCCGAGGCCGACGGGATCCGGCTGCAGCCGATAAACCAAGAAACCCGTTCATGGGGCCAGAGCCAGGGGCGTCCGGCCGACATCCACCGGAAGCCCGGCCCGAAGACGGACGGGACACTTCTTTCTTTTATAATGGCTGCGACAACACTGGAGGGGGATGTCTTGCACATGCCTCCGACCCCCCCCCTCGTCCTCATCGCCTGGTCCGGCCATAACAAATCTCAAGCGAGACGCCGTGGGGTGCACTGGGAGGGAGAGACGGTGCGAACAGGCCTCTCCCGCCTCCCCAGGTGGAGGCTTCCCAGCTGCACCCTCAGCGCTCCAGGCGGTGGCATCCTAACAACTACAGTGCTGCACAGTTTCGGAACGACCTAGATAACGGTTCTTCCACTGTGGCCATGCTGCAACGTCTCGCCCAGCAGGGTGGAGCCCGTCCGCTCATGTGACCCCGCGATCGCCGGTAGCTGCCGAACTCTCAAAATGGCGGTCGACCTGGCAAGAGCGGGCCCAACATAAAGAAATGGCCCGGTCACTGGTTGACTCCACCACCGTAGTCCTCCACGACCTTGAAGATTCTAGAGGAGCCGCGGGAGTCTCCGACCCCCGATGGGGAATGACTGCCATGATCGCCCGTGGAGTGACGAAACTGTATCCGCGGGACGTCGGCGCTCCCATGCTGGCGCCAGCCTCACTTTGAATTACTACAATCCTGCAGACCTTACTTCCGGTGAAAGCACAGTGTGACCCGGTAGGAAAAATTATTGCACCCCCTCCCCTTTTTGACTGATAGTTCAAACCACCGATCCTTTCCTTTGCCCTTTTAACGGAACTTTGGACTGCCTCCCCCTCTTTTACATTTTCTAGAGAAAACAAAACATTAACCACTACATTAGCATAGCAGTTGACACCAGAACTGTTTTCAAATTGAAAACCAACAACATCTTCAACAGAATCCTTTTTGTTTCTGCTGTGACCCTGCTACAGCACAGGCATTGTCCCCAGCAGTAATTCTGCAATGCCGGTAAGAATAGCTGTGGTGCCTACTGGACTCACTCACCCCCGCGGCGCCCCACGCCGTTTTTTGCTGGGCGGCAACTTACTAGACATCACTTTCGTGCCATCTAGATTTCAGCGCGTTCTGCTGCCTTGGAACTATTCGCACAACAGACCGCTACTGACAAGAATATTTCATTATTGGTGCTGTCAATTTCAATAAATCTATTGGATAATTAAAAAGAAATTGCCACGGTCTCTTCGTTGTTTAAATGTTTTTACTGTTTTTGTTTTGTTGTATATATTTATATGTTATTAAAGTTTTATATTCCTACTACTTTGTTGGAGTGCTATATATTTTTAATGTGACACATAATTGTAAAAACTTTGATGTACAAAGAGTCATTCCTGGAATCTTCCGCTTCAGGCTCGGTCCCCTCCCCAATCACAATACAGGATGGTTTTCAGATAGTAGGAACGCGTGTGCTGTGACGGATCACATCGGGTGTGGGCCTTGATCTACTATAACTCCTTTGAAGAGGGGTGATTCTTTACAGCTGGGGCCATAAACTACATCTGCAGGGCCAGCTGATAGCCTAGGACCGGCCTGGACATTCGGACACAGAGGAAGAGGAGTGTCAGAGGGTGCGGTAGTGAATAGGGCGAAAGGGAGGTGTCGGGCGGGCACAGAGTGTGATTCTCAGGGAAGAGCAGCGCAGATGGGGGAAGGTTTATTGCCCATGCATAAGACAGAGAGCGGTGGTGACCAGTGCCTGGGGGAGATGC
Source organism: Lissotriton helveticus (assembly GCF_964261635.1). Taxonomy (NCBI): domain Eukaryota; kingdom Metazoa; phylum Chordata; class Amphibia; order Caudata; family Salamandridae; genus Lissotriton; species Lissotriton helveticus. The sequence goes on from NC_136068.1 coordinate 443,575,223, forward strand.
TTACGAGGGTGAGGAGCCATGCTACGAATCGACAGCGTGCAGAGAGTGGGTCTGGTCAAGACATCTAAAATGGCTGCCGTGCACGACAAAAGTGTGGCATTTCAAAAAAGGCAAGATGGCGCAGACAATGTTTTTCAACACTTCCTCATTTCCTTCGAATCGAACGTTAACAGACGTTGGGGCATATTACCAAAGTTAAGCGATATTTATCGCTAACGATGCTTACCAACCAATTTTTTACCACTAAGCATCGTCAGAAATTATCGAAGATAAACCTTACTATTATCAAGGTTTATCGCAAATGCGATAATAAACGGCCGCAATGCATGAATATCGCTAAAAACTCAGCGATATTCATGCATTACCGAGCTAATACTCTTAGCCATGTTATCCACCTCCCATTGGATAACATGGCTAAGAACTGCTCAGGGCAGGTGTTACTTTTTGGAGATATTCGCGCTTAGCGCGAATATCTCCAAAAGTTGGTAATAGGAGATAGATATCTTGCATGTTGTAATGCAAGTTATTGTGGTATATGGAACTCATACCATAATCTCTCAGGAAAGCAGAAACTGATCCTTTTGGGACCGCCTAAAAAGGCCTAGGGGGTGAGGAGTACTCTACTTTGCCCCCTTTTCACGTTCCGAACTATTTTATTTTACTCTCTTCTGTAATTACACAAAATACCAGCGATAAGATGCATCGGAGACACACAGTGAGAGAAAGGAGGCCGGAGATGAAGAAGACATGTCAAATACACATTGGAGATAATATAGTGGCAGAAGGGAAGTAAATATGAGTAAACTTACCATGTAACATAAAAATGTTGCACTCTATACTATAAGTCTCATTTTATACTACAATCACTTCGCTACAACCTCATAAATTAAAAATAAAAATAAATAATGTCTCAAACAATTTTTGATTTCTAAATATAAATTTATTCTTCAGAATTTTCTAAATTTGAAACAACTAGTAACATGTCCTCATCAGTAATTTCCTCTTCAATCATCTCATCTGGAATCTCCTCATTAAAAGTCTGCAATGATGATTCTTGTAACTCTATGGTCTCCAAACACTCGATAAATTCGCCATCAAGAGATTGATCAAAAAAATCATTCAAGTCATCTCCTCCTTCTGACAATATTTCATTATTGGTGCTGTCCATTTCAATCAATGTAGTGGAATCATTCAAGTCATCTCCTCGTGACAATATTTCATTATTGGTGCTCTCAATTTCAATCAATGTAGTGGAATCATTCAAGTCATCTCCTCCTTGTGACAATATTTCATTATTGGTGCTGTCCATTTCAATCAATCTAATGGAATCATACAAGCCATCTCCTCCTTGTGACAATATTTCATTATTGGTGCTCTCAATTTCAATCAATGTAGTGGAATCATTCAAGTCATCTCCTTGTGACAATATTTCATTCTTGGTGCTGTCCATTTCAATCAATCTAATGGAATCATACAAGTCATGTCCTCCTTGTGACAATATTTCATTATTGGTGCTCTCAATTTCAATCAATGTAGTGGACAATTCAAAAGAAATTGCCACGGTCTCTTCATTGTGAGCCATTTTATTTTGAAATTGCTTGCTGTAAATTGCAGAAAAAAATAATCACTTTCATTTATCGTTTTTAGTAATACATAATATAAAACTAACTTCATCAAGTATTTAGTATAACAGAAGGACTGCAAATAAATAACAGAAAACATTTTTCAAATTATCTTCAAGTGTACAACATAGTTCCCCTTACAAATTAACAACTCACCTTTTTAAAAGTAGCAGAAGTGTTAGTACTGTGTAAATCAAACACCAGAAATTCACCACCAAAAATTCCTCACAAATGTACCTCAGACAGTAGTATCACAAAATGGCTGTGGTTTCCTCGCATTTGACATATATACATAACCAATTAACTTTCATCACACACAAATACAAAACCAAAGTAACATTTTAATTGGTTCTAAATTTCAACACTTTCAAATGTGTTTTCCCCATGCAATTTTCCATAGGACATTTACATACGTCTACAGCCTGAATGGCTGAACGGAATTACACCAAACTTGGCAAAATGGTACATCAAACCTAAGAGGTCAGGAAGGATCTACTATGCCCCCTTATGGTCATTTCCCCCTTCGCTTTGGCCTCCTCTTGTCTCTCAATCCTACCGAGGGACAAGATGGCGGCCGCTACGGACTGTTTGGAATGTTGACAGACGCCGGAGAACCAATCAGCTTCGCAAAGCTCCGTAACGCGAAAAGTACGCGAAGCGGAGCGCTGTTACAGATATATATCTTTTTTTCAACGTTAATTTCTCAAAATCCACTGGAGCACATATATTGAGACCTAGCAAAGGCACATCGGGCTACCAGTCCCTAATATTTTGCCAAGTTTCGTGCAAATCCATTCAGCCGTTCGATTATTATTATTTTGTTTTTTTTTTGCCCCGCGGGGCCCTTTTAAAACCTCCACATCAAACCTAGGGGGTCAGCGAGGATCTACTATGCCCCCTTATAGTTATTTCCCCCTTTGTTTTGACCTCCTCTTGTCTCTCGATCCTACCGAGAGACAAGATGGCGGCCGCTACGGACTGTTTGGAATGTTGACAGACGCCGGAGAACCAATCAGCTTCGCTTCACAAAGCTCCGTTGCGCGAAAAGTCCGCGAACCAGAGCGCTAACCGGTCCGCTGTTACAGATATATATCTTTTTTTAAACGTTAATTTCTCAAAATCCACTGGAGCACATATATTGAGACCTACAAAAGGCACATCGGGCTACCAGTCCCTACAATTTTGCCAAGTTTCGTGCAAATCCATTCAGCCGTTCGGGCTAAAAGTGAGGCCAACCGCCCTATGGAAAACTCAATGTTAAAAACACGTTTTGGGACCCCCCTTTTTTCTCGGCCCCCACTGGACGAACCCCCCCCAAATTTTCAAGGGCTGCTCAGAAACAAAATGTGCCATTTTCCTGAAAATTTCAGCCGATTCCGTCCACAAACGCCAAAGTTATTAGACATAGAATTTTCAAAAAACCCATAGAGAAAAAATCCTAACTATATATACCTACTGGCGACCGCCAGTAGGTAATATATATATATGTTTCCACAAACGTGTCCCACCAATAGGAACACTACGGAGTGCTCCGTAGTGTTCCTATTGGTGGGACACGTTTGTGGAAACCTATTTACGTGCATGCTGCTTGCACGCAGGAGGCACCCGTTAAATAAAGCGTTCGACAGAACGAGCAGTGTTTGTGTGGAAATATATATATATATATATATATATATATATATATATATATATATATATATATTGTCGCTCCAAGGTTGTCCACCTTTGAGTAGCACACGAGCAGCAGCTTGATTCATGTGTAGGTGAGGACGGGGATCCGCTTGTAGATGCCGCTCCGCAATGGATCTGCCCGACGCGTTTCGAAGCTCCATATGCTTCTCTTCAGGGGCTTTAACGGAAGCGGTGTGCGCAACCGCTAACCCACTTCTCCATTTTCCATATGACACACCCACCAATGGGAGGCTCAAATGAGACTGTGTATTATGGGAAGTGTGGTGCGGAAAGCACACAATCAAGTCCTGTATGGACCCCGCAAGTGGGCCCGTCCTCGATCCCGTGTACGGCTGCTGTTTCACTTCCGTGACCCCCAAGGATGACGGGGTGGTGCATACTCCGCGGCTGGACGGCTGTGTATAAATTGTCGCTCCAAGGTTGTCCACCTTTGAGTAGCACACGAGCAGCAGCTTGATTCATGTGTAGGTGAGGACGGGGATCCGCTTGTAGATGCCGCTCCGCAATGGATCTGCCCGACGCGTTTCGAAGCTCCATATGCTTCTCTTCAGGGGCTTTAACGGAAGCGGTGTGCGCAACCGCTAACCCACTTCTCCATTTTCCATATGACACACCCACCAATGGGAGGCTCAAATGAGACTATGTATTATGGGAAGTGTGGTGCGGAAAGCCCACAATCAAGTCCTATACATAAACCAAGCTGCTGTTCGCGTGCTACTCAAAGGTGGACACCTTCGAGCATTGATTTATACGCGGCCGTCCAGCCGTGGAGTATGCACCACCCCGGTACCCTGGGGGTCACTAAAGTGAAGCAGCAGTCGTACTTGGAATCGAGGACGGGCCCACTTTTGGAGTCCATACAGGACTTGATTGTGTGCTTCCCGGACCACACTTCCCAGAATGCACAGTCTCATTTGAGCCTCCCATCGGTGGGTGTGTTATATATAAAATGGGGAAGTGGGTCGGCGGTTTCGCACACCGCTTACGTTAAAGCCCCTGAAGAGAAGCATATGGAGCTTCGAAACGCGTCGGGCAGATCCCGTACGGAGCGGCGTCTACGAGTGGATCCCCGTCCTCACCTATACATAAACCAAGCTGCTGTTCGCGTGCTACTCAAAGGTGGACACCTTCGAGCATTGATTTATACGCGGCCGTCCAGCCGCGGAGTATGCACCACCCCGGTACCCTGGGGGTCACTAAAGTGAAGCAGCAGTCGTACTTGGAATCGAGGACGGGCCCACTTGTGGAGTCCATACAGGACTTGATTGTGTGCTTCCCGGACCACACTTCCCAGAATGCACAGTCTCATTTGAGCCTCCCATCGGTGGGTGTGTTATATATAAAATGGGGAAGTGGGTCGGCGGTTTCGCACACCGCTTACGTTAAAGCCCCTGAAGAGAAGCATATGGAGCTTCGAAACGCGTCGGGCAGATCCCGTACGGAGCGGCGTCTACGAGTGGATCCCCGTCCTCACCTATACATAAACCAAGCTGCTGTTCGCGTGCTACTCAAAGGTGGACACCTTCGAGCATTGATTTATACGCGGCCGTCCAGCCGCGGAGTATGCACCACCCCGGTACCCTGGGGGTCACTAAAGTGAAGCAGCAGTCGTACTTGGAATCGAGGACGGGCCCACTTGTGGAGTCCATACAGGACTTGATTGTGTGCTTCCCGGACCACACTTCCCAGAATGCACAGTCTCATTTGAGCCTCCCATCGGTGGGTGTGTTATATATAAAATGGGGAAGTGGGTCGGCGGTTGCGCACACCGCTTTCGTTAAAGCCCCTGAAGAGAAGCATATGGAGCTTCGAAACGCGTCGGGCAGATCCCGTACGGAGCGGCGTCTATGAGTGGATCCCCGTCCTCACCTATACATAAACCAAGCTGCTGTTCGCGTGCTACTCAAAGGTGGACACCTTCGAGCATTGATATATATATATATATATATATATATATATATATATATATATATATTCACTGAAAAAACCATAGGTTATAGACCATATATAGTTAGGAATTAGCATTTAAAAAACCTTATTTTACTCACACAAAACCATTGAAATTCCATATATAGTTAGTTGCACTAACTATATATCGCGCACCCGCAATCCACTGCTGATCATGTCACATATTACATCATTCATGACATGGTCAGTGACATCACTGATGACATCACTGATGACATCTCAAATGACATCACTGATGACATCACTGATGACAACATCCAGTGACTGTATGTTTCTGTAAAGTTAAAATATGTCTTACATATTGAAGAATGAGTGGATGTATAAGTGTCTGGATGAAGGATTTAGTAGGTGCGTGACTGACTTTATGAGTGAGTGATTAAATGTGTCTCACTGAATGCATGGGTTAGTGACTAAACTGTCTTAATTTGTGCATCATTATGTCTGTTGTGATGTAAACTGCTGCATGTGTTGATCATTAGCTATACGAGAGGCTATATGTGTTATTAATTGGTTGCCCAAGTATTTCTATGGGAGATTGAGTTTGTGTGGGGGTGGCTGGAAGGTGTGTGACTCTATGCATAGATGTGTGAGCAGTTTATTCACTAGGTGTATGAGTTCAAGACTGCATGTGGAAACAGCTACAAGGGCAGTTGACTGTGTGCATGAGTGTATTGATGAGTGAATGGATATCTCAATGCTACATGTCATAGTAAGTACATATGTTAAACACAGTACATGTGAGAGTTGGCATATATAAATAACTGTGCATGAGAGCCACTGAATGAGTGAGTGGTTGTATCGATCATTGTGAACTTGTATCAGGGATTGTATAAGAGAGTAAATATGTGTTAGTATATGTTTCAATAAGTAAGGTGTGTTTAACTGTATAGTTGAAGAAATGGAGGTGAGATTGTTTCTTTGCATGACTGACTGGGTGTGTGAGTAACTCCATGGATGAGTGGCAGTGTGTGAGTGTCTGTATACACTGAGTGTATCTAAGGTTATATTAGAGTCTGAAGAGGTTTATCGTATTAGCACAAGAATGATGTCAAATGAGATGTCATCAGTGATGTCATCAGTGATGTCATTTGAGATGTCATCAGTGATGTCATCAGTGATGTCACTGACCATGTCATGAATGATGTAATATGTGACATGATCAGCAGTGGATTGCGGGTGCGCGATATATAGTTAGTGCAACTAACTATATATGGAATTTCAATGGTTTTGTGTGAGTAAAATAAGGTTTTTTAAATGCTAATTCCTAACTATATATGGTCTATAACCTATGGTTTTTTCAGTGAATTTCAATGGTTTTTTAATAGCAAATATCATAAGCTGTCGAATGTCAAGTACGTGGTAAGTAAAAACATTTTCGTGTTTATGCACACTGATCTGCTTTGAATGCTGCCCCCCACCCCTCATTTCTATTAGGAGTACTCTCTCTTTGCAGATAGTGAAGGGTAGTTAACGCAGGCCTTTGCCCCCGTTGCCCCCGTTGTAATCCGTCGTGCCTGCTTCTCTCTCCATTTGATTGATTGTTCTCTTTGGTTCATTCTCTATTTACAAACAAGCACAGAGTCGCAATACTCTGTTTAGTCTTTGCAGATAGCGAAAAATCGTGTAAAAAAACAAAAGGAATCGAGCAAAATCAGTAGGCCACTAATGGGATCTCTTTTTGACCTCCCTAAAATAGAAACATTAGAAACAACCTGTTGATAATACCAATGTGTATGTACATAAGCGGCGTTCATTTGTGTTCACAGTACCCCTTGTTGATTGTTTGAATCGAGCATTGAATTGTTCGAAGTTGATTCTCTTAAGAATCTTCTCTGCCTGCAAACGAGGAAGAATAGGAATATTCTCTCTCCCTTTGCAGATAGTGAAGGGTAGGTAACGCAAACCTTTAACACGTCGTGCCTATTTCGTTCCTCATTGATTGATTGTTTCCCCAAACATTGACTGTTTGGGAATTGGTTCTTTTTGGAGGTATTCCCTGTTTGCAAATATACGTAGGAAAATCTTTGCAAATAGTGAAAGGGTACGTAATGCGGACCTTTCTCCCCCGTTGTAATCTGTCATGCCTATCTACTCCCCACTGATTGATGCACCTGTTTCACCCGGACCATTTACTAGAGATACGTCATCTGGCCCGACCAGAGAGCACCCCTAGTGAAAAGGACATATGCAATAATAACGAAGTGATCACTTTATCCTGTTAACAGAAACTTTAGCATGAAACAACCTGGAAAGAAAAGAATAGGAAAACGAAAATCAGTAGGCCACTGATGAACATGAACTTTTATTAAACAACGAACAAAGAAACGATAACATAACGTAATGATAAAACCTATTAATGTCCTAGAAACAAGAAAACGTTAAAATATGCCAGTGGTGAGAGACCAGAAAAACAGTAAGAGAAACCAAATCACCCCTCGCTGTCCCACCGCCTGCCACGCCAAAAAAATCGATAGACTAGGGAAAATGCAAGTCAGTAGAACATCCGCCCCCACTCTGGAAACTTCCAAGGTGGGGCAGGGTTGCGGCTACGCCCAGCCGGGAGCACCCCATATAAGGCGGGTCCTGCTGCCACGCCTCGGCCAGGAGATCCTAACGTAGGGTGTAGCCGGAGGAGAGGCCGAGGCCAGCGGGACCCGGCCAGGGGATTGCCTTTACAACGCTGAACAGTTGCAGGGGGGGGAATGTCTCCTCGACCCTCCCCTCTCTCTCCCAGTCCGGCCGCGGTGGCCCTTGAGAGTTGCAGGTAGTCCCGCCACATGCTCTTCCGGTCCGGCCACCAACGGTCGGGGGGCCGAGGCCGACGGGATCCGGCTGCAGCCGATAAACCAAGAAACCCGTTCATGGGGCCAGAGCCAGGGGCGTCCGGCCGACATCTACCGGAAGCCCGGCCCGAAGACGGACGGGACACTTCTTCTTTCTTGAATAATGGCTGCGACAACACTGGGGGGGGATGTCTTGCACATGCCTCCGACCCCCCCCCCCCCTCGTCCTCATCGCCTGGTCCGGCCATAACAAATCTCAAGCGAGACGCCGTGGGGTGCACTGGGAGGGAGAGACGGTGCGAACAGGCCTCTCCCGCCTCCCCAGGTGGAGGCTTCCCAGCTGCACCCTCAGCGTTCCAGGCGCCCGGAAAAGGGTTCTTCCACTGTGGCCATGCTGCAACGTCTCGCCCCGGCAGGGTGGAGCCAGTCCGCTCATTTGACCCCGCGATCGCCAGTAGCTACCGAACTCTCAAAATGGCGGTCGACCTGGCAAGAGCGGGCCCAGCATAAAGAAATGGCCCGGTCACTGGTTGACTCCAACACCGTAGTCCTCCACGACCTTGAAGATTCTAGAGGAGCCGCGGGAGTCTCCGACCCCCGATGGGGAATGACTGCCATGATCGCCCGTGGAGTGACGAAACTGTATCCGCGGGATGTCGGCGCTCCCATGCTGGCGCCAGCCTCACTTTGAATTACTAGAATCCTGCAGACCTCAGTTCCGGTGAAAGCACAGTGTGACCCGGTAGGAAAAATTGTTGCACCCCTCCCCTTTTTGACTGATAGTTCAAACCACCGATCCTTTCCTTTGCCCTTTTAACGGAACTTTGGACTGCCTCCCCCTCTTTTACATTTTCTAGAGAAAACAAAACATTAACCACTACATTAGCATAGCAGTTGACACCAGAACTGTTTTCAAATTGAAAACCAACAACATCTTCAACAGAATCCTTTTTGTTTCTGCTGTGACCCTGCTACAGCACAGGCATTGTCCCCAGCAGTAATTCTGCAATGCCGGTAAGAATAGCTGTGGTGCCTACTGGACTCACTCACCCCCGCGGCGCCCCACGCCGTTATTTGCTGGGCGGCAACTTACTAGACATCACTTTCGTGCCATCTAGATTTCAGCGCGTTCTGCTGCCTTGGAACTATTCGCACAACAGACTGCTACTGACGACCCACCCCCAGGCAACATCTTCTGAATTTTCATAATTTGAAAGAACTAGTAACATGTCCTCATCAGGAATTCAAAAGAAATTGCCACGGTCTCTTCGTTGTTTAAATGTTTTTACTGTTTTTGTTTTGTTGTATATATTTATATGTTATTAAAGTTTTATATTCCTACTACTTTGTTGGAGTGCTATATATTTTTAATGTGACACATAATTGTAAAAACTTTGATGTACAAAGAGTCATTCCTGGAATCTTCCGCTTCAGGCTCGGTCCCCTCCCCAATCACAATACAGGATGGTTTTCAGATAGTAGGAACACGTGTGGTGTGACGGATCTCATCGGGTGTGGGCCTTGATCTACTATAACTCCTTTGAAGAGGGGTGATTCTTTACAGCTGGGGCCATAAACTACATCTGCAGGGCTAGGTGATAGCCTGGACAATCGGACACAGAGGAAGAGGAGTGTCAGAGGGTGCGGTAGTGAATAGGGCGAAAGGGAGGTGTCGGGCGGGCACAGAGTGTGATTTTCAGGGAAGAGCAGCGCAGATGGGGGGAGGTTTATTGCCGATGCATAAGACAGAGAGCGGGGGTGACCAGTGCCTGGGGAAGATGCTTGCGAGGGTGGGGAGCCATGCTACGAATCGACAGCGTGCAGAGAGTGGGTCTGGTCAAGGCATCTAAAATGGCTGCCGTGCACGACAAAAGTGTGGCATTTCAAAAAAGGCAAGATGGCGCAGACAATGTTTTTCAACACTTCCTCATTTCCTTCGAATCGAACGTTAACAGACGTTGGTGCATATTACCAAAGTTAAGCGATATTTATCGCTAACGATGCTTACCAACGAATTTTTTACCGCTAAGCATCGTCAGAAATTATCGAAGATAAACCTTGCTATTATCAAGGTTTATCGCAAATGCGATAATAAACGGCCGCAATGCATGAATATCGCTAAAAAGTCAGCGATATTCATGCATTACCGAGCTAATGCTCTTAGCCATGTTATCCACCTCCCATTGGATAACATGGCTAAGAACTGCTCAGGGCAGGTGTTACTTTTTGGAGATATTCGCGCTTAGCGCGAATATCTCCAAAAGTTGGTAATAGGAGATAGATATCTTGCATGTTGTAATGCAAATTATTGTGGTATATGGAACTCATACCATAATCTCTCAGGAAAGCAGAAACTGATCCTTTTGGGACCGCCTAAAAAGGCCTAGGGGGTGAGGGGTACTCTACTTTGCCCCCTTTTCACGTTCCGAACTATTTTATTTTACTCTCTTCTGTAATTACACAAAATAGCAGCGATAAGATGCATCGGAGACACACAGTGAGAGAAAGGAGGCCGGAGATGAAGAAGAGATGTCAAATACACATTGGAGATAATATAGTGGCAGAAGGGAAGTAAATATGAGTAAACTTACCATGTAACATAAAAATGTTGCACTCTATACTATAAGTCTCATTTTATACTACAATCACTTCGCTACAACCTCATAAATTAAAAATAAAAATGAATAATGTCTCAAACAATTTTTGATTTCTAAATATAAATTTATTCTTCAGAATTTTCTAAATTTGAAAGAACTAGTAACATGTCCTCATCAGCAATTTCCTCATGAAAAGTCTGCAATGATGATTCTTGTAACTCTATGGTCTCCAAACATTCGATAAATTCGCCATCAACAGATTGATCAAAAAAATCATTCAAGTCATCTCCTCCTTGTGACAATATTTCATTATTGGTGCTGTCAATTTCAATCAATGTAGTGGAATCATTCAAGTCATCTCCTCGTGACAATATTTCATTATTGGTGCTCTCAATTTCAATCAATGTAGTGGAATCATTCAAGTCATCTCCTCCTTGTGACAATATTTCATTATTGGTGCTGTCCATTTCAATCAATCTAATGGAATCATACAAGTCATCTCCTCCTTGTGACAATATTTCATTATTGGTGCTCTCAATTTCAATCAATGTAGTGGAATCATTCAAGTCATCTCCTTGTGACAATATTTCATTATTGGTGCTGTCCATTTCAATCAATCTAATGGAATCATACAAGTCATCTCCTCCTTGTGACAATATTTCATTATTGGTGCTCTCAATTTCAATCAATGTAGTGGACAATTCAAAAGAAATTGCCACGGTCTCTTCATTGTGAGCCATTTTATTTTGAAATTGCTTGCTGTAAATTGCAGAAAAAAATAATCACTTTCATTTATCGTTTTTAGTAATACATAATATAAAACTAACTTTATCAAGTATTTAGTATAACAGAATGACTGCAAATAAATAACAGAAAACATTTTTCAAATTATCTTCAAGTGTACAACATAGTTCCCCTTACAAAGAAATTGCCACGGTCTCTTCATTGTGAGCCATTTATTTTGAAATTGCTTGCTGTAAATTGCAGAAAAAAATAATCACTTTCATTTATCGTTTTTAGTAATACATAATATAAACCTAACTTTATCAAGTATTTAGTATAACAGAAGGACTGCAAATAAATAACAGAAAACATTTTTCAAATTATCTTCAAGTGTACAACATAGTTCCCCTTACAAATTAACAACTCACCTTTTTAAAAGTAGGAGAAGTGTTAGTACTGTGTAAATCAAACACCAGAAATTCACCACCAAAAATTCCTCACAAATGTACCTCAGACAGTAGTATCACAAAATGGCTGTGGTTTCCTCTCATTTGACATATATACATAACCAATTAACTTTCATCACACACAAATACAAAACCAAAGTAACATTTTAATTGGTTCTAAATTTCAACACTTTCAAATGTGTTTTCCCCATGCAATTTTCCATAGGACATTTACATACGTCTACAGCCTGAATCGCTGAACGGAATTACACCAAACTTGGCAAAATGGTACATCAAACCTAAGAGGTCAGGAAGGATCTACTATGCCCCCTTATGGTCATTTCCCCCTTCGCTTTGGCCTCCTCTTGTCTCTCAATCCTACCGAGAGACAAGATGGCGGCCGCTACGGACTGTTTGGAATGTTGACAGACGCCGGAGAACCAATCAGCTTCGCAAAGCTCCGTAACGCGAAAAGTACGCGAAGCGGAGCGCTGTTACAGATATATAACTTTTTTTGAACGTTAATTTCTCAAAATCCACTGGAGCACATATATTGAGACCTAGCAAAGGCACATCGGGCTACCAGTCCCTAATATTTTGCCAAGTTTCGTGCAAATCTATTCAGCCGTTCGATTATTATTATTTATTTTTTTTTTTTTGCCCCGCGGGGCCCTTTTAAAACCTCCACATCAAACCTAGGGGGTCAGCGAGGATCTACTATGCCCCCTTATGGTCATTTGCCCCTTCGCTTTGGCCTCCTCTTGTCTCTCGATCCTACCGAGAGACAAGATGGCGGCCGCTACGGACTGTTTGGAATGTTTACAGACGCCGGAGAACCAATCAGCTTCGCTTCACAAAGCTCCGTTGCGCGAAAAGTACGCGAACTGGAGCGCTGCCCGGTCCGCTGTTACAGATATATATCTTTTTTTGAACGTTAATTTCTCAAAATCCACTGAAGCACATATATTGAGACCTACAAAAGGCACATCGGGCTACCAGTCCCTACAATTTTGCCAAGTTTCGTGCAAATCCATTCAGCCGTTCGGGCTAAAAGTGAGGCCAACCGCCCTATGGAAAACTCAATGTTAAAAACACGTTTTGGGACCCCCCTTTTTTCTCGGCCCCCCCTTGACGAACCCCCCCCAAATTTTCAAGGGCTGCTCAGAAACAAAATGTGCCATTTTCCTGAAAATTTCAGCCAATTCCGTCCACAAACGCCAAAGTTATTAGACATAGAATTTTCAAAAATCCCATAGGGAAAAAATCCTAACTATACATACCTACTGGCGACCGCCAGTAGGTAATATATATATATATATATATATATATATATATATATACACACACACACACACATATACACACTATACGATAAACATACCATAGTAAACACATGATGCCCTGCCGATGTCATATTGCAAAATCAAGCCCCTTTGTGCCACTGACAGTGGCTGGTGTAAACAAAGAACATTGTGGTGTACTAATGTGCGCAATTCACCCTGGTTGTGTTCTAATATAAACAATAGGCATTGTGATGTAACAGTAAACACAATTCATTCAAATTGGGGTATAAAATAAGGTACTGCGATGTACTAGAGAGAACAATGCACCCAGATTGTGGTATATTTCATACAAAGACAATTGGAATTTCTCTAAACACATTGCATTGTGATATACTAAAGAACATTGTACAGTTGTGGAGCAAAATAAATAAAGACTAGTCTGATGTACTACCATTCACAAGGCAACGTCATTGAGTTATACTAAGACCAAAGGGCTTTGTAATGACCTGCAGACTCAATGTACCTTGCTTGATACTGTAAGGAAAAAATCACAATGATTTACCAGCGTACACAATGCACCCTGATTCTGGTATGCAAGGGGCGAACTGCAGAGACCCGTCTGTGAGGGGAGACCGAGTGAGACACAAGACGGCGGACAGAAAGAGAGTGGAGATAGGCAGAGAACCAGAGAGGTGGTAGAGTAGGATTGAGGTGAAAAGCACCTGAGAGAGGTGTGAACCCCTAAAGAAGAGGAAAAACAAAAGAAGGGGCTAGGGCTGCAGAGTGTTCTGGTGCTATACCGGGGTGGGGGGGGGGGTGGGAGAATCCTGTGGGCGCAAAGTTTAAACTGCATAGCTGTGTGTGTGCAGGGGGAGGCTAAAGTATGGAGTAAAGGGGGGGGTCAGATCCATGTAATAGTGGAGAAGGGAGCGTGAGAACAGAGAAGCATTGCTGGTGAAAAGTTATGGGAAACACAGACGGGGTAGGGAAGTGAACTGTAGTGCCCCGAGAGTGCAAGAGGGGTCACTCACACAAGTGTGAGAAACAAAAGGAAAGCTAGAGATAATCCTGTGTGTGTGAGAGGGGTGGGATGTAGTGAATCGTCCACAACCGAGAAGCAGAAAGGAGAGATTAAAGGGGAGAGAGAAACAGGTGGTCGAGAGGAGAGAGAACCCGAAGAGAGATGAATTCTACACAGAAGGTAGGGGCTTAAAGGAGAGATTTCATTACAACATTGGAGGAGAGAGAAACAGAGACGAGGTTGCAGAAACAGAGGGGGGATCTGTAGGGGAGAGAGAAAGATGAGAGAAGCAGGAACGCAAAGCAGATTGTAGAGAAACAGGTGACACAATGAGAGGGACTGGAGAGAAACACATGGAAAGTGTAAGGTGCCAGTGGTGGCGAGGTAGAAACGCACACGAGGGAGGTACAAGGAGGGTTTTACAGTGGGAACGAAACAGGGGAAGCCGCGAGGAGAGAGTGGAGTGACCAGAAGTGTTACTGGGAGGGTGGGGTAGACAAGGGACAAATACCCACAAGGCTAGAGGGGCCCAGACTTCGAGGTGCCACTGATTTATTTACTCTGGGAATTGAGTTTGTGAAAGTATGTAGCGTGCTGCTTGTGTAGCTGTGCACAATGAGATAGGCCAACGCCGACTGGTGCCTCTGAGCCAGACTCCCCGGGATTTCAGGCTGAGTAATCACACCCTGCACTCTAGTTTTAGAAAGTTCAGGTTCGCCATGGTGCACAGAGCAGCATGGCCGCTGAGTGGGAAACCTGATCCTGCAGGGGAGAGAGGACAGCAGTGTGTCTCGTGTGAGGGGGAGAGCCTCGGGGAGTCTGCATACTGGGGTTTGTGACTTTTATTATCAGCTGTTTCCTTAGATTGCTCTTTGGGGCTATGTGAAGAACCCCCTTCTTGGACTCACAATCACTCATGCATGAACGTGGCGTATACAGTACAAAACAGAAACTATACATTACTGTAGGTTAGAATAACCTCTTGTGGGGTGGGACTGGGGAAAAATGTAACTTGAGATAGATTGTAAATCATTGGCATGCTGTTCGGGAAGTTTTGTGATTAAATACAGCATTAGGAAAGTTGTTAAGCTGCATGGGAGACGTAGCGGCTAAACATGCTTTGTGTAGGTCAGAAATAAAAGAAGATAATCTTAGTCACATCACGGCAACAGGATCCCCGCCCCACAACATACATAGAATCCTGCAAATAACACACAAGACACCAGTGTTAGATTGGGAAAAAGTTGCTGCAGGTTTATTACATACACCGTTATGTAATCATAGAGGGCTATCTTACGGGCGATCCAAGGGCAGGCCGCATTCTCGCCACCTGCCCGCCTGATGAGCCAAGCAGCACCGTGAGGAACCACCAGTGCTGCCCCTTATGTTAATAATTATGCTCTCACCCCTTGCTGGGCGGAGCGTAGCTAGGCAAGCCCCCGGTTGCACAGGCCCACAACCGCCCGAAGGACTACTGGGGCGCCGACACGTGTGCCCGGACCTCCCCTGAGGCTCCAGGATTTAGGCTCTGGCACCCATATGTGCCCGCTGAGGTACAGTGTTGCACCTTGCTGCTTCCGGATCGCCCTGTAACTCCACCTGCAACGATAAAAGTACACATTAAAAAGTTCCAACAGTCCCCTTAGCTGACACACAGGGTAAGCGGAAGGGAGGGAAAAGAGTGTCCCTAAGGCGATCGCACGACGTCCGGAGCGGCAAAGAGGCTACTAAAATGGCGAGGGGAACTTAACTACCCCTCGCCCTGCCTGCCGCCCCGGACGTGCATCTCAGGCCCTCCCACCCTCCTCAAGTAACCCTCCTCAGGGGCGGAGGGGGTGCACCTTGGGCAGGGGGCGGGGGAGGCCTTCCGTGACTAAGGGGCCGCCCTCCTAATGGCAACCGGGTGGCCTCGGGCAGCCGCGTAGTCACATCACGGCAACAGGATCCCCCGCCCCACAACATACATAGAATCCCGTAAATAACACACAAGACACCAGTGTTAGATTGGGAAAAAGTTGCTGCAGGTTTATTACATACACCGTTATGTAATCATAGAAGGTTATCTTACGGGCGATCCAAGGGCAGGCTGCATTCTTGCCACCTGCCCGCCTGATGAGCCAAGCAGCACCGTGGCGAACCACCAGTGCTGCCCCTTATGGTAATAATTATTCTCTCACCCCTTGCGGGGCAGGGCGTAGCTAGGCAAGCCCCCGGTTGCACAGGCCCAGTACCGCCCGAAGGACTACTGGGGCGCCGACACGTGTTCCCGGGCCTCCCCTGAGGCTCCAGGTTTTAGGCTCTGGCACCCCTATGTGCCCGCTGAGGTACAGTGTTGCACCTTGCTGCTTCCGGATCGCCCTGTAACTCCACCTGCAACGATAAAAGTACACATTAAAAAGTTCCAACAGTCCCCTTAGCTGACACACAGGGTAAGCGGAAGGGAGGGAAAAGAGTGTCCCTAAGGCGATCGCACGACGTCCGGAGCGGCAAAGAGGCTACTAAAATGGCGAGGGGAACTTAACTACCCCTCGCCCTGCCTGCCGCCCCGGACGTGCATCTCAGGCCCTCCCACCCTCCTCAAGTAACCCTCCTCAGGGGCGGAGGGGGTGCACCTTGGGCAGGGGGCGGGGGAGGCCTTCCGTGACTAAGGGGCCGCCCTCCTAATGGCAACCGGGTGGCCTCGGGCAGCCGCGTAGTCACATCACGGCAACAGGATCCCCCGCCCCACAACATACATAGAATCCCGTAAATAACACACAAGACACCAGTGTTAGATTGGGAAAAAGTTGCTGCAGGTTTATTACATACACCGTTATGTAATCATAGAAGGTTATCTTACGGGCGATCCAAGGGCAGGCTGCATTCTTGCCACCTGCCCGCCTGATGAGCCAAGCAGCACCGTGGCGAACCACCAGTGCTGCCCCTTATGGTAATAATTATTCTCTCACCCCTTGCGGGGCAGGGCGTAGCTAGGCAAGCCCCCGGTTGCACAGGCCCAGAACCGCCCGAAGGACTACTGGGGCGCCGACACGTGTTCCCGGGCCTCCCCTGAGGCTCCAGGTTTTAGGCTCTGGCACCCCTATGTGCCCGCTGAGGTACAGTGTTGCACCTTGCTGCTTCCGGATCGCCCTGTAACTCCGCCTGCAACGATAAAAGTACACATTAAAAAGTTCCAAAAGTCCCCTTAGCTGACACACAGGGTAAGCGGAAGGGAGGGAAAAGAGTGTCCCTAAGGCGATCGCACGACGTCCGGAGCGGCAAAGAGGCTACTAAAATGGCGAGGGGAACTTAAATACCCCTCGCCCTGCCTGCCGCCCCGGACATGCGTCTCAGGCCCTCCCTCCCTCCTCCAGTAACCCTCCTCAGGGGCGTAGGGGGTGCTCCTTGGGCAGGGGGCGGGGGAGGCCTTCCGTGACTAAGGGGCCGCCCTCCTGATGCCCACCGGGTGGCCTCGGGCAGCCGCGTTGTAACAGCGCGCAGATTGATAGTATATATGTATATATGCGCAGACTATAGACAGGCAAAAAAACAGATAGGCAAACAGAGCAGCTGTGTATGGGTGCGTGTGGGGGTAGGTATACCACGGACAGACAGACAAACGGGCAGCTTGACTCCCGATGATGGAGGGAGTGCTTGTTTGCAAGAGTACATGTGGCTGCAGAGACAGGCAAATATTAAGTGGAGATAGGCAAGACAGAAAGGCATGGTAAGAATCGAGAGTAGCAAACATGGGCAAATAAAACATATTGAGAAGCAGCAAAAAGCGAAAACACAGTGTACGTATGTAAAACCGCGCAGAAACAGGCCCAAAGGAAACACACCGGGTGTGTTTGATGCGAAGGGGCAGAGAGCAGAGATAAGGACACATCTAGGTGCAGAAATACAACAGAGGCAGCGCTGTGTGTGAGTAGAGCCAGCACCCACAGGAAAGGGGAAACTAGACTGCAGAAACTGTGCACCGAGGGAAGAGGGGGGGCAGGCGAGAAGACGGGAGGGGGAGAGGGAAGAGGACCGTGGAGAGAGGTAAAGCGCTGCCTTTAATCTTTTAGGCCCGTCCCTTTCAAACTGGACGCCCGACTTCCTGCTGGCATAAAAGGTTCTTTATCTTCTTTATGGGGCCATCTGGACCCATAAAGAAGATAAGAAACCTTTTACTTTAGCAGTAAGTCAAGGAACCCAATCTGAAAAGGACGGGGCTAAAAGAGAAAGGAGAACGTCACTGGGACCTCTTCTCCAATGGCTGGCCACCGTTTAGGAGGCCAGCCAATGGAGAAGAGGGGCGGGGCTTAACCCTCGCTAGTGAAGTGCTCATGAAATCTCACGAGCTCGACTACTCATGTGCGCAGTACGCCACGGGAGACCTAAAAAGGAATGCCTTTGCCTTAGAAGAGCACAGCACACAATATGATCACCTATATTTGCTAAGCACTTAATAGGACAAGCATTTGCAATGCAATCGGTCTCGCATTTGTGGCAGAGCTATTGGCATTGTAAATTACAATATCTTTCCACAGACGAGTTTCAGACAGCCTTCTCTTGCTAAGCCACCCTCTTTTTCCTACATAAAACAAGGTGTTGCTGTGCTGCCTGTGCATCAAATCCTAAAAGACGTTTGTGAGCTGTGAGTAAAACACGGGAGCAAAACTCTTTTCAGATGCAAGCTTGTCACAGCAGTAACATAGCACAGATTCACAGCGTTATAAGTAACAGTGTTAACACTATTCCAACTCATCCTTCTCAGAGGACAAAAAACTGCGAGGAATAGAATTGCCACCGGAATGTGACACTTGATGGAAGCGCCTAGAGGCGGCTGGTTCTGCAGTACAGATTGCCATACAGTGCGCTACTTTAAACATCCAATCAGGCACCCGACAGAAATCAGTGGCTGACCATTATTTCCGAGGCACCCTAATAAAGTGTGCTAAGTTTTAGACGCACCGTTAGAGGTGGCTAGCAAGCCAGTTAATCAGGAACAAAGCTGAGAAACAACAGCAACAAGCAGGGAAAAAGGTCAAGTCTGGACAAAGCACAAGTATGCAATGTCAGGAGTCAAAGGCAAAGACACAAATTTTGTTTTATTTTGAGCGCCTCATGTTACCCTTCCTCTCCGCTGAAATACTTCAGTCATCCCCTTTCCTCCCCTTAACCAAACCGAGTCTTGAAGAAATATTCTTTAAGTAGGCAGACTTGACGTAGATTTCTGCATGGGAAACTTTTTAAGCACAGATTCTGTACCAATACACATATGCCAGCGAGCCATTGTGAAATAAATCCTAAATATCTCACAGATCTAGATTCGTAGAACATACTTATCACTGGCATTGATTAGCATCGTTTGGGTGATTCTCGTACCTACTCACAAGGTTCAATCATTCCACGGGATACTAGATCACAGTAAAAATATCACGATGCATTGTACTATGGTTACCCGAGGTAACGTGAAGCTGATTGCCTACTCTTAGTACCAACATTGCTAAACAAGACCTGAGAATCTTACCACTTCCATTAAATGTACCTACTTTATGAAAGGCAATAGCATAAATGAAGTGTTAAAACTTTAAAAAAGGACCATTACATAACGTTTTTCAGGAGATATAACCAGCTGATTATATTTCCTTTTTAAGAACCGCCCCCATCTCGGTCGGAAAAACGGGTCGACTGAAATTGCGGCTCAGAGCTCCAATCTTCCTCACCTCAGCAGGCTTGCTTGCTTCCTCCTTCTGCGCTCCACCGTGGGACCACAGCCGGTCTGCGCAACCTCTGCTCGCTCCCCTTGGCGCCTTCACGATTCGAACGGCACTGGAGTGGACTGGCAGGTGGCAACCCCTCTCAGCCAATCTTGGCGCTGCCAGCAGCGCCAGGATTGGCTACGGTCACGGTTACTACTGGCCCGCCTGCCTATTAGGAGAATGAGGTTTGAGCCTTTGCTCAACCCTCGCTCTCCTAATGGGCATGCGCCAGCAGAGCAGACACTAGTGCGCATGAGTGGGCACGGTTCAAACATTCGCCCTCCGTCCCCACTCATGTGCACTTGTGCTGCTGCATGCTGCCCCTGGCCTGACAATCATGTCAGTCAACATGACGTTGGACCGCCCACCCCCTTCAGACTCTGAAGGGGTGGGCGGTCGACGTCATGTTGACTGACATGATTGTCAGTTCGTTCTCCCTCGGCCGGGCGTCTTTGAACTTAAGTAAACTGATTCAGTTTACTTAAGTTCAGAGATGCTGATGCTGTGGGCGGGGGGCTACGCCCCCACGGATGCACCGAGCCTGACTGCTACACTTCATGCTGTACGTGTGTGAGAGAAGCCTCTACACCCTATGCTGTGCTCGCCCCATCCTATGCTGTGCTTTCCATATCCTGTGCATGTGCTGTCACAGCTCATGTGCTTGCCGAACCTATGTCTGCCTCTTGCAGGTGATAGAAGCTTGCACTGCTACACTTCACGTTGCACGTGAGTGTGAAGCCTCCACATTTTCAGCTGTGCTCTCCCCATCCCATACTGTGCTCTTGCAAGAGAGTGAAGCTTACACTTCTACAGTCCATGCTGTACACGTGCTCCATGTAACAGAAGCTTGTACCTCTCATGGTGCGCCTCTTGCAAGTGATGAAAGCTTGCGCTGCTGTTGTCCACCCTGCACATGTGCTTTGTGCAAGAGAAGCCTGCACCTTTTATGCTGTGCCTCTTGAAGGTGGTAGAAGATTCCACTGCTACACTTCATGTTGTACGTGTGCAAGGGAAGCTTGCACCTCTCACGTGCTGCCTCTTGTGTGGTTGGTGTGAGAATCTGGCGCTGCTATTGGTCTAGCAGAGGATGGAAGAAAACTTACAGCGCATGTATGCATGGATGTTTAATTGATCCTATGTGTCTCTTACATGTGCTACACGTGTGCTCGTGGGTAAAATGTTCACTGTGTACTCAAAAGTTGTTTCTGTGTGTGCGGCAGAACTGCCTTTACCTTGGCACCCAGTGCCTACGCTTGCATCCATACTGTGCCAGGCCGTGAGCTGCGCATGCACTTTGTCTGTACCTTCGTGCCAAGAAGCCTACACTTTCTGGGTGGTGTGCATGTTCCACATCAAGGACTTCACATCTCAGCGCCACCCGGTGGCCCCTTTTACCCACACTAAATCTAATGCAGATGCGGCCCGAGGCATGGCCCTGGCACACTGTGCTCTATGCCCGTGCCCATGGGACTGTGGGAGGGGCACTATATTCACAAGCCGCCAGTGCACACCATTCGGTGCACTTGTTAGATATGTGAAAGTGGCGTGTTACCCTGTGTTTGTATAGTGCAGTGCTCACCGATCACTTTGCTTCAGGTTCGCCGCGTGACGGTGGTGTCTAGAAGTGTTTTTAGAGGAGGGTGAGGGGCACCAGGGGCCAGATTGTGCACACGTGTGTAGCAAGTGTATACACACACGCATACAAAGTCACAAACATTTCAAGCAGAGTATGAATTAAACATTCCTGAAAGTGCAGAGGCCTTCATCGTCCCCCATCCACCCCCTCACTCCACCTCGCACCGCTCTCTCCTGCAGCCCTCCGGTTAGATGCTTACAACCTGTCCCTCTTGCCACCTTTCTGGAACATTCCGTCTGCAGATCCCACACTTCATCCTTTTCCTCTTTTCACTCTTTTGCGTACTTCCTTGCCTCTCTTTCCCTTCACCGCCCCCCTCACACACGCACACAGCGGGCTCACTCACCTGTACGCACTGCCTTCTCTTAATTATCGCCGCGTTACTATTGCGGCAGCTGTATATCTCATTCACACAATCACTGGCATACCCGGCTAGTGCTCTGTGCGCTCTGCAGAGAGGCCAAGGACTGGATGAGCAGGCATTCTGAACCCCTGAATTATGGGACACTGAGAAAATCAAAGTGCCTTCGGCTTGAACTTCACCGTTTTCAATCTTGACCCGTTATAAACACCCACCCACAGCCCGAACTCGCACAGAGCATAGAGGCAAGTTTTTTCACAGTAAGGGCTGCATGAAAAACCAACAAAAAAAACATCCCTGAAAAAAATAAGACCTCTTGGGAAATGGAAGAGAAAGGAACATGTGAACTGAGCACAGGAACCACATGGCTGTTCCCAAACTGAGGGGGCTTGGGCGGGCACCAAGGCGTGGGGGTGCCAGGACAGTCACATATGGGGATGCAGCCCCATCTGTATGTAAAACCACTACGCCGGGTATGTATTTTCTATGTAAGGGCCTGTGAGACTAGTGGCAAAACCAGCAAACCTTGGTCTCCGTGCCTTAATGACTATAAAAGCCAGCAGAGTCCACGTTGTTGTGTTAAAAGGAATAAAGAACCAGATCTGCATCAAGCGCTGGCCGCGGGGTTCCCCAAATCTCCAAGGACGAAGAAATGGCCTGCATTTTGTCCAAGAGAGTTACCAACACTGACCAGACCCCGCAGCGCTTTGTGATGACGTTGGCCTGTGGTTGTGACTCATCTGGATTCCTGAAGGGACTTATAACCGGGATATTTAATTCCAGATTGTAGGATAGTGTTCAGGGCCAGGGGCGGTGAGTGACATTTCAAAGTGGTGGGGCGCAAAGTGATGTGCATACAGCACCATAGCGAGCGAGCGCAGCGAGCGAGTCCGAACCACAAAAGGGGGGTTTGGGGGGAATTCCCCCCCAAGAAAATTTTGAAAAAAAAGAAGAAAAATCGTGCATTTTCAAGCAAATTTGAGAAAGCAGGAAGGTTAATAAAGCAATTGTGAAAGTGCAGTTATTACATTAATAGATGGCATAACATAGGTAGCAGCTTATTCAGTATAACCGCAGAGCTTCATACATTCCGTCCTATTACGCTCAGGTGCTGAATTCAGACTATAAGACTTTCATGAAAATCTCAGCTCTAAGAGTAGAAGAAGTTGCACAGCAGTTGGGAAACAACCTTCACAAAGCATTGGGGAAATGAGAGGCAATTACTTGAAAGCAAACTGAAAGCAATGCATCAAGTAGTAACTTAAAGCAATGCATCCAGCAAAACAGTGCATGCAGTCAACCATACAAAAGTAAACTAAAGCAAGTGTGAACCTGTGAACCTTCCCTTTGAAAGCAGGGTGCTAGTCAACAGGCCAGTCACATACATTTAAACTGAAGAAGAGTACACCTCAGCATGCAGGCACCAACATAAAATCACCAAGCAAGTCAAACAGTTTAATGAAAGAAAAATGAAAGCAATACATCCAGCAAACTAGACAGTGACTCAAAAAGTAAACTGAAGCAAGTGCACACTGAAAGGAATGCGCAGTCATAAGTCAGACATTTACATAAAAGCAACTTACCAAGACACCCAATCAATTACATGGAAAAAAACTTGAGCCAATGCACCCAGAAAACCAGACCAGCACACCAAAGCATCCCACCCCTGATAGGATGGCAGCTGTGCTCTCAGGGTCACCTCTCAGTTTTTTGGCAGGGTTGAGCACCCCCCAGTTGTATGCCCTGTGCGCCTGAAGGGGAGACAGGCAAAAGGGGTCATAATGGGACATCTGGCACAGCCACTTTGTAATCGAGGTCACCCACCCAGCTCAAGACTGAGTTACAGGCTGATCTTAAATCTTTAAACAACCACAAGGGTCTCCAGCTAGTTGGTTCTTGAGCCAAAAGAGTCCTCAGCTCACTGGGAGTCTTTACATCGCGCCTGAGATGACATGACAATGTCCCTTAATCCGGAGCAACTGTGGGGACTGGTCTGGGTCTGACTTGGTACATCAGAACTGCCCCATACCTTACTGCATTAAAAACATTCAACAGTTTCTGGAGTGAGCCACTTGTACAAGTGGACATAAGTACACCGAAACTCTGGAACTGTCACAAGTAAGCAATCTGAAGTCTTGGCAGCTGTAAATAAACACTTTGACTGTCAGATCACCAATTAGCAATTAAAAGGCTTAAAAGCTCACAAAAAGCAACTTAATTACTACAAATGTGAACGTCACTTCAGACCAGCTTTCGCCTTTCCCTTTATTTTCACTCTACACACTCCAGCAGGATGCAATCACCAGGGAGGAACACACCCTGCTCACAATTTGACGTCCCAACAATAAAACAATAAAACCAGCAATTTACAGAGTATTGGGTTGTGACAATCAAGGGTTCACCGGTTTGGACAAATGCCAAACACCTTCACAAGCTTTCATACAAGGAAATCTCCGAGCTTTCCCAGACTGCAGCCTTCAATATTTATGCTGTTCGCACGCCATATGCAGAGCTCTTTTATCATGCGCAGAAGATGGTGCAAACCTGTCACATACACACAGTCCAGGCACTGAAGAAACATTGTTCGAGCTTCGAGAGATTACTATTGAATTCCAGTGACGTCTACATTCCTTCCAAGATAGGGGAGACTCAGGGGCCTCTCATCTCATATTAAAGGGGGCACAGTCATTTTGCCGTAAACCACTGAATGCACGGTAGAGCTTCCTTGGTGTGATTGGGCCTATCTTGGCAGAGTCCTCTTTCACAGGGCATCCGAGCTGTACATCACACAAGCCTTTCATTTTCCACCCTCTGCTGTGTCAACAGCTACCCGACAGCTGCACAGCAGTCTGACACAGCCGTTGTGCAGCACTGGTGTGCTGGAAAGAGAGCCCTTGGTTTCCATTCTCCCATCATTCACCGTGCCCTGTGACATTGTCCCCTTCTCACATGTTGACTACTGCAAAAAGAACAATTGATGGACGGAATGCTGAACGATATCAAACATTCACCCCCAATACAGAGATCTAGGCCTAAATAAATTGTTTTTTTTGCCCACCATGCCATTCCAATTTAGACCCAGCGATATGTAAATCAGTCTTGACCCTGCTCCCAATAGGAACAGTCCAGCCCGAACTGCCCTGGACCGGAGACAAGCATCCTAGTACAAGTTTCAGGTATCACCTCATATCAGCCAGGCTAGCTTTAATACTATGTCATAGTGAGCAGGGGACCCACGTCTGGGCATACCCGTCCCACTCAGGGTAACAAATACAAAACAATAATTGATGGAAGGAATGCTGAACAATGTCAAACATTGGCCACCAGTAGAGATCTCGGCCTAAATCCATTCTTTTTTTACCCACCATGCCATTCCAGTTTAAACCCAGCCATACGCATATCAGTCTTGACCCTGCTCCCCATGGGAACTGATTTGCAAATGGCTGGGTCTAAACTGGGGTGGCATGGTGAGCAAAAGAAGGATGGGTTTAACCCAGTTCGCTTGATTGGAGGTGAATGTTTGATCTGTTCTGCATTCAGTCCATCATTTGTTTGTCTTTTGCTTTCTTACCCATGTTGTCTGAGGGCAGCACAAAGACTTGGGCAGTTCACTGGGTTTTCCTTCACTGCTGGGTCTGCCCTGCTTCCAGTCTGTGAACATACCCTCCATAGAGTACCTCCTGCCGAAGAAATGTCTGCCCACTTGCTCCCCGCCAATGAGCTGCCTGCTTGTGGAGAACCTGAGACTGAGTAGCCACAACATCCTACCAGCAGTGCTTAATTTGTAAGATATTAGGTGCAGGTGCTCAATTTTCTGGGGAGAAGCCACACCCACTTCCTTAGCTCCACCCACTTCCACCTCTGGCTCCAGCCACTTACTCTATTGTCCCCCCACATCTCCATAACGCACCCTCTCACATGCATTTGTACATGCAGCTCTTGGTGACAGGTAGTAGCTCAATATTCTATATTAGTATTTTAACTTATAGACTGCAAGTAAGAAAATGATCTCCCCCACAAATACAGTATCTCACTGAACTATTTATGTTACACGCACATTGTGATCTGCATGGTGCACATGCTTTGAAGCATAAACCCTCTGTGCTACCTTATGATAAGTCAAATGTAAACGTCCACTAGACAAAGCTCGATTCTCTGTCCATCAGCTCCATTAATCACCAGTTATATTGACATTTTTATTTTTTCCAGAAAAGTGCTGGTGGCAAGGAACACTGTAGCAGGTGCTTTTAACGCCAATATATATTTTTGAGAAAAGGGTGTCCCCCTAAACCCCCCTTTCCTCTCCCCCCCCCCCAAAGTCAACGCCCAGTGCTGTAGTGCTGGTCACTCTGCCCTAGAGCTGGCCCTGAGCAGGCATGTGTAAGGTGCCTGTTGCAAATATTTACTGAGCCAGGTGCAAACATATACCCATTGCAGATTCTAGATATGTTTATAAGATACAGTGATACAGTAACATAAAGAAGGGGAACGTAACAGCCAAACTCCCTCTAAGGTTACTACTGCCATTTGACTGTTTTGCGGGTCCTTCAAGGCATTTTTAAGAATTGTCTAAGGGTGTCTCACTGCCTCTAATTAAATTTCAGCTGGTATTGAGGTAGCACTACATAAACTTGTGGGACAGGCAGTCTGTGTGTGTGCGCGACTCATAAGGCAGGAAGCTGTGTTGAGGCATCGAAATTTGAAAAGTTTGCGGCGCACATGGTCACTGCTGTTATATACAAATGAGAATGTCACCCATTTGTGCGGAAAATTGCCCAAACTATGCACTTCTAGGATGAGAGGTGATCCACATGCGATATTTTCTTGGAGGTTGAAGTGCCGAGCTATATATGGGAAATTAGGTTTGCTTTCTTTTTTCCAAACCTGATTGTAATTTCTCAATATGGCAGCAAAGATAACATTCAAGGTGGGGGCCATGCTGCGTTATTCCCTTCAGCATGTCAGAGCTTTGATCAAGGGAGAGGGAGACATTAATCGCAAATGACAGGCTCTTTGGAAATCACACTCAAAACATATTTTAACAAGTTTTATACAGTGAGATTGACCCACGTTTCCACCCAGTGATCTCACAGAAGATAGTCATGGTACATCTTACGTTCCATTACTTTACACTACTAGCAGTGTGTTACAAAAACCAAAATCAATACTTACTGGTATAATATTGCCTTTAATTAATTTGACTGTAAGGGATGGGGGCGTCCTCTCGCCCCAACCAATCGCTCTGCTAATAGCACCAATGTGGTGATCATGTATTTCACCATTTCAAACCATATTTTCTTCATTATTCATCATTTTTAAACATATTTTTAGTCCCAACTTCATACTTGAATCCACACTCTAACTTAAGTGCCATTTTTCAAAATTCTTATGTTCATGCTGTGTCTATCAGGACCTCTTGCAAGAACAAGACTGATGCAGAATTCGTCCAAGGCAGTCTATTTATTAAAAATACCCAATGCACTTCGGGCTACAAGCGCCCTTCGTCAAGGTCAATTCTAAAGTACAACAATAAAAATAGTAACAGTTACCTTCTAGACCAGCATCATGTTTTTTGTTTAAACATTCACTGCGGGTTAATCCCCATTCTACAATATCGTATAACAGTGTAACCCTCTCATATCCCCCCAAAATAAATCCTTTCTTAATTATTGCCACCATTCTCGATATAAACCAGTTTTTCAATGCTCTTTACCCATAAATCACCCTGGTTCTACAAAACAATCTCCTTTCCCTTCCTTCTCCGCACCTACATGCCCAACATTGTATTGACAGGTCACTCGAACCTTTCCCACCTCCCTCATACTCCTTTCTTACTATTTCATCCTGCAACCATCACCCTCTACCCCAATAATCATTACTACTGCTGCCGTACCTGCCGTGGGTGTTAAAAAACATCAAGCCTGCTCGTTTTTTACTGATTTCATTACTGATCATTTAATGTGGGCCACAGAGTTAACATGATAATGACGGTTGAGTTTTGGCTTCGATAATTCTATTGCATTATGG
Organism: Lissotriton helveticus; assembly: GCF_964261635.1. Classification (NCBI taxonomy): domain Eukaryota; kingdom Metazoa; phylum Chordata; class Amphibia; order Caudata; family Salamandridae; genus Lissotriton; species Lissotriton helveticus. Next base: position 443,603,111 of record NC_136068.1, read on the forward strand.
GAGATGCAGTGTTTGGATTTGAATACTATATCGTAATCAGCATTGATGGCGGGAAAAGAGGGCCAATTAGGAAGTAGGTGGGTGGTTAATGATGGTTAAATAGAGGCGGGTTCTAGGGGGTGAATAATCACTTTCTGGAAAGAACGAGCAGGCTTGATGTTTTTAACACACACAGCAGGTACCCCTCTTCCCCTTACAGTTTGACTACCCAGGTGCCACGTGGGCGGGGCACTTCACCAATCTGCACGCACTTTTTGAAAGATAGAAAGAATAATCTGTGTGCATCCTACCCGTACAAATGTTGAATTTAATTAATCTGAGGCATGAAGTCTGCTGCAGCTACACAAGTTAAGAGTCCCGAGTCCGCCACACTGCTTCCTTTATGCAACTGAGCTGCGGCTGTGCAGTATGCTCGGGATGGGAAAAGTGTAGACACAGTCTGTATTGGTCCAAGTAAGGACACCTGACTTGACGCTTCAACGCCAACGAGGTACTGGCTAATTTTGTTTTGTGAGTGGTCATTTGTAACGCTGAGGCAGGGACCCACGCAGTTTCTGGTTGTGTGTGTGCCTCATGATAAGGAGAGCAGCAGCGGCACAGCATCGAATTTTTAAAAGTTTAGGCGCAGGTGAAAAACATTAGGGGGTTTGTTGTCACGCTTTTCCGGTCTTAAATGCGAGACAATGATCACATGAATTGGCAGGTATTTCATAGACCCACCCGGCCCTGAATAATAAGTGCCGGTGCTAAGCACCGGCACAAATTAAGCACTGTCTCTGCCCCTCTTTCTCTGTCCTTTTCCTTCACGTTCCTGAGAGAAGCCTCCACGGCCCCCTCTGTCCTGCCTGTGTCACTTCCTCTTCCCCTCAGCCTCCGACTGCCTCTCTCCTCAGTTTCCCTCTGTATCGTTTCCCTTTGCTCTCCCCTGTTCCGCGCCCCCATCTTTTTCCCGTTTATCTCCCCTCTCTCTCTTCACACTGCCCCCCCTCTCTGTTCTGTTCAGCTCCTTCCATCACTTCTCCTCAGCTGCGGGTCTTCCCCTCCCTCAGTGCGAGCTCCAGCAATGCGCCTCCCTCCAGCCTCCTGCAAACATGAGTCCGCGTGGACTCATGGTCGGTCCCTGGCACCGCAGCTCTTGTCTTTGCCGCTCCTCCAATTGCGGGGGATGGGAGGGGGGACCGGGGAATTATTATAAAGAAATGAAAACTTACCTGACCGCCGATCAGCGCCGGGCTGCATCTTCTATGTTCTGGGACCTTGGCGCCTTCACTGGAGCGGAAACCCCGCCCTCCGTCCTCAGCCAATCCTGGCGCTGGAGCAGCGCCACTGCACCAGGATTGGCTAGGGAGGCACATTTGCTGCTCGCCCTGTCGCCCTTTGGAAACCCGGGCTGTGGCAGCAAACAAGCACCCCTGGGTCCCGCTGGGGAACTTACAGTGCGCATGCTTGAGAAAGTTGCCAACTTTCCCAAGAATGCGCACTGTAAGTTCCCCAGCGGAACGGTCTGCTGCAGCCTGAGTGTGGACTGTCACTCAAGCTGCAGCAGGCCACCCCCCTGTGCAATTCCCGGAGGCGGCTGATCTGTTGCAATGCAAGGTATTTTAATTAGAAGATTGGCCGGCGGCCGCGATGCGGGTCCATGGTGGCTGGTAGGGCTACGCCCCTACGCCCCAATGGACGCACCGCTGCTGTTCAGGGCGTGGTTTATCATCTTGTGGAATTTCAATGGACGGGGCGAGTCCTGCAACCCTCTCACCCAATCCATGCGAACGTTCCTGATCCAGGTTCAAATAGGAGCACGCAGAGCCAGGTTCTGGCCAGCCTGTCTCTTAGTAGCTGGAGTGTGCCTCTGCCGAAGAGAAGTGGGGGCTTCTATCTGGTGGGTTGGCATCAAGAGGGTACATCCCACACAAGAGGACACGGCCAGTTTCCTATATTACCAGGTGGTCCCCACTCACCTTAGAGTGCTTCATGGCTCACCTGTAAAGCGCTTAATCCACGGCAAAGCGCTAAAGTGAGCATTTCCAAGTTTGGGTCTGGCAGCAGCGCGAGTCTTCTCTGCTTCTCGTCCCATATCATGAAATGCTCCTGTTGTGGTCTGGACTTTATCGAAAAACACAATTTAATACTAAGTCAGTCTAGCAGAAGGGATATTTCCACCCAGAGAACGTGCATGGGAACTAGTTTCCGGTTTTAGAACAGATGGCGCAGCCGGGTGTTTGGGGCCCGTGTGTGTACACCGCGATTAACTGCACTGACTTTTCTGCTGCCTGGCAGGCGCCCACCACTTCAAAATTGGTGCTCTTTCTGAGAAATGTTATAATAATAATAATAGTAATAATAATCCACATTTGTAAAGCGCACAATCACCCGTAAGGGTCTCTAGGCGCTGGGGGCCGTGAGGAAGATTAAGCGAGCTATTGCCCAGAGTCACATGGTGCTGGGCTAACCTGCCGCCGGAGCCGGGGATCGAACCCTGATCCCCAGATTCCAGTGTCAGTCGCCCTGGCCGCGGCGTCACACCTCTCCCTTATTATTAAAATGGATTGAAGCATCACGGGGGAGTCCCTGCTGGAATGTGCATCTGATAAGCCGGTAGGGCCGGGGATGGGTCAGTCGCGACTACCTCCCTCCAGCCCTGCAGGATTTTGTCATACACTCCTCTGTTTGGGAGTCTCACAGTTTCCCCATATGTCTGCCCTCCTCCGTGTAAAATGTCAACACTTGTCGGGTGATAAAAACTATTTTATAACCACTCAGAATGCATTGGGATCGTCTGAAAAAGAGAAAGTTCTACGTCACAAAGTGTTCTTTCCCAATGGCTGTTTTTGAAGAAAACAAGGGGGACCCAAAAGGTAGCTAAGGACCAAGGGTACAAGTTATTTCAAAAGACAAAGTTCCTGAGCAAATTAAGGTATATAAACAAATGTGATATAGAACACAATAGGTACTATATAGTTCTCCTGTCCAGCCTGACCAGGGATTTATTTAAATAGAATAACACAATAAAATTGGATACAAAGGCATCAATTACTGAAAGTAGGGCGCAGTCCTGTACCGTACTAGTGGAAAAGTCAGAGTGGTAGAAAAAAATATAGAGAAAAGGAGTTTCACAGGCAAAATTTTCTTTGCCTGTGAAACTCCTTTTCTCTATATTTTTTCTACCACTCTGTCTTTTCCACTAGTACGGTACAGGACTGCGCCCTACTTTCAGTAATTGATGCCTTTGTATCCAATTTTATTGTGTTATTCTATTTAAATAAATCCCTGGTCCGGCTGGACAGGAGAACTATATAGTACCTATTGTGTTCTATATCACATTTGTTTATATCCCTTAATTTGCTCAGGATCTTTGTCTTTTGAAATAACTTTCCCAATGGCTGGCCACCGTTTAGCATAAACGGTGACGCCGGCCAATGGGAAAGAGTGGCGGGGTTTAAAGCCCTAAACTCAAAGCTCCTAAAAAACATAAAATCTCGCCTGTGAGACTGCGCATGTGTGCAGCCTACGGTAGCGAGACCTAAACATTGTGACCATGGATGGAAATGTGGGGGGGACGCAAGTTAAATTAAAAAGTAGAAGGAAAAGCAACAATATGACAATAGAAAATCTACATCTGTACTACTGCTGCAAACCCAGTTCACAGCCATATAACTATGAAAGATATGCATATGTACTGCTGTTTACAAACCCAATATGTCATAAAAAACAACTGTATTCGATTCGATCATTAAGACCTTGAGGCATCATTGAATTCATCTTTTTAATCCAGAATGTTTCACTTTGCAACAAGTCTTTTTGGATGTCTCTACCATCCTTGATGTCAACAACTTCACACACAAGAAACCGTAGTTGACTGATGTTGTGACGGAAATTTGTGAAGTGTGTAGCCACAACTGATTTAGGATTTTTTTTTCTGATGTTGCTTTTGTGTTCGTTTGTGTTCGTTTAATCTGATCTTAATTTTTCTTCAGTGTTGCCGATGTATACCAGCCCGCAGCGGCACTTCAGTAAATTCACTAGATTCTATGAGTCACATGTGGCTGTGGTGTACAATTTGATGATGTGCCACTTAGTCGGATGACTAATGATATTTCCCTTGATGTTATTGCAGTTCCCATAGTTAAAGCAAGGGATAGTACCTTTATGTGTTGTGATCATAGGCTTAAAATGTGTGCTTTAAGCAACTCTGCCAAGTTCCTGCTCCTCTCATGTTCCCTTGCTCGTTTTCACCTTCTTCACCTGACCAACTGAATCCTGTTAAGTTGGTCTCTGGGCTCTCAGAGTCTGGGGTCTCCACTGCCCATGACGGTCCGGATCTGGGAGGAGCTGTCCTGGTGGCTCTGCCGGCGTCACCTTCTGGCTGGGATTTCCTTGGCTCCTCTGGCTCCACTTGTGGTGACTTCGGATGCCAGCCAGTCCAGGTGGGGGGCGTGGCTGGGGTCGGAGCAGGTTCAGCGGTTCTGGTCCCTGCAGGACTCCTGGAGGTCTTCGAACTGGCGGGAGTTGCACGCGATTTCGCTGGCCCTGGTTCGCTTTGAGGACTCTGCTGGGTCATTGGGCAGGAATCCTGGAGGTCTTTGAACTGGCGGGAGTTGCAGGCAATTTCGCTGGCCCTGGTTCACTTTCAGGACTCTGTAGGGTCATTGGGTGTCGGTTCAGATAGATATTATGGTGGCGAAGTCCTATGTCAACAGGCAGGGAGAGACCAGGTCCAGGTCCTTGAACTTGATTGCCAGTGACATCTTTCTGTGAGCTCATGTCTGGGTGCTGGGTTTGTCTGCTCTCTACATTCGGGGGGGGTGGACAATGTGTGGGAAGATCAATTGAGCAGGGAGATTTCCTCGTCAAAGGATTTCTCCCTCCCCAGTTTGTTCGAACAGTTGGTGAGTCGGTGGGGGCTCCCCGTGGTGGACTTGTTTGCAGACCTGGGGAATGCCAAGGTGGCCCTGACCTATTCTGTTCTCAGGCCCTTGTCCGGGGCTCTAGGAGTTGACGGCTTGACCTCTCCATGGCCTCTGGGTCTTCTGTATGCCTTCCCCCACTAACAGCTGCTCCGGGCCTTTCTGGTTTGGGTCCAGAGGGACTCTCCTGTGTTGATTGCCCCCCTTTGGCCTCGGGCAAACTGTTTTCCTCTCCTGACCAGGTTGTGTTGCGACCGGGGGTGGGTCCTTCCGGTGGTTCCACCCCCTTTGGTGTTTCCAGCCCATCCCCTGTGCTCAGTGCAGAGGTCACACCTGACGGCCTGGCGGTTGAGCGGCAGGACTTAGCTGTGTTGGGGGTTTCTGTCCATTTGGCTGTTACTTTACAGGCTTCCCGTAGGTCCTCCACTCTGCTGTCCTATGCTAGGCATTGGAGGGCCTTTTCAGCCTGGTGTGCTGCTAAGGAAGTTGATCCCACAGTAGCTGACCTCTTTTTGGTGATGCAGTTCCTTCAGGATGGGGCTCCTCTGGGGTTGTCGGTGGCTTCTCTGCGGGTGTAGTGGGAAGCTATTCAGGCTTTTCGGGGCTCCTGGCGTAATTTGAGCGATGAGGGCGGTCTGATGCCTTGTTTTTTTCAGGGTCTGTTGAATTTGTTTCCTCGCCCTGTCAGGTGCTTTCCTTCATGGAATTTTCAGATGGTGTTGGATGCCCTGTTCGGTCCTCCCTTTGAGCCCCTTGAGGGTCTCGAGTTGAGACTCTTGACTTTTAAAACTTGTTTGTTGGTGGCCATCACTTCGGCGCAACGCTTGGGTGTGTTGGGGGTGTTGTCTTGTAAATATCCTTTCTGCAAGATCTTTTCGGATCGGGTGGTTTTGGTGCCGATACCGTCCTCTGTCCCTAAGGTCAATTTGGCATCTCATCTCAGTCAGGAGGTTATTTTGCCTGAATTCCGTCCTTCTCCTTCCTTGACTGAGGAATCTTGCTTGCACTGTCTGGATGTGCGGCCTGCTTTTCTGTGGTACCTCCAGGTTTTGGAGTCCTTCTGGAAGGGGTAGGCTCTGTTTGTTAACTTTGATCCTTCTAAAAAGGGTGTTAAGCCTTCCACGGCTACGCTGAGTCATTAGATTCGGTCCACGGTCTTGATGGCTTACCAACTTAAAGGGGTGAATCCTCCTATGGGGGTTCAGGGGAGTTCTACTCGCAGTATGGTGTCTCCGGTTGCTGAGTTGCAGGGTGCCTCTGTGGTGGAGATCTGTAGGGCTGCGACCTGGTCTTCTCCCTCTACGTTTGTCCGTCACTATCGGATTGATAGTCTGGAATGTTTGGATAATGTTTTGGGCCACAGGGTCTTGTCCTGTATGAGGGACTAGGGATGATGATCTGCTGTGTTTGGGACACATTATTAAATGTTGGTGTTCTTTATCACGCAGTTGTCCGTCCCTGTTTTCTTTTGCTTGCTATGTCCTCACTTGTGATGAGAGAAGGTGAGGGAGGGACGGGAGGTAATGCGCCCATTACTATTGATAATGGCATTACTCCTAGTCCTACTCCCTCGCCTTCCTTCTAGGACCCTCCTTGCCTCCCGGTGCGATACATCGGCATGCTAGCTCGTCTTGTTTACGTGCAGCTGGAAGTGGGGGCGGGCAGAGTTTTTATGGGCTGGGGGTAGGTCTGGGTAGGAGGTGGGGCCCCACTTGTGATGAAGGAAGGCGAGGGAGTAGGACTAGGAGTAATGCCATTATCCATAGTAATGGACGCATAGTTACAGACTGCAGTCCAAATAGGTGATTACTGTGGCAAAATGTGAGCGGCTAGACCACCGACAAAAAGACCCCTTAAGTGAAACCTACATTTCAGCCTACCCACGGAACAGGATAGCTGTTGTACTATCTGGCAGCTTGGCAGCCAGTGGTGAAGGGCCGCGAATCGCCCTCCCCTGCCCCCTTTTTCTGCCACCACATTTCCTGTCCCACCTACACATCCCCATACTGTACTATTGATTAGATTGAGCCTTCCCTGCAGAGTAGGTTGGTTAACGAAAGCTTTTGATTTCATTGTTTTACAAAATCTGAATAGTTTTCCCTTACAGGCTCCCCTCTCTTCTTTTCTGTACATGGTAGTTCTACATTCCAGTTTCACTCAGAGAATATTGTTTAACTACTATATTGTAGTGAAATGAGACATGCGCCCCTGGGTTTATGCTGTTTTTCTGATCAGCCAAAAGGATGCTTATACCTGTATGTGATGCTATTATGCTGGATGTAACAATGCGAGCTGTGTAATGTATACGTCAAATTTCTAATTGCAGATACATTAAAAGCCAATGAAAAATGAACTAATCCTAATGTATGCTGACATTTGCACCAAATCTGATAAAGCTTGAATCCTTCCAGGAATATGCTCCATTGTCATTACTCAAAAATCTTGACTACACACCCACATTTGCAGCATCAATCATCAAATCTTGGACATGTTTGGATTTGCACTGTTACCTTGTAACCTTTACTGCATATTCAGGTTTGCATAATCACTAATTTTACCTCATTAGATTTTGACCGAGAGCAAGAGAGACAAAAAACACAATAGGTGGGGAAAAAAAGGTAAATAGAGAGGGAATACCAGTGACAAAAAAGAAAGCGGGGATGGAAAACAGCCTTAAAGAGGGAAATAGAGGGATAAGGAGTATCTGGTGGTGGATGAAAGAGGCATTAGAATCAAGGCTTGGTAGACTTGGTATTTGGCACTTCCAGTTTTCTATAGTGCTGGACGCAGACTGCTAAAGCAAAATTTAGGACCCAGCATTTATTATTTTACAAATTAAGCACTTGACGTATCCTCCATGCCTTCTATGTTTGTCCTGCATGAAGTGGTTTGGGAAACTTAGTTGAAATTCGGGGTTTTCTTGCTATGTTGTGCAACTCCAGCAGAAAGCAACAGCAGAGTAGAGGTGGGTGCATGGTTGGGGGCGTAGTAAGCATTTTAGGAGGTTTGGGGTCTGAGGAATTCCTGGGGTATTTAGGCCTCACATCCTGCTGTGTCCTCTCTCTCTCACTTTAATCTGTGGTTTGTCGTTGGTAGGAGTTGGAACTCTTCTGAGTCTATCACGGTGATCCCAGAAGTGAGCGTGATAAGAATGCCTTGTAATACACAGTGCGGTAATGTGGGTTCTTAGTAGCAAGTACTTAAGTCATCATCTTAGCATTCGTTTTCCCCATCTCCTTTAAGTTGATCTCTGTGCTTTCAAGCTCTATTTAAGCTTCTATTGAAGGGATACATTCATTTTACAGTCTTACACTCTTTCATGTCATTATATCGACGATGATGCCATACACTCAGAGCAATGCTCTCCCATGATGGACATTATATTCATGACCAGTCGCAATGTAAAGCTTTGACAGTTGTTATAAAAATCACCAAAGTCTCAGCAGGTGTAGCGCAGCAGAGTTCTATGACTGGCTGTCGTGTCCTGTCCATGCCAACAGTGCGGCTGCCAGCAGCTCCTCTCTTGATGGAGTGCCACCTAGCAGGTTACGCTTTTGAGAACAGGGAGAAGGCGGAAGTCGAGTCTAGTTTCACCCATTCACCATTCACCCCATTGGCTGAAATCTTGGAGACAGACTTTTCCCTGGCAAACTCTTATAGCAAGCCCGGCAACAGGAAAACAACATGGTTCACCGACGACCTCAAAGAACCAAAGAAATCCTGCCGAACCCTTGAGAAAATCTGGCGCCGCGAACTGACGACAGAAACCATGACAGCCCACAAGAACGCCACCTGCAAACACCACCAGCTGATCCGCACCACCAAAAAGACATTGTTCAAAGAACGGCTGGACAACAACACCCACAACAGCAAGGAACTCTTCAGCATCGTAAAAGAGCTCTCCAATCCCAGCGCCAGCAACAACAACATCACACCATCGCAAGACCTCTGCAACTCCCTCGCCACGTTCTTTAACCGCAAGATCGCCGATATCCACGACAGCTTCGGCGCCCAGACTCCACCCCAGCCACCGAAACCAATGCCCCCTACAACCACCCTCAGCACTTGGACTCCCATCAGCACCGAAGACACTGCTCACGCTATGAACACCATCCACTCCGGCTCTCCCTCCGACCCATGCCCTCACCACATCTTCAACAAAGCCGACACCATCATCGCTCCCCACCTACAGAACGTCATAAACAACTCCATCGCGTCCGCGACCTTCCCAGAGAGCTGGAAGCACGCAGAGATCAACGCCCTACTGAAGAAACCCACAGCGGACCCTAAAGACCTCAAAAACTTCCACCCCATCTCTCTTCTTCCCTTCCCTGCAAAAGTCATCAAGAAGATCCTCAATAAACAGCCGACCGCATTCCTCGAGGCCAATGGATCCCTCGACCCATCCCAGTCCGGATTTCGAGCCAACCACAGCACCAAGACCGCCCTCATCGCAGCCACCGACGACATCAGGACCCTACTTGACAACGGGCAAACAACTGCCCTCATCCTCCTAGAACTCTCAGCCGCCTTTGAAACAGTCTGCCATCGTACCTTAATATCCCGCTTCCACAACGCCGGGATCCAAGGTAAAGCCCTTAACTTGATCACCTCGTTCCTCTCCGACAGAACCCAGAGAGTCCGCCTCCCTCCCTTCCACTCCGCTGCCACCGAGATCATCTGCGGCGTACCCCAAGGCTCATCACCCAGCCCAACCCTCTTCAATATCTACATGAGCCCCCTTGCCACCATCGCATGCAAACACAACCTCAACATCATCTCATATGCCCACGACACCCAGCTGATTCTCTCCCTCACCAAAGACCCAGCCACCGCCAAACTCAACCTCCAGGAAGGAATGAAAAACGTCGCTGAATGGATGAAACTCAGCCATCTGAAACTGAACTCAGACAAGACGGAGGTCCTCATCCTCGGACCATCCCCATCCGCTTGGGACGACTCCTGGTGGCCCACAGCACTAGGCACCGCACCGACACCCACTGACCACGCACGCAACCTGGGATTCATCCTGGACTCCTCCCTCACGATAACCAAGCAAATCAACGCCATCTCATCCTCATGCTTCAACACCCTGCGCATGCTCCACAAGATCTTCCGATGGATCCCTACCGCAACTAGAAAGATGGTCACCCAGGCCCTCGTCACCAGCCGACTAGACTACGGAAACGCCCTATACGCAGGAACCACAGTCAAACTTCAGAAAAGACTCCAACGCATGCAGAACGGATATGCACGACTCATCCTCAACATCCCCCACCACAGCCACATATCAGCCGACCTGAGAGACCTGCACTGGCTCCCCGTCAACAAAAGGATCACGTTCAGGCTCTTCACCCACGCACACAAAGCGCTCCACAACATAGGTCCCGAATACCTCAACAACCGCCTCACGCTCTAAACTCCAACACGCAAACACCGCTCTGCCAGCCTTGCCCTCACCACCGTCCCACGGATCCGCAGAACCACAGCCGGTGGAAGATCATTCTCCTACCTGGCGGCCAAGACGTGGAACTCCCTCCCCACCCACCTACTACTGACCCAGGACCACCTCACATTCAGGAAACACCTCAAGACCTGGCTCTTTGCGCACTAGCGGCACTCCCCCCCCTAGCGCCTTGAGACCCCCACGGGTGAGTAGCGTGCTTTACAAATGTATTGATTGATTATAGTAAAGAGGAAAGACTCCATTCATCTTGACAGTGGCAACACTACGGCTAATCCAGGAGCATGACCAAGTTGGCGAAGGAGTGAGAGCCTCTCTCTCTCTCACTCCGTGCCTGGCTCCACTAAAACTTCCACAGCCGACCCCATGGAAGCTATGGTGGCTGCCAGGCCTCTGAGGAGACAATTGTTATGATTCAGCCCAAAGGGAATTGTAAGAAGGATCATCTGCTAGCAGATGAACGAGCAAAGAGTGTGACCCTAGCAGGGAAACAAGCAAGGTTATTCCAATCAGAAGAACGATCGAAGTCGCCATACTTACCGGGGGGCCCAATGAGTTAGATCGGTGATGTGTGGCTGGTGCATGTTGAGTGGAGAAATGCGTGCCCCCATCAAGTATAAGGCTCTGAATGCCATGTCCCCAGGTACCTGAAATAACATGGAGGTACCTGAAAAAACACATGTGGGGCACAGTGCTTTGGTAAATGAACTACAAGGTCCGGGCTTCACCTTGTTTTATTTAGTCTACTTGCACTTAACCATGGTACCGACCACCCGGTCAGTGCTCAGGGGAGAACCTACAAAACACCCCTCCCTCCTAAACAAGTTGGGACCACCCAATCCCAACATCCCATTCCTTGTTAACCCTAACAGAACAAAATTGTGAAATCAAGAATATCAAACAACAAAAAAACCAACACAAACTAAGAGACTGTAAAACACCTCCCTGTGCTTGCAGGACGACATTGGACCCACCTGGACTGCGTTATGTTTCATAGGCTGACAAACTGTCCTTCTGCCAGAATAAATCCAACACAAAATCCTGAAACCTCTTGCAAACCACTGGGTGCAGTCTGAGGTGGTAGCTGGCCACGCCCTTGCGACAACACCCTGCGCTCTCCTCAGCCCCTGCTCCATTTTTCAGAGTGGTATTTCCTGATACTCCATCTCTTAGGTTGCCCTCAGTCTCATCCTCATTGGAATCTTGTGAACTGCAATCTGATATCTCAATATTGATCTTGGACGGCAGCCCCTTGGGGATTGGGTGGTTGTCTTCTTCACTGCCTCTCTCTAGAGCACTGGAAAACTAGTCGTTAGTGCCCCAGGTATTGTTCCTGGTGATAGTCTCATCACCCTTTTTTTTAGTTATCATCATCACTCGAGTGACACTGACTCTCCATGAATCAACCTCAAATAGAAAGCGAAATTTGCTTCCTGGATGTCGACCCTTGGCAAGTACAAGCTCCCCTGCCTGCAGATGCTTCAGCCTGCTCTCTTTTTCATGGATGTTTTGTCATTTCATACCTTATGTTGGTGCAGCATTTTTGCCACATTATCGCCAGACACAAAGGGCTCAGACTGGTGAAGAATTGTCACAGCCCTATTGATGCAGAGAGCACTCTGACTCACCTTTGTCGTGGCATGGGGTGTGAGTTGGTATTCTCGCAGAAACGAGTACAGGGCTCATCCAATGTTCTGGTTGTCAGCTAGCGCCATCCAGACAACCTTTTTAAGAGTCCGCATGGAGTGGTTAGCCTCTCTATTCGCTTTGGGACATTGAGGAGTGATACGCTCCAAGAAGGACTATCACAGTGGACGGGGCAATAAGGAGTACGCATCCCGTAAAGATGGGATGAAGCTGCTATTTTTTCAGATTGCGAGCTGCGAGCTGTGATCCCTGAGCTGCCGTGAGAGAGCAGAACGCCGTGAACTGCAGGCTGTGATCCCTGAGCTGCCGGGAGAGGACAGAACGCCTTGAACGTGGCATTGAGGCGAGGCGGGATGCGGGAGAGAGCCGCGAAAGGAAAGGGGGGCCGCTCGCCCCCCCCGCACGTATGGCGGGGCACCGACTCCCTCCGTACCCTGCACTCTCGGTGGTGGGGCATGCCTCTCTGTTGCGTCCTGATGACGCGGCGGGCGCGCCCCGTCGCCGATTGGCGCTGGCTCCTGCGTTGACCCAGAAGCAATCCAATTGCTTCCAGGTCAAGGGGGGGAGCCAGAGGGGGTGGACCAGTTGTAATTGGTCTGCCCCCAGAAGGGTTAAAAGGCCGGGGGAGCGCCGGAGGCGCCCTCTTGTTCCCGCGCTCCCCAGGCTTGCCCATCGCCTCACCGAGGCGCCAGATAATTTTGCCCACCCACCAGCCCCTGAAGCAGTCTCTTGTGATTGTGTGTTAGATGTTCTGGACAAATCTAGGGTCGTTTTCACAGTAACTGTGTTGAAATGAATTTTTTCCTTAGGCCTCTTCCCCGTTTACAGGCTAGTAGCAATTTATGCTCGTTGTTGTACGGTACGCCTTTTGTGTAAAATCTTTTTTCCTTAGGCCTTTTTTCCCGTTTACAGGTTATATAATTGTCGTATTTATTGATAGTCTTTGGTCAGGCGGTAAGGTCATGATCGGTGAGCAGTCAATTTAAGGTCCTTAGGGGGCGTCACCATTCTTGAATGGGGTCACCCAGGGGGAGGGGAAACTGGTCTCTCCTAGAACTCCAGGGGCGGTACATCCGCTTGGTTGGATGGGTGCGGGGAAGGGGGGAGTCATGCTCTCTTTGGGCTGGTTAGCCACCCCGCACGTGCACTATGACGTCATTAAACGGCGCAGAGTGCAAGGGCTCCCCTTTTGGTTAATGGAGTTCACGGACCGTACGGGGGTAAACGGGAGGGGGGAAATACCCTCTCAGTAAACGGGCCCTCTGCGCATGCGCACTCATACGTGAGGGCGTAGCTGGTTAATAAGGATCTGACACCGGTTAGCGACCTTGCCGTAGGCCCATAACTAGGATATGCAGAACAAGTTATAAGTAGGATGTTAGATTCGGTTAGGAAACACGCTGTATTAGACATTTGTTAAGGTTAGCCTTTGATACCTGTCTACATTCATTGTAATCTAATGCCAAGATTTTTCTGCATAAATGCTTGTGTAAATATTGTTTATTTCAATTTTAATTTGTTTTCATGTTTTAATAAATACGGCCGGGGGGTCGCGAGACCTCCCGCCTTCCAAAGAAACTCTTCTCAGGTCTGAATTGCTTTAATTGTTTAATTAGGGGTGGTGCCCAAGGCGGGGAGGGGGATGGTCGGTGTCCCTGACCATACAGCAGACAGCGTGTGGTGAACCCGGCGACTGCAATACAGCCGTCAAGCTGGCAAACTGTTGCCACCAGCCGCGGGCCGTGGAGGGAGTTACGGTGGGGCAGGGAGGCGGGGAGGGGGAGGAGCGGGGTGGAGGGACCTAAAAACTGGCATATGGATAATTGCAGGTAAGTACACAATTTAATTATTAAAACTAATTTCGTAGTGCGCACAGCCTCGCATTTTGCGATGCAGTGCGCGCTACGAATTTCGTTTTATTAATTAAATTGTGTACTTACCTGCAATTATCCATATGCCAGTTTTTAGGTCCTTCCACCCCGCCCCTCCCCCTCCCCGCCTCCCTGCCCCACCGTAACTCCCTCCACGGCTCGCGGCTGGTTGCCACTACTACCTCTGCAGCGAGGAGGTGGCGAGAGGCAGCGGCGAGAGGCGGACAGCAGAGGCAGACAGTCGACCACATCACCGCCATAGTGAATCTGCTGTAAGCCATCGTGAACCGGCACAATTAGTTCTGGGTTTTCCTGGAGTTTGGAGCTTGGCGTGGAGTAGTTAGTAGTTGGTAATGAACGCACAAGTGGTAGAGCAGTGAGCAAGAGGCAGAGGCACGCGATTGCACGGAAGTGATGTTAAGCGCTTAACCAGCTCCTATTTCTTTCAGCTTCATTGACAACAGCTATTGCCCATATCGCACACACTGCTCACTCAGCAAATATTGTTGAATATCACACGTTGTCATCTATACCTGCCAGGAGGGAGGCAAAATGCTGTAGGGCTGAACAGCGAGTTTTACAAGCCATAAGTTACACCCCCTGGAGGGAGGCAAAACGCTGCACAGAGAGTGCTGTATTGAGCGCACCAACAGGGAAAACATTTAAGAATACACCACTATAATTATCCAATCATCATCAATAATCTGGAGTGAGTACCCACTCAAACCTAGTTCCAAGGCAACACCGCTAAAATTATCCAATTATCATCAATAATCAATAATCTGGAATTAGTACTCACTTAAAACTACGGTCCACAGACTTCTGAGTGGCGTGGAATGGTTTTTGTCTGGAATTAAACTTGATTTGATTCACTCAATCAAATCTCACTGCCTCTTGGAGTCAATACGTACAACCGGCCTGCAGGTGGCACCAACTAGTTAATCGGATTCAACCTGTTTTAACCTGATTCATTGAGTTAATGCAGCCCATGCACCAGCCAGGGCAGGTTCATCAAGTACATGCTCAAACAGTGACCCGACATAGCCTTTTGAGGCAGGAAAAGGCAAAAGAGCGGGCAAGAGCGTGGGAACGTAGGGCAAGGCTACAGTCTTCTGCATTTCCCATTAACTGGAAGTACTCACATAAGGTATTTGTGGCCCGTAGGGATAGCATCTCTTTTAGGAAAATGAGTTTCATCAACAAAAACAGAGAGGCCCGTAAACCAACAACAGGGGGCCTCCGGATTCATCAATATTTTACAAGACTAAAAACAGAAGCCCAAGGCGTCCAGAAGGCCCAAAAGACAAATGACGAGGGTCTACTAGAAAACAGTCCCAAACCATTTTCAACCAGCCAGGAGGTAGTAATGCTGCGCGAGGACAACCTCCTCAACTTAAAAAGCACATACCAGGACAGCCTGGAGGAGACCCTAATCACAGATATGGCGAGACTCTCAGAAACAGTGGAGTTGGCAGACATGGCCAGCAACGCCAACAAAAATACCGCCGCTAAACATAATATCCTTGACCTGGAGGAACATGGGCCAGAGCAAATCATCGAGATATCATCGACCATAAATGAAGCTGAAGCATTAAACCAACTGCAGGGTCCACCAAAGGGACATCCATTTCGCTGGCATACTAGGAACAAGAACATATTTGAAATAGAGGTCCTAGACCACAATTTAAATGATCAGCACCAGGACAAACGGGATGATTCTATCAATTCTTGCGGTCAGGGGAACACTCAGAGCTGCTCCATGCCCATAAATCAAGGCAGGGAACAATTTCAACAAGTATTTGGTGCCGCTAGCACATCAGACTCGGTATCCCCGGAGTCAATAAAAACAACAGCTACATCAGACTCCAAACTGCAACTATTGGGAGAGGGCCTCGTAGGGGCCACAACTGGCGAACAAGGCACTTTCCTGGCAATCACACAAACTATAAATCCAGGAGGATTAATACATATGCTTGCGCAAAGTGTCTTGACAATTAATAAAAAAGTGGATATGATCAGCCATAATGATGATCAGTTGGTTGTCAGTGAAAAGGGCAAAGGGAGTGTCACAGGCCCAGCAAAAAGCTTTAGCGAAGCAATAGTGGAGAAACTAACCACACTTTCTGATCAGTTGGCAACGCTAATAAAACAATGTAGTGAGGCACGGATAAATCACACACAAAATAGGAAATACTCTGAAAAACTGGAACATGATTGTGGCCCCAGAGCTATAATAAACCCAACGCCCATGGACTCAGAGGCTACAAATGACAAAGTAGCTACAAATATCAGTACGTCCCCGGACAAAAGGGACAGTCCTGCACCTAGTATAGATGAGGGAAATCAAACTAAGAACATAGGTCAAAAAAGTACCGATGGACAGTTGTCAAGATGACAAAAGAAACAAGCATTGGAAATGCAATAGGGCTCGCATTAGGAAAGTTTGCGCTATTGGTCTTATAAATTATTTTCTTTTATTTATGTGTTATTTTTTAAAATAGCTACATTAATAGCTTTATCATTTACAATGCCAATAGTTATAACTTTCGCAAATGTGACACCTATAGCATTTGTAATGCAACATGTTTTGTATTTACATGACTTAGATATATTGATATTACAAATAACAATGGCTTTTAATTTTTTTAAATAATTAATATTTAAATAATTTATGTAATTTGTAATGGCAATAGCTTAAACTTTTGTAAATAACTTTTGTGAAGATTATGTTCAGTGTTTTTTATTGTGATGAAAATCCAAGAACAGAAGTGAAATATTAACATTTTTTTGTGATCTGTAATAAACCGTGAAAGCTTGAAAACAGCTTGAAACATTGAAAGAAGATATTTGAACCAGTGATGCAGTGGTTGCTCTGAGTGATGCTGTGGTGGTGCTGAGTGATGCTGTGGTTATGCTGAGTGATGCTGTGATTGCGCTGAGTGATGCTGTGGTTGTGCTGAGTGATGCTGTGGTTGCGCTGAGTGATGCTGTGGTTGCGCTGAGTGGTGTGTGCATCGGTGGAGCTTAGTGGGTGCATTGGTGGAGCTGTGTGGTGGGTGCATTGGTGGAGCTTAGTTGGAGCATCGGTGGAGCTGTGTGGTGGGTGCATCGGTGGAGCTGTGTGATGGGTGCTTCGGCGGAGCTGTGTGGTGGGTGCATCGGCGGAGCTGTGTGGTGGGTGCATCGGTGGAGCTGTGTGGTGGGTGCTTTGGTGGAGCTGTGTGGGGGTGCATCTGTGGAGCTGTGTGGTGGGTGCATTGGTGGAGCTGTATGGTGGGTGCCTCGGTGGAGCTGTGTGGGGGTGCATCTGTGGTGCTGTGTGGTGGGTGCATCGGTGGAGCTGTATGGTGGGTCCCTCGGTGGAGCTGTGTGGTGGGAGCATCGGTGGAGCTGTGTGGTGGGTGCATCGGTGGAGCTGAGTCGGTGGAGCTGGGAGGTGGGTGCATCGGTGGAGCTGTGTCGGTGGAGCTGTGTGGTGGGTGCATCGGTGGAGCTGTGTGGTGGGTGCATCGGTGGAGCTGTGTGGTGGGTGCATCGGTGGAGCTGTGTGGTGGGTGCATCGGTGGAGCTGTGTGGTGGGTGCCTCGGTGGAGCTGTGTGGTGGGTGCCTCGGTGGAGCTGTGTGGTGGGTGCATTGGTGGAGCTGTGTGGTGGGTGTATTGGTGGAGCTGTGTGGTGGGTGCATCGGTGGAGCTGTGTGGTGGGTGCCTCGGTGGAGCTCTGTGGTGGGTGCATCGGTGAAGCTGTGTGGTGGGTGCATCGGTGGAGCTTAGTGGGTGCATTGGTGGAGCTGTGTGGTGTGTGCATTGGTGGAGCTTAGTTGGACCATCGGTGGAGCTGTGTGGTGGGTGCATCGGTGGAGCTCTGTGGTGGGTGCATCGGTGGAGCTGGGTGGTGGGTGCATCGGTGGAGCTGGGTGGTGGGTGCATCAGTGGAGCTGTGTGGTGGGTGCATCAGTGGAGCTGTGTGGTGGGTGCATCGGTGGAGCTTAGTGTGTGCATTGGTGGAGCTGTGTGGTAGGTGCATCGGTGGAGCTTAGTTGGTGCATCGGTGGAGCTGTGTGGTGGGTGCATCGGTAAAGCTGTGTGGTGGGTGCATCGGTTGAGCTGTGTGGTGGGTGCCTCGGCGGAGCTGTGTGGTGGGTGCATCGGTGGAGCTGTGTGGTGGGCGCATCGGTAGAGCTGTGTGGTGGGTGCATCGGCGGAGCTGTGTGGGTGGGTGCATCGGTAAAGCTGCATGGTGGGTGCATCGGTGGAACTGTGTGCTTCGGTGGAGCTGTGTGGTGGGTGCCTCTGTGGAGCTGTGTGGTGGGTGCCTCTGTGGAGCTGTGTGGTGGGTGCATCTGTTGAGCTGTGTGGTGCGTGCATCTGTTGAGCTGTGTGGTGGGTGCATAGGTGGGGCTGTGTGGTGGGTGCATAGGTGGAGCTGCGTGGTAGGTGCCTCGGTGGAGCAGTGTGGTGGGTGCCTTGGTGGAGCTGTGTGGTGGGTGCATCGGTGGAACTCTGTGGTGGGGGCATCAGTGGCGCTCTGTGGTGGGGCATAGGTAGAGCTCTGTGGTGGGTGCATCGGTGGAGCTGTGTCAGTGGAGCTGTGTGGTGGGTGCCTCGTTGGAGCTGTGTGGTGGGTGCATCGGTAAAGCTGTGTGGTGGGTGCATCGGTTGAGCTGTGTGGTGGGTGCATCGGTAAAGCTGCGTGGTGGGTGCATCGGTGGAACTGTGTGGTGGGTGCTTCGGTGGAGCTGTGTGGTGGGTGCATCAGTGGAGCTCTGTGGTGGGCCCATCAGTGGAGCTGTGTGGTGGGTGCATCGGTGGAGCTGTGTCGGTGGAGCTGTGTGGTGGGTGCCTCGGTGGAGCTGTGTGGTGGGTGCATCGGTAAAGCTGTGTGGTGGGTGCATCGGTTGAGCTGTGTGGTGGGTGCCCCGGCGGAGCTGTGTGGTGGGTGCCTCGGCGGAGCTGTGTGGTGGGTGCATCTGTGGAGCTGTGTGGTGGGTGCATCGGTAGAACTGTGTGGTGGGTGCATCGGCGGAGCTGTGTGGTGGTTGCATCGGTAAAGCTGCGTGGTGTGTGCATCGGTGGAACTGTGTGGTGGGTGCATTGGTGGAGCTGTGTCGGTGGAGCTGTGTGGTGGGTGCCTCGGTGGAGCTGTGTGGTGGGTGCCTCGGTGGAGCTGTGTGGTGGGTGCATCGGTGGTGCTTGGTGGTGGGTGCATCAGTGGAGCTGTGTGGTGGGTGCATCGGTGGAGCTGGGTGGTGGGTGCATCTATGGAGCTGTGTGGTGGCTGCATCTGTGGAGCTGTGTGGTGGCTGCATCGGTGGAGCTGTGTGGTGGGTGCATCGTGGAGCTGTGTGGTGGGTGCATTGGTGGAGCTGTATGGTGGGTGCCTCGGTGGAGCTGTGTGGTGGGAGCATCGGTGGAGCTGTGTGGTGGGTGCATCGGTGGAGCTGAGTCGGTGGAGCTGGGTGGTGGGTGCATCGGTGGAGCTGTGTCGGTGGAGCTGTGTGGTGGGTGCATCGGTGGAGCTGTGTGGTGGGTGCATAGGTGGAGCTGTGTGGTGGGTGCATCGGTGGAGCTGTGTGGTGGGTGCATCGGTGGAGCTGTGTGGTGGGTGCATCGGTGGAGCTGTGTGGTGGGTGCCTCGGTGGAGCTCTGTGGTGGGTGCATCGGTGATGCTGTGTGGTGGGTGCATCGGTGGAGCTTAGTGGGTGCATTGGTGGAGCTGTGTGGTGGGTGCATTGGTGGAGCTTAGTTGGAGCATCGGTGGAGCTGTGTGGTGGGTGCATCGGTGGAGCTGTGTGGTGGGTGCATCGGTGAAGCTGTGTGGTGGCTGCATCGGTGGAGCTGTGTGGTGGGTGCATCGGTGGAGCTGTGTGGTTGGTGCATCAGTGGAGCTGTGTGGTGGGTGCATCGGTGGAGCTGTGTCGGTGGAGCTGTGTGGCGGGTGCATCGGTGGAGCTGGGTGGTGGGTGCATCGGTGGAACTGTGTAGGTGGAGCTGTGTGGTGGGTGCATCGGTGGAGCTGGGTGGTGGGTGCATCAGTGGAGCTGTGTGGTGGGTGCATCGGTGGAGCTTAGTGGGTGCATTGGTGGAGTTGTGTGGTGGGTGCATCGGTGGAGCTTAGTTGGTGCATCGGTGGAGCTTAGTTGGTGCATCGGTGGAGCTGTGTGGTGGGTGCATCGGTAGAGCTGTGTGGTGGGTGAATCGGTTGAGCTGTGTGGTGGGTGCATCGGTTGAGATGTGTGGTGGGTGCATCGGTTGAGCTGTGTGGTGGGTGCATCGGTTGAGCTGTGTGGTGGGTGCCTCGGCGTAGCTGTGTGGTGGGTGCATCGGTGGAGCTGTGTGGTGGGTGCATCGGTAGAGCTGTGTGGTGGGTGCCTTGGTAAAGCTGTGTTGTGGGTGCATCGGTGGAGCTGTGTTGTGGGTGCATTGGTGGAGCTGTGTTGTGGGTGCATCGGTGGAGCTGTGTGGTGGGTGCTTTGGTGGAGCTGTGTGGTGGGTGCATCGGTTGAGCTGTGTGGTGGGTGCATCGGTTGAGATGTGTGGTGGGTGCATCGGTTGAGCGGTGTGGTGGGTGCATCGGTTGAGCTGTGTGGTGGGTGCCTCAGCGGAGCTGTGTGGTGGGTGCATCGGTGGAGCTGTGTGGTGGGTGCATCGGTAGAGCTGTGTGGTGGGTGCCTTGGTAAAGCTGTGTTGTGGGTGCATCGGTGGAGCTGTGTTGTGGATGCATTGGTGGAGCTGTGTTGTGGGTGCATCGGTGGAGCTGTGTGGTGGGTGCTTTGGTGGAGCTGTGTGGTGGGTGCTTCGGTGGAACTGTGTGGTGGGTGCGTGCTTTGGTGGAGCTGTGTGGTGGGTGCTTCGGTGGAACTGTGTGGTGGGTGCTTCGGTGGAGCTGTGTGGTAGGTGCATCTTTGGAGCTGTGTTGTGGGTGCCTCTGTGGAGCTGTGTGGTGGGTGCATCTGTTGAGCTGTGTGGTGGGTGCCTCGCTGGAGCTGTGTGGTGGGTGCATAGGTGGAGCTGTGTGGTGGGTGCATCGGTCGAGCTGTGTGGTAGGTGCCTCGGTGGAGCTGTGTGGTGGGTGCCTCGGTGGAGCTGTGTGGTGGGTGCCACGGTAGAGCTGTGTGGTGGGTGCATCGGTGGAGCTGTGTGGTGGGTGTATCGGTGGAGCTCTGTGGTGGGGGCATAGGTTGAGCTCTGTGGTGGGTGCATCGGTGGAGCTCTGTGGTGGGTGCATCAGTGGAGCTGTGTGGTGGGTGCCTCGGTGGAGCTGTGTCGGTGGAGCTGTGTGGTGGTTGCATCAGTGGAGCTGGGTGGTGGGTGCATTGGTGGTGCTGTGTCGGTGGAGCTGTGTGGTAAGTGCATCGGTGGAGCTGGGTGGTGGGAGCATCAGTGGAGCTGGGTGGTGGGTGCATCTGTGGAGCTGTATGGTGGGTGCCTCGGTGGAGCTGTATGGTGGGTGTATTGGTCTAGCTGTGTGGTGGGTGCATCGGTGGAGCTGTGTCGGTGGAGCTGTGTGGTGGCTGCATCGGTGGAGCTGTGTAGTGGGTGCATTGGTGGAGCTGTATGGTGGGTGCCTTGGTGGAGCTGTGTGGTGGTTGCATCAGTGAAGCTGTGTGGTTGGTGCATCGGTGGAGCTGTGTCGGTGGTGCTGTGTGGTGGCTGCATCGGTGGAGCTGTGTGGTGGGTGCATCGGTGTGGCTGTGTTGTGGGTGCATCGGTGGAGCTGTGTCGGTGGAGCTGTGTGGTAAGTGCATCGGTGGAGCTGGGTGGTGGGAGCATCAGTGGAGCTGGGTGGTGGATGCATCTGTGGAGCTGTATGGTGGGTGCCTCGGTGGAGCTGTATGGTGGGTGTATTGGTCTAGCTGTGTGGTGGGTGCATCGGTGGAGCTGTGTCGGTGGAGCTGTGTGGTGGCTGCATCGGTGGAGCTGTGTAGTGGGTGCATTGGTGGAGCTGTATGGTGGGTGCCTTGGTGGAGCTGTGTGGTGGTTGCATCAGTGAAGCTGTGTGGTGGGTGCATCGGTGGAGCTGTGTCGGTGGTGCTGTGTGGTGGCTGCATCGGTGGAGCTGTGTGGTGGGTGCATCGGTGTGGCTGTGTTGTGGGTGCATCGGTGGAGCTGTGTAGGTGGAGTTGTGTGGTGGGTGCATCGGTGGAGCTGTGTGATGGGTGCTTCGGCGGAGCTGTGTGGTGGGTGCATCGGCGGAGCTGTGTGGTGGGTGCATCGGTGGAGCTGTGTGGTGGGTGCTTTGGTGGAGCTGTGTGGGGGTGCATCTGTTGGAGCTGTGTGGTGGGTGCATTGGTGGAGCTGTATGGTGGGTGCCTCGGTGGAGCTGTGTGGGGGTGCATCTGTGGTGCTGTGTGGTGGGTGCATCGGTGGAGCTGTATGGTGGGTCCCTCGGTGGAGCTGTGTGGTGGGAGCATCGGTGGAGCTGTGTGGTGGGTGCATCGGTGGAGCTGAGTCGGTGGAGCTGGGAGGTGGGTGCATCGGTGGAGCTGTGTCGGTGGAGCTGTGTGGTGGGTGCATCGGTGGAGCTGTGTGGTGGGTGCATCGGTGGAGCTGTGTGGTGGGTGCATCGGTGGAGCTGTGTGGTGGGTGCATCGGTGGAGCTGTGTGGTGGGTGCCTCGGTGGAGCTGTGTGGTGGGTGCCTCGGTGGAGCTGTGTGGTGGGTGCATTGGTGGAGCTGTGTGGTGGGTGTATTGGTGGAGCTGTGTGGTGGGTGCATCGGTGGAGCTGTGTGGTGGGTGCCTCGGTGGAGCTCTGTGGTGGGTGCATCGGTGAAGCTGTGTGGTGGGTGCATCGGTGGAGCTTAGTGGGTGCATTGGTGGAGCTGTGTGGTGTGTGCATTGGTGGAGCTTAGTTGGACCATCGGTGGAGCTGTGTGGTGGGTGCATCGGTGGAGCTCTGTGGTGGGTGCATCGGTGGAGCTGGGTGGTGGGTGCATCGGTGGAGCTGGGTGGTGGGTGCATCAGTGGAGCTGTGTGGTGGGTGCATCAGTGGAGCTGTGTGGTGGGTGCATCGGTGGAGCTTAGTGTGTGCATTGGTGGAGCTGTGTGGTAGGTGCATCGGTGGAGCTTAGTTGGTGCATCGGTGGAGCTGTGTGGTGGGTGCATCGGTAAAGCTGTGTGGTGGGTGCATCGGTTGAGCTGTGTGGTGGGTGCCTCGGCGGAGCTGTGTGGTGGGTGCATCGGTGGAGCTGTGTGGTGGGCGCATCGGTAGAGCTGTGTGGTGGGTGCATCGGCGGAGCTGTGTGGGTGGGTGCATCGGTAAAGCTGCATGGTGGGTGCATCGGTGGAACTGTGTGCTTCGGTGGAGCTGTGTGGTGGGTGCCTCTGTGGAGCTGTGTGGTGGGTGCCTCTGTGGAGCTGTGTGGTGGGTGCATCTGTTGAGCTGTGTGGTGCGTGCATCTGTTGAGCTGTGTGGTGGGTGCATAGGTGGGGCTGTGTGGTGGGTGCATAGGTGGAGCTGCGTGGTAGGTGCCTCGGTGAAGCAGTGTGGTGGGTGCCTTGGTGGAGCTGTGTGGTGGGTGCATCGGTGGAACTCTGTGGTGGGGGCATCAGTGGCGCTCTGTGGTGGGGCATAGGTAGAGCTCTGTGGTGGGTGCATCGGTGGAGCTGTGTCAGTGGAGCTGTGTGGTGGGTGCCTCGTTGGAGCTGTGTGGTGGGTGCATCGGTAAAGCTGTGTGGTGGGTGCATCGGTTGAGCTGTGTGGTGGGTGCATCGGTAAAGCTGCGTGGTGGGTGCATCGGTGGAACTGTGTGGTGGGTGCTTCGGTGGAGCTGTGTGGTGGGTGCATCAGTGGAGCTCTGTGGTGGGCCCATCAGTGGAGCTGTGTGGTGGGTGCATCGGTGGAGCTGTGTCGGTGGAGCTGTGTGGTGGGTGCCTCGGTGGAGCTGTGTGGTGGGTGCATCGGTAAAGCTGTGTGGTGGGTGCATCGGTTGAGCTGTGTGGTGGGTGCCCCGGCGGAGCTGTGTGGTGGGTGCCTCGGCGGAGCTGTGTGGTGGGTGCATCTGTGGAGCTGTGTGGTGGGTGCATGGGTAGAACTGTGTGGTGGGTGCATCGGCGGAGCTGTGTGGTGGTTGCATCGGTAAAGCTGCGTGGTGTGTGCATCGGTGGAACTGTGTGGTGGGTGCATTGGTGGAGCTGTGTCGGTGGAGCTGTGTGGTGGGTGCCTCGGTGGAGCTGTGTGGTGGGTGCCTCGGTGGAGCTGTGTGGTGGGTGCATCGGTGGTGCTTGGTGGTGGGTGCATCAGTGGAGCTGTGTGGTGGGTGCATCGGTGGAGCTGGGTGGTGGGTGCATCTATGGAGCTGTGTGGTGGCTGCATCTGTGGAGCTGTGTGGTGGCTGCATCGGTGGAGCTGTGTGGTGGGTGCATCGTGGAGCTGTGTGGTGGGTGCATTGGTGGAGCTGTATGGTGGGTGCCTCGGTGGAGCTGTGTGGTGGGAGCATCGGTGGAGCTGTGTGGTGGGTGCATCGGTGGAGCTGAGTCGGTGGAGCTGGGTGGTGGGTGCATCGGTGGAGCTGTGTCGGTGGAGCTGTGTGGTGGGTGCATCGGTGGAGCTGTGTGGTGGGTGCATAGGTGGAGCTGTGTGGTGGGTGCATCGGTGGAGCTGTGTGGTGGGTGCATCGGTGGAGCTGTGTGGTGGGTGCATCGGTGGAGCTGTGTGGTGGGTGCCTCGGTGGAGCTCTGTGGTGGGTGCATCGGTGATGCTGTGTGGTGGGTGCATCGGTGGAGCTTAGTGGGTGCATTGGTGGAGCTGTGTGGTGGGTGCATTGGTGGAGCTTAGTTGGAGCATCGGTGGAGCTGTGTGGTGGGTGCATCGGTGGAGCTGTGTGGTGGGTGCATCGGTGAAGCTGTGTGGTGGCTGCATCGGTGGAGCTGTGTGGTGGGTGCATCGGTGGAGCTGTGTGGTTGGTGCATCAGTGGAGCTGTGTGGTGGGTGCATCGGTGGAGCTGTGTCGGTGGAGCTGTGTGGCGGGTGCATCGGTGGAGCTGGATGGTGGGTGCATCGGTGGAACTGTGTAGGTGGAGCTGTGTGGTGGGTGCATCGGTGGAGCTGGGTGGTGGGTGCATCAGTGGAGCTGTGTGGTGGGTGCATCGGTGGAGCTTAGTGGGTGCATTGGTGGAGTTGTGTGGTGGGTGCATCGGTGGAGCTTAGTTGGTGCATCGGTGGAGCTTAGTTGGTGCATCGGTGGAGCTGTGTGGTGGATGCATCGGTAGAGCTGTGTGGTGGGTGAATCGGTTGAGCTGTGTGGTGGGTGCATCGGTTGAGATGTGTGGTGGGTGCATCGGTTGAGCTGTGTGGTGGGTGCATCGGTTGAGCTGTGTGGTGGGTGCCTCGGCGGAGCTGTGTGGTGGGTGCATCGGTGGAGCTGTGTGGTGGGTGCATCGGTAGAGCTGTGTGGTGGGTGCCTTGGTAAAGCTGTGTTGTGGGTGCATCGGTGGAGCTGTGTTGTGGGTGCATTGGTGGAGCTGTGTTGTGGGTGCATCGGTGGAGCTGTGTGGTGGGTGCTTTGGTGGAGCTGTGTGGTGGGTGCATCGGTTGAGCTGTGTGGTGGGTGCATCGGTTGAGATGTGTGGTGGGTGCATCGGTTGAGCGGTGTGGTGGGTGCATCGGTTGAGCTGTGTGGTGGGTGCCTCAGCGGAGCTGTGTGGTGGGTGCATCGGTGGAGCTGTGTGGTGGGTGCATCGGTAGAGCTGTGTGGTGGGTGCCTTGGTAAAGCTGTGTTGTGGGTGCATCGGTGGAGCTGTGTTGTGGGTGCATTGGTGGAGCTGTGTTGTGGGTGCATCGGTGGAGCTGTGTGGTGGGTGCTTTGGTGGAGCTGTGTGGTGGGTGCTTCGGTGGAACTGTGTGGTGGGTGCGTGCTTTGGTGGAGCTGTGTGGTGGGTGCTTCGGTGGAACTGTGTGGTGGGTGCTTCGGTGGAGCTGTGTGGTAGGTGCATCTTTGGAGCTGTGTTGTGGGTGCCTCTGTGGAGCTGTGTGGTGGGTGCATCTGTTGAGCTGTGTGGTGGGTGCCTCGCTGGAGCTGTGTGGTGGGTGCATAGGTGGAGCTGTGTGGTGGGTGCATCGGTCGAGCTGTGTGGTAGGTGCCTCGGTGGAGCTGTGTGGTGGGTGCCTCGGTGGAGCTGTGTGGTGGGTGCCACGGTAGAGCTGTGTGGTGGGTGCATCGGTGGAGCTGTGTGGTGGGTGTATCGGTGGAGCTCTGTGGTGGGGGCATAGGTTGAGCTCTGTGGTGGGTGCATCGGTGGAGCTCTGTGGTGGGTGCATCAGTGGAGCTGTGTGGTGGGTGCCTCGGTGGAGCTGTGTCGGTGGAGCTGTGTGGTGGTTGCATCAGTGGAGCTGGGTGGTGGGTGCATTGGTGGTGCTGTGTCGGTGGAGCTGTGTGGTAAGTGCATCGGTGGAGCTGGTTGGTGGGAGCATCAGTGGAGCTGGGTGGTGGGTGCATCTGTGGAGCTGTATGGTGGGTGCCTCGGTGGAGCTGTATGGTGGGTGTATTGGTCTAGCTGTGTGGTGGGTGCATCGGTGGAGCTGTGTCGGTGGAGCTGTGTGGTGGCTGCATCGGTGGAGCTGTGTAGTGGGTGCATTGGTGGAGCTGTATGGTGGGTGCCTTGGTGGAGCTGTGTGGTGGTTGCATCAGTGAAGCTGTGTGGTGGGTGCATCGGTGGAGCTGTGTCGGTGGTGCTGTGTGGTGGCTGCATCGGTGGAGCTGTGTGGTGGGTGCATCGGTGTGGCTGTGTTGTGGGTGCATCGGTGGAGCTGTGTCGGTGGAGCTGTGTGGTAAGTGCATCGGTGGAGCTGGGTGGTGGGAGCATCAGTGGAGCTGGGTGGTGGGTGCATCTGTGGAGCTGTATGGTGGGTGCCTCGGTGGAGCTGTATGGTGGGTGTATTGGTCTAGCTGTGTGGTGGGTGCATCGGTGGAGCTGTGTCGGTGGAGCTGTGTGGTGGCTGCATCGGTGGAGCTGTGTAGTGGGTGCATTGGTGGAGCTGTATGGTGGGTGCCTTGGTGGAGCTGTGTGGTGGTTGCATCAGTGAAGCTGTGTGGTGGGTGCATCGGTGGAGCTGTGTCGGTGGTGCTGTGTGGTGGCTGCATCGGTGGAGCTGTGTGGTGGGTGCATCGGTGTGGCTGTGTTGTGGGTGCATCGGTGGAGCTGTGTAGGTGGAGTTGTGTGGTGGGTGCATCGGTGGAGCTGTGTGGTGGGTGCATCGGTGGAGCTGTGTGGTGGGTGCCTCGGCGGAGTCGTGTGGTGGGTGCATCTGTGGAGCTGTGTGGTGGGTGCATCGGTGAAGCTGTGTGGTGGGTGCATCTGTGGAGCTGTGTGGTGGGTGCCTCGGTGGAGCTGTGTGGTGGGTGCCTCGGTGGAGCTGTGTGGTGGGTGCCTCGGTGGAGCTGTGTGGTGGGTGCATCGGTGGAGCTGTGTGGTGGGTGCATCGGTGGAGCTGTGTGGTGGGTGCATCGGTGGAGCTGTGTGGTGGGTGCATCGGTGGAGCTGTGTGGTGGGTGCATCGGTGGAGCTGTGTCTGTGGAGCTGTGTGGTGGCTGCATCGGTAGAGCTGTGTGGTGGGTGCCTCGGTGGAGCTGTGTGGTGGGTGCATCGGTGGAGCTGTGTCGGTGGAGCTGTGTGGTGGCTGCATCGGTGGAGCTGTGTGGTTGGTGCATTGGTGGAGCTGTGTGGTTGGTGCATTGGTGGAGCTGTGTGGTGGGTGCATCTGTGGAGCTGTGTGGTGGGTGCCTCGGTGGAGCTGTGTGGTGGGTGCCTCGGTGGAGCTGTGTGGTGGGTGCATCGGTGGAGCTGTGTGGTGGGTGCATTGGTGGAGCTGTGTGGTGGGTGCATTGGTGGATCTGTGTGGTGGGTGCATCGGTGGAGCTCTGTGGTGGGTGCCTCGGTGGAGCTCTGTGGTGGGTGCATCGGTGAAGCTGTGTGGTGGGTGCATTGGTGGAGCTTAGTGGGTGCATTGGTGGAGCTGTGTGGTGGGTGCATTGGTGGAGCTGTGTGGTGGGTGCATTGGTGGAGCTGTGTGGTGGGTGCCTCGGCGGAGCTGTGTGGTGGGTGCCCCGGCGGAGCTATGTGGTGGGTGCCTCGGCAGAGCTGTGTGGTGGGTGCCTCGGCGGAGCTGTGTGGTGGGTGCCTCGGCGGAGCTGTGTGGTGGGTGCATCGGCGGAGCTGTGTGGTGGGTGTAGCCCATGAACTATGGATCGAAAGGCACCTGGGATCTGCGCCTCAGCCAAGGAGAGGACACGGGGCTTCCAAATAGCCAGGTATTGTTTAAGAGCAAACTAGTCTCCTGGCAGCTGCAATTTGTTCTTCTTCCAAAACATCAAAATACAAAACGAGTCTGGGAGAAGGCAGACAAGCCCTCGGCATTGCTGTGGTGGGGAGGGGGGGGGGAGAGGCAAGAAGGGAAGAATAGGGGAGAGTAAGGGTGATGAGACGCACGGGGAGCAGCAGCCTTTGATGTGCCGGCCGGCCGTGGGCAGTGAATAATTAGGGGAGGAGAAATGCCCGAGCGCACGCTGGGGAAAGCTTGTGGGAGGGAGGCTGGTGGCTTTGATGCTGTGCACGTGCTTTTTCACGGGCACAGCATCAAATCGCCCCTTTGGTTAAGCTCTGGATAAGCCCCAATATGTCTCAACATCTGCAATGCTTGCGCATTGGCAGAGGTCGAGCCCTAAAAACTACGAAAGCTTTGAAAACAAATAAACGGAAAGGTGGGAAGATACTCATGCAAAAAAAAGCATGAAACAACAAACTACTCATCGCAATGCGGCAACCAGGCGGACATTAGTAAAGCCAGCATCAAAAAGGGCCCCATGATCAATCCCATCTTCCAGATAAGAAATAGTGTCACAACTTAAGCATCCCTCGCGAAAAACTGTCAGAAAAACCCCAGGCAAACATGCCCGAATGTGCGGCACATGGAAGGACTACACAAGGAAAATGTACCATATTGCAACACCCAAATTTCTTTAAATCCACATGCAAAATCATTCGTTGAGGTGGTGAATACAAGTCATAGCAAAATAGCCAATGGAACAGAAATTTGCGACCTCACAGTTGTGCCATTGAGAGGGAAAGAAATTAAGGAACTAAAGGTAAAGTCAGAGATCAGCAACAAAATGACCTCCCATTCTACAGATCAGATGCCCATTGAATGGCAATCAGGCGATAACATTGAGTTATTGACACTAGCAGCAGAGAAGGAACCCGGCTCACGGAAAATCCTTCAAACATATACAGAATGATCCATCAATCCACTTCACGTTTTGCGGTCAGCCGAACGTTGTGCGAGGAGCAGGGGAGAAAAGAAGAGCAGTCAGCAGGCTGCGTGCGGTTGAGCTGAGCCGAGCACTGAGAGAACAACGCTGCCGCCGCAAGTGAAACCGCAGGGGAACCGCAGCCGGAGAGCAGCAGAGGCGCGGAGGTGTAAACCGGGACCGGGACCTGTTGTCTTGGTCTCCCGCTTGGCTCCCTCCCTGCCTGCCTGGCCCTCCCACTACTGACCCTCTGAGGTGGCTCCGTGCGAACTTCTGCAACACTGCTCCGGCATCTGCCGGGCCTTGGATTTCCCCGCGCCGATTGATTGCAGAGTCCGTTCTAACCCCATCCTACCCCGGCTTGAGGCAGCGGAGAAGCGGACCTCGTCTTGCCTCACCTTGCCTTGCCGCCGACGCGCCTTGGTGCAGGCGGCGGGGGTCAGGAGCCTTGGCGGTGGAGAGCTGCGTGCTCTCCCCCTTTTGAGCCCGGCGACTTCTCGGGGGGGGCTTCCTGTCGGCGCTGGTGTCATTCTCGGCGTGGCTGGTCCCTCCCTTGGCACGGCTGAGTCCGTGGGCTCCGCCTGGCATCACGGCTGGAACCGCAGACTTTCTTGTTTGGACCCGGCCGGAGCCACAGGCCGCAGGCCATGCTTCAGTGCGGCGGTAGGCATTTCTCCAGCGCGGCAGAGGGTGTCGGCATTGTTGCAGCGCGCCTGGAGCCGCGAATCACGTCTGTCTAACGCAGCTGGCCTTTTGGGGCGGATCCGCTCATACGAGACACAGCTACTACCTCCCGAGCATACCTTATTCTGAACACGCCGTCCAGGTAATCTTGCTTCCGACTGTCCTTGCTATGTATACATATGTTTTTACATAGACGTACTCCCCTCAGGGCATCACTAAGAGTGACAGTTGTATACAGATATTATTCGAGTTATACAAGGCTCCCCACCCCCTTTTTTTGTTGATTTCAGTGCAATCCACATTCTGTATCACTGCCGATCCTTGTATTGGTGAAACCACCACATTGGAAGCAAGACACAGACAGACGTTCTCCCTGGAAGGGTACGTCATCACTCTATACCATACTTGTGCTAGTACCAGTCTGACATAGCTTAAGGACAAGGCACAATTTTTGAGACCGCTTGTGACTTTGTTTTGTTCCCATGTTCTTATCTATTTACAACAGCTGGTCGAAGCCAGGGTACCTTTACTCATGGTCACGGGCCCCGCCGGTTCGGAAATATCACCGGTGGAGCGGTGAGCCACTTTTATCAGTTTCACCCCCCATTTTTTCTTCTCTCGTCGCTTCTTCTCTGTTTCTCTTCATATTTCTTCGCATCCTTTGGAACTTACAGCGGCCCCGGAATTTAACTTTCTTTGTCTATCCACTTTTCTTTCTTTCAGACCTTCTTGCACTTCAACATTGGACCACAGGCATGAGCCACTCGGTCTCCACTCTTCTACACAGTGATTGAGTGACAACACGTGTGAAATGCGAGCATTTCTGTTTATTAATGAATATCGACCGTCACGTTATCACTCACCAAACTCTGTAATTCCGGCACTCGCAATTTATTATTCCAAATGATCTACATAGACAACACATTATTGGGCATCGTTTTGCAATTTTCCTATGGTGTTCATCCACTGGCACCCTCAGCTGAATGTCATTTACTCAGTATACACACTATCGGGGGCACGCAACGTTCTTAGGTTATTTGTTATTTTTTAGTACTCCATATATGGATATTGCTCACGCCGATGGATGCTATGTATAAAGAAACAGCAATGTTGTGAAAATTCGGTGAGATATTCCATAGTATATATTTTTGTATTTTCCCCAGCCCAGAGGAGTCGCAAAAACACTGTTCCTATGCGACGAAACACGTGTCGGCTGGCTGTTTTTGGAACAATTAAACACCCTGAACTGCAGCAACACCGCGCAGAGCTACTTATTCATTATTTTTGACTGTAACATTGTTCATTTGTGTTTGTACTCTGACACTACTGTTTATGATTTCCACAGTGTGTGCATAGGGCATGTGAATATATATTATATTGTATGCTGGTTTGTACCTACATACTTTGGGGTGGTTAAAGGGTCTTTTCCACCCGCCCTTTGTTTGCACCACAGCTACTATAAGTAAACCAATACACATTGCGTCCACTTCTGGCTGAGCGCCCAGTTGCCACTCTGAAGAACCAAAAACCCTTCTTTCTGTTACTTTAACGCGGCCGGAGCCACTAGTCCTCTTCCCAGTGCAGCGAAGGCCGCCAACGTTGTCACAGCGCGGCTGGAGCCGTGATTTACGAGACTAATGCGGCGTGGCACAAGCGACAATCATTGCCTTGAATCAACAGGAGCCACAAGGCATTTATTTAACGCAGCTGAAATCGCAAACACCATTCGCACGCGGCAGGAGCCGCAAGGCAGCACTCAAACGTGGTTGAAGCCGCATGCAGTAAGGTCAGTTAAAATTCTTCAGAAGCGCCAAAGTCCCCTACCCACATCCCTGCCCTGTGAGGGGGTTATATCAGCAAAAAAGCTATTTTACCGAAGTTGCAGGCAAGGAGCCTGAATCCACGCAGACACAGCCACTAGGTATCAGGGGGACCCAGTTCAAAAACTTTGGGAACTAAGCAGTAGTAATGACACTGTAGTCCTTTTTTTTCTTTTAAAGGGCTACTCTCCCACTTCTTTTTAAACGGGGCCCAAAAGCACCACCACAGTTTCAACAACATTTCTATGATCTATTATTTACTATCTCTACCGTCACGGAGAGCTTGAGACACAGATACTCGACCATTGCAGCTAGATAGCCTGGTAGCTCGGCAGCCCCTCAACTCAACTGTCCAACTATCACTTCAACAGCTCAATAGCTTAATAGCTCAACAGCTTAATAGCTAACCGGTTAGTAGCTTTAATAGTCCAACTACCTAAAAAGGAGGCTTCACTCTAACTTCTAACTCCTAACTCCCCGTAACTATATCAATCTTCCCTCTCGTGAACTCAGTGTAATCACAACTATGAGGACAAGAAACTCAAACCTGGTCCAACATCAAGAGAAGCCTCGCCCCCACAAATCAGCAAGGCGGCAAAAAAAATTAAAGCTGCTCTACCCCCCAGGAAGAGGGAGTTCCACACTAGGGTCAAGTCCCAAGGAGGACCAGCAAACAGGAGACTTACTAGCAGTATCAGCACCTGCAACTTCATCGGAAAGGGCTTTCAGTCCAGACGAGCCCATGGCTAACAGGACCAGTCTCAGCACCACAAAGAGAACAACTTGCACAGGCGGTAACAGAGATATAAGAGAATTCCTGCACCGCACAGCCCCTGGCGATAAAGCTGGTGAATCTAGAGGGGTGGCGTGCCCACCATGCACATCATGTACAGGGAAAATCACTAGAATCGTCAGAACGCCAACAGACGCCAATAGAACTATAGGACCCCACTCACCCAGGCATCTAGTCACTCCACTTTCACCGGAAATAATCTTTGTTCGAGGTGACAGAATATCAGAAACAAACACGGTACTAGTTACGTCCACCCATAACAGTCCACTTAACTCAGTAACTCAAAGATTAGTGGACACGCAAACGGGCCCCATGGCTAATGGAATCAACGGAGCCAATGGAGCCAACGGAGCCAAAGCTCACATAATTAGTGAAACAACAGAAACATCAGAAACCAATCCCTCAAACCTCAGTGGTCTCGCACAAGACAAAGATCCTTCGATCCTTAGTCCTCGAAGCGGGGGAGTGGAAAAAGAGCAGAAGCCCCCAATAATAGCAAATCACTTAGCACTAATCAATGAAGCCTTGATTTCAATGGCAAACGTGGCAATAATGCATGCAGATAAACCTGACGCTCAAATAAACATACTACAAACAGTTGCTGGTCTGATTTCAGGGATAGACTCCAAACTGGAACATTTGAGCTCACTAATACACAGAGCCCAGGCTAATACAACATCAATAGTCAAACAAGAGGGCTGTGGCTGCAGCCCTATACTGCACAACCTAGAAAAGCTTCCAGATATAATGAATATGCTAATCGAGGATCTTAAGAATGAAGTTAGCAGGCAACGGAACATCTCACACTCCCGGCAAAACACCAAGGAGCCCTCCAACACAAAAGATTCACAAACTAATGACAAAGAATCCTCACAAGACACGATAAGGGCAGTGACCGAGCATCTACGCAGGGCTGATGAAACTGCAACAAAAAACAGCCCCATCCCTGATAACGACCACGGATCCCAAATTAATCCAAAACTGGCAAGCCCAGACACCCACCATCTCTCCCGAAAAAACAAGAAAAAATTCAAAAAGCTGAACAAACAGAGAAAAAAAAAAAAACAATAATGGCTCCATTCGGAAGTGGTTGCTGCCCGAAAACCAGGAGACCGACGCCCATATCGATGATCAACATGAGACCAATACTCCACCTCAGACTGAAAACATAGACAAAAACATCACATGCTCAGAAATACCAGGTAAAAATAACTTTCAAATTAACTTGATCATTGTGGATCACTCCACAGGCCACCAGTTAGATCCTATGGATATGAGGGAACAAAAACAAAGCTGGCGCGCTAACCAATCACAAGGCCAACAAGCCGGGGAAGGAAACCAGGACTTACAGAGAGATCGGGACCTAATTTAAAAAGCCCCCTGTTCACTAAACCAGCGGACAAAAGAACGAGCAGCAGGAACCAAGAAACCCCAAAAATAAATAAACAAATTACCACACCACTACCAGATCATAGGGCATCTAAAGGCAACATTGAGTCTACCAATAACAGAGAGATGAAACCTAGGCCAACTAGGCCACGGTCCAAGATGACATTTCAGCAGACCGCGGCTATATCAAACCGGGTAGAGGTTGAGTTGGACATCCTGGTACAGGCAACCCCAAACTCTACAAAGGCCCAAGACCCGCAGGAGGCAATCACTCTACAAAATCTGACATCTACAAACCTCTACAACCGGAAAATATTGCTGTACCCTGAATACGTCTCACAGGGTAAGTGGAATATTCTTAACCGCAGCAATCCTCTAAAACTCTGTGCAAATATTCAAGGTCTAGAAAAGAAAAAAACAACGGACATTGAGAGTGTTTCTTTCCTCACCCCAGGCCCAAGCGAGACCAATGAGACCACAGAACTAATCTTTACCAGTCTAGCCATTGCTGAGGCCTTGAAAAGAAACCATAAGCTATTGGAAAACTGGGGCATAAAAATGATGACCCAGCCTGTGCTAAAATATCCAATGATCTTAAAAAAACAGCGACTCGAAGTACCCATCAATACTCAAAAAAAGCCATTCACGAACGACTTGACCTATTCAGCGCCACAAGTCGAGTCCATCCTCCATGGTACCAAAGGTGGCACAAAAATAAATCTCACCAACGAAAGTCTCATCAAAATAACAACAAGTTTGGGACAGGGCACCCGCTCTTGCTCAATTAAGGGGAATATCAGTAAAGACTAGTCTTGGTTGCCACGGGCTTTAAATTCAAGCCCCTAATATCCGTTCCTCTGCAAGCAAGGAGATCGTTCAGCACCTGCCGAAAAATGGCTCAGCCAAGCACAGCAACTCAACGGTCAGCATTCGAAGATTAAACATCATGACCTGGAACGTTTCAGGGATTACAAAGCTCGTGCAAAACCCAGCGACATTGGCATTTTTGGAAGGAGCCGACTTAATCTGCACCCAAGAAACATGGGCAACAAAACCAATATCAATAAGAGGTTATGCAGAATATTGCAAACCAGCTATCAAAGACGACATATTTGGAAGACCCTCAGGAGGGATTTCCATATACACTAAGCAGTCGCTGAAAATTCATTTTACAGAAATAAAAACCACATCAAGCATGTTTCTGGCGGGCACTGTGAAAGGTCTCTCCACGACCAACGACCCATTCCCAATACTCTTAATTAATGTTTACTTCAACTCCCTTGGGCCAGGTGCCAAGGATACACTCACCCTGCTGATAAGTCAGATAGAAACTCTGCTCTTACAGTTTGCACCAATGGAATCCATCATCCTTGGGGACTTTAACACACATAACATAGGGGACACTGCAACACAAAGCAACCATTCTGGGGCTACAGACGCTTTCAACGCCCTAATGCAGACTCATAACCTGCTAACAGCACACTCTCTGTTTTTAAGGAACAAGCCAGGGGTTTTCTTTGACCCCACATACAACAATCAAACGACAATAGACTATATCTTACTAAGCAAAAAAATACAAAATCTCATGTCAAACTACGCAGTGCACCCGCGAAAGGAAAGTGATCATGCCGCCTTAACAACTACGTTAAACCTCACAGCAGACATACGTCACACTCTACGCTGCATTGGGGAATCTAATGGAGAAGAACTGCATAAGCTACTAAGAAGAATCAAATGGGGGCCAGCGCCAATCAACAAGTCTGACAAATGGGAAAAAACACATGGGCAGGCTGGCTACTTAGCGCAAATAACAGGGGCGCTATAGAAGAATGGGACCGATCCGCCAGCGAATTGGCCTCACTGCTTTGAGGAGATACAATAAGCACAATCCCCCGACAACCATCACATACTTTTGGCCTCGTCCCAGCAATTAAAGAGAGTGGCAAACAACTAAATGCCAAACGCAGGGCTTATTGGAAAACCGGCTCAGCATCGGCCAAAAGGCTACTTAAAGAAGCCGCAAAAAGTCACTCTAAGGAAGTCTGGGCCGCGAAATGTGAATGCATTGAGGCAAAATGGCTGAAGATCTTTGACTTGCTGAGACCCTGCAAATCCCAAGAGTTCTGGAGATACCTAAATACTCTAACTCAAGGAGACACTCACAGAGAGAACTCACTCGATGCAAGCACCTGGGTCGCTCACATAAAAACACTGTGCAAAGAAGATCGAAGTAGACCTTCCTTAAACAAAGGCCTTAATGCGAGCAAAGAACTAACTGCACATACATCAGAAACATTGGACGATGACGCTCCTCCAGGCAAAACTTTAGTATGTACAATCTTAAAAAAGATTAGACATAATGGGGCACCAGGTCCTAACGGCCTGCCTGGGTCCCTCTTCAGGGCCGACACAGACTTCTGGACAGATAATCTGACCCAGTTATATGCCGAATGCCGGTTCTTGGGAGACATTCCAGACTCCTGGAGAGGGTCGCTTCTGCACCCAATACATAAGAAAGGGCCGAAATCCGATCCAAAAAATTACAGCATGATCGCCCTGTTGGACATCGAGGGCAAGGCCTATGCAAGTACCCTTCTGGCGGAACTATCAAACTGGGTCAGCACTGAAGGCCTTCTGCCCTTCTTCCAAACAGGGTTTAGACCTGGGACATCAACGATGGCCAACATATTTGCCCTCTCATATCTAGTCCAACAAGCTGTGTCCCGCCAAAGCCTCCCTCTCTTTGCTTGTTTTATTGATTACTCTGCAGCTTTTGATGGCGTAGATCGTTCCATCCTCTGGCAGAAATTGGCACGATAGAATATCAATCCATCTTTATTACAAGCAATTCAATCACTGTATTCAAGAACTTGGGTTAGAATCAAACTCTTGAGCGAATCTGCTACAGAGAAAATCGACACGGATCACGGCCTAAAGCAAGTGTGCGTCTTAGCTCCGATGCTCTTCAATTTAATCACCGCAGACATGGGCCAAGCTTTGACTGGAGCCACATTAGCAACACCTAGGATTGGGCGCACTAAGATCCAACTAATGCAATATGCTGATGACCTGGTACTCCTAGATCACTCTAAAATAGGCTTACAAAAAGCACTCACGGCTCTGGCAACTTACAATGTTAAAAATAAGTTGGTTGCCAACTCATCAAAATCCAAAACAGTAATTTTTGGGCAATACCCCCCCCAAAAAAACTGGCAAAATGGAGGCTTGGCCAGATGACTCTGGACTGTACACAGCACTACAACTACTTGGGGGTCCGGTTTAGCGAAACAGGCCGCCCAGGAGTCCATCTCCATAGCCCCACAACAATGGCTATTCAAAGAGTCCTGAGGGCAAAATTAATGCCATCTCTTAATTACGCACAACAGGCATTTCCAGGAAAACTAGCGAAAGACCTAGAAAAAATCCACTCTACTGCTTATAAAAAGGTATTCCATCTACCCGCCTGCACTGCACTCTGTCCGGAGAGCTCCTAATTGAGCCCGGAGGGGCCCCCTCTACATACCTTGCAGAGAGGCCCCCTCAATTATCGTTACGCCAGTGTATTCGGGCAGGAAAGCGCCTTTGATGGCTGTCAAAATGGAAGTAAAAGTATTGTAAAATATGCATTGCAGAAGGGTTTGGCACTTTTGTTTCTCATTTTACTGCTGTCTCTGGGAAGTGGGTGTTCTCAGTGTGGTTTCAGCTCCTAGCAGTGATCTGCTATTACTTAATTTCTAGTGTTTTACAGCACTTTAGTGAACTTTTATATTAATATTTGTTTAAATGAGCTGTCTCTCCTTAGTTATAGCTCTGCTCTGCTCTCTGCTGTCACTGACAGCTCAGGCTTCCCAGGGAAGCTCGTACACCTCCCTGTCCTGACTCCATGGTTGCCGGCATCCCTGTGCCTGCCTCATTGACAACCTAGCAGCTCGCCAACAAGCCCCCCGTGCACCTCACAATCTCCCTAATGTTTTCTTTTACTGACTTTTACTCATCCTGATGGAATCGAAAGGTGATCAAGCGTCTTACACATATTTGTTCTACTGTTTAAAAGCGGATGTTACATCCACACTGCAATAAGAGAAAAGCTTGCAGTAAACAATCACCGAAATATCTCTTGTGCATAAATGCATTCCTTATCCATCCATCTTCATCACGCTGGCCGCTTTCAAAGCTTGCAAACTATCTTTATTTTTTTTTTTTTTAGTTCAACAAGATTTTATTGAGAGAAATAATGATCCAAATAATAGCAGTCAAAATACAAAAAGGTGATACACTCCAATGTGAGTAAAACGTGAAAAACCAAACATGGATATCATTTGATCAATAATTCAATTATATGGAAATAAAATTAGAAAGAAGGGAATCAATAAGAAGTTACTAATATAAGTCAATAATGGGTATATCGTGCAGAACGTGGAACATATCAGCCTCTGAGATGAGGGAGGGGGAAGGGGAAGAAACAAGAGCAAAAGGAGGAAGGAAGGAAAGAAAGAAAGGGAAAAAATAGCAGTAGACAGAAAGAACGGGATGAGAGGACAGGAAAGAGGGAGAAAGAGAGAGGGAATCCCACAGGAATAGCTCAATGCAACGTAGCTAGTAGACCAAACATTAAGTAGACAAACCAACAGGAAAACGAGGGACTACACCTTGCGAGGAGAGGTCCATGTATTCATCCAATGATGCCCAAATCCCACTTGAAATGTAAGGCGATAGGTGTGCTAGATCTACTGAGGTGTGAGCACTGCGTAAGAAGGAAACCCATGCCCACCACGTATGGTAAGAGACTGATGAGAAGGATTTCCAATCCATAAGGATAACCTTTACCGCAATAGATAACAGAAGATCTAACAGCTGTAATTGTACCAAATCAAGGGGAAGGGGCGTAGGAGCAGCCCAGGGACCTAATATAACTAGAGGAAAAGAGAGCTGGAGCTGAATGTCAAAGATGAGAGATAAATGTTGCTGAATAAGGTCCCAAAAAGGTTTAAGTAAGGAACAATTATAGAACATATGAGGGAAATCCCCCGCCTCCAGGCCACAACTCCAACAGAGATCATCTTCTTTAAGGTTGAGAGAATGAAGACGTACAGGAGTCCAGTGGAGTAAGTTCATCGAGAAAAACTTGGACTGTATAAGGGAAGGAGCTATTTTGTTACGAAGCGCAAATTTGCTAATGGATTGCCAAGCTTCAGAGGACAAATGATCTGTAATATTGTGATCAAAATGACGCATCCATTTTTGTTGTGCAACCGTCTGGTCAGGAAGCGAAGTAGAAGATAGAAACTTGTATATGTGGGAGGCAACATGACCAGCTTTGAGCCAAATACAAAATAGCGAGACGGTAGGGGAGGAGGGGTGAAAACGAGTTTTGGAGATGGCAACCTTGATTTTAAGAAAGGTATAGAAGTCTAGATTAGTTAGAGAGTGATTGAGCGCTAAGGTAGAAAAAGGTAAAGGCTCCCCAGAGTCACTATACAGATGTTGCACAAGAGAGACACCTTTCGTAGCCCAATATGACATGAGGGTGGGAGTGATATTAAGTTTAATTTTGGAATTACGCCAAATGGAAGACCATCTAGTTTTGTGCAGAGGAAATGCCATCTTCCTGTCTACTCTCTTAATTGCGGAAATTGTATCAATAATTATAGAGCGGGAAAACAGAATGTGGAAAGTGGAGGTAGTACAGAGAGAGGCAATTGGTAGAGGTGCAGCTAAGTCCTGTTCTATGTGTAGCCATAAAGGAGTATGATGGGATGGAGGAGAAAACCATAAGGCCCCCTGAGAGGCCAAGAAAGCCGTCTGATATTTTTCCCAATCCGGAAAATTACACCCCCCCATATCACAGGGTCTACGTAAATATTTATATGCTAACCGAGCGCGTTTACCATTCCAAAGAAATTTGGCGGTGATCCCATCGATTTCCCGAAAAAAAGAGTCGGATAGTTTCATCGGAATCATGGATGAGACAAAATTAATAATCGGCGTGATCATCATTTTTAGGGTTTGTAGGCGACCCCACCACGAAATATGTTTCGGAGACCATGTATCCAGAAGATGACGAACCTTAGTAAGAGTTTGAGATTCATTATAGGCAACCGTGGTATGTAGCGTGGAACAGAAATAGATGCCGAGATATTTGAGATGGGTAGATTGCCACTTAAAGCCAGCCGAACCCATATGAGCAGGGAAACAGTAGGCATTTAAAGGAAACATTTCTGTCTTATCTCTGTTTAGAGTGTATCCGGATACTTTAGAGAACAAAGAAATGGTGTCAGAGATAGCAGGGATGGCCAACGCTATATCATCTGAGAAAATGAGAACATCGTCAGCGTAGGCAGCCGTTTTAAGACAATGAGGGCCAAAGGAAAAGCCTTTGATATCAGGATGTAAATCAATCAGCCGAAGGAGAGGATCGATAGATAACAGAAACAAGAGAGGGGATAAGGGACACCCTTGCCTCGTGCCCTGACAAAGATTAAAAGAAGAAGAAGTAGCACCATTAACTCTAATGTTAGCTTTAGGTTGGGAGTATAGAGACATAACCATGTTAATAAAAGAGTCTCCGAGGTTATGTGCACATAAGACCGCTCGAAGGAAAGGCCAAGAGACCTTATCGAAGGCCTTTTCCGCATCGAGGGCTAAGGCCGCGGCAGGTAATTGGGACCGCTTAGCCGCTCCAATAATATGACAGAAAGTGCGGATATTGTCTCTTGCCAGTCTACCCTTAACAAATCCA
Source organism: Lissotriton helveticus (assembly GCF_964261635.1). NCBI lineage: Eukaryota > Metazoa > Chordata > Amphibia > Caudata > Salamandridae > Lissotriton > Lissotriton helveticus. Next base: position 443,643,666 of record NC_136068.1, read on the forward strand.
GTTTGGGATGGATGTACTAGATGAGGAATAAAAGATTCTAGACGTTTAGCCAAAATTTTAGCAAAAATCTTCGCTTCCATATTAAGAAGCGAGATAGGGCGGAAATTCTTAGGATCTGAATGATCCTTACCTTCTTTCGGGATCACCACTATTGTGGCATCAGCAGCTGTACCAGAAACAGAACCATTACGAATGAAAGTGTCAAAGACAGCTTGTAGCTTAGGAACAAGTAGCGGAAGAAAGGTTTTATAAAATAAGATCGGGTATCCGTCTGGACCAGGAGCTTTCCCCGAGCGGGTGGCCTTGATAGCAGCCGCTATTTCCTCCGGTGAGATAGGAGCATTCAGAGTAGAGCGATCTCCTTCTGAGATTGATTGAATCGGAATTGTTTTTAAAAAGTCCTGGCAATTGTCAAAAGAAGCCTGGTTAGAGGGGGTGTATAATTTATTATAGAAATCGCGAAAGACTTCAAGAATCTCCTCAGTTTGGAATTTGGTAGAGCCAGTGTGGTCTTTAATAGAAGAGATCTGGGAGGACTTATAGGAAGAGTCTTGGAATTTTAGCGTGGCAGCCAAGAGTTTCCCAGCGCGATTCTTTAAAAGTAACTTTTTGGACTTTTGCGCCTGGAAACCGATATGAGCTCTGTTAGTGACAATAGTATTATATTTGTATTTTAGGAGCTTAATTTGTTGTAGGTTAGTCGGATCTTTAGTATGTCTAAAGGAGGCCTCCAGAGTTTTGATGTTAGAAGATAAGTCAGTAAGTTCCCTCTTAATCGTCAAGTTGCGTTTGGACATGCATGCTATAACTTGGCCCCGAAAAGTACACTTAAAAGAGTCCCATAGAATTATTGGAGAAGAAACCGAGTCCTCATTTTCACGGAAAAAAGTGTTTATGTCCGTGGAGAATTTATCCACTTGATCAGAGTCATGTAACACTTCCGTATTAAGCCTCCAGGAACGACCACGCGGTTTCGGCGCAAAGGACATAAGCGTAAAAGTGACCGCAGCATGATCGGAAATGACAATGGGATGAATCAGCGGAGAGGAAGAAGCTGAGACAAGAGAGGAGTGAACCAGGAGATAATCAATACGAGAGAATGAGGAATGAGGGGAAGAAAAGAAAGTAAAGTCACTGCCAGTGGGATTATGGAGACGCCAAATATCATGTAATTGAGCATTGGAACACATGTTAATCATCTGCTTATGTGCTTTAGGTGGACGAAACTGGAATGCAGAGTTCCTGTCTAATAAAGGATCCATTGGTAAGTTAAAATCGCCACCAACAATGAGATTGCCAGCATGAGGGGTGTCATGCAATTTTTTAGAAATGGATTGCCAAAAGGCTGGGTTATCCACATTCGGGGCATATATATTCATAACAAACAAGTCATGTTGTCCATCCGACAATTTAGATAGAAGCCAGCGACCCTCAGAATCGTGTTCAGAAGAGACGATTGATAATCCTGACTTCCTTGAAACTAACATAAGCACACCATTGCGTTTACCAGAAGCATCAGAACAAGACACATCCGACACCCATTCCTTCTTTAAAAATAAAGCTTCTCTACTGGTAATTTTAGATTCTTGAAAGAGGACTAAGTCTGCCGAGAGCGACTTACAATAATCCAGGATTTTAGATCGTTTTACTGGATGATTTAATCCCTTAACATTAAGGGATAACACATTTAAACCTGACATGGAACAAAGGGGGATACAAACGGAGACAGCATTGATGACAAACAAAAAACGGGGTGCAAACAAACAGTGTGCCAGCTATTAAGCAAAATAGATGTTACTGGAGCCACCATGTGGGAGAACCAGGAAAAAAGAAAGGCCAGAAGAGAAGAAAGACAAGAAGAGAAAAAGAAAAGAAGCAGAGGGGGAGGTCTAAAAGAGACCCACATCATGCAAGGGAGAACGTGGAAAGGGCGAGTAGGGGACCGTATTAAGAGCAAAAAATTGGTAAGGAGAAACAGCCCAATTATTAGAAAAAATCTCACGAAAATAAATAAACCACATGAAGAAACAGCCGAACTCAGTGCAAAAACATTTTGAAAATGGGGAGCTGAGACGCTATAAGAGGAATAACACACTTCAGGGTAGATGAGCGATACCATAACATGAACAAGATCATATAATGAAGAACAATTGAATCAAGAATGCAAAAAAAAAACTTAATTACGCAATAAACAACCTAAATAATATGTAACTTTACATAACTATAGTGACGAATAGTCAGCTACTTCACATATTAATAATAACAAGAATTACATAACTATACTATAGAGTGAAACCGTAGAAGGAGAAAAAGAAAAAAATAAGTGCAAGAGAGGAGCATGTAGAGACAAGGAAGAGACAAATATGGAAAAGGGAAAGGAGCAGAAACCGAAAGGAGAATACTACTTCGCTATAGTAGCACAATAACTAGCATAAGGTAAAAATGTGAAGAAAAAGTGCTAGTGAAAAAAGAAATAGTATATTGAATACAAGCAAGAAATCTGCACCCAATAACTAGAACAAGGCCAGTATCATGCAAAGGATAGACCAGAAAAAGAGGCTGAGAGGACAGAATTGAGAAGGAAGAAGAGATTCAAGAGCAGTATGGAGAAGAGAAAGAGAAGAAGAAAAGTACAATAGCAGAGAGGTAAATTAGCGTGTAAAGACTACGAAAAAGAACGAAGAGGGATTCATCTTGAAAACAGTACAACCACAAGTATAGAGATAAACAGATCAGGTCACTGAGGCCCCAGGAGCCTGTGTTGTTGCTCTTTGAATCTCCATCTCTATTTCCTCCTGGTTGTCTAAGAACGTTGTCAAGTCTGCCGGTTCATCAAAGATCCTGGTACGTCCTTTATAAGTGATGCGAAACTTGGATGGACCTGAAAAGGAAAAAGGAATGCCCAGATCGGTGAGACGCTTCCGAAGATTCAAGAAGCCTTTCCGTCTTATGACTGTGTCTCTGGCAAAGTCTTGAGAAATGGAAATGCGATGACCCTCCCAGTTGAGTTGTTTAATCTTGCGCATATGAGACAGAATCAGTTCAGTGTGTTGATGTCTCAAGGGTTTAAAAATAATTGCTCTTGGCTGGGTGGCTGCCTTAGACCGAAACGTAGGAACACGGTGTGCCCTTTCAATCTCAAAATCTCTGTGAAAAGATAGTTGGAGTGTATCCGGAATCCAATGAGATAGAAACTCAATCATAGAGGAGGATGATTTCTCTGAGTCCTCCGGCAAACCAAAAATACGGAGATTGGATCTCCTATTACGGTCTTCCTGCTCCGTGAGGTCTCTGCGCAACGCCACCATAGAACGCTCCAATTGAGAAAGGGACCTGGATTGCTTTTGCATCCCATCCTCTGCAGAACTTATTCGTGTTTCCGTCGCTGATACACGAAGAGAAAGGGCTTTAAAATCATTCCGGATAGCAGACATTTCCACTTGCAGTAAGTCAGTGTTAGTCTTTGTTGACTGCGCAATTTCATGAACTTCATTCAGGCGCGCCAAAATGGTGTCCAATGTGGAAGCATTGTCTGTCTGAGGAGATTCAGGCGACGGAGAGACTGACTTAAGTCTTTTTAAAGATGCGCTCAGTTCCTTAGAGTCCCTGCTGTTCAATGGTCGACTCATAATGACAAGTGACGCAGCAGGAGCCTGAGAGAATACACTGGAATAGGCTGGAACACCAAAGTTGCGCAAAATATGTAGACTCAGTGTAGAACAGTGACAGTTTGCGCTCAAAACACGCAAAGGAAGAGAAGGTGTTCAAGTATGAGGAAAATTGCGCAGGAAATCACTTCAATAAAACAGAGCAGACACCTCCATGAAGAATGTGAGAGAAAAAATAAAAGCGAGCAGCTCAAAAGACCAGCCAAGAAGCAAGAAAGTAACATTCAAGGAAAAAGCATAAATGTTACCATTTCAGCCGTCGTGAGTAGAAACCCTCAGCCAAGCGCTGAAAACCGCAAGTTTGTATCCGCTGCAGCGCCTCAGAAGCCCGATGACAGGAGCGTCATGCGCGACAAAATGGCGGTCGCTCTTCAGGAATGCGAGCGCCTGTGAGGAAGAATTCAGGAAACATGTCCTCGGTAGCTGAGAACGCGGAAAGAACAGCGTCGTGAAGGTCACCGCATGTTCCGCCGCTGGTACGTGAAGTTTCAGGTCGCAAGGGCACGAAGAAGCGGAGAGAAACGCTCTACGGGACCAACTCACCCCGGAGCTCAAGCGCGGTACGCCATGCAACAGCGGCGCGCAAGCCACGCCCCCGCAAACTATCTTTATTTTAATTACAGCTGACGTTTGACAGAACATCTGCCATGAAGAACATCTGCCATGAGCCTGTTGTCTTTCCTGCTGAAAACAAGTTACTGCCTTTTGTAGCGACAGAATGTTCCTCTCACACACCCTACCGGCTTTCACTTAAAAGTAACAGGTCATTTACCACAAAGTGTTTTGGAATCACAAGAAGCAGATTAAAAAATCCGACTCAATTCAATTCAAGAAAGCTTTATTCGATTGTTGAAGCAATCATAAAAGCATACAAATAGTTCATACAAGACAATTTCATAAAAGCCATAATAATAATGTTATACATAATGAGATTGAAAGAATAAAAGATTACAGTATGAATCCTAAAGATTTGACCACCGTTACTGTGCAAAATGAGCATTCAAGTCACCATAAGTTTCCTTTGGTAAAGCACTTTTTTCAGAAAAGATACAATTCTCAGAACACAATTTTCATTAGCTAATAACTGTAAAAGTAACAGTGCCGGGTGACATTGTCGTAATCCAGATCTCTTTAAAAAAGGAACTAGAAACATCTGCCTTTCGCCTGAGTAAAATTTACAAAATAAAATAACATGGATCGTGGATTGGGGGGAGATAGAGTCACAAGGACAGGGTTGAAGATTATGTGACCAATCGTTCATGACAGGGAAAGTAACTAAACTATGGAAAGTCCCCAGCCTAAAACGGGTTAATAAGAATCTATCGTAGGCTCCTTGGACGAAAGACAGATAGGGTTAAATATTAAAAGTTGTTAAAATTAATTGATGATGAAGGACAGAGGGCTTTAAAATCTCTACCATCATTCTCTGGGTATCAAGCAGCATTAAATACTCTCTTCTCAAGTCCTTTCTGGATATTGTTACAATTTATTTATTTATTTATTTTTAACATTTGTTAAGCGCGAACAATTGCCCGCAGGCGTCTCGGCGCTGTACATTTGTTTGCTCTCCTGTGTACTTTTATGGAATGTTTAGAGATTAAATAACCATAGAAGAAGGATTCGTGAAATAATGTAACTGGCCCAGATCTCTAAAAAAATTATGGTCATAGCTCAGCCAAGGAATCTTCATGGCTCCTTCCAATTTCAATATGTCTGAAAGGATATCTCTATTTAATTTAGTTTGGAGTTTCGTCCACAGCCTGTGCCATAATAGCACAGGCTCTATCCTGATTGAGTCGGAGATGAACTGAATACCCAGTTCTGCACGGCAGACACATGCTGAGGTACTTTTCGGTACGGCTAAAATGTATTTTAAAAAGGAGTTTTCAACTATCTGTAGGGTGGAAAGATCAGCAAACCCCCACATTCCACTCCCATAAAGTGCAGCAGAAACACATTTAGCCTTATATACTTTGATTAGTTCTTCTGGTGGTCGCTTGCCAAGCTTCTTGGCGAAGATAATGAGTGCAGATGTAGAACGTAAAAGGGCTAATTTTTTAGCAGCCACTGCTTGTACCCAGGAGTCGTTCAGGGAAAAAAGGATACCCAGATAAGAGAATTTATTGGTTGCCTCAATCCTTTTACCTTCAATAAAAATATCTTTATTAATCCTAAAGCCAGTGCCACAACGCATAATAAAAGTTTTGGAGGAATTAACCCTTAAGCCCAAATCTTTCTTAAAAGGGGTAAAGCTGTCCACAACTCGTTGCAATCCCACCTGAGTATGTGACATTAAAACAGCCTCATCGACATATAATAGGGCTGGTATTGGGCGGCCTTTTATCTGAGGAAAATCCTGGTTATCTTTACATAGGGTTTCCTCAAGCCCGTTTATGTACAAATTAAAAAGAAAAGGGGCCAGGACACAACCTGCCTGACACCACTCCTAATCGGGAATGCCGCTGTACACTCCCCCTTCATACCGTAACGTACGCGTGCCTTGGCGTCAGAATAAAACCTTTTAAGAAAACAAATAATATTTACATCAACCTCCAGGTCTCCCAACAATTTCCATAATTTCAAGTGGACCACACAGTCAAACGTGGCTGTGAGGTCCACGAAGGCTAAAAACAGATTCCCTTTCTTGGCCCTCGTGTATTTTCCCACCAACAGGGAAAGATTCAGACCCTGTTCTACTGTCCCTAGTCCAGCTCTGAATCCATATTGCAGGTCAGATAGGATCGAATTGTCATCAGCCCAGTCAAGTAAATGCTCTAATACAACCCGACCTGCAACCTTTGTGATGGAGTCCAATAAGGAAATCGGTCTGTAACAGCCCGGATCGTTGCAAACTCAATTGCAATTGCAAACACTTCACAGAGCTTCTGGAACAAGCCCACTCCGGTGTTCTGCATGGCTCTGCTTCAGCTCTTGCTGTAGACTGGTTTACAAATGAGTGGTTTTATGTAAAGAACATAATCTAGGCCCAGATGTAGGTAATCCGATTTTACCGATTTTAAAATACCGAATTTTACCGAATCGGTATTTTAGAATCTGTAAATGGTATGTAGATAAAAAATCGGTAAAAAATACCGATTCGGTAAAATTCGGAATCCGACATTCGGAAATTACCGAATCGGTATTTACCGAATCGGTATTCCCCATTCATTCCTATGGGCCTTTTGGCCCATAGGAATGAATGGGAAATACCGATTCGGTAAATTCCGAATCGGAAAGCAAACAAAAGTGAAACTTAAGTAGGCAACCAATCAGGTGCTACCACCCTCCCCCTCCCTACCAGGAAGTGGCTACACAGGCAGCTGCAACTAATTAGAAGCTTCTGGGAAGGCTGAGCTGAGTCCCTGAGCAGCAGAAATAGTTTTGAGCACTTTTAAAACTGCAAAATGGCAAGCAGCAAAGAAAAAGAGCAGACAGAGAGGAGGAGGAAACACAAATTCAGCAGCATGGAGCTGCAGGTCCTTGTTGAGGAGGTGGTGAAGGTGCACCAAAAACTATTTGGCAGGCAGTCCCTCACTGTGGCAGAATCTGCCAAAAGGAAACTCTGGCTGGACATACTAGACAAAGTTAATGCAGTTGGGGTGACTACCAGAGACACAGAGGACCTGAAAAGCGATTCTACGACCTCAGGAGGCAAACCCCCAAAAAATTGGCTGAACACCACAAGCAGGCAACAAAAACTGGCAGAGGAAAGAACCCAGCACCCCCCCTTACTGACCTGGAGGAGATGGTGGCCTCAACCATTGAACCAGACAGCGTCTGCGGACTGGGAGAAGTAGACCGCTCAGCCAGAGCTGCAAGCAGAAAAGGTAAGACACATGCACAGCATTCCCCCCCATACCATCATCTTTACCTGTACCCTTTGTGGCAAAGTGAACCCCAGTCCAGTACTGCTAGCACTATACAGGAGCAATGCATCATGGTACATGTAGTCAGGAAATGTAAGAACATGTCATATAGCACAGCAACCTGCAAGTTAGGGAAATGATTGCAGAGAGAATAAAGCTAAAGTGAGAAATATTTAATTGTAGTGACGGTGAGACAGTAGCGCTTAGCTAATGTACGCTCATATGTCCACAGGTGAAACGTCTTGCAGGCATTCGCAGGAGACTGAAGGCACACCACCAGAGAGGGAGGAGAGTCAGGAGCCAGGTCCAACTACCCAGAACGTACCACAGGACACAGGTGCACCAAGTGGCCATCCTCCTGCACAAGACTCGGAAATGGCTCCGGAGTTGCAGGCGTCCCCTCACAGATCTCAATCCCCTCTGTTGCTGTCATCCCCAGAAATGCCAGCATCACAGCATGACACAACACCTGCATCACAACCAAGCAGGAGGCATGTTGTGGCCCCACTTCTAGAAATGGAGTCATCAGCAGCTGATATGGAGGGGGAAGAAAGGCACAACTTGCCTGTGGATGTTAGCTCTGGCACACTGCACTCCAGTGCAGAGGTGGGCCATACTGGTGCAAGACGCCGCAGAGTCCTAGAAAGGCCCGCAGATGCACCTGTGGAGGGTCCAAGTGTGTTCCGTGGCCTGGAGGGGAGCATGGTGAGAATCCAGAGGATGCAGGGAAGAGCCATCCAGTCATGCCAACGCCAAATGAGGTCCCTGAACAATAACATAGGAGACATAGGAAAGGGCATCAGGGAGCTTGTAGAAGTGAACAAAGAGATGGCAGCAGGGATGCGCGAAATGAGCCAATCGGCGCAGCTGCTATGCACCAAACTAGACACTGATTTTGAGTCAAGGCGCAAGGAAAGGCAGCGTGCTCATGGCCAAAATAAAGCGATCAACCGCCTGGCCACTGCCACATCCCTGCTATGCAGGAGAAGCAGTAACATGCAGGAGGCTATGACCCACAACGGCAATGAGGTCACTAGGGGCATGGGCAGGATGACCAGTGCTCTTGAGGCGCTGTTAAATGCCCAAACTGCACAAACAGCTGCTCAGGATGTGCCTGTGAGTGAGGAGAGCACAAGCAGGAGCAGCATGGCAAGCTCCCTTGTCCCAGAGACGAGGAGGAGCAGCAGGCGCCACGCTGAGGCCACAGGCCAGCAAGAAAGTGAGCACAGTGAGCACCATACAAGTGGCACTGGGAAGCGAGGATGAAAATGACTATTACAGTTCTTGGTGAAGTGAACCAGGACTGACATCATTGAAGTTAAATACTTTTTGTTGCACATTTGTGCTTTAGAAACCTACGCCATGACACAATTAAAATACATTAGGTGCATACTCCACCTGTCTATTTACTTAAAAGAAGTTGCGTGTGATCTCTTCCCGTCTGTGTCTGCCATCAGTTGGTGTTGCAACTCCAGATGTGTGTGGTTCAGGCAGTGCTTGCTCGTCATCATGGTCCTCATAATCAGAGATATCCAATTCGGTGCCCTTCTTAACCACAAGGTTGTGCAGCATTGCACAGGCTACAATCATCTTGCAGCAGGTGATTGGTGTGTACTGGCGGGCCCCCCCACTCTTATGTAGGCAGCGAAACCTGCTCTTCCACATGCCAAAGGTGCGCTCCACAATGTTTCGGGTTGTTTTGTGTGCCCTGTTGTATCTCCTCTGCCTTTGTGTTGTAGGGTTGAGGTAGGGTGTGAGGGTGAAGGACCGGAGGGCATATGCACTGTCCCCTAATTGTAAGAAGAATAAACATTACTCACATGCACACACACACATCCATCTGCAATACGTATCAAAGGAGTTTCACACAGTGTGTTACCTAGCAAGTATCCTTCGCCGAATTCCCCCGCTGTCAGGCGTGCGTAGATCCCACTGTTTTGGAAGATGTAAGAGTCGTGAGTACTCCCGGGAAATTTGGCTACTATGTCAGTGATCATGTACTTGGAATCACAGATCACCTGTACATTTATGGTGTGGGTGGACTTCCTGTTCCGATAAATGTACTCTGTGGCAGCAGGTGGGCATATTGGTATGTGGGTACCATCAATACAGCCAATGATGTTTGGGAAATGCGCCATCTGATAAAAGTCTGTCTTTGTCCTGAGCAGTTCTGCATGCGTTGCAGGGAAGCTGATGTAGTAATGCATTCTCTGCAACATGGCGTCAAGGAATTTTTTAAAGAAACGGGACAGACAGCTCTGGGACACACCACCTACCGCAGCAACCACACTCTGGTAACTCCCAGATGCAAGCAGGTGTAGGCTGCACAGCACCTGCACATGGGGTGGGATGGCGTGCGCCCTTGGGGTTGGATGGTCCAACAGTGGGTGGAGGTCCCTGATAAGGTCCAGGATAGTTTGGGGGGCCAGCCTGTACCTTTGTAGGATCTCTGGCTCAGTTAGCTGGAATAGAGTGATCCTCTGCCTGTACACCTGCAACTCCCTCCTCCAGACCCTCTCTCCTTCTGCCTGTAGCCGTAGCCGCCTCGCAATGACATAGAATGCCACCATTCTGGTGAAGCTGTTGCATTTTGGGGCCTTTTTTATAGCCTGCACCTGGTTACCACCTGATTTCAATCCATGGTAAATACCGACTCTTAAATACCGAATTTCATGCAAATTCGGTATTTAAAAGGTTACCTACATCTCAAAATGCATTTTTTTCATTTCATAATTTCCGAATCGGTAAATTTACCGATTTGGTCAATTTACCAATTCGGATGTTTTTGGGTCCCCTACATCCCAAATGCCCAATACCGGTCGGTAACGGCCAAAAATCGGTAATTTCGTCCGTTTCCGACCGGTATTGGGCCACCTACATCTGGCCCCTAGTTATTAAATGTCCAGAAAAGAGATCAGAGAACTGAGGTTTCACTAAAAGCTCTCAACACCTTCAAACTGTGTGATTCTGGGCAAATCAATTTAGAAACCTGTACCTCAATTTCACTATCCGGAAAAAACCCAGATATGCAAACTGCTTATTTGAAGGCTGGCTGGGTGAACAGAGAATGTATAAGCCTCAAGTCAGTCCATGTAACAACTTCTGCCCCCTCATTACCCTCCTTTCGCTGTTCAGTGTTGCTTCTCCTCAACTCGCTCTCCTCATGCAGCCTCACATCTCTCCACCCCTCGCTCATTCTCACCCACTTCCATTTCCCATCTCTTCTGGCCTCGCCTGAGCGCCCCTAAGGGAGCTCCAATCTGGCGTTTCCTACCACCTCCAAACCTGATACATTGGGGTTGGAGCAGGCTGTCGGCGCAGTCGTTGTATTACCAAAGGGGTTGTGTTCAGCCCGCAGTGAAGCAGTGACTCTCATTCCCCAGGACCCCAAGCTACCAGTGAGTAAGGGACACACATAGTTTTGTGCTTTGGAATTACAGAGCAGGCGCTACAGATAAATGCAATCCAGAGCCTGAGAAATTACAGTCAGCTCAAGTGTATTGTATTTTATCAGCATGTGCCTGTTATTGTGTTGAGTTTGCCCTGCCTTCAGTGCTAGCGGTGCCTTTGGTTGTCAGCAGGAAGGTTGCCGTGCTAACAGTAGTGACCATGGCTGCTGTTGGGGAGGGGTCGGTTGTGGGTGCAGTTCCAGTGTATGTTTACTCTGGCTACTATACTAACACTGTGTCTGCATAATCTGGGTGCAATACTGTGTTGTGGTGTCCTGTAGTGTTATGTGTGCACACTGACTGCAGTGCTACTTATGTTTGAGCTGTAGTGTTTCCGCAAACAAATGATGAACAGAATTCTGACAATGCAAACATTCTCCCCCAGTCAAAAGATCTAGGTTAAATCCATCGTTCTTTTGCCCACTACGTCACCCCGGTTTGGCCCCAGCCATATGCAAATCAGTCTTGACCCTGTGCCCCATGGGAACAGTCCAGATCGAACTGCCAGGCCAGGTGCTCCCTGGATCGGAAACAAGCATCCTGGGACCAGTTTCAGGGTATGTCACCCTTCTTCAGCCAGGCTAGCTTGAATCTAGTGGCACAGTGAGCAAGGGACCCACGTCTGGGCATACCCATCCCACTAAGGGTGAAAAGTGTTACAGCAAACAAATGATGGACGGAATGCTGACAATACAAACATTCTTCCCCAGTCAAAAGATCTGGGTTAAATCCATCGTTCTTTTGCCCACTACGCCACGCCAGTTTAGACCCAGCCATATGCAAATCAGTCTTGACCCTGTGCCCCATAGGAACAGTCCAGACCGAACTGCCAGGCCAGGTCCTCCCTGGATCCGAAACAAGCATGCTGGGACCGGTTTCAGGCCATCCCTTTGAACTCCACCAGACATCGCGCTTGGCCTCACTCTTTCCTGCATTCCTTTGTGGCCATCTGCTTTTCCTGCCTCTCACACCTGCCCATCCCTCTATTCCACCACAGAGCAGCCTCAGGCTCAAAGTACGTCGCACGCCACCACCAGCCCACCCCCGACACTCTGACTCACTGTTAGCACGCGTGCGTACACAACTCCTAGGATTGTTTCCCTAAGACCTTTGTTCACACGCTCCTGCCACAGCATGTAGCTACTGCCCCTGCCCGCCTTCGGTAAACTTTATCGTCCAAGGGCACCTAGAGAATGCACGCGCCCCTTTCCAACTTCGGTAAACTTTATCGTCCGAGGGCACCTGGAGAATGCAAGCGCCCCTTTCCAACTTCGGTAAACTTTATCGTCCGAGGGCACCTGGAGAATGCACGCGCCCCTTTCCAACTTCGGTAAACTTCAGTGGCCGAGGGCTTCTGGAGAATGGAAGCGCCCCTTTCCAACTTCGGTAAACTTTATCGTCCGAGGGCACCTGGAGAATGCACGCGCCCCTTTCCAACTTCGGTAAACTTCAGCGGCCGAGGGCTTCTGGAGAATGCCACTGGAATCAAGCTATCCTGGCTGATGACGGCTGATAGCCAGAAACCTGTCCTAGGATGCTTGATTCCGATCCAGGGAAGACATGGCTTGGCAGTTCGAGCTAGACTGTTCCAATGAGGCACAGGGTCAAGACTGATTTGCATATGGCCTTGTCTGAACTGAGGTGGTGTGGTGAGCAAAATAACAATGGATTAAACACAGATCTGTAACTGGGGGTGAATGTTTTGCCATTGTGCAACAGTCCGCCCATCAATTGTTGTTTTTGCATTTGTCACCCCGAGTGGGACGGGTATGCTCAGACGTGAGTCCCGTGCTCTCCATGCCACTGGAATCAAGCTATCCTGGCTGATGACAGCTGATAGCCAGAAACCGGTCCTAGGATGCTTGGTTCCGGTCCAGGTAAGACATGGCTTGGAAGTTCGGGCTGGACTGTTCCCATGAGGCACAGGGTCAAGACTGATTTGCATATGGCCATGTCTGAACAGGGGTGGTGTGGTGAGCAAAATAACGATGGATTAAACCCAGATCTGTGACTGGGGTGAATGTTTTGCCATTGTGCAACATTCCGTCCATCAATTGTTGTTTAGGTTGAGTAATTTATGACTCGAAACCTATTGTGTTAGAACAAACTCTCTTGACCAAGCGGATTTCTCACAATGCATGTTGTGTACTGGAGCATGAAGCTTCCCCAGGCGCGCGCTTGACCTCACTCACACCCCATATGCCTGCTCCCCACCCCCCACCCCCCACGCCTTGCACCAGACTTCACTGGAATGCGCTCCGTGCATTCTCCCCTCCCTTTCAGCCCATCCCTTTGAACTCCACCAGACATCGCACTTGGCCTCACTCTTTTCCGCATTCCTTTGTGGCCATTGCTTTTCCTGCCTCTCACACCTGCCCCTCCCTCTCCCCCACCACAGAGCAGCCTCAGGCTCAAAGTACGCCGCACGCCACCACCAGCCCGACCCCACACAACTCCTGGGATTGTTGCCCTAAGACCTTTGTTCACACGCTCCTGCCACAGTATGTAGCTACTGCCCCTGCCCGCCTTCGGTAAACGTTATCGTCCAAGGGCACCTGGAGAATGCACGCGCCCCTTTCCAACTTCGGTAAACTTTATCGTCCGAGGGCACCTGGAGAATGCAAGCGCCCCTTTCCAACTTCGGTAAACTTCAGCGGCCGAGGGCTTCTGGAGAATGCACGCGCCCCTGCCCGCCTTCGGTAAACTTTAGCGGCCAGACATGGGATGCGAACGATTGTCCTGTCAGTTGTAGCCCATACAGTCAGCACACACAAGCCTCGAAGGCCTGTCAGGAACTTTCTGAGGCGCATTTGCAGTAAAGAGCGGGTTGGAACATCAAGCGTCGCCTCCATTCACGGGATTCTGCTTCTGGTGCTGCTGGGAGGGCACAAGCTTTTTCTCTGGCTTCTTTTAAAATCTAGATTATTTCACCTTTGTCACAGCCTGCATGTGCAGCGTTCCTCCGATGTACATATTAAACAATTTTACTGGTTTGCTCTTTATTTATCTCTCACCAATCTGTCTGCCTTCCCCCACTTCCCTCGATACCCACATAACACCTTCCTTCCACTCTTCGGCTCCCACCTAGTATCCTCCTTCCTCAGTCGCACTGCCCAGACCAGTTCACACATGGACAACAAGCAAACCGTGGGCGGGCGACAGTTTTATCCACAGTTCACATAACATCCAAAATCGTATCTCGCCCCTCACTCCATTCACGGGGCCACTTGAGCCGTAAGCTGCAGCTTTGCTCATCACAGGCCCGAAGCTCAGTGTCCGTCTCTGACTCCCTGCTTCCTGGCAACAGCCATGGCGCGGCCAGTGACGTCTCACAAGTGCACTACCAGTCAGTGTACATGATGAGGTGTCATCCACTGGTGGACCTAGACCAACCTAGAGACGGGGTGGAGTCAAATCTTGGCATCTTGCTGTCAGACTGCAAGTTCATGTTGCTTTGCACCTCGCAGATGAGACACCAGCATTGTGCATGCCATCATTAAGTCACTAGTCACAGTGATAGTTTGCCCCTACCCTCCATATTCAGTGCACTTCCCTGGTGTAGCTCACCCATGTTTATTTATTAGCCTAAGAGGCAGCCAGCCTTCAACCCAAGAGGCAGCTTCAGTGTTAAACCCCCTTCAGCCCCATGAATTTGCCTCCCAAGGTGAAACGAGGAAGGGGTTGGGGGAGTCTGCCCCTGCTTGTCTTCCCTTCTCTATAGCCAGTCCCTCTTCCCCTCGCCTCTCCCATGCTTCACCTCCTCAGGTTCGACCTTGAAGCGACAACTGCTCCCCCCTCCCTTTTCCTGCACTTCGAGGCAGCACTAAAACACACCGCCCCTGTGCGCATTTTTAGGGTCCTCCTCCATCCACAGGGTGCTTCCAGTCCTCTATGGCTATGGACCGTGTTTTGAGCCACAAACTAGGATTTTGACCTCTGCGTTCTGGAAACCCAGCCCTCAGATCCTGCTGTCCCCCTTACCTCCCCACCCCCGGCCAAGGACTCCGAAAACTGCAAGTGTGCTGCCCCCACAGCTCCAGGCATCCAAGGAGGGGCCCTGGCGTCGCGCCTCCTCCCTTAAACAGTTGACGAAAGCCGGTTTATTATTGGTCTCCCAGGCGCCGTGAATACATCTCTCGCGGTCCAAAGTTGGTGCGAAGCATCATTTTAAACTTATTTTTCTTTGACGTTGTTGCAAAGAAGACAGAACTTAAAGTTCCATCATGAGTGCCCATAAAACGACCAGGCACCCCCTCTCTCCTGGGAATTAATCAGCAATGTCCCTATTAAGCTGTAAATTTAGTAAGCTAAAGTGCGGGTGCAGCCATTGCTTAACAAGCATTTACAATGCAATGGTTTTGCCTTTGGAAAAGTCAGAGCTATTGGCATTGTAAATGACTAAATTTGTATTTATGTGTTGGTTTTGAAAACAGATAAATAAATGGCAATGTCATTTACATTGCCATTAGCTTAATCTCTCGCAAATGTGAGACCTATTGTACCCTATGGACGAGCTCAGCAGACAGCAATTACTACCACACACACACCCAGAGCCACACACACACACCCAGAGACACACACACCCAGAGACAGCCCCCCCCCACACACACACACACAGAGCCACACACACCCAGAGCCACACACACCCACCAAGAGCCACACACACACACACACACACCCACCCAGGGCCACACACACACACACACCCAGAGCCCCCCCCCCCACACACACACACCCAGAGCCACACACACACACACACACCCAGAGCCACACACACACACACCCAGAGCCACACACACACACACACACACACACACACACCCAGAGCCACACACACACACACCCAGAGCCACACACACCCACCCAGAGCCACACACACTCGGGAGAGCTAGCACAGCGAGGGGGCAGGGAAGCAAGCACAGCGAGGGGGCAGAAAAACCAAGCACAGCGAGGGGGCAGGGAAGCAAGCACAGCGAGGGGGCAGGGGAGCAAGCACAGCGAGGGGGCAGGGAAGCAAGCACAGCGAGGGGGCAGGGAAGCAAGCACAGCCAGGTGGCAGGGAAGCAAGCACAGCGAGGGGGCAGGGAAGCAAGCACAGCGAGGGGGCAGGGAAGCAAGCACAGCCAGGTGGCAGGGAAGCAAGCACAGCCAGGTTGCAGGGGAGCAAGCACAAACACGAGATCCAAACTCAGAGGGGACAACAGAACACTCTCGACCTGCGGGGGGGCAAGGGGGGGCATGTACCTAACCTACGTTACCCACACGCTCCTAAGCTTCACTCTTGGCACAACACAGCCTCCAAACTCAGAAGGGACAACATAACACACTCCCAGCCAAAGGGGCGCAATGCAACACCCCCACCCCCGGGGGCACAAGATAACCCACTCCGGACATCTGAAGTGGGCGGGGGAGGGGTAAAATGTGACACATTTCCCACATCCGGGACGGGGCACTACTACCGGGCTCACGGGGCACAATAGAGCACACTCGCAACTCAGCGGGCAGATTGTAA
Organism: Lissotriton helveticus; assembly: GCF_964261635.1. Taxonomy (NCBI): domain Eukaryota; kingdom Metazoa; phylum Chordata; class Amphibia; order Caudata; family Salamandridae; genus Lissotriton; species Lissotriton helveticus. The sequence goes on from NC_136068.1 coordinate 443,660,161, forward strand.
TACAAGCCCGCCCTGAGAGGCACTATATAATGTTATTACACACCTCTGTCAGGGCGATGCTGTGCACTGCCCAGAGGAAAGTACAACATACCCGCGGCACACATGATGCGATATCACGAGGCCTCTGAGGGGTACAACACACACAACTCAGAGCGGTGTGGTATGAGTCACCCAAGGGTAATACATCACATACACACTCAGCTTTAAGGAGTCCCAGCGTGTACCTCTCTCTCTTTACCCCCCAAACACACACAACCCTCAGAGCAGCACTGTGTACACTACAATGATGGGAGCTATGACAGAACTCACCCAGCACCAAAGGATCACACTGCATGCACACTGCATCAAAGGATCACACTGCACACAATACCCCGGCCCTCCACACCCACACAAACCCCTCGGGACGATATGTCGCATGGCTGGGGGCAGATCATAACTCTCCTCCACACACAACGACGCAAGGGAATATCATATACTACCCCCCCCCACACACACACACACACACACCACACAAACTCACGTGTGCTCAGTTTAACATACTCAGGGCAGAGTATATCCGCCAATCCCAGATAGTCGCGACATACACCCACTGAAAGTGTGTCACTAGAACACCCGCCACACATCACAGGGACATAACGACACACTCCTCCGAGGAGAACAACATACGCGCACACAACACCCCACGGTATGGGGCTCTTCAAACTGAGCACACACCCATCAAAGTGGCAGAAGGTGAACCCAATGGGACACAGTGTAACACACACATATAAAAACACACAGGGACACACACACATACAAATGCACACACAAACACACTATACCCCCTTTCGCCCTTTTAAGCGGCACAGAACAGCACCCACGCAAAGTGCACAAAGTACACCAGACACACATATCACAGGGGGGGGCACTCTGTCTTCACAGGGCGTCCCCTCAGAAGTGAAAAAACGTAAGACCCCCCTTCGGATGGGCACCTTCTCAAGGCTTGCGTGTGGGCACATATAAGACCCTCCATTTGGAGTGCCACCGAACAACACCCTCTCAGATGACTCAACATACTCCTGTGCACACACACATATAAGATTTGGCATGGTATAAAAACGCCACAGTGGGGCACGGTAAACTCCCTTCCCTGTAGCAACAACCCCACACTCGCACGCACACAAACCAAGACGGTACAAGCGCCCAACCCTACAAAGGGGAAAAGTGTAGAGGGCCCCATTTGAACCCCCTCGATGAGATGTAGCTTGGCCCCTCCCCCTCGTGTAGTGTTTGACGGGTCACTGATACAGAAGACAAAATAAATAGTCGTATACAGGAGGGAAAAAGAAAGACTAGAAAAATCCTTCCGTGAAATTACTAACAAAAAAGGCAATGACTTATTCAACTAAACAAACACACTAACATCGGCATTCCCCAAAAAATGTGTGGGTGAGCACATTGTTGAATTTAATGCTTTAGTGCCTGCCAGGAAAACCAGAGACTTCCGAGTAGCCTCGGGGCTTTGGAGGCTGCTTTATTGGCTGTGAAAGGAGAGGTCACCGTGGTACAACAGTACCTGCCTGTACATAGATATTTGCATATGCGCTGAGGCACTTGATCTCCGAGCATTTAAAGCTCTTTATACATTAAAAAAAACACGCCATGATGCGGTCACAACAATGTTTTCAGCACGTGTATAATACCTTGCCCAATCATCAGCTAGCGTTCTCATGTAAGTTCCATCAGGATATTCATGTAGATTGGCCAGTGATTAGCAGGGCCTGCCAACCACTCGATCGGCTTGTTCCATTGCATGTGAGCCTGAGCGCACAGGGCTTGTCTACAAGGAGGTGCCGTTCGGCTGCGGTCCTCGCTCTCAGGGGCCCTTGTGGCAAAAGCTGCTCAGACCAGGGGAGCAGGCGGAGGGCGTAGGCCAGTACACAAATAAAGGAAGGGGAAGTAGATGAAGAAAGATGTCTCATGTAAATTTGTCAAACTTGAGGGTCAGTTCCATTGAACTGCAGCTTGCAGAGGTGCGCCACTAATGGTGAAATATGAACAGTGGTTCCTAAATGTTTTCCACAATTCCAACCTACACAAAACTAATAAAAAAACAAGCATTAAACACGAACAGCGGGAGGGGGGGGGCGGGAACGGGCAAACGGACAGTGGGAGGGGGGCGGGTTAACGGCACACGGACAGCCAACCTACACAAAACTAAAAAAACAAGCATTAAACGGACAGCGGGATGGGGGGGGGCAGGAACGGGCAAACGGACAGCGGGAGGGGGCGGGTTAACGGCACCCGGACAGCGGGAGGGGGGTCGGGAAACAGCCAGCGGGACAGGGAACAAGACGAACAATGAACACAAACATCGGGGGAAAAAGAAAAAGTACACGCTCCCAGATGACACAACATACTTCTGTGCACACACACATATAAGATTTGGCATGGTATAAAAACGCCACAGTGGGGCACGGTAAACTCCCTTCCCTGTAGCAACAACCCCACACTCGCACGCACACAAACCAAGACGGTACAAGCGCCCAACCCTACAAAGGGGAAAAGTGTAGAGGGCCCCATTTGAACCCCCTCGATGAGATGTAGCTTCGCCCATCCCCCTCTCGTAGTGTTTGACGGGTCACTGATACAGAAGACAAAATAAATAGTCGTATACAGGAGGGAAAAAGAAAGACTAGAAAAATCCTTCTGTGAAATTACTAACAAAAATGACTTATTCAACTACACAAACACACTAACATCGGCATTCCCAAAAAAATGTGGGGGTGAGCACATTGTTGTATTGAATGCTTTAGTGCCTGCCAGGAAAACCAGAGACTTCCGAGTAGCCTCTGGGCTTTGGAGGCTGCTTTATTGGCTGTGAAAGGAGAGGTCACCGTGGTACAACAGTACTTGCCTGTTCATAGATATTTGCATATGCGCTGAGGCACTTGATCTCCGAGCATTTAAAGCTCTATATACATTAAAAAAAACACGCCATGATGCGGTCACAACAATGTTTTCAGCACGTGTACAATACCTTGCCCAATCATCAGCTAGCGTTCTCATGTAAGTTCCTTCAGGATTTGCACGTTGATGCGCCAGTGATTAGCAGGGCCTGCCAACCACCCGATCGGCTTGTTCCATTGCATGTGAGCCTGAGCGCACAGGGCTTGTCTACGAGGAGGTGACGTTCGGCTGCGGTCCTCGCTCTCAGGGGCCCTCGTGGCAAAAGCTGCGCAGACCAGGGGAGCAGGCGGAGGGCGTAGGCCAGTACACAAATAAAGGAAGGGGAAGTAGATGGAGAAAGATGTCTCATGTAAATTTGTCAAACTTGAGGGTCAGTCCCATTGAACTGCAGCTTGCAGAGGTGCGCCACTAATGGTGAAATATGAACAGTGGTTCCTAAATGTTTTCCACAATTCCAACCTACACAAAACTAATAAAAAAACAAGCATTAAACACGAACAGCGGGAGGGGGGGCGGGAACGGGCAAACGGACAGCGGGAGGGGGGCGGGTTAACGGCACCCGGACAGCGGGAGGGGGGTCGGGAAACAGCCAGCGGGACAGGGAACAAGACGAACAATGAACACAAACATCGGGGGGAAAAAAAAGTACACGCTCTCAGATGACACAACATACTCCTGTGCACACACACATATAAGATTTGGCATGGTATAAAAACGCCACAGTGGGGCACGGTAAACTCCCTTCCCTGTAGCAACAACCCCACACTCGCACGTACACAAACCAAGACGGTACAAGCGCCCAACCCTACAAAGGGGAAAAGTGTAGAGGGCCCCATTTGAACCCCCTCGATGAGATGTAGCTTCGCCCATCCCCCTCGCGTAGTGTTTGACGGGTCACTGATACAGAAGACAAAATAAATAGTCGTATACAGGAGGGAAAAAGAAAGACTAGAAAAATCCTTCTGTGAAATTACTAACAAAAATGACTTATTCAACTACACAAACACACTAACATCTGCATTCCCCCAAAAATGTGTGGGTGAGCACATTGTTGAATTGAATGCTTTAGTGCCTGCCAGGAAAACCAGAGACTTCCGAGTAGCCTCGGGGCTTTGGAGGCTGCTTTATTGGCTGTGAAAGGAGAGGTCACCGCGGTACAACAGTACCTGCCTGTACATAGATATTTGCATATGCGCTGAGGCACTTGATCTCCGAGCATATAAAGCTCTATATACATTAAAAAAAACACGCCATGATGCGGTCACAACAATGTTTTCAGCACGTGTACAATACCTTGCCCAATCATCAGCTAGCGTTCTCATGTAAGTTCCTTCAGGATATGCACGTTGATGCGCCAGTGATTAGCAGGGCCTGCCAACCACCCGATCGGCTTGTTCCATTGCATGTGAGCCTGAGCGCACAGGGCATGTCTACGAGGAGGTGACGTTCGGCTGCGGTCCTCTCTCTCAGGGGCCCTCTTGGCAAAAGCTGCACAGACCAGGGGAGCAGGCGGAGGGCGTAGGCCAGTACACAAATAAAGGAAGGGGAAGTAGATGGAGAAAGATGTCTCATGTAAATTTGTCAAACTTGAGGGTCAGTCCCATTGAACTGCAGCTTGCAGAGGTGCGCCACTAATGGTGAAATATGAACAGTGGTTCCTAAATGTTTTCCACAATTCCAACCTACACAAAACTAATAAAAAAACAAGCATTAAACACGAACAGCGGGAGGGGGGGGCGGGAACGGGCAAACGGACAGCGGGAGGGGGGCGGGTTAACGGCACACGGACAGCCAACCTACACAAAACTAAAAAAACAAGCATTAAAGACGGACAGCGGGATGGGGGGGCGGGAACGGGCAAACGGACAGCGGGAGGGGGGCGGGTTAACGGCACCCGGACAGCGGGAGGGGGGTCGGAAAAACAGCCAGCGGGACAGGGAACAAGACGAACAATGAACACAAACATCGGGGGGAAAAAAAAAAGTACACGCTCTCAGATGACACAACATACTCCTGTGCACACACTCATATAAGAATTGGCATGGTATAAAAATGCCACAGTGGGGCACGATAAACTCCCTTCCCTGTAGCAACAACCCCACACTCGCACGCACACAAACCAAGACGGTACAAGCGCCCAACCCTACAAAGGGGTAAAGTGCAGAGGGCCCCATTTGAACCCCCTCGATGAGATGTAGCTTGGCCCCTCCCCCTCGCGTAGTGTTTGACGGGTCACTGATACAGAAGACAAAATGAATAGTCGTATACAGGAGGGAAAAAGAAAGACTAGAAAAATCCTTCTGTGAAATTACTAACAAAAAAGGCAATGACTTATTCAACTACACAAACACACTAACATCGGCATTCCCCAAAAAATGTGTGGGTGAGCACATTGTTGAATTGAATGCTTTAGTGCCTGCCAGGAAAACCAGAGACTTCCGAGTAGCCTCGGGACTTTGGAGGCTGCTTTATTGGCTGTGAAAGGAGAGGTCACCGTGGTACAACAGTACCTGCCTGTACATAGATATTTGCATATGCGCTGAGGCACTTGATCTCCGAGCATTTAAAGCTCTATATACATTAAAAAAAACACGCCATGATGTGGTCACAACAATGTTTTCAGCACGTGTACAATACCTTGCCCAATCATCAGCTAGCGTACTCATGTAAGTTCCTTCAGGATATGCACGTTTATTGGCCAGTGATTAGCAGGGCCTGCCAACCACCCGATCGGCTTGTTCCATTGCATGTGAGCCTGAGCGCACAGGGCTTGTCTACGAGGAGGTGACGTTCGGCTGCGGTCCTCGCTCTCATGGGCCCTCGTGGCAAAAGCTGCGCAGACCAGGGGAGCAGGCGGAGGGCGTAGGCCAGTACACAAATAAAGGAAGGGGAAGTAGATGGAGAAAGATGTCTCATGTGAATTTGTCAAACTTGAGGGTCAGTCCCATTGAACTGCAGCTTGCAGAGGTGAGCCACTAATGGTGAAATATGAACAGTGGTTCCTAAATGTTTTCCACAATTCCAACCTACACAAAACTAATAAAAAAACAAGCATTAAACACGGACAGTGGGAGGGGGGGGCGGGAAAGGGCAAACGGACAGCGGGAGGGGGGCGGGTTAACGGCACAAGGACAGCCAACCTACACCAAACTAAAAAAACAAGCATTAAACACGGACAGCGGGAGGGGGGGGGTGGGAACGGGCAAACGGACAGCGGGAGGGGAGGTTAACGGCACACGGACAGCGGGAGGGGGGTCGGGAAACAGCCAGCGGGACAGGGAACAAAACGAACAATGAACACAAACATCGGAGGAAAAAAAAACCAAGTACACGCTCTCAGATGACACAACATACTCCTGTGCACACACACATATAAGATTTGGCATGGTATAAAAACGCCACAGTGGGGCACGGTAAACTCCCTTCCCTGTAGCAACAACCCCACACTCGCACGCACACAAACCAAGACGGTAGAAGCGCCCAACCCTACAAAGGGGAAAAGTGTAGAGGGCCCCATTTTAACCCCCTCGATGAGATGTAGCTTGGCCCCTCCCCCTCGCGTAGTGTTTGTCGGGTCACTGATACAGAAGACAAAATAAACAGTCGTATACAGGAGGGAAAAAGAACGACTAGAAAAATCCTTCTGTGAAATTACTAACAAAAAAGGCAATGACTTATTCAACTACACAAACACACTAACATCGGCATTCCCAAAAAAATGTGTGGGTGAGCACATTGTTGAATTTAATGCTTTAGTGCCTGCCAGGAAAACCAGAGACTTCCGAGTAGCCTCGGGGCTTTGGAGGCTGCTTTATTGGCTGTGAATGGAGAGGTCACCGTGGTACAACAGTACCTGCCTGTACATAGATATTTGCATATGCGCTGAGGCACTTGATCTCCGAGCATTTAAAGCTCTATATACATTAAAAAAAACGCCATGATGCTGTCACAACAATGTTTTCAGCACGTGTACAATACCTTGCCCAGTCATCAGCTAGCGTTCTCATGTAAGTTCCATCAGGATATGCACGTTGATTGGCCAGTGATTAGCAGGGCCTGCCAACCACCCGATCGGCTTGTTCCATTGCATGTGAGCCTGAGCGCACAGGGCTTGTCTACGAGGAGGTGACTTTCGGCTGCGGTCCTCGCTCTCAGGGGCCCTCGTGGCAAAAGCTGCGCAGACCAGGGGAGCAGGCGGAGGGCGTAGGCCAGTACAAAAATAAAGGAAGGGGAAGTAGATGGACAAAGATGTCTCGTGTAAATTTGTCAGACTTGAGGGTCAGTCCCATTGAACTGCAGCTTGCAGAGGTGCGCCACTAATGGTGAAATATGAACAGTGGTTCCTAAATGTTTTCCACAATTCCAACCTACACAAAACTAATAAAAAAAACAAGCATTAAACACGGACAGCTGGAGGGAGGGGGGGCGGGAATGGGCAAACGGACAGCGGGAGGGGGGCGGGTTAACAGCACACCGACAGTGGGAGGGGGGTCGGGAAACAGCCAGCGGGACAGGTAACAAGACGAACAATGAACACAAACATCGGGGGGGAAAAAAAAAAGTACACGCCCACAGTGGCCACGTCTTCAAGACGTGGAGGAGTGTGGCTCAATGGTTAGAGCGGCAGACCCTGATGCAGAGTTCTGGCCAGGGACCAGGGTTCGATTCCCACCTCGGCGGGGTCCCGGGCTCAATTTCCTCAGACCTGTTAATTCTCGCCTCGTGCCTATTCTAATCATGGGCCCCACGCTGCAACTCTGGGCAATAGCTTGCTTAGCCTCCACACCGGCCCCAACAGCGCTAAGGATGCCTGGCTCCACCCTGGGAGTGCCCAGGAGTGGACACTTCAAAGGGAAAGCCAAGAGGGGTTCCACAGCGGTATGAGTATCAGCGCCAGGAAACCGCATAGGCGACACCGCAAGGTGACCGTCTGGTGACAGTGCGCTCTATAAGTACCATGACATTTACATTTTACATTTACATTTACATTTACGTTGCGGAGAGGGAAAGAATCGGCGGAACGCCCACCAATCGCCTCGGGAAATGACGGACAGTTCTCTCTTCCAATGGCTAGCCACCATTTATGGGGCTAGCCAATGGAAGAGAGTGGCGGAACGAAGGGCACACTGTTGTAACATTAGGATTTCGCCTGCGCCGAAAAGCTGCGCGGCGCAGCTTTCGACGAGGCGAAACCTAAAAAGTAACCAAATAGACATCTTTTTTTCTATTTCTTTACTTTTTGAGAAATTGCGGCATCTGCGCTTTAGCTTCCGATGTATACAGCTAAAGTGCGAATGG